>NC_071400.1:19600682-20265803 GCF_022682495.2 Desmodus rotundus | reverse complement strand
GAAAATTTATATGAAAGTGTAAAGAAAATAAAATCACTAAAACAATTTTGAGAAAAAGAACAAAGGTAGAAGACTCACATCAGAAAATTTTAAGACTTACTATAAAGCTACAATAATGAATACAATGTACATTGGCATAGAAATAGATGCTTAGGACAATGGACCACAAAAGAGAGTCCAGAAGTAGGCCCATACAAATGTAGACATTTCATCTTTTAAAAAAATATATTATATTTATTTATTTTTAGAGAGAGGGGAAGGGAAGGAGAAAGAAAGGGAGAGAAACATCAATGTGTGGTTGTCTTTTGTGCCCCCCTACTGGGGACCTGGACCACAACCCAGGCATGTGCTCTGACAGGGAATCAAACTGCTGACCCTTTGGTTTGCAGGTCTTTGTTCATTCCACTGAGCTGCACCAGCCAGGGCTAGACATTTCATGTTTGACCAAGGTATAAAAAAAATTCATTGGAGAAATGGTAGTCTTTTCAACAAATGGAACAAATGCAAGCCATAATAAACAAACTGACAGTAAGCAGAGAGGAGTTGGGAGAGTGAAAATAGAGGAAGAGCCATCAAGGAACACATATAAAGGCACATGAACAAAGCCAAAGGGGGTAGGTTGGAGGGTAGGAGGTGGGGAGGGATGGGGAGTTGTGGTGGGGTGAAAATGGACACAATTGTACTTGAACAACAATAAAAAAATTAAAATGAACTCTGGCCTCAAACTCAAACCTTATACAAAAATTGACTCAAAATGGCACATAGATATAAATATAAAGCATAAAGATTCAAAACATTAGAAAACAGAAAACCAATGTAATCTGAGTTTAGTAAAAAATATCTTAGAACACAAAAAGTAAGATATGTAAATGGAAATATAGATAAATGTTCTTTATTAAAATTAACATTTTCTCTGTCAAAGACATTGTAATGAATATGAAAAAACAAACTAAAGACTAGGATATGGGAACCAAGATGGCGGCGTAGGTAGACACACTGCACCTCCTCGCACAACCAGAACTGACAGAAAATCGAACTGCAAGGAAGTCCGACACCAAGGAAATAAAAAATAAACATTCATCCACACCGGTAGGAGGGGCAGAGATGGGCAGCCGGGGCGGAGAGGACTCGTGTTGCTGTGGCGGGACCGAGATTGGTGGAGTGTGGGACCAACAGGGCAGGCAGTCTGACCACTAGCAGACCCTGTGGCCCCATGTTCGCGCAGATAAACCGAGAGGGCCGGACTCAGAGTGGTGGAGAACGGGGCAGGCAGAGCGGCGGGTAGCACCCCTCGGCCCCACAAGCACACAGATAAACTGGACAAATGGCGGGGGGGGGGGGGAATAAAGCCTCAAACCTCTGACTGAAAACGCCCTTGGGGGTTGGGGCGGCAGCAGGAGAGACTCCCAGCCTCACAGGAGAGGTCTTTGGAGAGACCCACAGGGGCCTGGGGCGTGCACAAGCCCACTGACTCGGGAACCAGCACCAGAGAGGTCCAGTTTGATTGTGGGTAGCAGAGTGAAGGATTGAAATCCAGAGGAGAGAGAAGCAGGCGCCATTGCTCCCTCTCGGCCCCTCGCCCACATACAGTGTCACAGCACAGCGACCAGTGTTACCCCACCCAGATGAACACCTAAGGCTCTGCCCCTTAAAGTAACAGACGCGCCAAGACAAAAGAAAAAATGGCCCAAATGACAGAATACTTCAAAGCTCCAGAAAAAAGTACAACTAAGCAAGGAAGAGATAGCCAACCTATCGGATGCACAGTTCAAAACACTGGTTATCAAGATGCTCACAGAATTGGTTGAATCTGTTCGAAAACCAGATGAAAAAATGAAGCCTATTCTAAGAGAAACAAAGGAAAATGTACGGGGAACCAATAGTGATGTGAAGGAAATTGGGACTCAAATCAACGGTGTGGACCAGAAGGAAGAAAGAATCATCCAACCAGAAAAGAATGAAGAAACAAGAATTCGGAAAAATGAGGAGAGGCTTAGGAACCTCCAGGACATCTTGAAACGTTCCAACATCCAAATTATAGGGGTACCAGAAGGAGAAGAGGAAGAACAAAAAATTGAAAACTTATTTGAACAAATAATGAAGGAGAACTTCCCTAATCTGGCAAAGGAAATAGACTTCCAGGAAGTCCAGGAAGCTCAGAGAGTCCCAAAGAAGCTGGACCCAAGGAGGAACACACCAAGGCACATCATAATTACATTAGCCAAGATGAAACAGAAGGAGAGAATCT
The DNA here is from genome assembly GCF_022682495.2 of Desmodus rotundus. Taxonomy (NCBI): domain Eukaryota; kingdom Metazoa; phylum Chordata; class Mammalia; order Chiroptera; family Phyllostomidae; genus Desmodus; species Desmodus rotundus. The sequence goes on along the minus strand of NC_071400.1, from coordinate 20,263,555 downwards.
TAGAAGCAGCAAGAGAAAAGGAGACAGTTACCTACAAAAGACTTCCCATAAGACTGTCAGCTGATTTCTCAAAATAGACCTTACAGGCAAGAAGGGGCTGGCAAGAAGTATTCCAAGTCATGAAAGGCAAGGGCCTACATCCAAGATTACTGTATCCAGCAAAGCTATCATTTAGAATGGAAGGGAAGATAAAGTGCTCCTCAGATAAGGTCAAGTTAAAGAAGTTCATCATCACCAAGCCATTATTATATGAAATGTTAAAGGGGTTTATGTAAGAAAAAGAAGATAAAAAATATGAACAGTAAAAATGACAGCAAACTCACAGTTATTAATGACCACACCTAAAACAAAAACAAGAGCAAACTAGGCAAACAACTAGAACAGGAACAGGACCGTAGAGATGGAGATCACATGGAGGGTTGTCAATAGGGGAGTGGGAGGGGGAGAGGGGGGGAAAGGTACAGAGAATAAGTAGCATAGATGATAGGTGGAAAATAGACAGGGGGAGGGTAAGAATAGTGTAGGAAATGTAGAAGCCAAAGAACTTATAAGTATGACCCATGGACATGAACTATAGGGGGGGAATGTGGGAGGGAGGTGGTGGGCAGGATGGAGTGGAGTGGGGGGGAAATGGGACAAGTGTAATAGCATAATCAATAAATATATTGAAAAAAAATGCAAATCTTTAAAAAAAAGACTAGGAGACGTATTGCAATTCATATATAAAACAAATGACATGTATCCAGGATATATAAATAACTCTGAAAACTCAACAGTAAAAAACAAACAAACAAACAAAAATGATGCAATTAGAAAATAGGCAATAGGTGTAAGCATACATTTCACTAAATAGATATATAGATGGCAAAAAAGTATAGGAAAATATATTTACAACCATTAACCTTTAGGTGGGCTCAAATTAAAACCAAGATAATAACACTTATTAGAATGTCTTTAAAAATACTGGAATATAAATTCTGGTGAGGATGTGGAGCAACTGAAACTCTTTGCATTCCTGGGAATGTAAAGTGGTATGGTCACTCTAGAAAACAGGTTGGAAGTTTCTTATCATGTTAAACATGCATCTACTATACAACCAAGCAATTACACTGTTGGTAATATTTCCCAGAGAAACTAGAACTTATATTCAGAGCAAAAACTATATATGATTGTTTATAACAGCATTAATCATAATAGTGAAAAACTGGAAACAACCTATACCACCATCAATGGATGAGTGGTGAAACAAACTGTGGTAAAGCCATACAATGGAATGCCACTTCAAAGCAAAACAATCAAAACATTTCTGCCCTGAAGTCTCTTAAAGTCTCAGACAAATGCATATAGATGTAAATGGCATATAACCAACAGAATAAAGGTATTTGACTATATCACTAACTCAAGGAAGGTCAAGATGACTCTGATTACCATGTTGTAAGCCTTCCAGTAGTGGAATGGAAGGACTTGAGAAACAGAGAAACATGAGCAAGGGAGGTAGTCATTGGATATGTATGGAGAGACGTCTGAGCTCGTGCAGTGCACTATCATAGCAATGGAGACTTGTGGACTTAAAATATATAGTGCAACAAGAAAATGTTTAAGTGATCACAGGAGGAAATCACGTACCAGTCATGTAGAGTTTATAGATCAAGGACATTAAGTATTTTAAGTCCACCTTTATTTACAAGTTGATTAGAAAGTGAATAACCTATGCTATATAAAATCATTTTCTGACTTTCATTATGATTGGAGAGATGTAATGCTACAGGGCAAAATAGGATTCAGCCACCTGCTGCCATACAGAACTATAAAACAGAGATTGGTGGGAAAGGAAAAGGTTTTTTTTTAAGAGAGTGCCCAATTTGGGGGAACTGGGGGGCTCCCTTGCTTCAAGCCACTCTTTTGCAAAACACAGAAATCCACTTGTTCCCCAAAAGATGGCAATCCAAATCCATGCCCGGAGATCCTCTCCATTCTTATCTGTGTCCAAGGCTGCTACATAGATGGGTTTTCATCTCTCCAGTTCTAGGCTCTCTCCCTCTGGAGTGCACACTTGTGAGGCTAGCATCTCTATTGCCTTGCTGTAGCTTTCTCCCTCTCCTGGGCCAGGGTGCACTGCCAGATCACTGCAGCTGGCCGTGTGAGAGGCTCAATTTGCTGGGCACCAGTGTCTAGGGCTGCTTGTACTATTGGGGGCTGGCAAACATTCCTGGCCCACATGTCTGTGTACCGCTGTCAGGGTGAGAGAATGGGAGCAGTCCAGGACTTGTGCCATGTGGTGCAGGGCTGCAGCATCGTGCTTGAGCCTGCCACTGGTGAGGTGTATGTCCTGCACAAGCCTGTTCTGACTGTGCAAGTAAAGCAATGCAAGAGCTGCAAGTGAGGTCCAGTACCCCACAGGCCCACAACTGGCAGGGCACACATCCTGCATGTAGGACTCTGCTTCCACGGGCTGGCTCCTGACCATGCAAGCAAAGGGAAGGAAAAGGAAGGCCTTTCTGCACATCCTCTGTTTTAAATCTTTCCCCTCAAATCCTATGTACTTTGGGAGTAACCAAATTCCCAGCCAATTCTGAGCCAACATCCACCATGAGCGTCAGCCCGCACTGTGTCTCAGTCCCTCCTCTGGCTGCCACAATTTGGAAGCAGGTGAGAGGGTTTTCTAGCTACACAGAGGCGATGTGCCTGGGGTGGGGTATCACCTTGTTACACATGTTTTGTGACCTTTTCCAGCTCCTACAGACCATACAGGCTCTGTTCAAGTGGTGTCACTAGGTGTGTTAGCTGTGTACTCTTGTCTCGGAGGTATGGAATCACTCCGCAGCTCCGGTTTTGATCCCGAACTGCCTTTGGCATTCCCTTACCCAGGAAGGCAGGTTCTTTTGCTGGCTACTACTTCAGTGTACCACCTTGGGGTTTCCTCCAACTCTTTTCTTCTCTGAGGGGGAAGCCTCTCATGCTAGATTAGGGTTTCTTCCCTCCCCTAAGTGATCTGGCTCATCCCCCCGTGACAGTAAGATTTTTATTTTACCTCAGCTAAAATAAACATTACATTTCAGGATCCAAATGGTTGATTCAAAAGCAAGCTGCATTTGTTGCTATCTGTAAGCTTAAATCTCTCCCAATGTTTGTCAGAATTCCAAATGGTAAATCAAGCCACTTAAAATTTCAAGATCTTTTAAAGCGCTCTATGAATAATATGCCACCTAGTTAACCCTCATTTGATGAACATTCTCCCTGTTCTCAGTCAGAAATATGTAACATAAAGAGCACAAGCTCTGAAATCAGACACAAGAAGGTTACAATCCCAGAGTTAGCAGCATACCATCTGTGTGACCTTGGGATTTAACCTACCTGGGCCTTGGTTTTCTGTAGAGAGGACTTTGGTTCCATGGGCTCATGACATATAAGGAACCAGCTGTGCTCCTGAAGTAGAGAGTACAGGTTTGTACATGTACACGACTCATAGAAATTTCTGAGACTCATCAGAGACAGTAAAACAGGCCTTAATTTGCACACTAACATTATAATAACAAAGATTTGAACATATCTCATACCTTCAAGCAAATTTTTCATTAATGTAGTATATTAAAAGAAATGCCAGAGGTGAAAGATGGCAGTCAAGTAGGTGGAAGCTGAGTCCACTTTCTCATCTCCCCAGCATGGATTTTCAACCTATCTACTGTCTCATGACCTGAATAATCACTGGAATCTCAGCAGATGTGAAATTTTGAAACCAGGGAGCACAGAAGAGACTTTGCCCCACCCAATAAGAGATTTTACAAGTTGCATGGGAAATACCCTGTGTGAGGTGTCTGAAGTAAAGGAGAGAGCAGAGGAGAGAAAGCACAGCTTGGTGGCTCCTGCCCTTCCAAAGCAGGGGACCCAAGTCCTACACAGGGAACGCCCAATCCTAATCTGGAGAAATTTGTGAGGATATACAGTCTCGGAGACTTGGCTGTACACACACAGTGAGCAGCCTGTCCATGGCTGCAGCATCAATGGGGAGAGTCCAGGAAAGAAATTCCAGCTCTTAAGACGTTCAGAGGCACTGGCAGACTGTGGCCATCCCTGACCAAGGAAGACTATTTGACTTTTAGGGAAGTAGAGTGCACAGAGAGCTGGCCAGTGACTCCAAGCTGCCAGGGAGCATGCCACATAGGGAATTTTTGAAGAGGGGACTGGAGGCATGGCTGAGCAGGAAACTCCCACATGGCAGCTACCCTGCCAGCAAAGGGGCCAAACTCAAAGTACAGTTTGTGCCCACTGAACCCAGCTGGCCAGGAAGAGTAGAAATCTGCACAGCAAAGGGATTGCAGCCCCCACCCCCAACCCACTGCAGCTGCCTAGTGGGAGGGCTGTGTGCAGAACAAGGGTTTGGGTCTGAGCCTCCTGCAAGAGAGGAAATGGACAGGCTAGAGCTGAGCACTGGAGATTCCTTGCAGCTAGGCAGGGCCACCCAAACAATAGAATACAAACCCCCTGGAAGGGGAAGGCCAGTCTCAAGAACCCCCTACCTGGCACATATCTGCAGGAGAAAGAAAGAGAATCTCCAAAGGAGCCCTTTATGAACTTTTATTAGATGCTATTCTGGCTCCTTCTTAGGCCTATTCACTTGAAAACAGCAGAGCAGAGAGATTAGAAACTGGCACAGCAAGAGGTATTCAGGGCCCAGCCTAGCCTCAACTCTCATACAGAGCTGCCATCAGCACCAAGCAGGAAGGAGCTGACCCTTTAGCACAGATTTGTCCCACACATGAAACAGACAGCTAATTTATCAGAAACTATACATTAGCAGAAATAATCTGGGCCATACAAAGATGTGTGTGGAACAGGGGGAGAGAACACACCCAGTATCTTCCCTCAAGGCTGAACAGTGCCTCCCAGGGAGTGGTCCAGGTGTTTGACCCTCCCGATTGCACCAGAGGACTTCTCTGGAGGCAGGTGGAGGTGCTACATGTGGTGCTGTCAGATGGGTGTTAGATGAACTGCCTTGTGTGATAAAAAACCAGCAGGGCAAAACAGTAGGGACCAGCCAAGCCTAAAGGAGATAGCCACAGACTGTGGATCACCTGTAGCCTCGAACAAGCTGCCGAAAGCTATATTGGGACACCAGCTGACCAGGGATGGATCTTGAAAGAGAAGACAGTAGGCCAACAAACACTAGACTCTGCTGAGATGAATTCCACATCGTTCTTTTTTATTATTTGTCTTATTTTTTTTCCTGCAGAGCTTTTTAACATTGTTTCTTTGTCTTAGATTTTGTTCCTATTATTTTATTTTCTATTTTATATATATTTTATTCTATATATATTTTTATTTTTATTATTACTTTTTATTTTTATTTAAGTTTTAATTCCAATCTCATATTTTACTCTTCCCATCTCTTATCTATTTTCCTGTCATCCTCTTCTTTTTGTTTTAAATTTTATTTTTTCCCTTTCTCTGCTTGGTTTCTATTCCTTGCTCTTACTATCTCCTCCCTGCATCCTCTCAAAACCATCTTTACTTCCATTGGTCATCTCACATTCTTTTTCCCTTTCTTATAATATCCTTATTGTCATTTCACCTTTATTAATATTGGTTTGATAGTCATTGATATTGGGGTTGTTATTGCATTTTATCAATTCTATCCCTAGGTGTTCACTATTTTTTAATTTTTTATTTTTAAATCTCATATTATGCTTTTCCCCTGTCCTACTCCATTTCATCTTCCTCCTGCCCTGTCTTATTTTTATTTTAAGTTTTATCTTCTCCCTTTCTTAACCTGGTTTCTAACCCCTATGCTTATCATTTTGCCTCCCTCTATCCTATCAAAATTAGTATTCTTTACTTTAGACATCTCAAAATCTTTTTTCTTTCTTATAATATTATTATTCTCATTCTACCTTTACCAATCTTTGTTCCATTGTTATGGACATCGCTGAGGTGATTTTTTACTGCAGTTTCATTCCTATTTTTCACTATTTTTTTCCTCTAATCCTCATATCATACTATTTCCTTGTCTTACTCCAGTTTATTCTCTTTCCTCCTTATTTTATTTATGTGGTGAATTTTATTTTCTCCTTTTCTTTGCCTTGTTTCTATTCCCTACTGTTATTATATCTCCTCTTTCCCTTACCCTCTCAAAATCATTTTTCTTCCTGTTAGTCACCTCACATTATTTTTTCCTTTCATATAATATTACTATTCTCTTTGCACCTTTATAAGTCTTACCTATTTGTTGTTGATATCACAGTAGTGGTTGGGGAATATTTTTGCTGGCATGGGTTTTGTTTGCTGGGTTGTTCTGTTTTGTTCTGGCAGCTCCTATATAAGAGCATACAAGTTGTGGTGGGGGTTATGACTCTCAGTCAACCAGCCAGAGGGAAGAACCCACCAAGAAATGAGTAAAAAACAACTAAAATCCAATTATAAGAGATGCTAAAAGGATTGATTTAAGAAGATGAAGAAAAAGAGAGAGAGAGAGGAACACAAGCACAAAGGGAAAAATGGCAATGAATAAATACCTATCAATAGTAACCTTAAATGTAAATGGATTAAATTCTCCAATAACATGAGATAGGATAGCTGAATGAATAAGAAAATACTACCCACATATATGCTGTCTACAAGAGACCTGTCTCAGAACAGAAGATCTACACAGGCTGAAAATGAAGGGATGGAAAAAATTATTCCAAGCAAATGGACATGAAAAAAAAGTTGAGGTAGCAATACTTACATCACAAAATAGACTTCATAACAAGAAACAAAGAAGGTCACTACATAATACTTAAGGGAGTTGTCCAACAAGAGGATATAATCCTTGTAAATATATACACATCCAACATAGGAGCACCTAAATACATAAGAACAATCTTGGAGTACTTTAAGAAAAGGATAAACAACAATATACTCATCACAGGGGATTTTAACATCCCAACATCAACAATAGACAGATCCTCCAAACAAAAAATCAACAAGGATATTGTGGCATTGAATGACACTCTAGATCAAATGGACTTAGTTGATATTTATAGAGACTTTCACCCCAAAGAAACAAAACACATTCTTTTCAAATGCACATAGATCATTTTCAAAGATAGACCACATGGTAGGACATAAAACAAGCCTCAACAAATTCAAGGAAATAGAAATCATATCAAGCATCTTCTCAGATCATAATGGCTTGGAACTAGAAACCAACCTCAAGGAATACACTCAAAAACATTTAAATATATGGAGACTGAATAAGATAGGGTGTGGAGGGATTGAGCAAAAAGAAAAAAATGACTCATTGACATGAACAACAGTTTGGTGATTGCTGGGGGTAAGGGTGTTCAAGGGGACTAAAAGGTAATATAAAAAAATGAAATAAAGCCCTGGCTGATGTAGCTCAGTGGATTGAGTTGTGGGCTATGAACTGAAGGGTTGCCAGTTTGATTCCCAGTCAGGGCACATGCCTGGGTTGCAGGCCAGGCCCCAGTACAGGGCACGCAAGAGGTAACCACACATTGATGTTTCCCTTCTTCTCTTCCCCCCTCTCTAAAAATGAATAAGTAAAATCTTTTTAAAAATTAAAAATAAAAATTTTAAAACATTCAAATACAAGGAGACAGAAGAACATGTTGTTAAATAATTAGTGGGTTAAAAATGAAATCAAGGAAGAAATCAAAAGATGCCTAGAAGCAAATGAAAATGAAAACAAGAAAAATATAGTACTTAGGAATGAATTTATCCAAGGAGGTAAAAGATCTACACTCAGAACAACTAGAGAACACTGAAGAAAGAAATTGAGGAAGGTACAAATAAATGGATGTATATACCATGTTCATGGATTGGAAGAATTAACATCATTAAAATGTCCATATTACCCAAATCAATCTATAAATTCAATACAATCCCTATTAAAATACCAAAGGGATGATTCACTGATCTAGAACAAATATTCCAAAAGTTTATATAGAACCAAAAAAGACCCTGAATAGCCACAAGAATCTTGAGAAAGGAGAATAAAGTTGGAGGAATCACAATACCTGATATGAAACTATACTACAAGGCCACTGTAATCAAAAAGTCTGGTACTGGCATAAGAACAGACACAAAGATCCATGAAACAAAATAGAGAACTCAGAAATAAACCTATGTCTCTATGGTCAATTAATATTTGACAAAGGGGACACAAGCATATGATAGAGAAAAATAGTCTCTTCCATAAATGGGCGTTGAGAGAACTGGACTGGTGCATGCAAAAAACAATGAAACTAGACTACCAATTTACACCATTTTCCAGAATGTTTTCAAATTCTTGTATCAAATTGAAAGGCCAGGCTGCATATTTTTCACTGTTCACAAGACTGTGTTTAGCCAATGTTCCAAAAATGCATAAAATTTTTGGCCTTAATTTGAGCTTGCCATAACTTCAGTTTAATTGGGAACGCTGATGTGGTTTGAAACATGGTACTGATAAGTTGGTTTTCACCTGGAAGACCCATGTTTAACTCATTTAAATAAGCAGTTATATCCACTAAAAATGCTAAATCTGTAAGCCAGTCTTCATCATCAAGATCTGGCACAAATTTGTTTTTTGATACCATAAACAATTTGAAAATATGTTGCAAATCATAAAATCTTTTCAACATTTGGCCTCAACTTAGCCATCTTATTTTGGAAAAGTAAATGATGTCACCATAGTCAGCATCAATACTTAAGGAATTCCTGGAATTGGCGATGATTCAATCCCTTCACTGTTATGAAATTCACAGTCTTGATGATGATTTGCAAGATGTTATCCATTTTTAAAGCTTTTGTGCATAAATTTTCCTGATGTATTATGCAATGACACTTCATCAAAGGTGAGTTTTGGGTAGCAATTGCATTGTCTTCTATTAATTTTACAAGTCCCTCTCTTTTACCTACCATTGCTGGGGCACCATCAGTAACTATACCAGATATGTTGATAATGGACAAAGAAAATTTCTTTAACATATTTTTTAACAACCAAAAGAAGGATAACAACCAATGTGAAAACAAACAAACAAAACTAGACTTGCCAAAAAATCAAACTGCATGGAAGTCCGTCAATTAAGGAGTTAAAGAAACATTCATCCAGACTGACAGTGCCACAACACAGCAAAGACGGTTGTCCTGCCCTGGAGAATAACTAAGGCTCTGCCCTTATAATGTAACAGGTGCACTGATACAGAGAAATATGGCCCAAATGAAAGAACAGATCAAAGTCCCAGAAAAAGAACTAAGCAACAAGGAGATAGACAACCTATCAGATGCAAAATTCTAAACACAGGTAGTCAGGATGCTCACAGAAATGACTGAATTCAGTTGCAAAATAAAGGAAGAAATGAAGGCTATACAAAGTGAAATAAAGGAAAATATACAGGGAACCAACAGTGAAGGGAAGGAAACTGGGACTCAAATCAACAATTTGGAACAAAAGGAAGAAATAAACATCCAACCAGAGCAGAATGAAGAAACAAGAATTCCACCTCCCCCCCCCGCAAAAAAATGAGGAGAGGCTGAGGAACCTCTGGAACAACTTAAACATTCCAACATCCTGATCATAGGGAAGAAGAGGATGAGCAAGAAATTGAAAACTTATTTGAAAAAATGACAAAGGAAAACTTCCCCAGTCTGGCAAAGGAAATAGACTTCCAGGAAGTCCATAAAGCTCAGAGAGTCCCAAAGAAATTGGATCCAAGAAGAAACACACCAAGACACATCATAATTAAGTTATGCAAGTGTAAAGATAAGGAGAGAATCTTTGTTTCATTGGTTTAAAAAAATTTTATTGTTATTCAATTACAGTTGTCTGCATTAAAGGCAGGAGAGAATCTTAAAAGCAGCAAGAGGAAAGGAGACAGTTACCTACAAAGCAGTGCCCATAAGACTATCAACCGATTTCTCAAAAGAAACCTTACAGGCAAGAAGGGGCTGGAAAGAAGTATTCAAATTCATGAAAGGTAAGGACCTACATCCAAGATGACTCTATCCAGCAAAGCTAGCACTTAGAATGGAAGGGCAGATAAAGTGCTTCCCACATAAGGTCAAGTTAAAGGAGTTCATCATCACCAAGCCCTTATTACATGAAATGTTAAAGGGACTTATCTAAGAAATAGAAGAACATAAAAAAACTATGAACAGTAAAATGACAACAAACTCACAACTATCAACAACTGAACATAAAAAACAAAAACAAAAACTAAGCAAACAATAAGAACAGGAACAGAATCACAGAAATGGAGATCACATGGAGGGTTATCAATTGGGAGGGGTAGAATGGGGGGAATAGGTACAGGGAACAAGAAGCATAATTGGTAGGCACAAAATAGACAGTGGGAGGTTAAAAATAGTATAGGAAATGGAAAAGCCAAAGAGCTTATATGTACAACCCATGGACATGAGCTAAGGATGGGGGGAAATGTTGGAGAGTGGGGGTTGCAAGGCAGAGAGGGATGAAAGGGACAAAAATTTAGGACAACTGGAATAGCGTAATCAATAAAATATACTTTAAAAATTAAAAAATTAAATTAGCAGCCTTACTCTCCAAACTTCTTTTGATAGATTTTCCAATTTCTTCAATTCACCTGGCTTTTGTCTGATGAGACAAACTGATTTTAGAAATAGCTCCCTTTTTTTTCAGGGCAAACTAGCTCCCTTTTTTTTTCAGGACAAACTATATCTGCCACATTTTCTATGCATTGCTTAATAAACTCACCATCAGTAAATGGTTTTGATTTTTTCTATTAAATATGCTACCACATAACTAGCTTTTACAATGGAATCTGCCTGAGTTGTAACTTTTTGAAAAAATTTTTGTTGATAATAGTCTTCTTTTCAGTTCACCAGTTTGTCCTTATGACACAATCCTTCATACATATTGAATTTGGCAGCATGTTTTTGCATATAATGCCTTTTCAAATTATAGTCTTTGAAAACTTGCACAAATTTCCTACAAATTAAGCACAGTGCCTTACTATTTGCCTTGACAAAAAGTAGTCAGTCATCTGTCCACTTTTCAGTGAACAATCTTCCTCATCTGTGATTTTTCTTCTTTGGGGTTCTTTTTTCTTTTGGGACATTATAGAAGCCATGCTGGGATTAAAAAAATAATAATAGATAAGGGACTTTATTTACTTTATGAAAATTATTTGACATTAAAATAGAAAACAAGGTTTGGGCCCTTCCATAGCCCTCTTGGCTGTTGATGCAGGGCGCGGTAGAGGGCCAATTGTAAAGCATGGTGGGAGACATGTGAGGTGCCACTGAGGTATGGAAGTACCCTTAATGATCAAATAAGAATGCTTATGTTACTTCTAAATAACATTAAATGCCTAACATTGCAATGATAGGTTGAAATATTATTGATAATCGCTGTCTTGCTAAGTCACCATAAGCACATGTAATGTCTGATGGTATCAATTCTAGTATTTGCACTTGGAAGATAACAGACTGGAAGCCACACACCACTGTAAAACTGAACCCATGCATGCATACAAATAGTGAGACCATGAGTACAAATAGCAAGAGCATATGTACATTTATTTTACATGACATTGCAACAGATAATCACAAAAAATTCTCATAATGTTTTAAGTAAACTTATGATTTTGTGTTGGGTCACATTTATAGCCATCCTGGGCCAGATGCATCCTACGGGCTATGGGTTGGACACCCCTTCTTTAACCCAAATATTTCTCTTCAACTTCAGTCCTGTTTCTAGCTGCTTACTGGAACTTATTTCTTGGATATCATAGAGTCATCTTAAGATCAATGTATACCAAAGCAATTATCTTCTATTTTCCTTGATCTGATCTTCTTCCTTTATCCCTCATTTTCATTCATTACCTAATGTTTTACAATTCAGCAACATCATTGGCTTCCTTGTGTTTACCTCCTATGTCTGATGAGTCACAAAGTCTTACTGATTCAAAGTTAGAAAGAGCTCTCACATCTGTGTAATTCCATCCTTGCATGTTTCTACTATTATTTGCTTAGTTCTGACTTTCATCTTCTCTTATATGGTCTATTGCAATGCAACTTGAATCATCTTTCTTCCCAGAACCCCTCAGTCCATCCTCAACCTGCTCCTAGAGTTATCTTGCTAAGTAGATAGCAAGATAAATCCTCTGCTTTGGAAATGTTTATGTCTTCACTGTATACAGTATAAAATCCATTCAGTTTGGCATAGTAATTTCAGGCCAGCAAAATCGGGGCCCAGATCAATTTCCAGGTGTCCTTCTGTCATTCCTTCCATGTGCCCTACACTCCAGCTCCACCTAAGCTACAGTTCTCCAGCATATGAAATTAAAACATAATGTGAAATCCTCTATTATATTCCTGGTTGCATTGTTTTAAGGTATTTATAAGCATCTTGAGAGCAAGGACTATGTATTTTTTACCTTTGTAGCCCAGTGTTTGCCATAAGTACACCTCAATACATATTACATAAATTTGTGAATAAGTGATAACTTGAGTTAGAATTCCACTTCTGCCATTCCTTGGCAATGTGACTTCTGTCCTGTTCCCTAAGTTTTCTGAGCCTTAGTTTCCTTATCAATAAACTGGGCATAACAATAATTTCCACCCAGTTCTACAGATTTTTAAGGGAGGTCTCATGTCCTTGTTATGTCCTTTAATCTCTAAATTAAAGTTTTACTCTGGCTTTGGCAGACAGTTACAGAAGTGACAAAGAGAGACTATGAAGCCAAACTTTGAGCAGCAGCTGCAGTGGGCCTGCCTCCCAGCTGCTGCCCAAGCCCTTGGAACTTTGCATTGTTAACCCTTTGGATCTAGTTATTGAGAACCCTATGGATTATTCAGCCTCTAACTCTTAGCTTCTTCATTTCTGAATAACCAACACAGATTATTTACCTAGTCATCTGCTTCACGTCATCTAGGCAAATCTTCTCAGCAAGACCACTTATTAGACACAAAACACTCACCTGTGTCTCAAATGAAATGACTACTTAATCTTGGTGGCTCTCTTGAAGACATGTTTCTCTCAATCCACACAACACTCCAGGTGTGCCTTGACCTATATAAAAAACCAGTAGACTTAAATCTCCGGGGTTTTTTGAACATTCATATTCTGTTTTTGGTAGCTCAACTTGTATGATTTTATTTAGCAACCATGTCACACCCTTGCCTCACATCAGCCCATGAGGAAGTGAAAAATCCTAGGGCATTTTCACACCAGTTTCTGCCATGACATGTTATCCTGTATTTGTTTAGTTGATGTCCTGGATGTTGAAAGAAAACTATGAAGTTATCAATTTCCACTCATCATTAAATTCTCTTGATAATTATTAGTGTAATGATTCTGTTATCCACCTTTTTAGCTCCCAGTCATGTACTCCTCTCTTCTCATATACAGCTTTGAGTCATCTGCCCATTTTCCATATCCATGTAATTTGTATATACTTTCTTTGATTTTTTTTAATTTGGGGAAAGCACACATAAAAATTTTAGCATTTTAACCATTTCAATGTATAATACTCATCATCATTACCAAATTTTGATGGTAAAAAATTTCAAACCTATGAGATCAATAAATACCTATATACTCTTCACCTGGAGTCACTCTTTCCTAACATTTTGCCACATTTGCTTTCTCTCTTCCTCTCACTCTCATTATATATATATATATATATATATATATATATATATATATATACACACACACACACATATATAATGTATATTCTATGTTGTATAATGAGCATATCAGCTGAATGTTCTGTCCCCCCAAAAGTCATATATTGATATCCTAACCCCCAATGTGATAGTATTAAGAGGGTCTTTGGGGGGTGATTAGGTCATGGGGTAGAGTTATTATTAATGTGATTAGTATCCTTATGAAAAGAGATAGGAGAGCTTGCTCTCTTTCTGTCTGCTTTTCACCATGTGAATATACAATGAAAAGGTGGCCAACTGCAAATCAGGAAGAGGCCTCTCAGCAGAACCTGACCATACTGTCAATGATCTTCAACCTCTCAGACTCCAGAACAGTGATAATAAATTTTTGTTGTTTACACTACCTAATCTATGGTATCTTGTTTTAGCAGCCTAAGTTAAATAAGACAGAAATATATATAATATGTAAGTATGTGTGTACATATATTGAGTACTTACTGCAGTTATATGCCCAACACTAAAAAATGATGAAATATTGTTTGAGTATCTAAAGATCCCCCAGATGTTTCACATGCACCATGGGGGTTGACAATCACTGCTGTAGACTAATTATGCCTCTACTCTATTTGAAACTCTATCCTCTGTGGTCTCCTTCACTTAAGCCCCTTTGTGTGTCCACAGTGACTTCTATGATCTGGCTTGGAATTCACCTAACACTCTTCATGTCGCTTTTTATAATCCTATGAATATATTCTCTAGATAAGCAGCATTGCTTTATAACTTTGTATCTTTTCATGCACTGTATTCTCTGCATGACATACATCCTTCATTTCTTTTTTTAAATTTTAAATTATTTTTATAAACACTTTTAAAACATTTTAGAAATCATTCTTGATGATATATCATATTGCAGTTACTAAAGCTTTACTAGTACCATTCCAAAATATTTTGAACTGTAAAATATATGCCTCCTCCTCTAGGAAGTTTTTCTTGAACTCGCTCTCTTGGTAGCTGGTAGAAAATATTGTTAGTATAAAGATGAATTACAAACATTTATTTATACATTTCTCCCTACTCAATTGTGAAGTCATTGACCTGGGTATGTTCTTTATTTACCTCTTATCCCTAAAATTTAGCCACTAGATACAGCATTTAGTAAGTGCTTCATATTAATACATATTTTGGGGACTAAGTTGATGAATGAATGAATGAATAAATTTAAAAATATTTCAACATCCTTAAGACAAAAAAATGAAGAAGAAAGAATGAGGCAGATTCAAAAGACTGGGTATGTCAATTGAAGTCACTCAATGGCAGGATCTCTGCCCCAGGCAAGAAGAGATTTTGTCTGGGGGAAAATTGGTTTGTGCTAGGATGAATAGCTAATTCTATACAGACAGACAGACAGCCTAGAAGAGGCTGTAGCCAAAATGTAGATGGATGAAAGCCGGAAATATGTCTTCTGAAAAAACTAAAATGATACGTCAATCTGGGCTGCAAAATAAGTCATTGGGACTCCAAAGACTTTTGTTCACTTTAAAATCTCACTCTACCCTCGATCCTACTGAGGGTGGGGTGGGAGGCAGGGATGGGTGGGGCAGCAGGGATGGTAGGAGGAAAATAGAGACAACTGTACTTGAATAACAATTAAATAAAAAAATTCAAAAAAGAAAAGAGAAAAGATATTATTCTACATGAACATTTAATAAGAACACTTCAAATTGTTTTAGTACTTTACCACTTTACACTGTACACATTCACATACATAATCTCATTTAAATTTCCCAACAATCTTATAAGGACATTACCAACACTGTTTTAGGATGGAAAGACTGAGGCTTTAATCAATTCAGTAAGTAGCCCAAGGTCACACAAATTATGAGTGCTAGAGTCAGAACACAAATAAACCTTGAGATAATAAAGGGAGAAAAAACAAGATAAGAAAATAAAAAAAATGGGTAAAGTAAAGAAAGAAATCCATAATGTATACTTCAAATTTTATTCTGGGGTTTATCAACTTCAAGTTTCTTGGTCTTTTCTCAGTGATAGTAAAGTACTTAGGTCAAAGAAGAGGATGCTTCTAGGCTAAGAGTAAATTATCATCAATGATGTACCAGATATCATGCAAGACACTTTAAATTTAATACCAATGATATCCCTTTATGGTAGATACTATTATTCACAGTTTAAAAATGAAGAAATTTTGACACATAAGTTTAAGTAATTTGCCTAAAGGTCTGTAAAAGTTGGAAGAAAACTTTGAACCCTGTTTTATTTGACTCTAAAATGAGTGCTATTTAG
Organism: Desmodus rotundus; assembly: GCF_022682495.2. NCBI lineage: Eukaryota > Metazoa > Chordata > Mammalia > Chiroptera > Phyllostomidae > Desmodus > Desmodus rotundus. Next base: position 20,247,625 of record NC_071400.1, on the reverse strand, counting down.
ATAACATAGTTAAATCCTACATGTTGCATTTAAGAAAAAAGTTTTAAGAAAGTATAATGTAGAATGTCTCTAATCTTTTTTAAAATTTTTATTGTTATTCAATTACAGTTGCATGTCTTTTCTCCCCATCCCTCCACCCCACCCCAGCCGAACCCACCTCCCTCCCCCACCTCCACCCTCTTCCTTGATTTTGTCCATGTGTCCTTCATAGTAGTTCCTGTAATCCCCTCTCCCCTCTGTCCCCTCCCCACTCCCCCTTGGATATTGTTAGATTGTTCTTAACTTCAATGTCTCTAATCTTTTTATGAAAGTAAGACACAAATTCAGGGAAAAGAAAACAGTGTTCTGAGCAGGCAGAAGTAATCATGAAAGTCAACATGCAGGAAAAAATGAGACTTGAGTCTTAAGGGAAGTATAACATTTGTGGCACCAGCTACACAAAGGAGGGAATTCCACAAAAGGATAACAACATGGATAAAGATACTAGAGAGAGTGGCATCTGTTGGAGAGTCAGTAAAGAATGCAAGAATCATGGGTGTAATATACTGCTACCATCTAGAGAAATGCAGTGTGTCCTAAACTTCATGGTTTAAGAAATACATTTGCCCCTTGAAACTTTTGAGTTTGGGGACACTTACATTTCTGTTTGCTAACATTAAATGGGGGCCTTTCTGGTACAAGGAAATTGAATTGCTGATTGCTGGACTGTGTTATGAGAGAGAGCAAGTCACTGATTATCATCAGTTCCCTGCAGGGTCCCACTGGCACAACAGTGATAACTGGCAAATAGACCTTGAGCTAAGAACAAGAGAAGAAATGAGAGATGAAATAAGCAAGCTTTAAAAAAGACCCCAAATAGTTATCTTTTATAGATTAGGTGTTTCTTATTGAAAAAGTAATACATGCACTTCATATAAAAATTTTCAAAGAACACAAAAGGGTGTAACAATGAAAGCCAGTCTGCCTCTGCACATACAAACATAAGTATATGAATATTTCTTTATCAAAAAAGGCTGGACAAAATACTCACCATTGTGAGTCTTACTCTTTCTTTAATCTCAACAGATTAAACTTCAAAATCATTACATTTTAGCACATGTAAATCACTTTTACTTCTTTGACTAAAAATTATTTTATTATATGAATATACCCTAATTTATTCATTCCATCCTCTAATAATGGACATTTAGCTCCATCCCAATTTTTCATTGGTAAAAACAACATTGTAATGAATATCCTTGTATACATATACCTTTGCATTGTTGTGCAAATATTTTTAAAGGGAATACTTATTTATTTTTATTTTTTAATTACTTTATTGTTGTTCAATTACAGTCATTTGCATTTTCTCCCTACTACTCCCCCCCACCCCAGCCAACCCCACCTCCCTCCCCTGCTTCCACCCTCCTCCTTGGTTTTGCCTATGTGTCCTTTATAGCAGTTCCTGAAAACCCTTCTCCCTACTGTCCCTTCCCCCCTCCCCTCTGGCTATTGTTACATTGTTCTTAATTTCAATGTCTCTGGGTATATTTTGTTTGCTTTTTTCTTCTGTTGATTATGTTCCAGTTTAAGGTGAGATCATATGGTATTTGTTCCTCACCACCTGGCTTATTTCACTTAGCATAATGCTCTCCAGTTCCATCCATGCTGTCACAAAGGGCAGGAGCTCCTTCTATCTGTCTGCAGTGCAGAATTCCATTGTGTAAAAGTACCATTTTTGATTCATTCATTTACTGATAGGCACTTAGGTTGCTTCCAGCACTTGGCTATTGTAAGTTGTGCATAGGTTCTTTTGGATTGGTGTTTCAGGGCTCTTAGGGTATAATCCCAGCAGTGGAATTACTTTGTCAAAATTTTATTTTTTATTTATTTATTTTTATTTTATTTTTTGAGATTTATTTATTTTTTAATATATTTTATTGATTATGCTATTACACTTGTCCCAATTTTTCCTCCTTTACCTCCTTCCACCCAGTAGTACCCCACATTCTCTCCTGCAATCCCCCCCTTAGTCCATGTCCATTGGTCATGCAGAAAAGTTTTTTGGCTACTCCATCTCCTATACTGTGCTTAACTTCCCCCTATCTATTTTGTACCTACAAATCTGTACTTCGTAATCCCTGTACCTTTTCCCCTATTCTCTCCTCCCACCTTCCACCTGATAACCCTCCAAATGATCTCCATATTTATGATTCTGTTTCTGTTCTGCTTGTTTGTTTAGTTTGTTTTTTAGATTCAATTGCATAGTTGTGAACTTATTGCCATTTTAATATTCATAGTTTTGATCTTCTTTTTCTTAAATAAGTCCCTTTAACATTTCATATAATAGTGGCTTGGTGATGTTGAACTCCTTTAGCTTTACCTTGTCTGGGAAGCACTTTATCTGCCCTTCAATTCTAAATGATAGCTTTGCTGGATCGAGCAATCTTGGATGTAAGTCCTTGCTTTTCATCACTTTGAATACTGCTTGCCATTCCCTTCTAGCCTGCAAATTTCTTTTGAGAAATCAGCTGACAGTCTTATGGAGACTTCTTTGTAAGTAACTATCTGCTTTTTTTTTTCTGCTTTTAAGATTCTCTTTTTATTTTTAACCTCTGACATTTTAATTTTGATGTGTCTTGTTGTGGTCCTCTTTTTGTCCATCTTATTTTCAACTGTCTATGCTTCCTGGACTTGAGTGTATATTTTCTTCACCAAATTAGGGGTTTTCTTTCATTATTTCTTCAAATAAATTTTCAGTCTCTTGCTCGTTTTCTTCTCCTTCCAGCAACCCAATAATTCAAATGTTGGTATGCTTGAAGTTGTCCTAGAGGCTCCATAGCTTATCTTTTTTTTTTTTTTTTCTTTCTTGTGTCTCTGACTGAAAGTTTTTTTCTAGGCTTCATCACTCCACTGTTGATTCCTTGTAAATTTTTCTTTATTTTACTCAGTGTAATCTTAATTTCTGCCTGGCTCTTTTTTGTGCTGTTGAAGTACCCAAGAGTTCATTGACCATCCTAATAACCAGTGTTTTGACTTCGGCACTTGTTAGATTGCTTATCTCCATTTTGTTTAGTTCTTTTTCTGGAGGTTTTTTTTTCTGTTCTTTCATTTGGGCCCTATTTCTTTGTCTCCTCATTTTGGCAACCTCCCTGTGGGTTTTTTGTTTGTTTGTTTGTTTATATATTAGGTAAAGCTGCTTTAACTTCCTGTTTTAGTAGCGTGGCCTATTGTAGAAAAACCCACTGATAAGTTGGATGGGGCAGAGCTTTAGGTAATTGCCTGGGTGGGGCAATCCTTGGGAACCAAGTTGATAGAGTCTCTGATATGGTGCCACTGGTCTGAGTGTGGGAGGGCTCAGAAAGGGGATAAGGCCACTGCCTGACCTCTCAAGTTTTGTCTCTGAGGAATCTGTCCCACAGCACTTGCCCTGATGCCAGACACTTCAGTTTCTCCCCGTATGCCACTGATGTCATTCCATCTACTGTCCCCAGTGCTAGAGCCCAGAGGGAGGAAGTCTGCATAAGTCCTAAGTCTATTGTGGGCTCTTTAAGGGCAGACTCCTGAGAATCTCGAAGTTTCTTCTGCCACCCAATCCCTACTGGTTTTTATAGCCAGAAATTATGGGGACTTATCTTCCTGGTGCTGGTGACCTAAACTGGGTGGTCTGGTGCAGGGCTGGGATCTCTCACTCCTGAGGTATCCCTCCTGATTTTTATCTACCACACATGGGTGTGGGACCAACCAGACCATTCCATGTCTGTGCCCCTCCTACCAGTCTGGATGGATGTTTCTATAATTCTATAATTGTCAGACTTTTATTCAACTAGATTTCTGATGGTTTTCAGTGATGGTTGTTTTGTAGTCTAGTTGTAATTTTTTCTGTGCTCATGTGAGGAAATAAGCCATGTTTACCTATGCCTCCATCTTGACTGGAAGTTAGATCTACTTTTTATTTTTAGAGAGAGGAGAAGGTAGAGAGGGAAACATTGATCTGTTGCCTCTTGTATGTGCCCTGACCAAGGTCTGAACACATAACCTAGGCATGTGCTACAACTGGGAATCAAACTGGCAACCCTTCACATTGCAGAACAATGCCCAACCAACTGAGTCATACAGGTTAGGGCTCTGTAGTTAGTTGTTTTTCACTGAACTATTTATGCCCTTTCCTCATTTTTCTATTTATGGTTTTGTTCTTCTACCAATTGATTTGTAAGCGATCTTTACATATTAAATAATAGTCCACTGTGGGTCAGATGTGTTGAAGATGTTTTTGTAAATTGCTTTTTGATGGCGTTTGTTATATTTTTATGAAAAAAATTAAAATTTTTGTTTTACATCTGTAACTAATATAATATCATACATCAACTGTAATTGAAAAAAAATGGTACATTTACACAATGGAAACTACTCAGCCATAAAAAGAAGTAAATTTTACCTTTTGCAACAGCATGGATTGACCTGGGGAATATTATGCTAAGTGAAATAAGTTAGAGAAAGTGAAGTGCCATATGAATCACTCATATTTGGCATGTAATGAACAAACTGAACTAACAAGCAAAATAGAGACAGACTCATAGATAAAGAGCAGGATGACTGCTCTTGAGGGAGTGCCTGAGGGATGGAGGAATTGAGCAAAAAATTTAAAAAGAGAGAATGAACTCTTGGATACGGAAACAGTATAGTGATTGTGGGGGAGGGGTGTGTGGGAGAGGGCATAGAGAGAATAAATGATGGAAAACTTTTTTTAAAGAAAAGAAAAAAAATATGCACTAGTTTTATAATGGAAAGTTCTTGATAGAAAGAAAAATAAAATTTGAGAATTTTACATGTGGTTACACTTAACAACCTTTTTGTTTTCTGGACTTCACATCTTCCTTAGAAAGGTCTTTTCTATGTTAAGATTGCCTTTAATTTTTCCATGTTTCTTGTGGTACCTTCACAATTGCCTCTTTCATTTAACTCCTTGATACTTCTGGAACTTATTTTGGGTTAAGAAGTTGGGCAATCTCTATTATCTGGTATTAATTTATTTACTCGTATCAGAGTCAAATAGTTTTCATTAGTACAAATTTATAATATCTTTTAATATCTGGTAAGGAAAGTTTCTCTCAACACTCCTCCTGCCACTTTTCTATTTTCAGTTTTCCTGGTAGCTCTTACACTCAATTTATAGATATATGATGATAGATAGATATAAATTATATATACATATATAGAGAGAGATTACACATTATTAGTAAAAGTGATTGATATCTATTGTCTCAAGATTGCAAGTGTGCTCCAGAACCTTTACTTTTTAATTTTTTAAAAATTATTTTATTGTTGTTCAATTACAGTTGTCTGTATATTCTCCCCACCCCAGCCAAACCCACCTCCCTCCCTTGCTTCCACCCTCCCCCTTGGTTTTGTCCATGTGTCCTTTATAGTAGTTCCTGAAAACCCTTCTCCCCACTGTCCCCTCCCCCCTCCCCTCTGGCTATTCAGAACCTTTATTTTGAGAGGCATTTACACACACACACACACACACACCCCCCACAAAAACATAAATGTTGTATTTAAAAATATAATAGAGAAAAAATCCTGGGGAAAATTGTAATGAATCAAGAGAAAGGTTGATAGATTTAGCAAATAAAAATACAGGATGTCCTGTTAAATTTGAATTTCAGATTAAAAATTTTTTTTAGTATAAATATGTCCTAATTATTGCACAGGACATAATTACCTAAAAACTATTTGCTGTTTATCTTAAAATTAAGTTTTAGTGGGTGTCTGCTGTTCTATAGGCAATTCTAAACAACAGGAAAATGAGGAGTAGCTTAAATGTACAAAAGAAAGTTGTATGAATTGATGAACTAACACTTTTTGGTCAGTGGGAAGCCCTTAATACAGGCACTGAGACACTGGCTTGAGACAAGCAATTACAATTCTGGGGTGCAAATTAAATTAGCTTATTTTGTCTTCTGGGATTTGGCTTGAAAAATGAAACCTTCAAGGGGCTTAATGGATATGAAGGGTTTTTGGCTTCCCAACTCTGCTTTAAAAGAAAAATTAGTTAAATAGAAATTGAAAATTAAGATACTGTTATATTTGTGTCATACTATAAAGACTCTTGATATATAGGCTTTCTCTTAAGATTAGTATTTTGGATTCAAATTATTGGAAAGTTCCTAAGTTGATTTTATCATTTGGAATAGGTGAGAAAATGTCATTCTTATTAATCCATTTAGATAGTAAGTTTAAATGGAATTCTTTGTGATTCATTAAGTCTTTTATTTTTTTAAGTGGTCAAGTGATTTGGATCTGAAATTTGGATGTTCTCTAATTCATAACTATTTTCTTGCCTAGTTATTTTCTAAAAATTAACTTTACTTTTGGAACAAGCTCCTGTACATGATGCTGGGGTATATTAAGAAAAGCATTAGCTCTGGAACTATAAGACCTGGATTAAAGTCTCAGATCTGACTCTTCGTAGCTCTTTACTGTAAATGTGTATTAAATGGCTTAATATAGTTGAACCTGTCACCTGTTCTATAAAATAGGCATAATATTTCCTATTTCATAGTGATTAAGAATTAAATGTGATATCCAGGCAAAGTGTGTGATGCTTTATAGGGATTCAATAAATGTTAATGCATTCATAGATACCCAGATAGTAAAAATTATATATATTTGAAAAATCCTGTCCACTAATGCTTTTCTAGAAGGTAAAATTGTGTTTGGCATTTAATTTCTCTTTAAAAGCTAATGAACTCTTTATTGCCATAGATAGGAGGGGGGACCAGAAAAACATAATGATCTAATGTTAGTATGCTCAGTATGAAACACACAAAAAAGCAAAATATACAACATGTGTCAGTGGGGTTCCTTCTTTAAACTTACTGAATTGTAATAATGATGTTCGTATTTGTTTTGTAAATTAAAAAAAAGATCTAATAGGAACCTCTTAACTAATTATGTGGAAAAGAAACACCAGCTAGACTTGGGGCGGGAGTTGAGCATCATGACTGCTCTATGGTACACCTTTTGAAACAAGCCTATGCTTGGCCACAACAAGTCACAGGTGGAGGGCACTTGGTTTCTGCTATTTTTTCTTATTGGAAATTTGTGAAGGATTTGTTATGTGGTGTGGAATGGAAATTTGCTAAGAAATTGTTATATGCTGTGGAACAGTAAGATATGGGGAAAGAGCCCAAGCACTGTGGCCAGTCCCAGGCTTTTGGGATGAGTGTTGATGACCTATAGGAGTAGGAAGACTGCTGGTAAGAATGTGTAACATCCAAGAGACATTGAGGGAAGTGTGATGAAGGTCAAGGCTTCCTAGAGACAGGAATTTGAATGTCTCATAGATTATCAATCCCTTGTCACTTTCTCCTACACAAACCCTACTGCAAATTATAGATGCTGGCCTTGGATAAGAAGTTAGAAGACCTGAGTTCTAGTCATTAACTCTATGTGTTCTGAGGAAGGTCATTACAACTTGCTGGGCCTCAGTTTCTTCATGTGTAGAGCTGAGGTGGATGTGTGTTGGGGGGTGGAAGGATGGCATAACTATCTCCAGGTCTGGTATTAGGAGAAAATGAATGAACAGACATGAGTATTCCTTAAAAGGTAAGTGTACTGTGTAAATAGAGTGCAAATAGGCCCAGCTGGTGTGGCTCATTGGATTGAGCGCTGGCCTGCAAACCAAAGGGTTGCTGGTTTGATTCCTAGTCTAGGGTGCATGCTTGGGTTGTGGGGCAGGTCTCTGGTGGTGGGCACTCGAGAAGCAACCACACATTGCTTCACACAAGACTCTCCCTGTCTTTCTCCCTCCCTTGCTCTCCCTTAAAATAAATAAATAAAATCTTTTTAAAAATAGAGTGCAAATATTATTATCTCCCTCCCTTGCTCTCTCTTAAAATAAATAAAATCTTTTAAAAAATAGAGTGCAAATATTATTATTTTTCATTATTTACAGTGATAGCAATGATAATATAATAATTAGGAACAATCAGATGTTCTCTTGATTTAGATGGAGGGTGAAGGTGACCTTGGGTAGCATCCGAATCTGGAATTTCTCAGGAAACTGAAGAAGCAGCAAACTGTTATCACCTCTACTTCATCCCCTTTCCTCCAGTTAGCTCATGGCTCAGACCAGGTCAAAGACTCTCTGTTAGTGTCTCTGATAAGAGTATAGTTGCCCTCATATCAGCAGCTAGATATATACTAAACTATGGCTGAGAGGGAACATTATGGAAGTTTAAAACAATTAATATTTTTATATAATTTGAAAATAAAACTCTACTTCATAATGAAAAAGCTTAGGACTAATAAAAGGTAAGCTGTGTCATCAATCAAATAGAGATTGGACCACGAGATTATTTCTAAAGGTCTCTTTCAAATCTGACATTTTAACCTAGAGTCTTTGTGACAAAAATCTCAACTATTTTTCCAATTCCATCTCCACTTACTCTCAGCTTCTCATTGTAAGCTCAGTAATTTCCTGTCTCAGTTGTTCTAAGCATTTTGATGCACTGCCTTCCAAATGGAAATTCCATCCCCTTCCTTTTCACCTAGGTGAAGCCTGTTGAGCCTTTGAGATTGCATTACCAATGATGAAATGAGGGACTATTGTCTAGGCAATACCTACAATAGGTACTTTATCTATGGAATTCCTAACTCTTATATAAGTCTTTTTGAGTGAGCTTTACTCTTCCCCATTTACAGGAAAGGAAATTGAAGCTCAGAAAATTTAAGTAATTTGCCTGAGATCACACAGGTAGTGGGAAAGTTAGGGTTTTAGTTAAAATCCCTTACTCTCCATAGTTGGGCTTTCAAGTTCAAGACCTACTTCTCCTAACCCCAAAGCCCTTTACCTTTTTCAGACACTCTCTAGGTCTTCCAGACAAATTACACATTTAATAATATTTTGAATTAGACATATTTTAGTTCATATCTTCTCTTTCCAATTTCTTTTTGGGTTTCCCAAGAGAAAGAACCATAGTTAATTCAACTCTCTATACCCAGTGACCAGTTCTGGGATTTGTACACAGAAGAAGCTTAATAAATATTTGTTGATGAGTAGATATCAGATTACTTTTTTGTTTAAAACATGTGTTTGAGTATTGTTGAATATGTTTTTTATCAGTGGAAGAAAACTGTAGCTAAAGTAATTTGTGAGCTGAAGCCATTGTTACCTCTGTTGCTAAGGGAAGCCAGTTACCCTGGGATACTAATTAAATGCAGCTATTGTGGAAATTAAGCCAGCATCCCCCAGCAGGTTCAGAGAGCTGATAGGAGGAGGGAATCTGGAAAGTGTCAAGTAAGATAGTATGTTTTCTGATTTGAGGAAAAGAGACTTAAGGGAGAGGGTAGTTCGTGCACTTTTAGCACCATCACACCTCTGTGAAGTTTATTTATTTTTGTTAGTGGTCAAAGAGTTTGTTCTCTATAATTAGCTCAAATGCTGGAGGCAAGGTGAGTAGACAGCCTGTGACTGAGATCAACAGTTTGGTCTTTGTTAGCCATTGAGGGATATGCATCTGGGGTGGTGTGCAGGGCTTTACATCAGAGAAGCTCCAAGTCTGAATGAAAAGTAACTATTGGAAAATACTTTTTTGACTGTAAGTTAAAATTCCAGTAGAGCTGATGAAGGGAAAGGAAGAGATCATTACAGAAAGGTAACAGAATCTACCTGGAGCATCTATTGCATTTAAAAGAAATATCTACTCTTCTGTTTAAATTGAAGTCCAGTTTCAATAAAGATATTTATTTATGATTCTAGAAAAAAGTCTGAACAGTGTATTTCTTTATCTCCATCCATACCCAAAGCTCAAATTTTTGGACTTGGCTTCAAGTTGATCTAACAGACTAGGTCCACAGAGTGACAGGGTACCTAAATTGCAGTTTGTTTTTCTGAGAAATGAAGACGTGGCCTTTATAAGTGGCCACTGCAGCACTGAAGTCATGAAATTATTCAACATTTGAGCACCAGCTTCGTGAGAGGCCCTGGGTTAGGGACAGTGATGTGTGTCTTGGGAAGGGAGAGTGAGTGCTTTTCATGTTGGCTAACCGAGACAATAATAAAACTTTTGATTAATAGCAGGAGGTGAGAGCACCAGGCCTACAAGGAACATATAAAATAATATTTAGAAACAATGGTAGGTGGGATTAATTCTCTTTCTGCTGACTCACTCTGTTGAAAGATCTATACTACAGACTTGCCACACAAAGTCACAAGACAAATTCACAAGAAGGTGAGGAAGAAAATCTCGGGATTCTGACTAGAAGGACAAGAGGATAAAGTGAAATCCAGCAGCAATATTTTCCCTCCACTATTAATAAAATAATTCATTAAGGTAATTGTCCAAGTTTACCAGAGTGACACAGAGATCTTCTTAGCTCCAGAATCACATATCCAAATGTCTGCTGGGTTAAGCACCTTCCATTCTGAGCAACCAAAGCTTTAAAAGCATCAGGTAGGCTAATGTACAGGTCTGGCAATCCCAATCAGGGCTATCCTGCACTAGGAATTAGAGCAACCACACCCCTCAGTGCCAGAGATGGGGCAGCAATTACTGAGCCCAAAATGTCCAGGGTAGATCAGACCTGTAATTCAGGTAGAAGTGACTTTGAAAGCTCATCCTGAGAGCAAGTTTCATGAAGCTTACTGCAGATACAGACTTTGGGCTGTTGCACCCATATTTGGTGTACTAGTCCCTTGAAAACAATCTCTAGACTTCACAAACCTTTTCTTCTCCTATGGATGGATGCAGCTCCACTGGAGGCACAAGTGTTTACCCACTTCGTATCTCCCACCCCGACATCATTCTCCTTTTTCAGGGCACGGCTTCTTGTGCATGCCCATACTTCACCTGCAATCCATCTCTGGGACAGTCAGTGAGCACCTGTGGCCTTCCTAATGGGTCCCAGGTATTCATCCAATTTCTAAAACCTGAGTTTCTACCGAATACATAGGTTTCAAAGTGAATTCTTCGAGTTTCCTCCTAGGTTGTAGGGGGTAGAATGTGAAGGAGTTAGGATTGGAAATCTGTATCTTAACAGTATTCTTACAGTTTGTTCTGATTCAATAGATCAGCAGACATGACCCTGGATTGGATTTTGCCCCAGCACTTCCAGTTCCACCTTATTCCAGTTCTTCAATCTTCACTGATACTCTACTCTTTTTGAATTTGTGTAATATAAGATGAAGGATTGTGGGCTTTCAAAAAACTGCAGAAACTAATCAGTAAATAGTTTCCTGAAACAGAAATCCTCTTCACAGGACTCCAGTACATGTTCATCTGATACCTTCCTGACCACCCCTCCCCACACCTCATATACAATAAAACCCACCATCTCAGCAGGCAGCCATTCCAACCCCTATTACCTCCACTAACAACCCTGGTAGCCAAAAAGATCTCCTTCATCCCACTGATGTCAAATATTCCCATGTTATAGCCTGAACCCACTGCGGGAAATTGGTAACTTGTAAACAAAAACTGTTTAAAGTATTTTAAAACTTTTCTGTTTAAAAGAACTTTGTTTTTAAAGTGATACTGTCTCTCACAGAAAACTGTAGACATTCTTTTGCTAAAGTAGTTTGTAGTAATTCCCTTGGGTATGTATCTTCTATTTTGGCAATGATCTCAGAATCCTTGCTACAAAAGGCCAAACAAAATGCTAAATCCCTTCCAGTGTCTTTGGACAAACAGATATATTGGCAGTCAGCTGCAGAGGGCAGCTTGAAAACTGACATCAATCTGCTTTAGCCTCTGCAATTTAACAGCATTTTCTTAAATTGTTCTTCACTGTTGCTAGTTGCTGTAAGTCACCTTCTGTTGAAAGGGAAACTTATGCATGTAAACCCCAAGAAACACCTGTCTAGCACAGACCCTTGGAATCATAAATTAATGTCAAATGGGGGAATAGAAAAGAGAAAATTTTGTGGATGGAAAGAATTCCCCCTTTTACCTTGCAAGAGTCATCAGCACGACCTTGACTTAAGCTGGTATAAAATAATACCGGTAATTCATTTATCAGGATTGAATTGAAAACTCCTGAGAGCCAGAAAGTGTTTCTTGGGGAGAGAAAAAGAATGTTCAATCACTCCTGGGGGAAACCACTTAACAATTGGAGGGATGTGGAGAAGGGTCCAAAGAATGTTCCCCTGGAAGAAAATGAAGTGGGTGGCACAGAGGAGGTCTAGGAAAGAGGTTGAAAGCATTGTAGAACAAGGAGTGGCTCAGGATAATAAAATCAGTTAGCACTAAGGGTATGAGTGTCTACATGGAGCTCCAGCTCTGCAGGGGTCTAGGCAAATGAATCCAGCAGAGAACAGAAATTGGCAGTCCAGTCCCAGGTACTGATGTATTCCCAGGGAAAGTGAAAGTATTGATAATCAATATAGGCATTTGGGGTACCAGGCCATAAATCTGACTTATAACAGGTGAGAATGGAGAGAAAAGCAAGTCTGGAATGAAAGAACTGAAATTGCTGCTAGGATTTCTGCTCCAATAGCAACAGTTCAGGAAAAAGTAAAGCAGAGCTTGCAGGTGGTTGGGAGGAAGGGTTAGTTACCTCCGTTGGAGGATCTATAAAAAGTCCAGGAATTGAGGGAGCTTATGGGGCTAACCCCGATTGCATTCCTCATAATCCTGTTGTGCTCCATACAAATAAACTTAAAATCTTGGAATTCTACATTTTATTTTCTCCAACAATAAAAGTTATGAAAACTGACCCCAAGAGCACATATATAGAAGATATAGCCAAATAAATAACCATGTAAGAAACAGAAAATTGTCAATGAGCAATTATCCCCACAAAACACAAGGCCCGAATTATTTCATTGACAAATTCTAACAGATATTTTAAAAATATATACTTTTTACACTTTAGGATATTTTTAAATTTACAAAAAATTTTGTAAAGATAGTACAGAGTTCCCCAAAACCCCACATCAGTCTTTCCCAGTTTTTAACATCTTACATTAATATTGTGCATTTGTTAAATGAAAGAACCAATATTGATACATTATTAACTGAAGTATATATTTTATTCAAATGTCCAACTTTTTAACTAGTTGTCCTTTTTTCAATTCCATGATATTCTAGCCAGAATATCTACTTATATCTAGTTGTCATCGCTCCTTAGGCTACTCTTGGTTGTCTTGCTTTCTCAGACTTTCCTTGTTCTTGATGGTCTTGGAAGTTTTGAGGACTACAGGTCAAGTATTTTGTAGATTATTTCTTGATAGGGATTTCTCTGAAGTTTTTCTTAGGATTAGACTGGGGTTATAGGGTTTTAGAATAAAAACCACAGAGGTAAAGTGTCATTCACATCATGTCATATCAAGTGTACATGCTATAATTATGAGTCATCACTGTAGATGTTAACCTTGATTAACTGGCTGCAGTAGTGTTTGTAGGGTTCTCTACTGAAAAGTTACCTTCCCCTCCCATACTTTTTCATACTGTGCTCTTGGAAGGAAGTCATTATGCATAGCCCATGCTTAATGAGTGAGGAGTATCTTGAGGATGAAGTATCTATATAAATTGTACGGATTTCTTTTTTTTTTTTTTTTTTTTTTTTTTTTTATTTTTTATTTTTTTTTTTTTTTTAATTTATTTATTGTTATTTAATTACAGTTGTATGCCTTTTCCCCCATCCCTTCACCCCACCCCAGGTGAACCCACTTCCCTCCCCCCTCTCCACCCTCCCCCTTGGATTTGTTCATGTGTCCTTTATAGTAGTTCCTGTAATCCCCTCTACCTACTGTCCCCGCCCCCACCCCCCACCCCCGCCCTGGCTATTGTTACATTGTTCTTAACTTCAATGTCTCTGGTTATATTTTGTTTGCTTTTTCCTTCTATTGCTTATGTTCCAGTTAAAGGTGAGATCATATGGTATTTGTCCCTCACTTCCTGGCTTATTTCACTTAGCATAATGCTCTCCAGTTTCATCCATGCTGTTGCAAAGGGTATAAGCTCCTTCTTTCTCTCTGCTGCGTAGAATTCCATTGTGTAAATATACCATAGTTTTTGGATCCACTCGTTTGCTGATGGGCACTTAGGTTGCTTCCAGTATTTGGCTATTGTAAATTGTGCTGCTATGAACATTGGGGTGCACAGATTCTTTTGGATTGGTGTTTCAGTGTTCTTAGGGTATAATCCCAGCAGCGGAATTGCTGGGTCAAAGGGCAGTTCCATTTTTAGTTTTCTGAGGAAATTCCATATTGTTTTCCACAGTGGCCTCACCAGTCTGCATTCCCACCAACAGTGCACTAGGGTTCCCTTTTCTCCGCATCCTCTCCAACATTTGTTTGTGGATTTGTTTATGTTGGCCATTCTGACTGGTGTGAGATGATACCTCATTGTGGTTTTAATTTGCATCTCTCTGATGGCTAGTGATGCTGAGCATCTTTTCATATGTCTCTGGGCCTTCTGTATGTCTTCCTTGGAGAAGTGTCTGTTCAAGTCCTTTGCCCATTTTTTAATTGGGTTGTTTGTCTTCCTGGAGTGGAGTCGTGTGAGTTCTTTATATATTTTGGAGATCAGGCCCTTGTCTGAGGTATCATTGGCAAATATGCTTTCCCATATTGTTGGTTCTCTTTGTAATTTGGTGCTGTTTTCTTTAGCCGTGCAGAAGCTTTTTATTTTGATGAGGTCCCATTTGTTTATTCTTTCCTTTATGTCCCTTGCTTTAGGGGATGTGTCTGTGAGGATGTTGCTGCGTGGAATGTCTGAGATTTTCCTGCCAATGTTTTCTTCAAGGACTTTTATGGTGTTACGGCTTATATTTAAGTCTTTTATCCATCTTGAGTTTATTTTCGTGTATGGCGTAAGTTGGTGATCGAGTTTCATTTTTTTGCACGTAGCTGTCCAGATCTCCCAACACCATCTGTTGAAGAGACTGTTTTTGCTCCATTTTATGCTCCTGCCTCCTTTGTCAAATATTAATTGATCGTATAGATTTGAGTTTATTTCTGGGCTCTCTATTCTGTTCCATTGGTCTATGAGCCTGTTTTTATGCCAGTACCAGGCTGTTTTGATTACCGTTGCCTTGTAATACAGTTTGATATCAGGTATTGTGATACCTCCTGCTTTGTCCTTCTTTCTCAAAATTGCTGCTGCTATTCGAGGTCGTTTATGGTTCCATATGAATTTCTGTAATGTTTGTTCTATATCTGTGAAATATGTCATGGGTACTCTAATAGGGATTGCATTGAATCTATAAATTGCTTTGGGTAGTATGGCCATTTTGATGATGTTAATTCTTCCAATCCATGAACATGGTACATGTTTCCATTTGTTTGTATCTTCCTTAATTTCTTTCTTCAGTGTTGTGTAGTTTTCTGAGTACAGGTCTTTTACCTCCTTGGTTAGGTTTATTCCTAGGTACTTTATTTTTCTTGTTGCTATATCGAATGGGATTTTTTTCCTGATTTGTGTTTCTGCAGTTTCGTTGTTGGTGTACAGGAATGCCTTTGATTTCTGGGTATTGACTCTGTATCCAGCTATTTTGCCAAATTCATTTATTAGGTCGAGTAGTTTTTGAGTGGAGTCTATAGGGTTTTCCATGTACACTATCATGTCGTCTGCAAACAGTGACAGTTTCATTTCCTCCTTTCCAATTTGGATGCCTTTTATTGCTTTTTCTTGTCTGATTGCTGTGGCTAGGACTTCCAATACTATGTTGAATAGGAGTGGTGAGAGAGGGCATCCTTGTCTTGTTCCTGATCTTAGTGGGAAAGCTCTAAGTTTTTGTCCATTGAATGTGATGCTGGCTGTAGGTCTCTCATATATGGCCTTAATTATGTTGAGGACTGCTCCCTTTATTCCCACTTGGCTGAGTGTTTTTATCAGAAATGGGTGCTGTATCTTATCGAATGCTTTTTCCGCATCTATTGATATGATCATGTGATTTTTGTCTTTGCTGTTGTTGATGTGATGTATTATGTTTATTGATTTGCGAATATTGTACCATCCTTGCATCCCTGGGATGAATCCCACTTGGTCATGGTGGATGATCTTTTTAATATATTGCTGGATGCGGTTTGCTAATATTTTGTTGAGAATTTTAGCGTCTATGTTCATCAGCGATATTGGCCTGAAGTTTTCTTTCTTCATTGTGTCTTTATCTGGTTTTGGGATTAGGATGATGTTGGCTTCATAAAAAGAGTTTGGGAGTCTTCCATCAGTTTGGATTTTTTCGAATAGTCTGTGAAGGATAGGGGTTAGTTCTTCCTTAAATGCTTTGTAGAAATCTCCTGTGAAACCATCTGGTCCAGGGCTTTTGTGTGATGGGAGTTTCTTGATGACTGCTTCAATTTCCTTTGCTGATATTGGTCTGTTCAGGTTTTCTGCTTCTTCTTCAGTCAGTTTTGGAAGATTATATTTTTCTAGAAATGTGTCCATTTCATCTAGGTTTTCAAATTTCTTAGCATATAGGTCTTCATAGTAATTTCTTACGATCCTTTGTATTTCTGTGGTATCAGTTGTAATCTCTCCACTTTCATTTCTAATTCTGTTTATTTGGATCCTCTCTCTTTTCTTCTTGATAAGCCTACTTAAAGGCTTGTCGATTTTGTTTATCTTTTCAAAGAACCAGCTTCTGGATTCATTGATCCTTACAATTGTGCTTTTAGTCTCTATGTCATTTAGTTCTGCTCTGATCTTGGTTATTTCCTTCCTTCTGCTTGCTCTGGGCTGTCTTTGTTGTTGTTCCTCCAGTTCTTGTAGGCGTAGGGTTAGGTTGTTTGTGTGAACTGTTTCTAACTTCTTAAGGTAGGCCTGTATTGCTATGAACTTCCCTCTCAGGACTGCCTTAGCTGTGTCCCATAGGTTTTGGGTTGTTGTGAGTTCGTTTTCATTTGTTTCCAGGAAGTTTTTGATTTCTTCCCTAATCTCGTTCTTGACCCATTCATTGTTTAATAGCATGCTATTCAGTCTCCATGATTTTGAGTGTTTTGGGTTTTTACCCTTGGGGTTGGTTTCTAGTTTCAGACCCTTGTGGTCAGAGAAGATGCTTGATATGATTTCAATTTTCTTGAATTTGTTGAGGCTTGCTTTGTGTCCTATCATGTGGTCTATCTTTGAAAAAGATCCATGGACACTTGAAAAGAATGTGTATTTTGCTTCTTTGGGATGAAAAGCTCTGTATATATCAGTTAAGTCCATTTCCTCTAGGGTATTGTTAAGTGACACAATATCTTTGTTAATCTTTTGTTTGGAAGACCTGTCCATTTTTGATAGTGGGGTGTTAAAATCCCCTACTATAATTGTGTTGCTGTCAATATCTTTCTTGAAATCCTCCAAGATTTTCTTTATGTATTTGGGTGCTCCTATGTTGGGTGCATATATATTTATAATGTTTATGTCTTCTTGGTGGATTCTTCCTTTGAGTATTATGAAGTGACCTTCTGGGTCTCTCTTTATGGCCCTTCTTTGGAAGTCTATTTTGTCTGATATGAGTATTGCTACCCCTGCTTTTTTTTCCTGTCCGTTTGCTTGGAAAATTTGTTTCCAGCCCTTCACTTTCAGTCTGTGTGAGTCTTTTGTCCTGAGATGGGTTTCTTGTAGGCAGCATATGTGTGGGTCATGTTTTCTTATCCATTCAGCTGTTCTATGTCTTTTGATTGGAGCATTTAATCCATTTACATTTAAGGTTATTATCGATAGGTAGTTATTCATTGCCATTATTTCCTACCTGTGTTCCTCTGTCTTTCTCTTTTCCTTCCTTTCCTTAAAGCAGTCCCTTTAGCATCTCTTGCAGAGCTGGTTTGGTGGAGCTGTATTCTTTTAGACTTCTTTTGTCTGGGAAGCTCTTTATTTGGTCTTCTATCTTGATTGAGAGCCTTGCTGGGTAAAGTAGTCTTGGTTGGAGGCCTCTGGTTCTCATTACTTGGAATATTTTTTGCCATTCTCTTCTGGCTTGGAGCGTTTCCATTGAGAAGTCAGTTGCTAACCTTATGGGGGCTCCCTTGTATGTTACTTCCTTTTTCTCCCTTGCTGCCTTTAAGATCCTCTCTTTGTCTTGGAAATTTGCCATTTTAATTATGATGTGTCTTGCAGTGGGTCTCTTTGGGTTCCTCTTGTTTGGGACTCTCTGTGATTCCTGGATTTGGGTGACTTTTTCTCTCCTCAGATTAGGGAAATTTTCCATCATTACTTTTTCAAACAGGTTTTCTATCCCTTGCTCTTCTTCTTCTCCTTCTGGTATTCCTATTATACGGATGTTGTTACGTTTCATGTTGTCCTGCATTTCCCTTATTGCCTCTTCATTCTTTCTGAGCCTCTTTTCCTTTTCTTGTTCCTTCTGGGTGTTTTTTTCTACTTTATCCTCCAGCTCGCTGATCCGATCCTCTGCTTCATCAAGTCTGCTTTTAATTCCTTCTACTGTGTTCTTCAATTCAGAAATTGTATTCTTCATTTCCTCTTGGCTCTTGTTGATATTTTCTATTTCCTTTTTCATGTTGATATAGTTTGCAGTGAGTTCATTGTAGTTTCCTTGTAGTTTCTGGTAGTTCTCTTTGAGCTCAGAGAGCTCAGTGAGCTTCCTGATGACCATTGCTTTGAACTCAGTATCTGATAGTTGACTTGCCTCTTTTTCGGTTAGTATTCTTTCTGAGACTTCCTCCTTTCCTTTCATTTGGGAATTGTTTCTTTGTCTTCCCATTGTTTGTGAGGCTCTTCTTGTTGGCCTCTGCTTCTTAAATTGCTTTGTTCTGAATCCCTGGGTTTATGATATGAACTTCTATGGTAGAATGCCAATGGGATTCGGTGGTGCTGTCTCCTTACTCTCCTGTGCTCACTGGTCTTGAGCTGACGTTTATGTGTTTAACACGGTCTAACTCTAGTCTTTTCAGCACTCCAGGTTTTGTTGTCTCACCTGTGGGAAAAAGAGAAAGGGGGGGCAAAAGAAAAGAAAAAAAAAACATACACACACACACAAAACAAACCAAAACAAAGATGGGAAGGAGGGAAAAAGGAAATAGGAAAGGAGGAAAGGAAGGAAGGAGGGAAGAAGGAATAAAGAAAGATCGGAGGCAAGATAAGAAGGAATTTTAACAAAAATTAAAACATAGAAATAGATAAAAGAAGGGAGGAAGAAGACATAAAAATGGTAAAGGATGGGAGGAAGAAGGAATGGAAGAAAAAAAAGAGAGAGAGAGGAAGAAGGAGTTCAGGGGGAAAGGAAAAGGGAAAAAAAAAAAAAAAAAAAAAAAAAAAAAAGGGGAAAAAAAAAAAAAAAAATCTTCTGTTGGCTTTAAACCGTTCAGGTTATTTCTGCTGTTGTCCTGTCTGTGCAACGGGAGGCGGTGGTTGGAAGGATTGGTTTCACTTTTCTTCCTTCCTGGGTCACACTCTTCACTGTTTTGTAGGTGTGGTCCCTGGCAGGCAATCAGGCCGTTGATCAGCCAATCCAGCAGCTTTGTTCTTGGGACTCTCGAGTGGCCGCTCCAGCCGCTTTGGCTCCGGATGCGTGCGCGCGCAGCAGGGGAATCCAGCCGCTTCGGGTTTGTGACGTTATTTGGGCTCTGAGCGCGCAGCCGGCCGACCGATCGAGCCGCCCAGGCTAGGGAGGCTGGCGCGCCGCAAACTGCTGGTTCAGCCGCCTTGGTGTTACGTCTCTCGCCAGCCCCTTTGTGCTTGGGAAGTGCGCATCCAGCCGGCCCTACGCTTGGTGAGCGCGCAGCCCGCCGCCGAGCCAGAGGCTCTACGCTTGGGGGCCCGATCCAGCCGCCCGGGGCTTGAGACTCTCGGGTGGGCGGGGCCGCCCTGGGACCGAATCACGCGGTACTCGGTTCCGAGGTTTTGGGTCTGTGGGTGGAGCAGCTAGTCTCTGCTCCAAAAGATCTCGGAGGTTTCAGGTGTGGGCGCCCCTCCGGGGTTTCATGTACGGGCCCCGTTCGCTAATCTGCGCGCGCGCTACCGCGCGCAACCGGACCTCAGGTGAGCGCCGGTGCTGCTTATCCCGCGTTCCCCGTTCGCAGTCCAGGGGCGGAGGGGGGAGGGGCGCCAGGGGCCTCGGCCACCACCGAGAGTTCTCTAACTAGCCCCTGAGTGTCTCTATTTTCTTTTTCTTTTTGAGAAATTCCTCCTTTTCAAGCCCCCCTGGTCCAATCAAGCACCTGGCTGCTCACAGCGCAGCCTGGCCCTCTCTCAGGACTCCTGCAGCAGCCCCTGCGCCAGGGCTGGCGCCTCTGCAGCCCTTGTACCGCGCGGTCCCGGGTCCCGGGGACCTTATTGTCCTTGAGCACTCTTCTTACCGTCAGATCTTTCAGTGTCCTCTATCTTTGGTCTCTAATCTTCGTATATGCTGGAGTACTGTTGGCTGTTCGCTCTGCTCCTCAGATCAGCTAGTTATTTCCCTGGCACTGAGGGGAAGTGAATTCTGCTCCCACCTATGTTGCCGCCATCTTCCCCAATTGTACGGATTTCTTCAGCACAGATCTATCCTGTCTTTCTCATGTAATTACTTTTATTCAATTATGTATTTGTATGAGTATGAACTCCTGGATATTTATTTTAAACTTTGGATTACTAAATTATTTTAGTAACTTTATTTTCTTGCTAATTTGTTCCAGCTTTAGTCATTGGGAACTTTTTTAGTTGGCTTCTGTGTCCCTTTGATACACCTTCATCATCTTGTGGATTTTTTCCCTTACTTTCTGGTGCTACAAGATACGTCAGGCTCATGTTGCATGATTTCTGCTGCAGCTCTTGAGTCAGCAATTTCTCCAAGAGTTCTTCATTCCTCCTGCTGGGGAATAATATTAGAAATGACTGTCAGGGTGCTGGGTGTGCTACTTGCTGCTGAGGTATCATTGCTGCTACACCCTCTCGCTTTGCAAGAAAAAGCAAATATATGTATATATAATAACCAGTATATATACACATATTTATAAATATTTCTATATGTAACCATCTGTATCTAAATTAAACTAAACATGAGTTCATACCACTGTCATCAACTTTAATTCATTAGTACATGTGTCATTCTAGCCTCTTTTCCTTGTTAATTTGTAAATTCCCAATCAATAGAAAAAAAAAAAAAGCTGGCTCTCACCACTCACCAACCACTTAATTTATTGTTCAATGACAGTATACATGTATGGCAATGTCAGAATTGATTTATCTAAGAAAAAGAAGATAAAACATATGAACAGTAAAAATGACAGCAAATTCACAGTTATTAACAACCACACCTAAAACAAAAACAAAAGCAAACTAAGCAAACAACTAGAACAGGAAAGAATCACAGAAATGGAGATCACATGGAGGGTTATCAATAGGGGAGTGGGAGGGGGGGAGAGGGGGAAAAGGTACAGAGAATAAGTAGCATAAATGGTAAGTAGAAAATAGACAGAGGGGGTTAGGAATAGTATAGGAAATGTAGAAGCCAAAGAACTTATCTGTATGTCCCATGGAGATGAACTAAAGGGAGGGAATGTAGGTGGGAGGGGGTGTGCAAGGTGGAGGGCAATAGAGGGGGGAAAAAGGGACAACTAATAGCATAATCAATAAAATATATTATTTAAAAAATAATTGTTCATCTGTACTTCCCATGGGACAAAACTTTACTAACTAAAATACAATGTTTATATATAATTTTTAGCGTTTAATCTTACAAATTATACTCATTTCCAAAGTTACTTATGTCAGCTTATTTTTCCCACACTCTCTTCAATGAAGTTGTTTCATATACAAATAATACAGGTATAGCCTCATGTCATAGTCTGCACTCCTTTCTGCTATCCCCTGACAAACTAAATGATTTTTCATTTGCATATATTAAGATTCAGTCTGCCTGGCTGTTGTAGCTCAGTGGATTGAGCATGGGCTGCAAACCAAAAGGTCGCGGGCTCGATTCCCAGTTAGGGCACATGCCTGGGTTGCAGGCCAGGTCCCCAGTAGGGGGAATGCGAGAGGCAACCACACATTGATGTTTCTGTCCCTTTCTTTCTCCCTCCCTTTCCCTCTCTCTAAACATAAATAAGAAAATAAAAACTTAAAAAAAAAAGATTCACTCTGTATCATAAAGTTTTATAGTTTTTGACAAATGCAGCAGCATGTCATGTATTCACCATTACAGTGTCACACAAATAGTTTCACCACTCTAATAAATATCTTGTGCTTCATCTATTCAACACTCTGGTTTTCTGAAGTTTTTATATGACATGTCTAAGTGTAGTTATTATTTTTTGTTTGTTTGTGTTTGGTATCTCTCCTGCTTGGTATTCTCTAAATTCCTGGATCCGAGGTTTACATCTATCATATATTTTGGAAAGGATATTGTTGTTAGCACATCAAATTCTTCTTCTATTCCATTGTCTTCTCCTCCTTTTGGTATTCCAATTGTGCATAATGGTGTAGTAATACTAGAAGCATTACTAGTAAAGTTACAAATAAAGCAAATATGTCCACTATCATCTCTATTACTTAAAATTATTTGAGGGTACTTTCTAGTGGAAACAGACAAGTGTGAGAAGAAAAACACTGAAAAGGAGAACTAAAGTTTTTATTTGTCAAAGACAGTATGATTGTATACCTTAAAACAGCAAAACAATACATGTAAATTATTAAAAATAGTAATAAAACCGTTTTTCTTTTTACCTCTCTCTTCTCTTGGAGATGGTAGTGTGGCTGACATTTACAAGGTGACAAGATTAAAGAGCCAGTGGGCTGAAGAAATGGCAATGCGGTCATGCGCTGAGGAGCACATCAGGATGGTCAGGAGATTGATTATATACAAGAGTATTGATCATGTCTCTTTCTTTTGTCAGAGAAGGGATTTGTAAATATGGAAAGAGGGAATGCTATAAAGAATCCTTGAATTTTGAATTTAAATTGGACATATTGATATATATTTATCACATGTGTGCACACGCATGTACACATGGAAATAGATATAGATATATGTGTGGTGTTGTGTACACACACATATGTACAAGAAAGTATTTATGAGCTCTCTCTGCTAGAGTATACAAATCTTGGTTTCTAAATATGATTCTCCTCTAAAAGGAATCAAGGCTCCTTGGAAAATGATGGTTTCTAAGTATGGAGCAAGAAAAGTATAAAATGATCCTAGAAGATCTTGTGTTTGACAAATAAGGAGGTGATCAAAGATTGAAGGGGATGTGTCAAAAGGACACTAGATAAAGTCTGATCAGGCACCCACTATCCAAATACTGGATAATTTGAGTATCAAAATAAATAATGATAGTGAAGTATAACAACAAATTGAAGAATATAGATATACATCCATAAATCCATACTAATACAAAAAAATGAATGAGTAAAAAAATGGAGAAGTGAAAGCTCTTCCTTAGAGTGGAATGTAAACTAATGAATATAGACAGAATAATATAAAGAGAACATTCTAATTTGAGAATTACCATAGTAGTGGTTAATTTAGGTAGGAATCATCAAATGCAAGTGAGTATGCATTTGATTGAAGAACAGGGGAGTGGAATATGGGGTTGGCCAAAATGTTCATTCGGTTTTTTTTCTGTAAGATGGCTCTAGTAGTCCATAGTAGTCTTTAACTTCATTCAAAACAATTTTGTTAGATTGTATTGTGATGGCTATTTTATCAGAATACATTTAAAAAACATCAAAATTGGTGAATTTCGTGTAGCCATTTAATATTGAAGATGGAAGAAAATAAGCAAAATTTTTGACATATTATGCTTTATTATCTCAAGAAAGGTAATAACACAACTGAAATGTGAAAAAAATGTGCAGTGTACAGAGAAGGTGTTGTGACAGATAGGATGTGTCAAAAGTGGTTTGCAAAGTTTTGTGCTGGAGATTTCTTGCTGGATGATGCTACACGGTTTTTCAGGTAGACCAGTTGAAATTGATGGTGATCCAATTGGAACATTAGTTGAGAACAATCAATGTTATACCACCTGGGAGATAGCTGGCATACTCAAAATATCCAAATCAATAAAGTATTGGTGAAAACAAAAAGTGTGTCTTTTATTTTATTGAAGAATCTATATGAACTTTTTGGCCAACCTAATATAATATCATTTAAAATCAATTCAAACTTATAGTTTATTTGCCTAGGAAAAAAAGATTTTATCCTTTAAAAATAGTAGAAATAAATAAAATAGATGGCATAAAATAAAAATTAAAAAATGCAAGTGTTGATATAGAAACACAGTTTTAAATGTCATGAAAGAAGATATAACATTTGCAATTGCAACTATAGGAACAAATTTTAAAAAGTGAGATTCTAGGAACAGACCTAACTATAAACATACAGGGAAAAATAAAGAAAATTTAAAACATTTTGTTGGATCATAAAAGTAGATTTAAATGAATGAAATTACATACTTTGCTCTTTAAATTCATCTATAATGTTAACATGATCTTATGAAAACAGTAACAGGAATTTTTTAAGCTTTATTTCTTAAGAGAAATTCTAGGTTTATAACAACATTAAGAGGGAGCTACAGAGATTTCCCATATACCTCTTTCCCCCATAGATGTCTAGCCTACCTCTTGACCTTCTTATCAACTCATTCACAAGAATGGTATTTTTTTAACCAAAAATGAACCTACATTGATACATCATAATCAGCCATAATTTACCTTAGGGTTTACTACTGGTGTTTTACATTCTCTGGGTTTGGGCCAAGTTATAGTGACATATATAAGTCATTATAAGAATTTGTAATTAATCAAGCTTATTTTAAAATTCTTCTAAAATATTTAAGAATAACTAAGGCCTGTAGAGAGGAGGGGGAGGGGGGTAAGGGAGGAAAGAAGGGGAAGGGACCAGTTAAAGAACACATATAAATGACTCATGGACATGGACAGCAGGGTGGGGATTGACTGTGGGAGTGGGGGCTGGGCGAGCAAAGGGAGAGCAATGGAGGAAAATTGGGACTACCACAGTAGAACAACAATAAAAAAAATAACCAAGGCCTTTCTGTAATAATAATAATAATAATAATAATAATAATAATGAAGCTAGAATACATTTTATTTGCTATAAAGTAAAAATAAAGAAATTAAAACATTATGGCAAAGGTTCATGAGATCAATGGAATAAAATAGAGAGCAAAATAAAAAAAACACATCATATTGGAATTTGGTATATGCAAAAGTTCCCTAGGTATTCTTTTTTTCTTTATATTTCCAGACTAGGTAGTGGAGAAACACCAATGGACACTGACAAAAAAAAAAAAAAAAAAAAAAGAAAGCAATTAGAAAACCTGGTTCTCTCTACCTAAAGAACCAGAAAAGACAGCCTAATAAAACAGAAACTTTTAGACAGTAACTGCACTATTCTGGCCACATACCACAGAAAACCTTTGGGCCCACTTCCACTTCTGACAGCAAAGGTCAAATGCAGAATGTACACTTTCTGCCCTGGCTGGATGGCTCAGTTGGTTGGAGCATGTTCCATACACCAAAAGGTTGTGGGTTAGATCCCTGGTCAGGGTGCATACCTACATTGCAGGTTTGACCCAGGTTGTGGGTTCAACCCCCAGTTGGGATATGTACATGGGACAACTGATTAATTTTTCTCTTTCACATTAATGTTTCTCTCCCTCTCTCTCTCATCAATAAACATATCATCAAGTGAGGATTAAAAAAAAAAAAAAGAATGATCACCTTCACCTTCCCCAGGCTATATATTAAAAAAAAAGTGTTCTAATACTCCCCATCCACTTAGTATGGATTCAGATGAGGCCGGTGAAAAGTCAGGATTTTCATTCCCACTTGGGAGCAATAAGATGTCCTCTTATCTAAAAAATCTATGGAAGTCACATGGGGATCAGTAAGGAGATGTGTCTCCCTCTTGCAATCAGTTTGGTGTCATTGGAGACCAAGTAAAGAACTCAACTCTCACACCTGGTCAGTGACCAGCAATAATGAGAATCACACCTGCATATTGCCCTCTGTCAATAGAGGCCAAGTGAAAACAAACTTTCACTCCTATCTAGCAGTAACAAAGCAGGATCCTCTTTCACCACTAGAGCAATATCAGAGGAAGACTGTAAAAATGTAAGATTTACAAACTCACACATTCACATGTGCAAATTAATCAATGCAATACACCACATTAACAATATAAACAATAAAAGACATATGACCATATCAACAGATGCAGAAAAAGCATTTGACAACATACATCATCCATTTATGATTAAAAATTCTCAGTAATAAGATGACTACAATTTTCAGTCAAGATGGCAGCATAGGCAGACATGGCTTGCCTCTTCAAACAAACAAATCAAAATCACAACTAAAATATAGAATAATCATCACTCAGAACCATCAGAAATCAAATTGAATGGAAGTCTGACAACTACAGAATTAAAGAAACCACATCTATGCAGCAGACATGGAATGGGCTAGTCCCTCACCCACAGGTGGTGGATAAAAATTCAGGAGGGATATCTCAGGAGTGAGGAGTCCAAGCCCCACACCGGGTCCCCCCCAGCCCAGGGTTTCAGTGCCTGGAAGATAAGTCCCCTCAACTTCTGGCTGCAAAAACAGTGGGGATTTAGTCAGTGGAAGAAACTCCTGGTGTCCCAAGCAGTTCCTCTTAAAGAACCCATATATGCACTCACCTATTCAGGCTCACTCATTCTGAGCTCCAGCACCAGGGTAGCAGCTTGAAAGGCATCAGTAGTATACAGGGAGGAACTGAAGTGTCTGGCATCAAGGTGAGCAGAGGTCCTTGTCTCCTTTCTAAAACATACGCCCATAGAACCAAACAGCAAGCAAGCTGGTGCCATATCTGAGACTCCATCAATGTGGCTAACACTGTGGGACCCACGTTGGAGATCCCCAGAGACTCCTCCCCACCCATCTTAGAGGCCCAACCAAGCTACTTTCCCATATGAAATGCTATTCTTGGCTTATGCTTCACAATGTCCTAATCCTCTCAAATAATCGACAACTGGCCTCAGCCCCAGGCCCAGCACTAGCAGCATCCAAACTAGATTCACAGCTTGGTTTCACATGGGAATCTCTAACACCAGTACAAGTAGCAGCCATATCAGATTGCTTCATACCTCAGGCAGGGAGGCCCCGGGCAAAACACAGGTGGGGGCCGACCTTGGCCTGACCACATGGGAAAACCCAGGGCCAGTGCACTGAGTGGCTAGCCAAAGATAACATTGGAGTACCACCACCATGTTCCTGCACAGCTGATCCTACATGGAGGGCACAGGTTGGTGGTAAATGGTCACAGCCAGTACTTACAGCTGACTTGCCTGGAGAAATCCCTCCCATTGACCTGCCAACAGCAACCAAGGCTCAACTACAAGAGGAGGGTATACTGAGCCCACACAAAGGGCACACCATGAGTACCCAGCTTGGGTGATGGGAAGGCTGTGCCACTGGACCCTACAAAAAACCTACTACATTAGGCCATGCTACCAAGACATGTAGTCAAACAGCTCTATCTATTACAAAGAAACAAATACAGGGATGATACCAAAATGAGAAGACAAAGAAACATGACCCAAATGAAAGGAGAGATCAAAACTCCAGAAAAAGAGCTAAACAAAATGGAAATAAGCAATCTTTCAGATGCAGAGTTCAAAACACTGGTTATAAGGATGATCAAGGAACTTAGTGAGGACCTCAACAATATAAAAATGATTCAGTCAGAAGTGAAGGATACATTAATTGAAAAAGGGAACAATTTACAGAGAAACAACAGTAGTGTGAATGAAGTCCAGAATCAAATCAATGATTTAGAATATAAGAAAAAAAAAAAAAAACAACGATCAGAACCACAAGAAGAAAAAAGAATCTCCCAAAATAAGGATAGTATAAGCAGCATCTAGGACAACTTCAAGAGGTCCAACATTTGCAACATAGGGGTGCCAGAAGGACAAGAGAAAGAGCAAGAACTAGGAAATTTGAAAAAAATAATGAAAACTTCCCCAGTTTGCTGAAGGAAATAGACATGCAAATCCAGGAAGCACAGAAAGTCCCAAACAAGATGGATGCAAAGAGGCCCACTCCAAGACACATCACATGTAAAATTCCAAAGGTTAAAGATAAAGACAGAATCTTAAAAGCAGCAAAACAAGTTAGTTACCACTAGGGAGTTCCCATATACTGCCAGCTGATTTCTCAAAAGAAACTTTGCAGGCTAGAAGTGATTGGGAAGAAATATTCAAAGTCATGAAAAACAGGGACCTACAGCCAAGATTGTCCTACCCAGCAAAATATCATTTAGAATCAAAGGGCAAATAAAGAGCTTCTGAGACAAAAAAAATACTAAAGGAGTTCATCAAAACCAAACCATTATTGTGTGAAATGTTAAAAGGACTTATTTAAGAAAATGAAGATCAAAACTATGAACAATAAAATGGCAATAAATACATATCTATTAACAATTGAACCCTGGCTGGTATGGCTCAGTGGATTGATTGCTGGCTTGTGAACCAAAGAGTCTCCAGTTCAATTTCAAGTCAGGACACTTGCCAGGTTTGTGGGCCAGGTACCCATTAGGGGGCGTGTGAGAGACAACCACATATTGATGTTTCTCTCCCTCTTTTTATACCTCCCTTCCCCTCTCTCTAAAATTAAATAAAATCTTAAAAAAACAATTGAATATAAAAATAAACTAAGCAAATAAGAACGGAGATTAATCATGGATATGGAGAGTGGTTTGATCATTGCCAGATGGGAGGGGGTTATGGGAGAATGGGTGAAGAGGTGAGGGGATTAAGAAGTACAAATAGGTAGTTACGGAATAGCCATGGGAATGTAAAGTACCGTATCCTATATCCAATTCCTATTGGAGTAGCCAAAGAACTTATATACACCTGACCCATGGACATGAACAATGGTGGAGGGATTGTCTGGGGAGTGGGGTGTGCTGGGTGAAGGAGGGCAAAGGAGGAAAAATGAGGACAACTGTAATAGCATAATCAATACAAAAAATTTAAAAAATGAAAATACTTAATACATTGGGCATAGAGGAAAACTACCTCAATATTTTAAAGGCCATATATGACAAACTGTAAACTAATATCACACTTAAGGTGAAAAACTGAAAGCTTTCTGCTAAGAACAGGAACAACATAAGGATGTCCACTCTCATACTCTCACTCAACATGTACTGGAAGTACTAGCCATGGCAATCAGGCAAGAGAAAGAAATAAAGGGCATCCACTTTGGGAATAAAGAAGTAAAGTCATCATGTTTTGCAGATGACATGAATCTTTATATAGAAAACCTTAAGGTATCCACTGAACAACTATTATAAACTATAAACAAATATAGTTACATTGCACAATACAAAAAATATGTGCAAAAACCCATTGTATTCCTATATACTAACAATGAACTTTCAGAAAAAGAGATGGAAAAAACAATTCTTTGTGCAATTGCAAGAAAAAGAATAAAATACTTAAGAATAAACTTAACAAAACCATGTGAAGGACCTATACAGTGAAAACTATAAAACTTTATTTTAAAAGGTCAAGAAAGACACAAAGAATAAAAAGATATTCCATGTTCATGAATTGGAAGAATCAACATATTAAAATGTCTATGCAATCCAAAGCAATATACAGATTTAACACAATCCCCATCAACATCCTAATGGTGTTGTTAAAAAGAAGTAGAACAAAAAAATTATCAGATTTGTATGGAACCACAAAAGACCCTGAATAACCCAAGCAATCCTGAAAAGAAAGAATGAAGCTGGAGGTATCACACTGCCTGACTTCAAATTATACTAAAAAATGACAATAATCAAAAGAGCACACTATTGGCTGAAAATCAGACACAAGACCAATGGAACAGAGTTGAGAGCCCAGAAATAAATCCACATGAACATGGGCAAGTAATTTTTGACAAAGCAACCAAAAATACACAATGGAGAACAGAAAGTTTCTTCAATAAATGGTGTTGGGCATAATCAAGGGTTCTGGCCAAGATGGAGGCATAGGTAGATATGCTTCGCTTCCTCGCACACCCAAAAGAAGCATAACAACCAATTTATAAACAAAAACAACCAGAACTACCAGAAAATAAAACTTTATGGAAGTCCAACAACCAAGGACTTAAAAAAGAAACATTCATCCAGATGGGTAGGAGGAGCAGAGACGGGTGGCCAGTGTGGAGATAACACATGGCAAGGCAGTGGTTGGAGGACTGGGAAGGTGAGGTGGTGGCTTATGGACCAGGGTATTGCACATTCACGTGTGGATAAGCTGGGAGGAACAACTGGGGAACGAGACAAACCCCACACCCCACGGTTCTAAGGTCAGAAACTAAAGTCTCAAAACCTCTGACTGTAAAAACCTGTGGGGAATGCAGCAGTAGAAGAAACTCCCATTCTCACAGGAGAGCCCATTGGAGAAGCCCACGGGATCCTAGAATGTACACAAACACACCCACCTGGGGAACAAGCACCTGAAAGAGCACAATCCGCTTGTGGGAAATGAGGAAAGTGACAGAAAGTGAGGCAAGAGCTGAGTAAGCTAGCAAGAGGCATTGTTTCTTCTTGGACACCTTACCCACATACGGCGCCACAACACAAAGAAGTTGGTTGCCCCACCCTGGGGAATATATGAAGCTGTGCCCCTTACTTTGTAACAGGTGCACTGAGACAAAAAATAAGGCCCAAATGAAAGAATAGGTCAAAACTCCAGAAAAAGAACTAAACAATGAGAAGATAGACAACCTATCAGATGCAGATTTCAAAACACTGGCAATCGGGATGTTCACAGAAATGATTGAGTATAGTCACAAAGGAAGAAATGATGTCTAACCAAAATGATACAAAGGAAAATATACAGGGAACCAACAAGTGAAGGGAAGGACACCAGGACTCAAATCAATGATTTGGAACAAAAGGAAGAAATAAACATCCAATTGGAATAGAATGAAAAAACAAGAATTAAGAAAAAAAAAAAATGAGGAGAGGCTGAGGAACCTCTGGGACAACTTTAAACTTTCTAACATCCAAGTCATAGTGCCCGAAGAAGAGGAAGAGCAAGAAATTGAAAACTTATTTGATAAAATAATGAAGGAAAACTTCCCCAGTCTGGTGAAGGAAGTAGACATGGAAGTCGAGGACACTCAGAGAGTTCCAAAGAAGTTAGATCCAAGAAGAAATAGACTAAGACACATCAAAATTAAATTATCCAAGATTAAAGATAAAGAGCCTCGCCTAGTGTAGCTGAGTAGATTGAGCACGGGCCTGTAAACCAAAGGGTTGCCAGTTCGATTCCCAGTTGGGGGACATACCCGGGTTGTGGGCCAAGTCCCTGGTAGGGGCGCATGAGAGGAAACCACACACTGATGTTTCTCTCCCTCTCTTTCTCCCTCCCTTCCCCTCTCTCTAAAAATATTTTTTAAAAATCTTTTTAAAAAAGATTAAAGATAATGAGAGAATCTTAAAAGCAGCAAGAGAAAAGGAGACAGTTACCTACAAACGAGTTCCCATAAGGCTATTAGCTGTTTTCTCAAAAGAAACCTTAAAGGCAAGAAGGGGCTGGAAAGAAGTATTTAAAATCATGAAAGGCAAGGACCTGCATCCAAGATTACTGTATCCAGCAAAGCTATCATTTAGAATAGAAGGGCAGATGAAATGCTTCCCAGATAAGGTCAAGTTAAAGGAGTTCATCAGCAAGCCCCTATTATATGCAATATTAAAGGAACGTATTTAAGAAAAAGAAGATCAAAACTATGAACAGTAAAGTGACAACAAACTCACAACTATCAACAACTGAACCTAAAAAAAAAAAAAATGAACAAAGCAAACATTGCCCTTTCTGGTGTGGCTCAGTGGATAGAGTGCTGGCTTGCAAACCAAAGGGTTGCTGATTCGACTCCCAGTCAGGGCACAGGCCTGGGTTGTAGGCCAGATCCCCAGTTGGGACTGTGCAAGAGGCAACCACACATCAATGTTTCTCGTCCTCTCTTTATCTCTCCCTTTCTGTCTCTCTAAAAATAAATAAATATTTTTAAAAAATGATAAAATGAACTAAGCAAACAACTAGAACAGGAACAGAATCACAGAAATGGAGATCACATAGAGTGTTGTCAGTAGAGGGGAGGGGGAGAATGTGGAAAAAGGTACAGGGAATAAAAAGCATAATATGTAGGCACAAAATAAACAAGGGTAGGTTAAGAATAGTGTAGGGAATGGAGAACCCAAAGAACGTATATGTACAACCCATGGACTAAGGGGAAGTACAGGGCATAGGCAGATAAAGGGGAGAAAAAATGGGACAACTGTAATAGCATAATCAATAAAATATACTTAAAATAAAAAATAAATTGTGCTGGAAAAATTGAAAGCTGCATGAAAAAGAATGAAATTTGTCTACTCTTTGTTCTCATATACAAAAATTAACTCAACATGGATCAACAACCTAAATGTAAGGCCTAAAACAATAAATTACATAGAAGAAAATACAGGTACTAAATTAACAGACCTTGATCTGAGAGAGGAATTTATGAATTCGACCTGAAATATAAGGGAAGTAAAGGGAAAAATAAATGAATGGGACTATATCAAACTAAAAAGCCTCTCCACAGCAAAAGAAGCTGCCAACTACAAGAACAACAAAAGAAAAGGCAACCAACTGAATGGAAGGAGATATTTGCAAATAACAGCTCCAACAAGGACTTAATATCTAAAATATATAAAGAAATCACACAACTCAAAACCAAATGAACAATACAATTAAAAAATGGGCAGAAGACCTGAACAGACACTTCTCCCAATAAGACATAAATAATGACCAGTAGATACATGAAAAGATGCTCAACTTCACTAGGTATTACTGAAATACATATCAAAACTGCAATTAGATATCACGTCACACTTGTTAGAATGGCTATTATCAATAAAACAGGCCATAACAAGTGTTACAGAGATTGTGGAGAAAAAGGGGTTCTCATTCACATCAGGTTGGTACAGCCACTATGGAAAACAGCATGGAGATTCCTTAAAAAATAAGAATAGAATTATCATATGAATCAGTGACCCCTCTTTTAGGACCCTACAGAAAAAATTTAAAATATTTATTCACAAAATATATGCACCCCTATGTTTACTACAGCATTATTCATGGTATCTAAGACATGAAAACAATGAAGGTGTCCATCAACAGAGGATTGGATAAGGAAGTGGTACATATATACAATGGAATGCTACTGCATTTTAAAACAAGATGAAAAACTGCTATTTGCAATTTGCAATTTTGTTTCTGCTATTTGCAAAAAACATAAATGGATCTTAAGAATGTCATGCTAAGCGAAATAAGTCAGACAGAAAAAGTCAAGAGCCATGTGTTTTCACTCATGCAGGATATAACACTTAAAGTAACAAATGAACAAACAAGAAAAACAAAGAAACATTCATAGTCACAGACAACATTTTGGTGGTTACCAGAAGGTATAGGGCATAGGGGTGTAGTAAAGGGTAAAGGGAGTCAAATATATAGTGATGAAATATTTGACTTTGGGAAGTGGGCACACAATGCAATGTACATATGATGTACCATAGAATTGTTCACTTGAAACCTATATAATTTTATTAACCAATGGTACCCTAATAAATTTAATTTAAAACACAAGGAAGCATGCCTGCATAAAAAAATAAACAAAATAGCCATAGTTCATCAATGCAGCATTTTTCTTTCTTTTAATTTTTTTCAGTAAACTTATTGAAATATTATGAAAGGACACAAATTACAGATGTACTACTCAATAAATGTTTATAAAGTAAAACATAAAAAACTCCCACAAGATTTAAATAAAATCCAGAGTATCAGAATGACAAAAATAGGCAAGTTTTAACCAAAAATCATACCAAGAACCAGAAAATTTTAAATTTGAATGAAAATAGACTATCAATAGATGCCAAAGTTAAGGTAACAGAGATTTGAGAATTATCTCAAAAGATACTTAAAAGCACTCATCATAATAATCTTTCAACAGGAAATTACAAACACACTTGAAATAAATAAAAAATGGAAGTCTCAACAAAGAAATAGAAACTCTCAGCAAAGAAATTAAGGTTATAAAGAAGAACTGAATGGAAATATTAGAACTGGAAACTGCAATAATTAAAATGAAAAAAAAAATCTTAACTGGGAGGGTCAACAGAAAAAATGGACAGGACATAAGAATCAGTGAACTTGAAAATAAAACAATAAAAGTTTCCCAGTTTGAACAACAGAGGGAAAAGAGAGACAAAAAATGTACAGAGCCTTCAGAATATGTGGGACTGTAACAAAAGAAATAACATGCATGTCATTGTAGTCTCAGAAGAGTGAAGAAGGTGGGTGAGATTAAAAGTTTGAATTTTAAAGTAAAAAGGAGAAATTTGAAGATATAATGGCTGAGAATTTCCCAAATTTTGCAGAAGACATAAACAAACAGATTCACCAAGCTCAGCAAACCAGAAAAAGATAAGCTCCCAAATTTTTTTAAATTAAAGACAAAGTCTTATAAACTGCCAGAGGAAAACAACACCTCATGTATAGGGGAAAAGAAATTAGAATGATAGCAAATTCCTCATCAGAAACTATGGAAGGCAGCAGGAAGTGGCATAATATTTTTCAAATTCTGAAACAACAAAATAACAGTAAATCTATTTCAACAGCACAGTAAAAGAATGATACACTATGGTCAAGTGGTATATATTTCTGGGATACTTGAAAGGTTCAATTAAGAAAATCATAGATGGATCTGGAGAGCATTATGCTAAATGAAATAAGCCAGGCAGTGAAAGACAAATACCATATGATCCCACCTATAAGTGGAACCTAATTGACAAAGCAAACAAGCAGGCAAAATATAACCAGAGACGTTGAAATAGAGAAAAAACTGACAGTAACTAGAGGGAAGGTGGAAAGGGCTAATGGGAGGGAAAGGCGAAAGGGTTGTCAAGGAACATCTATAAAGGATACATGGACAAAGCCAAAGGGGGGTAGGATCGAGGGTGAGAGGTGGGAATGTCATGGGTGGGGAATAGTGAGGGGAAATGGAGACAACTGTACTTGAACAACAATGAAAATATTTTAAAAATAAAGACATAAAAAATCAAAAAATATTTTTAAAAAGAAAATGAATCAATGATATACACCACATCAACAAAACAAAATATAAAAATCCTGTGAATATTTCAAGAGATGCAGAAAAAAGTATTTGACAAAATTCAATAATTTTTCATAACAAAATCAGAATAGAAGGAAATTATCTCAATTTATAAAAGCCATATACATAAATCCCTTAGTTAACATCATACTTAATGGTGAAAAATTGAATGCATTTCCTGTAAGTTCAGGAACAAGGCAAGGAAGCCCACTCGCACAACTTATGTTCAATAAAGTATTAAAAGTTCTAACCAGGCTAATCTGGAAATAAATAGAAATGAAAACATAGCCAAATCAAAAGGGAATAAGTGAAACTATGTCTGCTTGCAAATGACATGATCTTATATGCAGAAAACCTTAAAACTTCACACACTAGAACTTATTAATGAAATTAATAAAGTTTCAGGGTACAAACACAAGACAGAAATATCAATTGATTTTCTATACACTAACTGGAAAATTCTGAGACAGCACAACAAAGCTGGAGGCATCGTGATCCTTGATTTCAAACTATATTACAAAGTCATAGTAAGTAAAACAGTATGATATTAGCATATAAACGGACACATGCATCAGTGGAACAGAACAGAAAGCCCAGAAATAAAACCTACATATATATGGTCAGTCAACTTATGACAACAAAGCCAAAAGTACATAATGGGGACAATTAATTTATGACAAAGGAGCCAGGAATGTACAATGAGGAAAGGACAGTGTTTTCAATAAATGGTGCTGGTAAAATTGGACAGGTACATGCAAAAGAATAAACCTGGACTAGCATCTTACACCATATACAAAAAAGTAACTCAACATGGATTAAAGACTTGAATGTAAGATCTGAAACCATAAAATTCTTAGAAGAAAATGTATGCACTAAGCTTTCACAGATCATTGCAATGATTTTTTTAATCTCACACCAAAAGCAAAAGCAATGAAAGAAAAATAGAGAAATAAAGGAAAACATAAATAAATAGTACTACATCAAATTTAAAAGTTTCTGCACACCTAAAGAAACAATCATCAAAGTGAAAAGGAAACTGATAGTATAAGAGAACATATTTGCCTATAATACAGTGGATAAGAGTTTAATCTCCAAAATGTATAAAGAACTCATATGACTCAATACCAGGAAGACAAACAATCCAATTAAAAAATGGGCAAAGGACTTGAACAGACACTTCTGCAAGGAGGACATACAAAGGGCACAGAGACATATAAAACAATGCTCAGCATCACTAGCCATCAGAGAGATGCAAATTAACACCACAATAAGATATCACTTCACACCGGTGACAATGGCCATCATAAACAAATGAACAAAAAACAAGTGCTGGTGAGGTGGTGGAGAAAAGGGAACCCTAGTACACTGTTGGTGGGAATGCACACTGGTGCAGCCACTGTGGAAAACACTATAGAATTTCTTCAAAAAATTAAAAATACAGTTGCCTTATAACCCAGTGATTCCACTGCTGGGAATATACCCTAAAAATTTTGAAACACGAATTGAAAATAACTTATGCACCCCTATGTCCATAGCAGCACTGTTTCAAATACCCAAGAGTTGGAAACCGCCTAAGTGGCCATCAGTAGATTAATGGATTTAAAAAACAGAGGGTGGAGGTGAGGGAGGGGGGTGGGTTTGGCTGGGGTGGGGTGGAGGGATGAGGAGAAAATGCAGACAACTGTAATTGAATAACAATAAAAATTTTAAAAATACTAAAAAACCCCACACCGGTACATTTTTTAATTAATTAATTAATTTTTATTGTTGTTCAAATAGAGTCATCTCCATTTTCCCCCAGTCAATTCCCCCACTAACCCATTCCTGCTTCCCACCTTCTATACTACCCTCTTTTGGCTTTTTCCATGTGCCCTTTATATATGTTCCTTCATGACGTTTCCCATATTTTCCCCCATTATCTCCCTCCCCCCTCCTCTCTGGTTACTGTAAGTTTGTTCTTTATTTCAATGTCTCTGGTCCTATTTTGCTTGCTTGTTTGTTTTTCTTGATTAGGTTCCAATTATGGGTGAGATCATATAGTATTTGTCTTTCACCACCTGGCTTATTTCACTTAGCATAACACTCTCCAGTTCCATCCATGCATCGTAAACGGTAGAAGCTCCTTCTTTCTTTCAGCTGTGTAGTATTCCATTGTGTAAATGTACCATACTTTTTGTTCCATTCATTTACTGATGGGCACCTAGGTTGCTTCCAGAACTTGGCTATTGTAAATTGTGCTGCTATGAACTTTGGGGTGCATAGGTTCTTTTGCATTGGTGTTTCAGGATTCTTAGGGTATAATCCCAGCATTGGAACTGTCAGGTCAAAAGGCAGTTACATTTTCAGTTTTCTGAGGAAAGTCCATACTGTTTTCCACAGTGGCTGCACCACTCCGCATTCCCACCAACAGTGCACTAGGCTTCCCTTTTCTCCACAGCCTCTCCAGCACTTGTTATTTGTTGATTTGGTTAGGACGGCCATTCTCACTAGTGTAAAGTGACATCTCATTGTGGTTTTAATTTCCATCTCTCTGAAGACTAGTGATGCTGAGCATCTTTTCATATGTCTCTTTCATTTCCTCTGTATGTCCTCCTTGGAGAAGTATCTGTTCAGGTCCTTTGCTCATTTTTTAATTGGGTCATTTATCTTCCTGGAGTGGAGTGATGTGAGTTCTTTATGTATTTGGAGATCAATCCCTTGTCCGAGGTATCATTGGCAAATATGTTTTCCCATATGGTTGGTTCTCTTTTCATTTTAATGTTGTTTTCTTTAGCCATGCAACAGCTTTTTAATTTGATGAGATATCATTTGTTTATTCTTTCCTTTACACCCCTTATTTAAGGGGACACTTCGCTGAAAATATTGCTGCATGGAATATCTGAGATTTTCCTGCCTATGTTCTTCTCTGGACTTTTATGTTATCATGACTTATATTTATGTCTTTATCCATCTTGAGTATATTTTTGTGTATGGTGTAAGTTGATGATTGAGTCTCATTTTTTGCATGTAATTCTCCATATCTCCCAACACCATTTTTCAGAGGCTATTTTTACTCCATTTTATGCTTCTGTCTCCTTTGTGGAATATTAATCAAACACAGAGATTTGGGTTTATTTCTGGGCTCTATATTCTGTTGCATTCATCTATGTGTTTGTTCTTATACCAGTACCAGTTTTATTTTCCTTGATTAAATTTATTCTTCAATTAACATATTGATACTATAAGTGGGATTGTTTTCTTAATTTCTTTCCTTTTTATAACCCCATTATTCTTAAATTTTATTGTTGTTAAGTACAGTTTTCCACCTTTTCTCACCATCACTAACCCCCACACCAGCCACCCCCCTTCATCTCCTAATTCCACCCCCACTTGATTTGGTCCATGTGTCCTTTATACTTGTTCTTGAAAACCCTTCAAGCTTTCCCCCCATAGTTCCCTACTATCTCCCATCTGGTTACTGTTCGTTTGTTCTTAATTTCAATGTCTCTGGTTATATTTCACTTGCTTTCTTCTTTTGTTGATTATGTTCCAGTTAAAGGTGAGATCATATGGTATTTGTCCCTCACCTCCTGGCTTATTTCACTCAGCATAATGCTCTCCAGTTCCATCCTTGCTGTCGCAGAGGGTAGGAGCTCCTTCTTTCTCTCTGTTGCACAGTATTCCATTGTGTAAATGCACTATAGATTTTTGGGCACTCATTTACTGATGGGCACTTAGTTTGCTTCCAGCACTTGGCTATTGTAAATTGTGCTGCTATGAACATTGGGGTGCATAGATTTTTTTTGAATTGGTGTTTCAGGATTGTTAGGTTAGAGTCCCAGCAATGGAATGTCTGGGTCAAAAGGCAGTTCCATTTTCCCTTTTTTGAGGAAATTCCATACTGTTTCCACAGTGGTTGCACCAGTCTGCATTCCCACCAACAGTGTACTAGGGTCCCATTTTCTCCACAACTTCTTGAGCACTTGTTTGTTGATTTGGTTATGATGGCCATTCTGACCAGTGTGAACTTGTATCTCATTGTGGTTTTAATTTCCATCTCTCTGAAGGCTACTGATGCTGAGCATCCTTTACTATGTCCTGGGTCCTCTGTATGTCTTCCTTGGAGAAGTGTCTGTTCAGGTCCTTTGTCCATTTTTTTTCACTGGGCTGTTTGTCTTCCTGGAATGGAGTCATGTTTGTTCTTTATATATTTTGGAGATTGAACCCCTGTTCAAGGTATCATTGGCAAATATGGTTCTCTTTGTATTTTAATGCTGTTTTCTTTAGCTATGCAGAAGCTTTTTATTTTGATGAGGTCCCATTTGTTTATTCTTTCCTTTATGTCCCTTGCTTTAGGGGACATATCAGTGAAGATGTTGCTTTGTGGAATGATTGAGATTTTCATGCCAATCATTTCCTCTAGGACTTTTATGATGTCATGACTTATATTTAAGTCTTTTATCCACCTTGAATTTATTTTTGTATATGGTGTAAGTTGGTGATCGAATTTCTTTTTTTTTTTTTTGGCATGTAGCAGTCCAGATCTCCCAATACCATTTGTTGAAAAGGCTATTTTTGCTCCATTTTATGCTTATTCCACCTTTGTCAAATATTAATTGAACATAGAGATGAGTTTATTTCTCAGCTTTTGTTCTGTTCCATTGGTCTATGTGTTTGTTCTTATGCCACTACCAGGCTGTTTTGATTACAGTGGCCTTGCAATACAGCTTGATATCAGGTACTGTGATCCCTCCTACTTTGTTCTTCTTTCTCAAAGTTGCTGCAGCTATTCAGGGTCATTTATGATTCCATATAAATTTCTGAAATGTTTGTTCTATATCTGTGGAATATGTCATTGGTATTTTAATAGGAATTGTATTGAATCTATAAATCACTTTGGGTAGTATGGCCATTTTGATGATGTTAATTCTTCCAATCCATGAGCATGGTACATTCTTCCACTTGTTTGTGTCTTCCTTAATTTCTTTCTTCAGTGTTGTGTAGTTTTCTGAGTACAGGTCTTTTACCTCCTTAGTCAGGTTTATCCCTATGTACTTTATTTTTCTTGTTGCTATATCAAATGAGTGTTTTTTTTCCTGATTTCTGTTTCTGATATTTCATTGTTGCTATACAAAAAAGCCTTTGATTTCCTAATATTGACTTTGAATGCCACTGTTTTGCAGAATTCATTTATTAGGTTGAGTAGTTTCTTGGTGGAGCCTATAGGATTTTCTATGTACACTATCATGTCATCTGCAAACAATGACAGATTTATTTCCTCCTTTCCAACTTGGATGCTTTTTATTTCTTTTTCTTGTCTGATTGCTGTGGCTAGGACTTCCAATACTATGTTGAATAGGAGTGGTGAAAGCAGGCATCCTTGTCTTTTTCCTAATCTTAGTAGGAAAGCTCTAAGTTTTTGTCCATTGAGTATGATGTCGGCTGTAGGTCTCATATATGACCTTTATTATGTTGAAGAATGCTCCCTCTATTCCCACTTTGCTGAGTGTTTTTATCATAAATGGGTGCTGTACTTTCTTAAATGCTTTTTCCACATCTATTGATATGATCATGTGATTTTTGTCTTTTGCTTTGTTTATGTGATGGATTATGTTTATTGATTTGCGAATATTGTGCCATTCTTGCATTCCTGGGATGAATCCCACTTGATCATGTTGTACGATATTTTTAATGTATTGCTGGATGCGGTTTGGCAATATTTTGTTGAGGATTTTAACATCTATGCTCAACAGCAATATTTGCTTGAAGTGTTTTTTCTTTGTTATGTCTTTATCTGGTTTTGGGATTAGGATGATGCTGGCTTCATAAAAAGAGTTTGGGAGTCTTCCATCTTCTTGAATTTTGGGGAATAATCTGTGAAGGATTGGGGTTAGCTCTTCCTTAAATGCTTTGTAAAATTCTCCTGTGAAACCCTCTGGTACAGAACTTTTGTGTGTCAGAAGCTATTTGATTACTGCTTCAACTTCATCAGCTATTGTTGGTCTATCCAGTCTTTCTGTTCTTCTTCACTCAGTTTTGGAAAATTATATGTTTTTGGAAATTTGTCCATTTCACTTAGGTCTTCAAATTTCATTGCATAGTGTTCTTCATAGTAATTTCTTATAATCTTCTGTATTTCTGTGGTCTCAGTTGTAATCTCTCTTTCATTTCTGATTGTGTTTATTTGGGTCCTCTCTCTTTTTTTCTTGATGAGTCTGCTTAAAGTCTTGTCAATTTTGTTTATCTTTTCAAAGAAACAGCTCCTGGATTTATTGATCCTTAGAATTGTGCTTTTGGTCTCTATGTTGTTTAATTTTGTTGTGATCTTGGTTATTTCATTCCCTTTACTTGCTCTGGACTCACTTTGTTATTGTTCCTTGAGTTCTGGTAGGGACAGGGTTAGGTTGTTTATTTGAAATGTTTCTATCTTTTTTAGGTAAGCCTGTATCTCTATGAATTTCCATCTCAGAACTGCCTTTGCTGTGTACTATAAGTTTTGGATTGTTGTGAGCTCATTTTCATTTGTTTCCAGAAACTTTCTGATTTGTTCCTTGACGCCATTTTTGACCCATTCATTGTTTTATAGCATACTATTCCATCTCCATGAGTTTGAGTTTTTTTTGGGGGGGGGGTTCCTTGAGGTTTGTTTCTAGTTCCAGGCCCTTGTGGTTGGTGAAAATGCTTGATATGATTTCAATTTTCTTAAATTTGTTGAGGCTTGTTTTGTGTCCTATCATGTGGTCTATCTTTGAAAATGTTCCATGTGCATTTGAAAAGAATGCGTATTTTGTTTCTTTGGGATGAAAGGCTCAGTTAAGTCCATTTCATCTAGGGTGTTGTTCAATGCCACAATATCTTTGTTGATATTTTCTTTGGAAGATCTGTCCATCTTTGACAGTGGGGTGTTAAAGTCCCCTATTATAATTGTGTTGCTATCAATATCTTTCTTGAAGTCCGCCAAGATTTTCTTTATGTATTTGGGTGCTCCTATGTTGGGTGCATATATATTTACAATGTTTATGTCTTCTTGGTGGATTCTTCCTAGGAGGATTATGAAGGGACTTTCTGGGTCTCTCTTTATGGACATTTTTTTGAAGTCTATTTTGTCTGATATGAGTATTGTTAGCTCTGCTTGTTTTCCCTGGCCATTTGCTTGGAAAATTGGTTTCCAGCCCTTCACTTTCAGTCTGTGTAAG
Organism: Desmodus rotundus; assembly: GCF_022682495.2. Taxonomy (NCBI): domain Eukaryota; kingdom Metazoa; phylum Chordata; class Mammalia; order Chiroptera; family Phyllostomidae; genus Desmodus; species Desmodus rotundus. The sequence continues at coordinate 20,205,381 of NC_071400.1, read as the reverse complement.
TCTTTTGTCCTGAGATGGGTCTCTTGTAGGCAGCATATATGTGGGTCATATTTTCTTATCCATTCAGCTATTCTGTGTCTTTTGATTGGAGCATTTAATCCACTTACGTTTAAGGTTATTATCGATAGGTAGTTATTCATTGCCATTTTTTTCATACCTGTGTTCCTCTGTCTTTCTCTTTTCCTTCCTTTCCTTAAAGCAGTCCCTTCAGCATCTCTTGCAGAGCTGGTTTGGTGGAGATGTATTCCTTTAGACTTCTTTTGTCTGGGAAGCTCCTTATTTGGCCTTCTATCTTGATTGATAGTCTTGCTGGGTAAAAGAGTCTTGGTTGCAGGCCTCTGGTTCTCATTACTTGGAATATTTTTTTGCCATTCTCTTCTGGCGTGGAGCGTTTCCATTGAGAAGTCAGTTGCTAACCTTATTGGGGTTCCCTTGTATGTTACTTCCTGCTTCTCCCTTGCTGCCTTTAAGATTCTTTCTTTGTCTTGGAATTTTGCCATTTTAATTATGATGTGTCGTGCAGTAGACCTGTCCAGTTCCTCTTGATTGGGACTCTCTGTGCTTCCTGGATTTGTGTGACTTTTTCTCTCATTAAATAGGGAAGTTTTCCATCATTACTTTTTCAAACAGGTTTTCTGTCCCTTGCTCTTCCTCTTCTCCTTCTGGTATCCCTATTATACAGATATTATTACGTTTTATGTTGTCCTGCATTTCCCTTAACCCCTCTTCATTTTTTCTGAACCTCTTTTCCTTTTGTTGCTCATTCTGGGTGTTTTTTTTCTACCTTGTCCTCCAGTTCGCTGATCCAATTCTCTGCTTCTTCCGGCCTGCTTTTGATTCCTTCTACTGTGTTCTTCAGTTCAGAAATTGTATTCTTCATTTCCTCTTGGCCCTGGTTGATAGTTTCTATTTCCTTTTTCATGTTGATATAATTTGCAGTGAGTTCATTATAGTTTCCCTTTAGTTTTTGGTAATTCTGTGTGAGCTCATGAAGCTTCCTTATAACCAGTTCTTTGAACTCATTATCTCATAGTTGACTTGCTTCTTTTTCATTTAGCATTGTTTCTGAGACTTCCCCCTGTCCTTTCCTTTGGGGATTGTTTCCTTGTCTTCCCATTGTTTGTGAGACTCTTCCTGTTAGCCTCTGCTTCTTAAGTTGCTGTGTTCTGACCCCGTGGGTTTATGGTATAAACTTCTGTGATAGAATACCTGTGAGATTAAGTGGTACAGTCTCCTTGATCTCCCAATCTTACTGATGTTGGGCTGTGATTTATGTTGGCTCTATGTATGTCTTTGGTGTTTTGTTCTTTTTGGGCCTTTCTTTGGTGGGTCCTTCCCACCAGGTGGTTATCTGAGGCTCATTCTATCCCCCACTTCTTGTTTTCTGTTGTGCAGATGTGGGCAGGTTGTGATGGAGGTGGTTCTTCTGTGTGTACAAGGTTTTGAGGCTTTTCTCTTGCTCTTGTCCTGTTGTTTGTTCTGAGTAATTTCTCCACTATTTAGTTGTATTTCCAGATAGGTCCTAGGTGAGTTAGTGTGACTTCCATCCCCTCCTTCACCTTGTTCTGTTCTTATCTGTTGGTGTTTCTTTTGTTGGTGGGTTTCCTCTTCCAGGAGGTATCCTGGTGTTCCCAGCTTCTGCCTACTCCTTTTTATGGTAGGCCTCCTCCAAGCTATGGGTGTGTGTGCGGAGCCTTCCTTGATTCACACTCCCCCCGGTGCCTGTGGTCTTGGGTCTCTCCGAGTTGTATACTCCCTGGTCAGTGCCTGTGGTCTCAGTTCCCTCTGAGGTGAGGTGCGGACACTCCCCAGTCAGTGCATACACTCTCCGGTGGATTTCATCTTTTTTTAAAATTTTTATTGTTATTCAATTACAGTTTTATGCCCTTTCTCCCCATCTTGATAGCTTCTAGTATTTACCACTGGTTTTTCTTTCTGGATATGCCTTTGGTGATGTTAGATGTTGACCCTGTCTGACCTTAGGCAGCCTGCTCTGAGACTGCCAAAGATCTGCTGTCTATAGTTGTTTCCTTCAGTTGTTAATCTAGTCACTTTTCACTGAGTAGTCAGGCTTAAGCCCCATAGGGCATGGCAGAATTCTTCCTGTGGTGGGGGTGTTGTGCTCCATCAGGCTGCTACTACTCAGAGGCAAGGGGTCTGCCTGACCAAGATGACTGCTGCTGTAGGGGTGATGGCTAAGCTGGGATTCCAGTGGCTACTCTCTCCATTCTGTCCCCAAAGACTCCATCCCCAGTCTCTCTTCAAGTCTCTCTAGTCCACTCTGCCCCCCTTCTTTGCCAGGGATCTACTGTCTGTGGCTGTCTCCTTCAGTTGTCAATTTAGTCACTTTGTACTCAGCACTCAGGCTTAAGCACCACAGAGCTGGGGCACAGTGTCTCCGGGGGGCAGGGTTGTTGTTTCCCCTCAGGCTGCATCTGATCAGAGGGGAGTGGTCTGCCTGAGCACAACAGCTGTTGCTGTATGGGAGATGACTCAGCACCAGGATCCCAGCAGCTAATCTCTCAACTCTCTCCCCAAACCTTCTGTCCCCAGTCTTCCCTCAGGCATCTCTAGCCCACTATATCCCTGCCTTTGTCAGAGCCATGGGTAAGTTTCTACAAGTGAAAATTTGTTCATTGGCCCATTACATTTTTTTTTTGCGTCTTCAGCCATCTATCTCTGGTGGAGAGTAACCCTGCCACTTTTCTCTGCCGGTTGTTTTCTGTGTATTTTGCGAGGGGCTCTGGTGTTCTAGGCTGGGGATCCCAGCTTAGGCTGTAGTCCCCATTCTTCTCAGGGGGATTCAACTGGCCGCTCAATTATCCCTCTGGCGCTGTCAACTGTGTGTGCCTGGCTAGCCCTCTTGAGTCTCCACCACACTCCTTTCCAAACAAGTTATGCTGAAGCTGATTCTTCTGGCTGTTCAAGGTTATAGGGCTTCTCTCTCACCATTTTTTAGTTGTTTATTCTGGGTGATTTAGCCACAATTTAATTTTAATTACAGATTGGTCCTGGGAGGAGGCTAGTGTGGCTTCCATTCACTCCTCTGCCATCTTACCTCCCCAGGGGTTACTATATTTTATCTTTTTCTCTCTTTTTTTTGGCAATGAATTTTTATTTTTTAATATTTATTTATTTATATAATTTTTTAAAGTTGTTATTCTACTACAGTTGTCCAAATTTTTCCCTCTGCCCTCCTCTACCCATACCACCCCCAGCTTCCACAGTCAGTTCCCACACTGTTGTCCATGTCCATGGGTCATTCATATGTTCTTTGATTAGTCCCTTCCCCTTCTTTCCACCATTATCCTCCTCCCTACTCCCCTCTGGTCACTGTCAGTCTGTTCCATGTTTAAAGTAGGAATGTATCTCTAAAATTAAAATGGAATTCAGTGGGAACTTACTGAGTTTTAAATAGTCATTTTTCATATCACTTTTCAAGAAAAGCATAAAGTAAAACCAATTTCTATTTAATTTTTCTTTAACTGCTTAACATTTTTCTGTTCTGGGGCCAATTTTTTATGTTCTCCAAGAAAAAGAGCCACTTCTTCTCTTTTCTTTGTCATCTCCCACCCCAATCCCCATTCTCTTTTCTATACTGCCTAGAATAAATTTGTACACATGATGTGCATCCAGAAAATATTTATTGATGGACTGGCTTATTTATGTTTTTTATTAATCGCAGCCTAGCCATGTTCTCAGAATTATACAAAATGGATTCTGTCTCTTCAGAAGCCTGATATCTGTCTCTACTCCCCCTATTTATTCCACTAGTGCAGTGTGAGATAGACCTCAGGTAGTTCCAAGCTCTAGGATTTTTTACCCTGCAGGGATTAAAGGTTGATTTAATCAGTCCCCCTGACCCACGAGGGTTTGGTGAGCAAGCCAATATCCAGGAGGATAAAACTAGGGCATTCCTCCTTCAATGGGATATCCTTGACCAGATAGATCCCTGCAAGAAGCCCAAGTGGCTGACAGCAGTATTAGCCCAAGGAGTCCCTAAAATGTCATTTCCTTGCATAATACCTGGGGACCACTCTGCTGCTCAGCCTTTGGGGCTGTAGAATCTTATTACTGCCCTTGTTGTGGGAAACTCTGTTCTTCTTGCAAATGTATTAAAGAATTACAGATCAGTAAGCCTATTAGTATGTAAGCAAACTTTATTAGTGATATGTTTTCATGGAAGAGAATAGGCCCAGCTGAGGTGGGTGAGAAAGGCATAGGCACTTGGTCTCTTGGTCCTGAGGACTTATATAGTTTGTGGGGTGGGGTGAGGGAGTTACATATCGATATGGTGGGGAAAGGTGGTGCATACTATCCCAAGAGAGGGCATGACCTTCTAAGCATAAGTATGGGTGGAGGTTCATTAACTCAGATTTTTCAGATTTTATCTTATTCCAGATCACCTCTTGTTATCCTGTTTTAAAAAATGTGAATTTATTGCACAATTCAATCTAAAAAACAAAGCAAACTGGCAGAACAGAAACAGAATCATAGATACAGAGATCATTTGGATGGTTACCTGTTGGGAGGGAGAAGGGGGAGAATAGAGTACAAGGTTCAGGGAATAAGAAGTACAAATTGGCCCTGACTGGCATAACTCAGTGGGTTGAGTGTGGGCTGCCAACCAAAGGGTTGCTGGTTCAATTCCCAGTCAGGGCACATGCTTGTGTTGTGGCCCGGTCCCCTGTGGGGGCCACATGAGAGGCAACCACACATTGATGTTTCTCTCCCTCTCTTACTCCCTCCCTTCCTGTCTCTCTAAAAATAAATAGATAAAATCTTCAAAAAACAAAGAAGTACAAATTGGTAGGTAAAGAATAGGCAGGGTGATGTTAACAATAGTATAGGAAATAAAGTATCCAAAGAACTTAAACACATGGCCTGTGGATGTGAACTAAGGTTGGGGGTACTGGGTGGAGGGGAGCAAAGGGGGAAAAATGGGACAACTGTTATAACATAATCAATAAAATATATTTTTAAAAAATATGTGGCTGGAAGCAGTTAATCAAAGTTATTTATGAGCTTTTTCTGCGAGTACTATGGACCCCCTTGCCACCCCTCCTCCTTCTCCTAAACTTCTACCTAACACCCTCTTCCTCCAGAACTACCCCTCCCTCAATATCAGTGAATTTGCTCAGGCCTCTGGATTCAGTCTAAGGACTTGCTCTGGCCAAACTCAGTGTAGCTGAGGACTCCCTTAGGAGGATACTTCAGTCAAAGTGCCCAACACCAGATGCTCTTCTGAGCACCACCACCTAGAGCAGTGCCTGGGAGGGATACCCAGCCCAGAACAGCTGGAGAGGCCCACTCTCCAATGAAGTTGATTGCAGCCCACCCTGAATGTGTGTGGGGTGAGGATGGAGGATGTGGAGGTGTGCTGAGAGCTCCCTGGATAGCAAGGTTCAGCCTCTTGTGCAATTCTGAGTGGCAGATGCAGAAAGAGGCCAGCTATTCTCCTATAACACCTGAGGGGACAGAGTTGTTACCTCACATTATACAGACCTCCCTCCACTCACCATCTCCTCACTGTGAGGGGTCTTGCTTTCTCTGGAAGGGCTGGCCTGTCTCTACTGGTTTCAAACCTTGTTCTGACTCCAAGTCCCCTTGATTTTCAATGTCCCTAAGGGTTGGCACTTGGGCAGCAGGACTGAGGTGACAATACCAGAGATTGCCTTGGATAGGTAGTCTTTTCTATTAAACCAATAACCAGGAACCACTATTTATAAGACACTGAAGACATTCTCTTCTTGAGAGTCTGTTTGAGAGGCAGCAAAACTAAATGTGAAGTCTTGGACTGAATTTAGTAGCCTTGACACCCACTATGGCAAGGCCTACTGTTAATTTGGATGGGTCCTGAGTCTATGAAAGAAAAAACTAAATTCTACTAGTGACAGCTGACTAGGCTCACTTAGTTTGTACAAATCCAGTGGAGTTCCCCTTAAGCTTAAGAGGTTGTTGGAGACTGGGTAAATACCATTCATCACAGACCTGCAGCAGATCCAGAGTAAACAAAGTCTGTAGCTTTTATTGGATATATGAAGTACATAGAATTCTAAAAGAAAAAAATGATAAAGTTCTTGATTATACACCATGTCTGGGCACTATTCTAATGAATGCCAATGCATCATTTCATTTAAATCTTATTATCCCTATTTTACAGATGATGAAACAGAAAATAGAAAAGTTAAACTTGTTTAAGGTCAAATAATTAGGAGTGAAGGAGTGTCTCAAAGTCTGACTGTATGATTTAGAGCTTGTAATCTCAACCACTATACAATATTGCTTGGTGAAGATAAAAGAAATCCTTCTTTTTTAATATATATTTATTGATTATGCTATTACAGTTGTCCCATTTCCCCCCCTCACTCCACTCCATCCTGCCCACCCCCTCCCTCCCACATTCCCCCCTATAGTTCATGTCCATGGGTCATACATATAAGTTCTTTGGCTTCTACATTTCCTACCCTATTTTTACCCTCCCCCTGTCTATTTTCCACCTATCATCTATGCTACTTACTTTCTGTACCTTTCCCTCCCTCTTCCCCTCCCAATCCCCTATTGACAACCCTCCATGTGATCTCCATCTCTATGCTTCTGTTCCTGTTCTAGTTGTTTGCCTAGTTTGCTCTTGTTTTTGTTTTAGGTGTGGTCATTAATAACTGTGAGTTTGCTGTCATTTTTACTGTTCCTATTTTTGATCTTCTTTTTCTTAGGTAACTCCCTTTAACATTTCATATAATAAGGGCTTGGTGATGATGAACTTCTTTAACTTGACCTTATCTGAGAAGCACTTCATCTTCCCTTCCATTCTAAATGAAAGCTTTGCTGGATACAGTAATCTTGGATGTAGGTCCTTGCGTTTAATCTTGGGTAATGTAATGATCATGTGCCTTGGTGTGTTCCTCCTTGGGTGCAGCTTCTTTGGGACTCTCTGAGCTTCCTGGGCTTCCTGGAAGTCTATTTCCTTTGCCAGAGTAGGGAAGTTCTCCTTCATTATTTGTTCAAATAAGTTTTCAATTTTTTGTTCTTTCTCTTCTCCTTCTGGCACCCCTATAATTTGGATGTTGGAACGTTTCGAGATGTCCTGGCGGTTCCTATGCCTCTCCTCATTTTTCCGAGTTCTTCTTTCTTCATTGTTTTCTGGTTGGATGTTTGTTTCTTCCGTCTGGTCCACACCGTTGATTTGAGTCTCAGTTTCCTTCGCATCACTATTGGTTCCCTGTACATTTTCCTTTGTTTCTATTTGCATAGGCTTCATTTTTCATCTACTTTTCGAACAGATTCAACCAATTCTGTGAGCATATTGATAACCTGTGCTTTGAACTGTGCATCCGATAGGTTGGCTATCTCTTCGTCGCTTAGTTGTATTTTTTCTGGAGCTTTGAAGTGTTCTGTCATTTGGGCCATTTTTTTTTTTTTTTTTTTGGTCTTGGCACGTCTGTTACTTTAAGGGGCGGATCCTTAGGTGTTCACGGGGGTGGGGTAACGCTGGTCGCTGTGCTGTGACGCTGTATGTGGGGGAGGGGCCGAGAGGGAGCAATGGCGCCTGCTCCCCTCTCCACCGGACTTCAGTCTTTCACTCCACTACCCACAATCAAACTGGGCCCCTCTGGTGCTGGTTCCCCAGTGGGTGGGCTTGTGCACACTCTAGGTCCCTGAGGGTCTCTCCAACGACTTCTCCTGTGAGGCTGGGAGTCTCTCCTCCTGCTGCCCCAACCCCAAGGGCGCTTTCAATCAGAGGTTTGAGGCTTTATTTCCCTGAGCTGGAGCCCTGGGTTGCGCAGTCTGCTTCGCTCCTGGCCATTCGCCCGGTTTATCTCTGTGCGAATGTGGGGCCCCAGGGTGCTACCCACTGCTCTGCCTGCCCCGCTCTCCGCCACTCTGAGTCCGGCCCTCTCGGTTTATCTGCACAAATGTAGGGTTGCAGGGTCTGCTAGTGCTCAGACTGCCTGCCCTGTTCGTCCCACACTCCGCCAGTCTCAGTCCCTCCACGGCCACGTGAGTCCTCTCCACCCTGGTGCCCGTCTCTGCCCCTCCTACCGGTCTGGATGAATGTTTATTTTGTATTTCCTTGGTGTTGGACCCCCTTGCCATTCGATTTTCTGTCAGTCTGGTTGTGCGAGGAGGCGCAGTGTGTCTACCTATGCCGCCATCTTGGTTCTCAAGAAATCCTTCTTTCTAAGCAGAAATAGATTTGTGGACATATGATCAGTGTAGTGGTGCAGTCCTCTTAGCTAAGAAGGGATGTGCACTTGGGGTTTAATGACACTGTCTTAAATTTTTAATAATTTGAATTTGTGTTTTTTATGTGAAATCCAAAATGTGATGGGACAATTGAGTATGAACTGGAAGCTTGAAGACTTTTCTAGTACATAGTCCTATTTTTGAATGCCTCTCCACCTCTTTGAGCCATATTCTTGCCTGCCCATTTTCCTGCTCCTTGGTATCTTAGTACACAGTCTCTTCCTCTTTGTCTCACACAGTGACTGCTGCAACACTATGCCCTCAGGGACTTGAGCACACGAGCAGGGAAGATTGGGGTAAAGTACGTGTACCCTGCAACATCTGAGTTGGACATGGTTAAAGTGATCCTGACTCCAGGGTAGTAGTGCTATAGTTCATTAGGCGGTTGACTCAGTAGGGCTTATTGCCCACTGTGACCCAGGTACCTAGTGCATCCTCCTGCAGAGGTTGCAATAACCTTGGCAGTCACCTGTTTAGCATGGGTTGCAGCAGCCAGCCCATGAGAAAGAGATATGGCTTTCTAACTTACTCCTAATCAGGGTACAGTGCATCTGTCCAACAGTTGGTGGACCACAGCATGTGCATTGCGTCATAGGGTGGGGTCACTGGGCACCTTTGAGGTTATGCACTTGTCCCCAAAATATTCCTGTGCCTGAGAGCGTGTGACATTAAATACCAAATTTAAAACACTGTAATAAGTTGAGAGAGATATTGCCGTAGAAAGGGGGAAAAAACTTTATATCTGAGTACCTTTAATGACACTTTTTTCTGCTTTTAAAAAAAATATGAAATGCTTCATGAATTTGCATGTCATCCTTGAGCAGGGGCCATGCTAATCTTCTCTGTATCATTCCAATTTTAATATATGTGCTGCTGAAGTGAGCACCTTTTTCCTGCTTTTTGAATAAAGGACTTCACATTTACATTTTGCACGGGGCCTACACATTATATAGCAAGTCCTGACTGTAAGGACTATCTATTACTGAAGTATTGTAGTATCCCCTTCAGATCCACCACTGCCCACATAGAAATGATGAAAGATGATGACACTGTAGCTGTCTCTACAGCTATTACTGGGGCTGTTTAGAGGATAGGGGACACTTCTACTTGTCAAGGAGAAAAATGTTAAGTCAGTATTTGAAGTTCAGTCTGATGAAGCCTATTTTGTCCCACCCTCCCAGCTGTGTTAAGTATCTCATATCATGAGAGGGGCATAAGACAATGTAATAGCAGATGATATTCTGTGATATGAATCAGGAGGCCTGAATTTTAAACCTGTCTCTGCCACTGACTAGCTGAATTCTCTTTAGAATATTATTCTCCCAATATCACTCTCCCAATATTACTCTTTAGAATATTGGGGACTTTTGTTTCCTCATATGTGAAAAGAGCAGTTTTGATTAACCTACCATTTTCAGACTGTCATATTTCTAGAGAGTTGCCTCAGAGTGGGAAAGGTGAGTGCTAGGCAATAGAGCTATAGGTGCCTCACACTTTTTCCACCCAAGTCTGTTCCACTTTTATGTTTTATATATTTTCATTCTCCATTGGAATTCACTTAAAATAATAAGGATTTAAAAATTTAAACCCATCATGACAATCTCTATGGACCATTCTACCTCTGGCTTCTGATTCTGAAAGTCTTTAACCTTGAATCCTACAAAGAAGATGGCCTTCATTCCAGAAAGAAATCTGCAATGTGCTTGGACCAGTTACCAGAGAATAACAGAAATCCAAAGAGGATAAGGAGTTGGAGGCCTAACATGGGTGTGGTATAGAACTGAAAGATAAGAACAATGAAGAAGAGGTTGAGGACTCCTACTGTGGGTTGAGACAGGAAACATCATCAAAATCGGGAGGTCCAGCTAGAAGCTTATGGCCCAGGAGGTAAGATTTTATACCTTTCCTCCATTACACAATAGGATATAACAATTCCTGGTGGACAAAATGTACTGAGTAAGGAGAAAGGTTAGTTGCTAGTGAATTTTAACTCTGCTAATTATATTTGAGTCTTTATCAATTTCTAGTCCCTATACTAGACCTAGGGTATGAGGTGAAAAAAGTAACCAAACATAGCATCCTTCCAAAAGGTTTCATCATAGATGAACAAAATAAAATTTCTGAAAAACACACGAGTATTTTATAAGGCCAAGTGCCATAATGCTACAATAAATGTGCAAAGTACAATGGGAAAACCATATGAACACTCAGTTCCATCTGAAACATTAGGAAAAACTATCTGAAAAAGAAGATGGAATTTAAACTTGGACTTTAAAAAGATCAGTAGGATGTGGGGAGACAGGACATGGAGAGCTTTGCATGCCAAACTTAGGATTTTGGAATAGGAGAGACATAAAAAAGTTTTAAGCAGTGTGCATGGTAGGAGAAGGATGATCTGGTTGCATTTACATTTAAATAACTGTGGTTGCTATGTGAAGAAAAGTAGCCCTGGCTGGTGTGGGTCAGTCGATTGAGTGCTGGCCTGAAAACCAAAGGGTCACTGGTTCAATTCTCAGTCTAGGGCACATGCCTGAGTTGCAGGCCAGGTCCCCAGTGGTGTGTGTGTAAGAGGCAACCACACACTGATGTTTCTCTCCCTCTTATTCTTCCTCCCTTCCCCTCTGTCTAAAAATAAATAAATAAAATCTTTAAAAAAAGAAAAGTAGATTTAATAGCATTAATTGTGGATTCAGAAAGAAGGAGGAAAAGACTATTTTGTTAATCCAGGCCAAAAAAAAAAAAAAAAAAAAAGGAGTGTGTCATGATCTAATACAGTGACAGTGGCAGCAGAGAAGAAACTAACTCAAGAGGCATTTGGGAGGGGGAGTTGACAGGATTTGATAATTGATTGAATATAGGAAGTTGAGGGGAAGGGAAGTGTCGAGGACTGTCTTGGATTTTGGTCTTAAGAAATTGGGTGGTATCATTCACTTAGGGGGCAAGGGAAGAAGAGGAGGGGGTTTAGAAGACTTCAGTTTTTAAGTTTAAATTTGAAGAGGTTGAGAACTTCCAAGTGGTGGTTTCAGCTGGTAGTTGGATATAAGGATCTGGAGTTCTAAGAGAACAGGTTTTCTCATGGCTACCAAGTAACCCACACTCCCTCACAGCTGGGGCTTAGGAGTCCTTGGTTGATGACTACTAAGGCTAGACAGTTTCTAGGAATAAAGACAGAAGCAAAACTATTCTGGGACCCAAAAATTGTGTCTGATCTAAATGTAGATAAATACTACTACTTTGTTTTTCCTCACAGCTTGAGCCAATTAGATTATTTTTCCACAACTAGTTGTTTTATATTGGTCACTTTCTCTTCGTTAAGCCTTAGTTTCCTCATCTATAAAAGTAATATGTTAAGGTTTTATATTCCTCCCATATAGGAATGTATGTTTTTAATGAATAGTATGTTGTTCAATATATTTAGACAAGATAGCAATATCCATGAATTTTATGTATCTTTATAAATTCTGAGGAATAACTGTGGACAAATAAATTAATTTGGGTTCTACTTACACTTGTGTTGCCTGTTGGAAGTATATTCAAGAATACTAATGAACTTGGCTCAGGTTCATTCAGAATTTGCATGTAAAAATTCATAGCTATAATTCAGGCTTGGAGTTCTCTCTAATCAATGGTCTATTGTCTTAAAAAGAATCTTCAAATACTACTCTAATTAGTGAACCCAATCTTTTGTTTGAATATCACTCTAAGATTTACCCTTATACATCTTGATAATTGCACTCGTGAATTTTAGGCTCATATTTTACAGTCTCAGTGACAGTGATGATACAGCATTTGAAAAATACATATCTAGGAGATTTCTGAATCTTTATGAAGGATATGGACTGAACTTAACTCATCCTAAGGGACACCAAGTAAATCCTCAATGTAAGTACAAGTGGCAAAACAAAAGAATATGAATCCCAGTTGCCACCCATGTTTTCTTCTATAACTTAAAGTCAAATTGCATTGTTTTCTAACCTTAACTTGGAATTGTTTTAACTCACAACTGTTGTTATATTAGTTCACAACTCAGATTGACATATTTGTGCCTGCATGCATATTTCACTCTCTTAGGAGAGTGAAATATTTCTAATGAGACAATTGTTTCAGAAAATATACATTATTTTTCCATATAATTTCCTTCTGTCATGTTTCTGTTTATCTAAACAACTACTTCTAAATACTTCACAAGTGCAATTCAATTATTCTTAACAAGTCTTAATTTGCAGGCAAGGCAAACACTGTTAGTAGACCTGTGAGCAAGTTTTCATAGAACATATCCCATTCTTGAGACACAGAATAGAAGATTAGGAAATCTGTATCAATATTTTTTATAGAGCAACTTTCACTACCCTGTTTCTCAAACTTTAGAGTAGAAGATTTAACATAGGCATCACCATTGTATAAAACACTGAGACTATCTCATTTCTTGCCCAGGATTCACGTCAAGAGGGCTGCAAATAAGTGTACATAGTTATTCCATAGTACAGGCCAACAGCAGTTAAATGGGAAGTAGAGGTAGAGAAATGCTAAGGGAATTTGCCGAATGCTGAGGGAATTTCCCAGGATAGTCATGATGATAGACATGTAAGAGACAAGGATGACCACAATGGAAGTGACTAGGGTGGGTCACCTGAAGCCAACAATCAAGATCTAGGTGACCCAGGGCTCTGAGTAAGTCAGTGCCAACAGTACAGAGATTGTCATAGAAGAAGTGGGGAAGGACATGTGGTTTACAGAATAATAGTTATGTGCTGGAAGTTAGCACAGGAACCATGTTTAACCCACCAAGTTGTAATCCTGCTACCAAGAGGAAACAACAGACTTTAGATGTGATGACATTGTAGAGCAGTGGATGACAGATGGCAGTGTAGCAGTCTTGGCCATAAGAGCCAAAAGGTTGCATTCAGCACAGGCAAATATTATGAACAAGTCCATTTGAGTCACATATTCAAGGAAAATAACACCCTCAACTTAGATAACAAAATTTCTTAAAGTTTTTGGGATTGTGATGGAAGAGGGGTAGACATCAAGAAAGGACAAATTAGAGAGGAAAAATACATAGGGAGGTGGAGGCAGGGACTGACTCTGATCAGAACTACCAGGCCTAAATTCCTCAACACAGTGACAATATAAACAATAAGGAAAACTCCAAATATCAGGACTCTAAATTGAGGGTTATCTGTCATGCCAAGATGGATGAAGTCAGTCACTATAGATGCAATCTCCATCAACACAAGCTGGGTATTATTCTTGACTAGTTAAGAGCTCTTTAGACGTGCTTTAAGTAAAAAGAGCAAAAAAACCTGGATGACACTGGTAAAACAGTCCCATTCAAAACACACATATCCACAACATTTTCCAACCCCCCATTTATATTCTCACTTTAAATGCCTTCCCAAATAATATCACAACTTCTCAAGCTTAACATTGAAACAATGAAGATGGGAGCAAAAAAGGGAAGGAGAAAAGGAAGTAAAGAAAATTCAGAATGTGAAAGGAATACAGATGAGGAAGAGAGCAAGCTTAGGATGCAAAAGGCACTTATAATTTTTTGAAAGAATGAATAAGTGTGGGAAAAAGAAAATGAATGTCATCAAGAGATGTTCTTTATTGATACAAGATTATGCACTCAAAAAAATTGGGAATATAGAATTCCATCTCACTCTCCCTCATTTTTCCAAACCAAGCCCAAGGAACATGAGGTAACAATAAGGTAAACATGTCAACTGATTTCATCCTGACAGACACCTGCCTTAAGTATGTGTGACATTACTTCTGAAACAGTGGAAGTCACCAATATTTTCTATTCTGCTTGGGCACACTAGAGGGTTTTCCAGACTTTGATCATCTCTTCATTGGTAGATTGTTGAAGAATCACAATGCCCCAAAATGGTCATCAGTAACTGAACTGAAGTCTGAAAATACAATTTTGGTCCTATGAAAGAGAAACCAAAGGATTCATGTAGGTCCTGGCTGATAACTACCTAACTGATACCTCTAACCATGCCTGGGACAAAGATATGTAATTGTTCAAAACTAGTGGTGAATTCTACAAGAACTTGTTGGTAATATCAGTTTGATCAAAGGACCAGGTCACAAAGAGGTAGAGTCAGATGGCACTGAGATTAGCTACTTGGGCTCTGTCTTTCATTCTTTGATGTTAGATATATCACAGGATCTCTCTAGTGTTGGCTTGCTGGGTCTTGTGCTGAATGAAGCACCAAACAAGAAAAGGAATAAATCCATGCAGATACATGTCCTTTTATAGAATCTTAACTAAATCAGAGCCCCTATAGTTTACTGGACGGCCATCAGTGAAGGGTATCTGCAAGAAATTTCTGTATTTGGTGAGTGGTTGTACTAGAACACCCCAGGAGGTTCTGCTAACTTTGACTCAAAAAAAAAAAAGTCATGTCTGTTTCAATTCACCAGAAGATACAGGATTTTTATTTGGTACAGTAGTTAATATGTCCAGTTTTGAAGCCATATGGACTTATTTGAATCCTGGTTTAGGAGAACACTGACTCTGTGGCTTGGGATTTAAGTTTTAGTTTACCAAACTGTAAAATAAAGGTGTTAATAGGGCCTATGTCATGGTGCAATAGTGAATATTAAATGAAATATTCTAGGTAAAGCTCTTCATACACACTAAGTGCTCACTGAATTCTACTTTCTTCATTTCTTCATGACCATTCCTACTTATGTATTTATTACTTTTTCTCTCATTTCACCAAATGGAAGTGGAGGTATTGTGTGGGTACACTACTATCATTTTAGATAAGTAGAAGTGAACTTCAGAGAAAGTAGGTAAATTATAATCTCTATACTCCACTCCTTAACCATCGCGCATGTGCACGTGCACACACGCACACACACTCACAACCCAAGTTTGGCCAGAGAAGATGAAAGAAGAGTCTTACTTGTGGTAGTAATTCACTCTCTATTGCTCTACCCAAACTGTTGGAGTTAACACCCGCTGATGCTCAGCACAGCAGCCTGATCAGGGGAACTTTCAAAAATGTGTTATTCCAAATTGGGAGAGAAGAAGAGAATATGTTGGGCTTAATAGAGATAATGGAAAGAACACTGCTTTCAGAGACAAAAGACATGAGTTTTACTCCTGGTACTAATTTGTATTGTCTTTCAGTGAAAATACCACTTAACTTCTTTAAGCCCCATATTTTTTCATCTTGAAAACGGAAAAAACAATACCCACTGTACCTCTGTTTTAGGGTTGGCATGAGGATCACGTAAGATAATGAATGTGAAAGCACTTTATAAACTCTGAAGGATGATACAATACACATGGAACAGATCCCTATTATTATTCCATCATGGAAGGTGGAAAAAGGAGGAGAAATGTGTCAATATGATCATTTTCTGCTGCCTGTTTCAGCTCCTGCTTACAGAAATGCACTCTGTGCCCTCCTACTCACCCCCTACACACACATCATCTGCTCTGTCTCTCCACTGTAAAAGTTTCAACCTTTGAAGTTTTAAACAGATAGCTCTTGGCTGTTCATGTATCTTGAATCATTTTTTAAAAAACATGTTTTTAATGTTAGTTTTATGTTCTTGTATCACTTTAAAAATTTCCCATTTTAGGATAACTATTCCTTGACATCTGCATACATTATAGACATTCAATAAATATTAGATGAATAAATGTGACTCTCTATTAGTCTTAGAACATGGTGAAATCTTTTTTCCTTAAAATAACATTGAGTTGCTTTTTTCCAAAATGAAATAAACATTCAAAAATAAGACTTTATTAAGGAAATGCTTTGATACACCCCATCCACACATAGCAGCATATTAACTAGTATCAATATAGCAGTCAGAATTGGTGTATTTATTATTAACATGGGTAATGTATTTGAATATTTACTTATTGAAAATAATCAGGTATTCCTTCTATTAGTTGAAGAAGTAATCTTTCATGTTTAAAAGATGAATTCATGCATTTATCCCTAAAGGCATTCACATTTATAGTACTGGTTCTTTAAGAAAGTTTTTTTGGCTACCCCTGTTTTAAGTTCTTTAGTTATGTAGCTCACTGGGAATCTTTGAAAAATAGCACAACATCTAAAATTTAAAAACAAGTTCACTTGGTTATTAAATAAAATTTATTGAGTGTTTAATAAATACAGTCTTCCAAAAGATCATATGTTCCAGGCCACCCATTTCCAGAAAAAGAAACAGAAATGCAAAGTGATTAAGTCAGGAAGCACTTTATTATGGAATGCTTCCAGAATTTTTTTTTAATTTTTTATTGTTATTCAATTACAGTTGTGTGCCTTTTCTCCCCATCCCTCCACCCCACCACATCCAAACCCCCCTCCCTCCCCCACCTCCACCCTCTCCCTTGATTTTGTCCATGTATCCTTTATAGTAGTTCCTGTAATCCCCTCTCCTCACTGTCCCCTCCCCTTGTGTTTATCCTTTTTGTTTTAAACTGTAATGTTAGACTTGTGTGCATGGAAATAATTACAGTAAATCATTACTGTATTTTAAACATCATACATGATAAAACATGTTATACTTTTACCTGTATGCTTTTACTGAATGATCTATTTCCCATCCCGAAGAAAGCATAAATAAAATTAGGTTAAATGTAACATGTGACATCACTGTCTCTTGGAATTTGTTTTATCCATTTTATTTTATTGAATACCACCTGTATCTTTGGTTATTCTGTTTGAAGAAAAAGGACAAAGAAAACATGGCCAGCAAAACAAACAAATGAAAAACAAAGAGATTAAGTGACTTTTCTAAGGTCTCTCATCATGAATTAGTGGCAGAGCTGGTGTTTGAACCCAGATCTCCTGACCTAATTTGGTAACCTTTTCACATCGCTATTTTATTTCCCATTAATTTGTTTTATGAAGTTATTGTGGATGGGATTTTCACCTTTGGTACATTTATTCTTCTAATAAAAGATGAAAGGTCATCCTCTTTCACTATATTTGAACTATATGAGTAAATTACCTTGCTCTTTTTCAGTCTTAATTTCTTCAGCAATACGATAAAGGAACTAGACTAGGTGGTCTATGAGGCTCTTTTTAATTTTGAAATCTAATTTCCCATGGATCTGTAAGTCAAATTATACACAGATCATTGGTTCTTCTCAATATCTGATGGAGGTGAGCTAAAAGAGCAAATCTCTATTTCCATGACTCTATGCTATAGAAACCATTCTACCCTACTCTGCCCTTTCAGCCCCACATTGTCAATAATGTCATATTGGTGGTTAGTCTTTGTGCAAGACACTAAGGACCATTGAGGCAAAAGCATGGGAGGGATGTTGTCCATCTTCATGACTATCTTAACGCAGAAACACTTGGTCAAATATCTGGTCAAAGTATTCAAGTTATGACACATTCTAACTTGTTGATCTCAGGCAAATTGTTCAACATCTCTGTCATTCATTCCTTTATCTAAAATGGAAATAATATTACCTAACTTGAATGTTTTGCAGATTAAATAATTAAAAAATATATAAAATGCTTAATAGATATTCAGGTGCTTGATAAATGTTGCTTTTGTTTCTCCTTAAAAGTCCATTTAAAAAAAAATTTATGATGCCCTGGCTGGTGTAGCTCAGTGGATTGAGCTTGGACTGGGAACCAAAGGGTCTCCAGTTTGATTCACGGTCAGGGCACATGCCTGGGTTGCAGGCCAGGTCCCCAGGATGGGGTGAGCCAGAGGCAACCACACTTCTCTCCTTGTCTTCCCCTCCCCTCTCTCTGAAAATGAATTAAAAAAACCAAAAAACTTTTTAAAAATTATGATTCTCTCTCTATATATGAATGTCCAGAATACACAAATCTATAGTAAGAGAAAGTAGATTAGTTGTTGCCTGTGTCTTCAGGAGAAGTGTAGAAATAGTAGGTGTGGGTTATTTTTTGTTTGATTTTTTTGATTAGTTATTGATTTAATTAAAATTTTGGGTTTTACACTTTCTAAAATTAACTTTATTGGGGTAACACTGGTTAATAAAATTATAAAATTATATAGGGTTCAGGTTTATAATTCTTTAACACATCACCTGTATATTGTATTGTGTGTTTACCACTCAAAGTCAACTATCTTTTCATCTCTATTTATCCCCCTTTACCCTCTTCTACCTCTCTGTACCCTTTTCCCTCTGGCAATCACCCTGCTGTTGTATCTATGACACTTTTTTTTTGCTTAACCCCTTCACCTTTGACACCCAGCCCTGCGACTCTCCTCCCCTCTGACAGCTGTCAGACTGCTCTCTGTATCTATGACTATCTTTATATTTTGTTAGTTTACTTTGTTCATTAGATTCCACATGTAAGTGAAATCATATGGCACTTGTCTTTCTCTGACTGGCTTATTTCACTTAGCATAATAATAGTCTCCAGGTCCATCCATGCTGTTGCAAAAGTTAAGATTTCCTTCTTTTGTATAGCTGAGTAGTATTTCATTGTGTAAATGTAGCACAGCTTTTTTATCACCACATCTACTTATTGGCACTTGGGCTGTTTCCAGATCTTGGCTATTGCAAATAATGCTGCAGTGAACATTGGGGTATATATATATTCTTTTGAATTAGTGTTTTGTGTTTCTTCAGATATATTCTCAGAAGTGAGATCACTGGGTATACTTTTAATATGTCTAAAACTTTTGGCACTTATGCTGACAAGGACTTTATTTTTCCTGTAATACAGTATCTACCAAGAGTTGATATTCCATTATGTTCATATATTTCTCACTCTTTCTTTTTTTGGTAATGGAAATGTTCTAAAGTTATTTGTGGTAAAGTTTACACAATTCTAAAAATCATTAAATGTGCACACATCTGTATGTGTGACTTGTATGGTATGTGAATTATTTCTCAATAAACCTTATATCAAAACAAGGTAATCCTGATAAATACTGGTGAAAACAAGTTTATTATAGATAGGTCATTCCTGGCTGAATGTAAATACTCTACTGACCTACAGCAGAAAGTCCTTATAATGACTGGATGTGATCATCAATTTAAATGTATTTTGACTCCACTTTCCTTGGTAGTTCAGTTTGTTCATTAGATTCTATATGTGAGTGAAATCATATGGTATTTATCTTTCTCTGACTGACTTAATTCACTTACCATAATATTCTCTAGGTCCATCCATACTGTCACAAAGTGTAAGATTTTCTTCTTTTGTGGCCAAGCAGTATTCTATTGTGTAAATGTCCCATAGTAGTCTTATTCAATCATCTATTGATAAGACATTTGAGCCACTTCCATTTCCTTAGCGATTGTAAATAATGCTGCAGTGAACATAGAGGTGCTTACATTCTTTCAAATTAGAATTTTGGGTTCCTTCATATATATCCCCAGAAGTGAAATCACTGAGTCAAAAAGCAGATCCATTTTTAATTTTTTAAAATATTTATTTATTTATTTTTAGACAGAGGGGAAGGGAAGGAGAAAGATAGGGAGAGAAACATCAATGAGCAGTTGCCTCTCACATGCCCTGTACTGGGGACCTGGCACACAATCCAGGCATGTGCCCTGACTGGGAATCAAACTGGTGACCCCTTGGTTCACAGGCCAGTGCTCAATCTACTGAGTCACACCAGCCAGGGACCATTTTTATTTTTTTGAGATATCTCCATACTGTTTCCACAGTGGTTGCACCAATCTGCATTACAACCAACAGTAAAAAAGGATTCAACTTTCTTCATATCCTTGCCAGCACTTGGAGAGCAGGATGACAGCTAGTGGGGGAAGGGTGTAAGGAAATAGAGGGATTGAGCAAAAATAGAAAAGGACTCATGGACATGGACAACAGTGTGGTGATTGCAGGGGGAATGGAGGCATGAAGGAACTAACTGGTAATGGAAAAATACAATAAAAATTAAAAAATAAATGTACTTTGAAAAATTTAATAATGGCAAGAAATATATTCAAAGGTGATAATATAATTGTAATTGGAGAAATAAAGATATTAACAATAGAAAGTGTTACCTTGCTTCCAACAGGCAAAGTTAAAAATATATGAAAGATAAGATTCTAAGTTAATATGTAGGTTTAATACAATATCAATTAAAAATTCTACAAGTATGTTACAGACCATGACAAATTTGTAGTGAAATTTAACTGGAAGAATAATAAGACCAAAAATGCCAAAATATACTATTTTAAGGAATGATGGTAGATACATTATCAAACTTTAAATCTTATTACAAAGTTATACATATAAAAAAGACTGGCCATCATAAACAAAGCAACAAACAACAAGTGTTGGAGAGGTTGTGGAGAAAATGGAACCCTAGTGCACTGTTGGTGGGATTGCAGACTGGTGCAACCACTGTGGAAAACAGTATGGAATTTCTTCAGAAAACTAAAAATGGATCTGTCTTTTGACCCAGCAATGCCACTTCTAGGATTATATCCTAAGAACCCTGAAACACCAATCCAAAATAACCTATGCCCTCCAATGTTCATAGCAGCACAATTTACAATAGACAAGTGCTGGAAGCAACCTAGGTGCCCATCAGTAAATTAATGGATCAAAAAACTATGGTACATTTACACAATGGAATTCTATGCAGCAGAAAGAAAGGAGGAGCTCCTACTTTTTGTGACAGCATGGATGGAACTGGAGAGCATTATGCTAAATGAAATAAGCCAGGCGGTGAAAGACAAATACCATATGATCTCACCTTTAACAGGAAGCTAATCAACAAAACAAACAAGTAAGCAAAATCAACCAGAGATGTGGAAATTAAGAACAAATTGACAGTATCCAGAGGTGAGGTGGGTGGGGATAATGGGGGGGAAAGGGTGAAGGGTTTGCAGGAACAATTATAAAGGACACATGGACAATAACGGGGGGGTGGAAATGGGAGGGAGGTGGGGAGGGCTAGGGGTTGGCTGGGGTGGGTCGAAAAGGCAGAAAACTGTACTTGAACAACTGTACTTGAATAAAATTAATTGATTAATTAAAAACTGTACTTGAACAACTGTAGTTGAATAAAATTAATTAATTAATTTAAAAAAAGACTAGGATTTTCAACTATGTGAAGTTCAAGCATCAGCTGAGTATTAGCAATAGCACTTCCAAATGCATGGCTATGATCTTCCTTCCTTGAATGGAATGCCATCTTGGAATCAACTTGATTATATATTTTTTGCCTGAGCTGACTGAAAAAACTGTGCCATGGCTCTGAAGATACAGTTGTGAACAAGAAAGACACAGTCCTTCGCCTTGGCGTAGGAGGCATATCTTGATTGTGACAGTTTCTTAGACTTTCTGTCTTTTTGATGACCTTAAAAATTTGGAATAATTATGGTCAATGATTCCAGAAAATCTTCAGAAATCTTATCTACACAGATCTTCATACAACATCCATCAACTGATGGGATTTGTTTCAGAGATCCAAGATGGCTGAGGAGTAAGTGGAAGCTACACTAACATCATTCCAAGACCAAACAGGAATAACAAAAATTGTAGAGAAATCATCCAGAATAACCAACTGAACACCAGCTGGAGAGAAGCTTTATAACCATGGATAGACAGAAGAAAACATTTCAGAATAATGAGACTGGTAGGGAGTGCAAAGGAGATGCAAGAGAGCTGGATGAGCTCCCACATGTGGTAGCTGAAGTGCTAGAGGGGGTTCCAGTGTTCAGTCTCCAGGGGATTACCCCTGAGAAGTGTCAGGTCTAAGCCTCAAGCAGGGCTCCCCAGCCTACAGCACCAGAGCCGGAAAGGAATTCAGAAAACATCCAGCTGTGAAAAGCAGCAGAGGTTCTGTCATCCAGGGAGAGATGGCTGGAGGTGCAGAGAGACTCTTAAAGGGCCAAAGCACAAAATTTTGTTTGCAGCCACTTACCCTGGGTGCCAACAAAGGGAGGGCAGAGTGGACTAGAGAGGCTTGAGAAGAGTTTGGGTTTAGTGGCTCTGGGGACAACTGAGGTAACAGCCACCAGGATCCCTGTGCTGAGTCATTCCCCATACTACAGGAGTCATCTCTCTAAAGCACATCACTCCTGTCTGAATAGCATCCACCTGAGGGGAAGCAATAGCCCTGCCCACAAGAATTATTCTGCCCCACCCAATGGTGTTTAAGCATGCCTTGATTAAAATTTGAGTAGATTAACAACTGTTCAGTTTAATGGCTGATTAGTTTAACATCTAAGGTGGAAAGAAGCAGCCAAAATGGGAAGACAAAGGAACAAGCCCCAAATGAAAGGATGAGAATTTTCCAGAAGACCTAGGTGAAATGGAGGTAAGCAGTTTATCAGATCAAGAGTTTAGAGTAATGATTATAAGGATACTCAACAGCATGAAAAAATACATAGAAACCATAAAAGACGGTAAGTCAGAAATAAAGAATGCAATATCTGAGATAAATAATACACCAGAAGGAATAAGCAGTAGGTTACACGAAGCAGAGGATCAAATCAGTGTTTTGGAAGACCAGATAGAAAAAACAGTCAGGCAAAGCAATAAAAATAAAAAGGAATTTTAAAAAAGGAGACAGCTTAAGAAACATCTTGGTCAACATGAAGCATAACAACATCTGCATCATGGGAATGCCAGAAGGGGAAGAGAGTGACCAAGGGATCAAGAACCTATTTGAAGAAATAATGACCAAAAACTTCCCTAATCTGGTGAAGGAAAAAGTTGCACAAGTCCAGGAAGCTCATAGATTCCCAAACAAGTTGTACCCAAAGAGGCCTACACCAAGACACATCACAATTAAAATGGAAAAGCTTAAAGATAAGAAAAGAATCCTAACAGCTGCAAAAGATAAGCAGGTAGTTAAGGGAGCACCAATTAGACTTATCTGATTACTCATCAGAAACATTTCAGGCCAGAAGGGAGTGGCATGAAGTTTTCAAGTTGATGAAAAGCAAGGATCTACAACCAAGGATACTTTACCCAGCAAGGCTATTATTTAAAATCAAAGGAGAAATAAGGAGCTTCCCAGAGAAGAAAAAGCTAGAGGAGTTTATTAATACCAAACCAGTACTGCAACAAATGATAAAGGGCTTGCTTTAAGAAGAAGAAAAAGAGAAAGAAAAAAAAAAAAGCAGAGGAAAACAGTATAACAATAAAATGGCACTACATATGTATCTATCAATAATCAACTTAAATGTAAATGGTTTAAATGCTCCAGATGAAAGAAAGGGTAGCTGAATGAATAAGAAAACAACACACATATATATGCTGCCTTCAAGAGAATGAAATGCTGCCCATCTTAGAATGAAAGATACACAAAGTCTAAAAGTAAAGGGTTAGAAAAAGATATTTTGTGCAAATGGACAAGAAAAAAAATGTTAGGGTACTTATATTTGACAAAGTGGACTTTAAAATCAAGGATATAGTAAGAGACAAAGAACACTACATAATGATAAAGGGAACGATCCTACCAGAGGATATAACCCTAGGAAAGATTTACACACCCAACATAGGAGCACCTAAATATGTGAAGCAAATCTTGATGGACATAAATGGAGAGATAGACAGAAATACAGTCATAGCTGGGGATTTTAGCACCCCGCTGACTTCAATGGATAGATCTTCCAGACAGAAAATCAACACGGAGACAGTGGCCTTAAACAACACACTAGGTCAAATGGATTTAATGGATATTTTCAGAGCTTTTCAACTCAAAGCAGTGGAATATACATATTTTTCAAGTGCACATGTAATGTTTTCTAGGATAGACCACATGCTAGGACACAAAACAAATCTCAATAAATTTAATAAGTCTCTCCTCTGACCTCAGTGCTATGAAACTAGAAAACAATCACAAGAACACTGACAAACATGCAAAGACATGGAAGCTAAATAACATGTTATTAAACAGTTAATGGGTCACAATGAGATCAAGGAAGAAATCAAAAGATAGCTCTAAACAGATGTAAATGAGGACACAACAATCCAAAATCTGTGGGACACTGAAAAGGCAATACTAAGAGGAAAATACATAACTTTACAGGTGTATCTCAAAACAACAACAACAACAACAACCAAGAAAAAGCTCAAATAAACAATCTAACGTCACCCTTAAAGGAACTTGAAAAGGAACAACAAACAAAGACCAAAGTGAATAAAAGGAAGGAAATGATTAAGATCAGAGCAGAAATAAATGAAATAAAGTCTAAAAAAATGATACAAAATATCAATGATCCTAGAGTGGGTTCTTTGAAAAGATAAATAAGATTGACAAAGCTTTAACCAGACTCATAAAGTTAAAATGAGAAAGTACCCAAATAAATAAAATCAGAAATGAAAGAGAGTTCCAGCCAAGATGGAAGCACAGGTAGAAACACCTCACTTCCTCATACAACCCAAAGAAGGATAACAACCAATCTAAAAACAATAAACAACCAGAAGTGCCAGAAAATCAAGCTGCATGGAACTCCGACGACCAAGGAGTTAAAGAAATATTCACCCAGACTGGTAGGAGGGGTGGAGATGGGAGGTGGCCAGCCAAGTAGAGAGGACTCATGGCAAGGAGGCTGACTGTGCAGGTGAGGCTGGGCTGGCTGAATGGGAAACTAAAGACTCAAAGCTAGCTGTAAACTAATGTGGTGATTGCCATGGGGGAGAAACTCCCAGTCTCACACGAAAAAGTTCTTTGGAAAGTGAGGCTAGAGCAGAGCAAGTGAGCCACATTATCCCCTCTCTGAACCCTCCCCCACAGACAGCACCACAATGCAGCAAAGAGGGTTGCCTCACCTGGGTGAATACCTAAGGTCCTGCCCCCTTACAACACAACAGGTGCACCGAGACAAAGAAATATGGACCAAATGAAAGAACAGACCAAAACTCCAGCAAAAGAGCTAAGCGATGAGGAGATAGACAATCTATCATATGCAGAGTTCAAAACACTGGTAATCAGGATGCTCACAGAACTGATTGAGCTCAGTCACAAAATGAAGGAACAAATAAAGGTACCCAAAGTGAAATAAAGCAAAATATAAAGGGAACCAACAGTGAAGGGAAGGAAACTGGGACTCAAATCAACAATTTGGAATAAAAGGAAGAAATTAACATCCAACTGGAACAGAATGAAGCATCAAGAATTCAGAAAAATGAGGAGAGGATTAGGAAACTCCAGGACAACTTTAAAAACTTTAACATCAGAATCATAGGGGTGCCAGAAGGAGAAGAACAAGAGCAAGAAGTTGAAAACTTATTTAAACAAATAATGAAAGAAAACTCTCCCAATCTGGCAAAGGAAAAAGACTTCCAGGAAGTCCAGGAAGCCCAGTGTCCCAAAGAAATTGGACCGAAAGAGGAACACATCAAGGCACGTCATCATTAAGTTACCCAAGATTAAAGATCAAGAGAGAATCTTAAAAGCAGCAAGAGGAAAGGAGAGAGTTATCTACAAAGAAGTTCCCATAAGACTATCAGCTGATTTCTCAAAAGAAACTTGACAGGCAAGAAGGGGCTGGCAAGAAGTATTTGAAGTCATGAAAGGCAAGGACCTACATCCAAGATTATTCTTCTAGCAAAGCTATCATTTAGAATGGAAGGGCAGATAAAGTGCTTCCCAAATAAGGTCAAGTTAAAGGAGTTCATCAATACCAAGCCCTTATTATATGAAATGTTAAAGGGACTTATCTAAGAAATAGAAGAAGATAAAAAACTATAAATGTTAAAATGACAACAAACTCACAACCATCAACAACTGAACCTAAAAAAAAACAAAAACAAAACAAAAAAACAAACAAAAACTAAGCAAACAACTAGAACAGGAACAGAATCAGAGAAATGGACCTCACATGGTATGTTTTCTGGGGGCCGGGAAATGGGGGGAAAGGTACAAATAATAAGAAGCATAATTGATAGGCATAAAATAGATGGGGAGAGGTTAAGAATCGTATAGGAAACAAAGAAGTCAAAGTACTTATATGTACAACCCATGGACAGGAAATAAGGGGGTAGTGCTGGAGGGTTGGGGGTGCAGGGCAGAGGAGGGATAAAAAGAGTAAAATTTGGAAAAATTTAATAGCATAATCAATAAAATATACTTAAAAAAAGAAAAGTGATTTGGATATGTACATCACATTATATGCTTCAATAAATTCCAGATGGATAAAATAGTTATGAATAAAAATCTAAACCATGGAACTGGAAGGAAGAAAATGACAGCATTGTTTATATAAATATTGTATCATTGAAAAAAATGGAAGGTATCACCAAAGCCAAGATCATGTGTTCAAATATATATGCCTAAAAATCCTGTGCACACTGTACTGTAATAAAATTAAGATTAAAAAAGTAACAACCAAGAGAAAAAATATATGCAACTGAGCATAACTTTTAAAATACACCAGTCAGTGGAATTTGGGGGATACTGCAACGGGGGAGTTCCCTTCCCTTGGGAATGCTGGGGTCCCCAAACCAGAGCACGAAGAGACAGGAAGGGGAGTTTTTGTAGCATCAGGTTGTGGATAATAGAGGGTATTCAATACACCTGAAAGACTTGGCGGCAACATCACAAGAAAGGACGGAGCCCATTGTTTTGGTTGGAGTCAGGGCAGTGAGGCTTGAGGAAGAGGACTGCTCTAGCCCACATTGGTCGCAAGGGTGGTGACCGTCCCTTCACCTGCAGAGATTTTGGGTCTGTCTTGAGGCAAAGGGATACAGTGGCACTGGTTGGAAATTCAACTCCACTCTGCTTGGTTAGACAGTGTGGGGAGGGGGTAATGTGGCATGTTATGAGACCAGTTGGAGCTGGAAGTTGGTTCTTCCCTGCAGTCACTGATGGGGGAAGATTTTTTTTTTTTCTTTTTTGTGATCTCTTGCTTGGGTGGGAAGTGTAGAGGTGCCAGGGAGACAGGCAGAGCTGGGTTTTTGGGACTGCATCTCCTGGGAAAGCTTCTATTTGGGTGCCAGATGTGCAGGGCCTGTCTATTGCAGCTTCAATACAGAGAAGCAGAGCTGCACTCCCCAGTGAGCTCAACCCTGCAAAGCCACGGGAAGGAGTGGAAGTGCCTGTCCACACCTCCTACAGAGAGAAGGCAATGCTCTCCAGTGTGTTTGAATTACCCCTTCCAGATCCTGATTACCCTTGATGAGTACATTTTTTGTGAAGAAGGGGCAGTGACTCAGAGTTGGGACATTCAAAGGGAGAGACTGAGGCAGACCCAATCTCAGGGCTCTAGACCCCCCACCCACTGGTTTACTAGAAATTCTGCACTGAAAGGCTTGCCAAGGGCTGTGGTCGGGGACAGCATGTGATATTGACTGACAACAGAAAATCTCTTGAGAGGCCCTAGACCAGTACAAGAAGTGGCCTGCTTCATAATACATTGGAGTAGGACTCAAGAAGCCCCACAATAAGCACATCCAGAGACTGATCACACCAGGCACAACAAACTGCTGAGGCAAACAACACTTATTTTTCAATCTGCTCCTTATTTTCTCTTTTCTACGTTTTTTTGTTCTTTTCTTTTTAGCATCCATATCTCTTATTCTCTTTTTTCTATTCATTCTCTATTTTTCTTTCTTTCTGTTTTTTATCCTTTTTTTCTTCCTGTTCTTCCTTTCCTGCATTTTATTTAGTTCAACTTTATTTTTTCTCTTTCTCTGTATCTATTATTAGTATCCTTACTGTAATTTTTCTTTTTCTTTTCTTTCTTCCCATTTATATTATTATCATTTCTGTTTCTTTTTTCCCTTCTCGGATTCTTTTTGTTTCTTGTTTTTTATTATTCTTTTTTCTTTTTTTCTTTATTTAAAAGTGGTTTTTGTTGTTTTGTTTACTTGTGGGTTTTTTTTGGGGGGAGTTTGCCTAATTCTTCTTTTCTGATTCTTTCTGTTGCTGTTGTTTGCTTTTTGGTGTTTGTTTCTTGTTGTTGTTGTTGTTGTTGAGCTGTTTGCAGTTTTGCTTTGTTTTGTCCTGTTTTGTTTGGTTAGCGCCTATACAACAATTTGTAAAACATGGCCAGTGTTGAGCTCCACAGTCAATCAGCCCAAAGGTTCAGCTATGCCACAAACAGGACAATAGCAATCCAAAACCAATTACAATGAAAGGGCCCACAAAACTCACACAAGGATCATTCCTACAGGACCCAGCTCAGGTGATCACAGAGACGTACCCCTGGGTCCCACAGGATACCTACTACAGAAGGCCACCCCACCAAGACTGAGAGTCATAGAAGTTCTATTTAATACACTGAAAAAAACTCAAAGAGATAACCAAAATGGGGCAAAAAGAAACAGGCCCCAAATGAAAGAACAGGAGGAATCTCCAGAAAAAGAGCTAAATGAAATGGAGGTAAGTAATTTATCAGATACAGAGTTCAAAGTAATGGTTATAAGGATTCTCAACAGCATGAAAAAGGACATAGAAACCATGAAAAATAACCAGGCACAAATGAAGAATAGCATATATGAAATGAAGAATACATTGGAAGGAATAATCAGTAGGATGGATGAAGCAATGGACTGAGTCAGCAAATTAGAAGACAAGGGAGGAAAAAATTACCAATCAGAGCAGCAGAAGAAAATATAATTAAAAAGCAGAGTACAGTTTAAAGGATCTTTAGGACAACATGAAGTTAAACACCATCTGTATTATAGGGATTACCAGAAGGAAAGGAAAGAGAGCAAGAAATAGAGAACCTGTTTGAATGACTAATGGCAGAAAACTTCCCTAACCTGATGAAAGAAAAATTCACACAAGTTCAGGAAGCAAGAGAGTCACAATTGAGATGAACCTAAAGAGACCCACATGAACGTACACCATAATTAAAATGCCAAAGGGCTAAGACAAACAGAATCTCAAAGGCAGCAAGAGAAAGACAGTCAGTTACCTACAAGGGAGTCCCCATTAGACTGTCAGCTGATTTTTCAATAGAAACACTTCAGGCCAGAAAACATTGGCAAGAAGTATTTAAAGTGATGAAAACTAAGAACTTGCAACCAAAAATACTCTACCCAGAAGGGTTATCATTTAAATTTGAAAGCCAAATAAAGAGCTTCACAGATCAATCAATCAATCAATAAATAAAAGGCTAAAGGTTTCATTAACACCAAACCAGCATTGCAAGAAATGTTAAAGGACTGGCTTTAAGAAGAAATAGGCAGAGAGAGAGAAATAGGTAAAATTTTAAAATGACAATAAGTATCTATAATAACCTCAAATGTAAATGGATTAATATTCCAATCAAAAGACATAGGGTAGCAGAATGGGTAAGAAGACATGACCCATATATATACTGCCTACAGGAGACCCACTTAAGAACAAAAGATTTCCACAGGCTGAAAGTAAAAGGATAGAGGCAAACATTTCATGGAAATGGAAACAAACAAACAAAAAAGCTGGGGTAGCAATACTTACATATTAAAAAAAATTGATTTCAAAACAAAGGATATAACAAGAGTCAAAGGAGGTTATTGCATAATACTAAAGGGATTGATCCAACTAGAGGATATAACCATTGTAAACATATATACACCCAATATAGGAGCACTTAAACATACACAGAAAAGCTTGATAGACTTCAAGGAAGAGATCGGCAGCAATACAGTCATAGTAGGCAATTTGAACACCTCATTGTTATCAATGAACAGATATTCCAGACAAAAAATCAACAAGGAAAGAGTGAAATTAAATAACACACAACTTAAAATGGATTGTTTCATGTCTACAGGACATTTCATTCCAAAGCAACAGAACATATATTCCTATCAAGTTCTCATGGATCATTCTCAAAGATGGACTTCATGTTAGGACACAATAAGTCTTAATAAATTCAGAAAGATTGAAATCATAGCAAGCACTTTCTCATACAACAATGGAATGAAATCAGAAATCAACTTCAACTATATGGGAAAACATATTTGCTAATGATACCTCAGACAAGGGTTTGATCTCCAAAATATATAAAGAACTCACATGACTCCACCCCAGGAACACAAACAACCCAATTAAAAAATGGGCAAAAGACTTGAACAGACACTTCTCCAAGGAGGACATACAGAAGGCCCAGAGACATATGATAAAAGGCTCAGTATCACTAGCCATCAGAGAAAGGTAAATTAAAACCACAATGAGATACCACTTCACACCAGGAAGAATGGCCATCATAAACAAATCAACAAACAAGTGTTTGAGAGGATGTGGAAAAAAGGGAACCCTAGTGCACTGTTGGTGGGAATGCAGACTGGTGCGGCCACTGTGGAAAACAGTATGGAATTTCCTCAGAAAACTAAAAATGGAACTGCCCTTTGACCCAGCAATTCCACTGCTGGGATTATATCCTAAGAACCTGAAACACCAATTCAAAAGAACCTATGCAATCCGATGTTCATAGCAGCACAATTTACAATAGCCAAGTACTGGAAGCAACCTAAGTGCCCATCAGTAAATGAATGGATCAAAAAACTACGGTACATTTACACAATAGAATTCTATGCAGCAGAAAGAAAGAAGGAGCAGCTACCTTTTGTGACAGCATGGATGGAACTGGAGAGCATTATACTAAGTGAAATAAGGCAGACAGTGAGAGACAAATACCATATGATCTCACCTTTAACTAGAACCTAATCAAGAAAACAAACAAGTGGGCAAAATATAACCAGAGAGACATTGAAATTAAGAACAATCTGACAATAACCAAGGGGAGCGGGAGGGGACAAGGGGCGGAAGGTTTTTCAGGAACTACTGTAAAGGACACATGGGGAAAACCAAGGAGGGTGTGGAAGCAAGGGAGGGAGGTGGGTTTGGCTGCGGTGGGGGAAATGGTGGGGAGTAAACACAGACAACTGTAATTGAACAACAATAAAACAATTAAAAATAAAAAATGAAATAAAAATAAAATATACAGACAGTGAAAGGTTAAGAATGGTATAGGAAACAGAGAAGTCAAAAAGCTTATATGTACAACCCATGAACATGAACTAAAGGGGCGGAATGCTGGAGGATTGGGGAGTACAGGGGGGAGGGATGATAAAGGGGGAAAATTAGAAAAACTGTAATAGCATAATCAATAAAATATACATTAAAAATAAATCAACTTCAATAAAAAGATTCAATAACATTCAAATACATGGAGGCTAAATACAATGTTAGTAAATAATAAATGGGTTGTCAATGAGATCAAGGAAGAAATTTAAAAATTACATGGAAACAAATGTAAATGAACATACAACACCCCAAATCTATGGGATATAGCAAAAGAAATCTCTAGAGAAAAGTTCATAGCACTACTGGCCTGCCTAAAAAAGCAAGAAAAATCTCAAAGAAACAATCTAACCCTACACCTAAAAGAACTAGAAAACAACAACAAACAAAGCCCAGAGTAAGTAGAAGGAAGGAAATAATCAAGATCAGGGAGTACACAAACAGCATAGAGACTAAATGTATATATAAATCAATAAAACCAGGAGCTGCCTCTTTGAAAAAATAAACAAAATTGATGAAACTTTAACCAGACTTATCAAGAAAAAAAGAGAGAGGACCCAAATAAAAAAAAAATCAGAAAAAAAAAAGAGGAGAAGTAACAACTAACATCACAGAAATATACCGGATTGTAAGAAATTACTATGAACAATGATCATAGTAATTTAACAAATAGTAATTGAACTATACTAAATCCCTTTTGTTCCATAGCAATTGAACAAAAAATGAAACTAGACCACCAACTTACACCACATGCAAGAATGAACTTAAAATGGATAAAATACTTAAATGTAAGTTGCAAAACCATAAAAATCCTAGAAAGAAACATAAACAGTAAAATCTCAGATATGGAAGTAGTCCAGAGAACCAAGATGGAGGCATAGGTAGACACACTGCGCCTCCTCGCACAACCAGAACTGACAGAAAATCAAACCTCCTCACACAACCAGAACTGACAGAAAATCGAACAGCAAGGAAGTCCAACACCAAGGAGATAAAAAATAAACATTCATGCAGACCAGTTGGAGGGGTGGAGACAGGCATCTGGGGCGGAGAGGACTCACGTTGCCAAACCGAGACTGGCGACCCAGACTGGTGGAGTGTGGGACAAACGGGTAAGGCAGTCTGAACACTAGCAGACCCTGCGGCCCTACATTCACACACAGATAAACCAAGAGGGCTGGACTCAGAGTGGTGGAGAATGGGGCAGGCAGTGTGGCGGGTAGCACCCCACAGCCCCACATTCATGCACAGATAAACCAGGACGAATGGCGGGGGAGCGAAGCAGACTGCGTAACCCAGGGCTCCAGCGTGGGGGTGTGTGTGGAAATAAAGCCTCAAACCTCTGATTGAAAACACCCATGGGGGTTCGGGTGGCATCAGGAGAAACTCCCAGCCTCACAGGAGAGGTCGTTGGGGAGACCCACAGGGGCCTGGAGCATGCACAAGCCCACCCACTTGGGAACCAGCACCAGAGGGTCCCAATTTGATTGTGGGTAGCAGAGGGAGTGATGGAAATCCGGTGGAGAGTGGTGCAAGTGCCATTGCTCCCTTTTGGCCCCTCCCCCACGTACAGCGTCACAGCACAGCCATCAGAGTTACCCCACCCTTGGGAACACCTAAAGCTCCACCCCTTTAAGTAACAGATGCACCAAGACAAAAAAAAAAAAAAATGGCCCAAATGACAGAACACTTCAAAGCTCCAGAAATAATTCAACTAAGCAGCGAACAGATAGCCAGCCTATCAGATGCACAGTTCAAAACGCTGGTAATAAGGACACTCACAGAATTGGTTGAATTTGGTGGAAAACTAGATGAAAAAATGAAGGCTATGCTAAGAGAGACAAAGGAAAATGTACAGGGAACCAATAGTGATGCAATGGAAACTGAGACTCAAATCAACGGTGTGGACCAGAAGGAAGAAAGAAACATCCAATCAGAAAAGAATGAAGAAACAAGAATTCGGAAATATGAGGAGAGGCTTAGGAACCTCCAGGACATCTTGAAACGTTCCAACATCCGAATTATAGGGGTGCCAGAAGCAGAAGAGGAAGAACAAAAAATTGAAAACTTATTTGAACAAATAATGAAGGAGAACTTCCCTCATCTGGCAAAGGAAATAGACTTCCAGGAAGTCCAGGAAGCTCAGAGAGTCCCAAAGAAGCTGGACCCAAGGAGGAACACACCAAGGCACATCATCATTACATTAGCCAAGATGAAACAGAAGGAGAGAATCTTAGAAGCAGCAAGAGAAAAGGAGACAGTTACCTCCAAAGGACTTCCCATAAGACTGTCAGCTGATTTCTCCAAAGAGACCTTATAGGCAAGAAGGGGCTGGCAATAAGTATTCCAAGTCATGAAAGGCAAGGGCCTACATCCAAGATTACTGTGTCCAGCAAAGCTATCATTTAGAATGGAAGGGAAGATAGAGTGCTTCTCAGATAAGGTCAAGTTAAAGAAGTTCATCATCACCAAGCCCTTATTATACGAAATGTTAAAGGGAGTTACCTAAGAAAAAGAAGATAAAAAATAGGAACAGTAAAAATGACAGCAAACTCACAGTTATTAACGGCCACACCTAAAACAAAAACAAGAGCAAACTAGGCAAACAAGTAGAACAGGAAAAGAACCACAGAAGTGGAGATCACATGGAGGGTTATCAAAAGGGCAGTGGGAGGGGGAGAGAGAGGGGAAAGGTACAGAGAATAAGTAGCATAAATGGTAGGTAGAAAATAGACAGGCGGAGGGTAATAATAGTATAGGAAATGTAGAAGCCAAAGAACTTGTAGGTATGACCCATGGACATGAACTATAGGGGGGGGAATGTGGGAGGGAGAGGGTGGGCAGGATGGAGTGGAGTGAGGGGGAGAAATGGGACAACTGTAATAGCGTAATCAATAAATATATTAAAAAAGAAAAATCAATACTCATATGTAAAACATAAAAAAATCTCAGATATGTCATGCAGCAATATTTTTGCCAATATATGTCCTAGGGCAAGGGAAACAAAGGAAAGAATAAAGAAATGGAAGTCCATCAAATTATAAAGCTTCTGCACAGCAAAATAAACCATCACCAAAATGAAAAGGGAACCCACTGTATGAGAGAACATATTTGCCAATGATACATCTCATAATGCTTTAACTTCCAAAATATGCAAAAAACTAATTCAATTCAACACAAGGAAGAAAAACAGTTCAGTTAAAAAGTAGGCAAAGGACCTGAATAGACACTTCCCCAAAGAGGACATACAGATGGCTTAAAAACATATGAAAAATGCTCAACATCCCTAATCATCAGAGAGATGCAAACTAAAAACCCAATGAAATATCACCACACACCTCTCATATTGGATACCATCAAAAAGTCAATAGGTAATTGAATAACAATAAAAATTTTTAAAAAGTCAATAGGTGCTGACAAGAATGTGGAAAAAAGAACCCTTGTGTGCTGTTGGTAGGAATGCAGACTGGTTCAGACACTTTGGGAAAGAGTATGCAGTATCCTCAAAAACTTAAAAATGAAACACCCTTTTGACCCAGCAATTCCACTGTTGGGAATATATGCTAAGAATCCTGAAACAGCATTACAAAAAAAAAAAAAATGCACCCTTATGTTTATAGCAGCCCTATTTTTAATAGCCAAGATTTGGAAACAGACTAAGTGCCCATTAGTAGATGAGTGGATAAAAAATTGTGGTAATTAAAGAACAAATTGATAGTGATCAGAGGGGAGGGGGAGGGGGATAATGGGGGAAAGAAGGGGAAGAGTCAAGTCAATGAACATATATAAAGGACCCATGGACAAAGGCAACAGGGGAGGAGGAATGAAAGTGTAAGGTGGAGGGTAGGTAAGATAGGGGAGAGTAATGAGGGGAAAATAGGGACAACTGTAATTAAACGACAATAAAAAAGATGTGGTATATTTACACAATGGAATACTAGGTGGCAGTAAAAAAGAAGGAACTCACATTTTGCGGCAGCATGGATAGAACTGGAGAGTATTATGTGAAGTGAAAAAAGCCAGTCAGTGAAAGGCAAATACCATGTGATCTCACTTATATGTGGAATCTAATGAACAAAATAAAGTAACAAACAAAACAGAAACAGAAGCTTAGTTACATGGAACTGACTGACAGCTGCCAGAGCAGTGGCAGTGGGAACTGGATGAAAGAAGGTGAAGGGATTAGTCAAAGAACAAATGTGCATGACCCATGGACTTGGATAAGGTTGAGGGGATGGCCTGAGGGAGTGGAGGGGGGTGTAGGTAGGCAAAAGGAGAAAAAGCAAGGACAACTGTAATAACTTAAGCAATATAATACAATAAAATAAATAATTACTCCAGTCTGAACAAATAAATAAATATGAAATATATGAATCAACATGTGAAGTTCACTAGATGAATGGTCAAAGAAAATGGACAACATGCATAGTAGGGAACATACTGAGTATATAATCATACAACAAAATGTGTGTCCTCAGCATAATACAATTTAAAATATAGTTTCCTCCTGCTTGGTAGGTATGTATATAATTAAGAACACTGTCAGCATAATCAACAGAAAAAAAAAGCAAACAAAATATAATCAGAGACATTGAAGTTAAGAACAATCTAACAATAGCCAGAGGGGAGTGGGGAGGGGACAGTGGGGAGAGGGGATTACAGGAACTACTATAAAGGACACATGGACAAAATCAAGGGGGAGGGTGGAGTTGGGGGAGGGAGGGAGGGGGGTTCAGCTGGGGTGGTGTGGAGGGATGGGGAGAAAAGGCATACAACTGTAATTGAATAACAATAAAAATTTTTAAAAAAGAACACTGTCAGTAAACAGGTCACCATGTAAATTGTTGGTGAAATTTTAGCAAAACACTATGCCAATTGTAACTGCCCTTGGCCCAATTAATTCCATTTGCAGGATATGTATATCTGTAAATCATAATGTTATATGTTTAAGAAGATTCAATTATGTATATGATCAAATCCCCGCCCTCAAGGAGTCTATAATGTAGTAAGAAAGACAACTGTACATATAACAAGTTCTTTCATGGAAATAAAGACAGAGAGCTACAGGAACAAAGAAGGGAAGTAAATTACATTCCATGTGGATGGGACAAGGTGGTAGTGGGAAGAAGAAAGGTATTATGGAGGAGGTATCATTGGCCACGGACCTTGAAAGGTGAATAGAGTTTGGTGCAAGAAGGGAATGATTAAAAGACATTCCAAGAAAGATTCCAAATGCTTAATAACTGGGGGGTGGACAAACAGTCTTGGATATTAACAGGCAGGATGGCTATATAATTATTTGAAACAACCAAAAGAAGTACATATTTGTGATATAATCTCAAGCCACATAAAACCATGGCTACCTGAAAAAAGTCAGATAGACACTCAGACTGCTGGGTATCCACAATGCATTTTCTTTTTTCAGTAGAGTTGTTTATGTTCCATAATTTTAAAAAGTCAACAACTATATAAATATGAGTGCTAAGGCAAACCAACAATCATTTGCTCAGATCCTAATCTGGGATTAAACTTTCAGATTCAGGAGGGTTGTGAATATTGGGTTCCTGCAGTGGCTTCAGGAAAGTAAGAGTAGTAGTTGTTTTTTTCCACTTTCACATCTCTTATGAACATAAAACATCTTCTTGATGTCCCAACCCCCTTCACCCTCTCTTCCCCTTACATCTTAACACACTAAATCCTCTTGTTTTTTACCAAAGAAATTGAAATGCCTAGTCTCCAAAATTCCTAAGTAATGGGACATGAGTTAGAAGGACTAAGAACATCTATCTTGTTTTACTAAGTCTACTGACAGGGAAAAAGAAAAGCCCCCAAGATTGGGAACCTTAGTTTATATAAGCTTGGAATTCATCAGCTCTGATTTCTGCCTGCTACATTCTTACCCAAATTTATTGTGTGTTTCCTCTGCAGACATAAAATAGAAATGTGAAAAGTAATTTAGATTTATTCAAAGAAAAACTTGCCTCTGTGCTCAAAAGTTTTTCAAGTTGTAGGTCCCAAGCAGATATCAATTTTTACTGTATAACCAAAGTCAGTGCCTCTAGAAAGGGCCCACCCCATGGTTCGTTCCCTTCCACTGCAAATGGAGGGATTTCAACAAAATTCACAATGCCACTAAACTTAGCTACAATGTCTTGTTATGTTTATCAAGGGTACCTTCAGCATTTCACCCATCTCTCCCAATTATTTCTTCTACCCATATAAATAGTCAACTGTATGGTAGCCACATAAACAACATACAGCATATAATACAGAATCATTCTCCCTGAGAGAATCAGAAGCTAATTGAAAGACTACAAGTGTAGTCTCTTTTTTCCTCATTTTGTCTACACTTGTAGACAAGTGTAGTCTACAAATGTAAATAGGCTCTTTTTTTTTCCTTAATCATACCTTAGGTTTGTGCAAATGTTAAAAAATTCATGCCACTAATTTTATCATCCAAATCCCACTCAAATCTGTTTTTACATTTTTATTTTTCTAATACCACTGTGAGATTAGTAGGCCACTGTTGGTACACCCTTACATATCTTGGCTGATTAAGCCTATCTTCAGGCCCCTTATTAGAACAATGGGCAGACTGCCTAAAGAGTTGAGCTCTGGCTTCAGCTCTGCCACTAACTTAGCCAGCCAATCTTTAGCTAATAATTCTCTCTTTATACCCCTAAGTTTTCTTATCTGTAAAACAAGATATTAGACTGGACAATTTACAGGTTTTTCTACTTCTAAGATTCAATTAATTTAGGTTCACAGACATGTTTCAGAGGCAGCCCACTGTGCACAAAATGTAGTATTATAAAGTTGGGAATATATTGGCACTTCAGCAAAACAAACTTGAGTCTGAATCTTGAATTTCCACTGTTGGTGTTACTTTCACCTAGTTGACCTCTTTGAGACTTACCCCCTTAACTGTAAAAAGGAGATAGTAGTACTAACCTTATATGGTTATTGTGATAATTAAATAAGAAAAGGTAGGTAAAAAACATGGCATATGATAGCCCCTCAATAAATGGTAGCCATTATTGGCTGCTATACAGACTAATGCACTGTAAATTTCTCTTTAGAACGTGTCTGTACATCACTTACTTATAAATACTATATCTTTCTAGCTCTCAAAATAATGCGTAAATTGTGGGCCCTTTATACCCAGTAAGTATGCTTTAAAATGAAGAATAAAATAAAATAAACATGGATATCCTCTACTTTCCCAGTTAAAGAATAGATTAGCAAGAGTATAATTACTATATTAGTAACCTCATTTTACATATAAGAAAACACAGTGAGTTAATGACAGAATTGAATCTACAGCCCAGGTAATCTCATCTCCAGGTCAGTAGATTTTACACATCCAACTGATGCTCTTTAGAGTGGGCTGTACTAATACTAACAATTTGTGGTGTTGGGTAATAATAATAATAATAATAATAATAATTTTAATTCACTCTACTGCTTAGCTAACCTAGGCAATAAGAACAAAACAGATTACTGGAAATCTGAGTAACTCAGGCTAAAACTGTTTTTTGCTAAATTTGGAGGCAAAATAGTCAAATGAAAACACTTGGGTAGTTGCAGAAGAGCAGGGTAAAATTGATGTCAATGCTTGCCACACCATATCTATTCTTGTCCTCCTCCAGTTAATCTGAGTATCTGAGGGAAGGGTGCCACTCTCCATCTAGCCTGAAATCTAAAATTCACCCTTAATACCTTAAAAATTCCTCCTTTCTTCTCCCCTCCCTTATCCAAATGTAACCAAGTCCTGAACTCTATCTTCTAAATTTCCCTTCATTGTTCAAGTATTTCTACCCACTCTGCTAGTTCATGATCTCTTCCCACCTGGCCTACTGCAACAATATGCTAAATGATCTCCATTTGGCTTTTCTTATTCCTCCAAAATAAATTAATTATGTATAACCAATTGATCTCTCTTTTTTTTTAATTTTATTGTTGTTCAAGTACAGTTCTCTGCCTTTTCCCCCCACCCCAGACTAATCTCCCACCCTCCCCTCCTCCCTCCCATTTCCAACCCGCCCCCCATTATTGTCTATGTGTCCTTTGTAATTGTTCCTACAAATCCTTCACCCTTTTCTCCTGAAATTCCCTCCCCTCTCCCTTCTGGTCACTGTCAGCCTGTTCTCAATCAATTGATCCTTTAAATAAAAAAGTGAAAATGTATGTACTTTTATTATGTATCTTTCTTTCATACATTTTTCCTTGAGTCCCTATTTCATTTTGATTTGACCAATTTGCTATATAATCATTTTCATTTTCTGCCACAAACATTATTAGATGACTATAAATATTAGTTTTAATAAATATTAAAATATGTCAGATTAACTTACTCAAAAATATTTACTGTCTATTACATCCTACGCACTAGGGGCACATAGTGAACAACATAGACAATATCCCTATTTTCAAAAAGCATGCATACTTGTGGACAGAGATATATAATAAGCAAATATATAATATAATAAAAATACTACTATATATGTTAAAGTACATGATGACAAATCAAAGAGGTTTTTAGTTAAATGTAGTAGATTAGACATTCATGTTTATGTATAAATGACATAAAAGGCCTATTTTAGAGGCATAAAACTATAAGGTAAAAGAGAAACAGGAAAGAATATGAGAACAGCTTTTCTTTAGGAAAAGAAAAGGAAAAGAACAAATATGAACTGATTAGCAGCCCAAGAAACCTAAATCCTAAATCAGCAGTGAGAAAATTGAACAGTATACTTTGTATCAATGAACTCACAAGAGGCTTAGAAATTGGCAGCATCAGGTCAGCATCAGGTACTTCTATAACTGAGAGTGAAAATGGAGCCAAAAAAACCCCAAAAAACTGTGAATTTGTTGAAAGATGGTTTCTGAAGCAATTAGGCCTGCAAATACCTTCCTTTATTCTTCACAGCTGGGTGATTCTCCTATATACTTCTCTCACAAAAGACTAGAGATTATTCTCTGATAATTAAAATAGAAGGTGTTTGGACTAAGGTGTCTCAGATAGAACTAAATGTGACATTAGGTGAAAATATAGCTATATACTATATGTTGAGACCACCAGATCTCTTTTCCTATTTTGTTTCCAGAAACCTATAGCTGAGACTTGTATCACCCAGATAGAATATTGGAAGATTATTTTCTGAGAGAATCTGACCATACTTATAGAAAATTACTTAAAAATAATTAGAAGTTCACTAATGGAAATGATCCATTCAAATCACCTGAGAGTAGGGTCTACCATGACGACATAAAAACTCATAGACACAGACAACAGTATGGTGATTACCACAGGGAAAAGGGGTGGGGGAGGTAAAGAGGGTAAAAGGAGGGGCAAATGGTGATGGAAGGAGACTTGACTTTAGGTGGTGAACACACAAGAGAATACACAGATGATGTATTATATTGATAGAATTGTATACCTGAAACTTATATAATTGTTTTTAGAGATTTTACTTATTTTTAGAGAGAGGGGGAAGGAGAGAGAAAGAGAGAGAGAGGAACATCGATGTGTGAACAACCAGGGACCTGGCACCTGGGGACCTGGCCCACAACCCAGGCATGTGCCCTGACTGGGAATGAAACCTGTGACCTTTCAGCTTGCAGGCCAGAACTCAATCCTCTCAGCCACACCAGCCAGGGCTGAAACCTATATAACTTCATTAACCAATGCCACCCCAATACATTCAATAAAATTTCTAAAAAGAGCTGTGGCTATTGTAAATGACAACAGAAATAAAACTTCAGAAGTAGTGGAAAATGTTGTTGAGAAATTCTCATGAAAATGGGACCAAAGAAAGGAAGATATAGAAAATAAGAAAAAAACTTAGAAGATCAAACCAAGAGTTCCAACATAACACTGATAGGTTTTCCTGAAAGAAAACAGAGAAAATGAAGTAGGGGAAATTAAAAAAATAATATTTAAGTAAAAGTCCCAGAACTAAAGACATAGTTTCCAGATTAAAATTGACAATTGAGTTCTCAACGAAGTCAGTGAAAGTAGACACACATTAAGGCATGCCATATTGAAATATTAGTACACTGAAAACCAAGAAAGGATTATATTTGAAGGACAGAAGTTGAGTAGGAAGCCAAAGATGGCAAAAGCTACAGAAATGATCATAGTCATGGCATTGCATACAACCACCGTATCCAATCCATAAAACTGTCTATTCTACTCTAAAAGGATATCCAGTATCCAAACACTTTTCTCCACCTCCACTGTACCATCTTAGCACAATACACTATTCTCTTTCTTGTGGAGTACTGCAATAGTCTATAACTGGGCTCTTTACTCCCACTCTGGTCCTCTATAGCCCACCCTCCAGACAGCAGACAGTAGCATCTTTGCAAAGCACAAATCAGACCCTTTTTCTTCCTCTTTTTCCTTTTTTAAATTTATTGTTGCTCAGTTGGAGTTGTCCCATTGCTCACTCCTACCCTGTTCCCCTCCCAACTCCCACATTCAATCCTCCCCCTGTTATCCTTGTCCATGGGTCATTTATGCATGTTCCATGACTTGACCCTTCCTCTTCTTTCCGCCATTATCCCCCTCTCCTCTGGTCACCGTCAGTTCTTTATTTCCATGTCTCTGGTTCTATTTTTCTCACTTGTTTTGTTGATTAGGTTCCACTTATAGGTGAGATCATATGGTATTTGTCTCTCACTGACTGGCTTATTTCATTTAGTATAATGCTCTCCATTTCCATCCATGCTGTTGTGAAGCCTTTTTCTTTCTTTTTTTAATCTCCTCAATGGCTTTCTACTGTATCCAGAAATAAATTTAAACCCTTCACTATAGCATTCTGGACCCTCTCCCGACCCCATAATATGGTCCCTGAATATCTTTTGGCATCTGCATCTGTCTCTCTCACTTTTTCCAGCCACACTGATTCTTCATGTTCTATGCATATGCCTAGTACATTTCCAACCTACAGTTTTTTCACTAATATTCACCTACAATTCTCTAGTTTTGTTTCCATTATTCATCACTTAGTTCTCAGCTCATTTGTCACCTCCTCAAAGAAAAATTCTCTAATCATCTTCTCTAAAGCAGTCACTGACCCAGAAATTCTCTATTTCATTTTATTCACAGCAGTTATTTCCATCTAAAACTATGTTTTTAAATTAATTTCTCTGTATGTTTACTGCCCATCTTCTCCCATTAAAATATAAGCACTATATGCATAAAAATGAATTTATCTTTCTTATTAATCCCTGTATCTCAGCACCTATAACACAACCTCAAATGTCATAAATGTTAAATAAATATTGCCTGAATTAATTTACTAATGGATTTACCAGCAAGAGTTCTAGTCAATACAGTAAAAGTATAGAGCTGCAGATACACATGGTTACATGGTGGGCATACATTATGGAATCCAAAAGGT
This sequence comes from Desmodus rotundus, assembly GCF_022682495.2. Classification (NCBI taxonomy): domain Eukaryota; kingdom Metazoa; phylum Chordata; class Mammalia; order Chiroptera; family Phyllostomidae; genus Desmodus; species Desmodus rotundus. The sequence continues at coordinate 20,162,830 of NC_071400.1, read as the reverse complement.
AACACATGGCTGAGGATTAAAGTTCATTAAAATCACACCAGAAGAGATACCAAGTTATGAAGTCTGCTACAAAATCCTCCAGCTTCCTTGTTTCAGTAACTAAGGATAGCAAACATGAAGAGAAGACACACTAGAGAAGAATAAATATACAAATGATATGACACAGAGTGTGTATGTGTGGGGTAGGTTGTTTTGATACAAAAGAGGGTAATCAAGCCTAGCTCCTCACTAACTTAAATTGATAGTAGTAGAATCCCTTTCTTTATAGGTCACATGACAGGCCCTGTATAGGACAGTAATTTTCTTAGTATGCTCAGGCTGCTATAAAAATTATCACTGTATGGTTTCAAAAACAGAAATTTATTTTCTCTCAGTTCTGGAAGCTGGAAGTTCAAGATCTGGATGCCAGCATGGTTAGTGTCTAGTGGAGCTCTCTCTGCCTGGCTTACAGATGATCATCTTCTTACTGTGTCCTCATATGGCAGAGAGAGAGGGAGAGAGAGAGAGTGAGAGAGAGGGGTTTGGTTTCTCTTCATAATGAGGGTATTAATGTCGTCATGATCAAACCCCACCCTTATGACTTCATTTAAACCTAATTACCTCTCAAAGGTTCAATCTTCAAATACCACCACATTGGGAGTTAATACCACCATATATTGGGTGTTAATATATGAATTTGGTGGGGGGGGGGAAGAAGACACAACTCAGTCCATAAAAGTAATGAAACTGATAGAGAAAAGAGACAAAATGTCAGACAGACCTGCTCTAGATGATAGAGTTGAATGAGTAGAATCTATAATCGCATTCCCCTCTAAATTTATCTAGATGTAGAGCTCACTGAAACACTCCTACATTTTTAATTATTCAACTCCCATCTTATTACCTTTCCACACCACTATGTGCTGGATGGTACAACAAATATAAAGATTGTTGTACTCTAAAGTCATCTGGCCCATCAAGTTATATAGCCAGGAAAGGAATTCCTTTATTTTTAATAGATAATCAATCTAATGTTCATATTAGGGTAGTAATATGTTCAAAGTCACACAGAAAATAAGATTTCAAGTGAGATTTGGGACACGGAACTCTTGTCCTCCCAGGAATAGGCTTTTTCATCTGAGGAACTGGCTATTGTTCCAAGAGACCCATGCCTCAGGTTAGTTCTGAAAGAATTCAGCAGAGATTTAAGGGCTGCTAAAATTCTGGGTCACTGTGACCCTTACTCTATATTTCACTGTTCAATTCTATCTTTCTGGATACTTTAAGTAACTGAAAATCAGGAAGATCCCCGTTCTCCACCAACTTTGAATCTCATTAGGGAAGAAGCACACTGTGTACTTACTTGTTCCCTTGGCACTTCAGGTAGCAAATTTCATACTTTCCCAGGCCAATTAGAAGCTTGCAAGCACCTTGTTCTCTTGCCAGCTGTTTTCAAGGACAATATGTTCCCTAAGACCCACATGACAATAAATATTACTAAACATAGACCAATAATTCCAACAGTTAAAAATATCAAGGTTACTACTGAGATTGAAGCATCGACTAGAAAATAAGTCCCAATGATCTCTTCATTACCAAGAAATTATGGGTGTGGGAAATGTCACTTTCCCAGAAGTTATGTTCTACAGGAAAGCTTTTTTTTCCCCTTTTTAAAATTGTTTTTAGGAAAACTTTTATGATAAAAACACACATAACTCTGACTACTCAATCACTCCATGTTGCATTTTTTGGTTTACTTTTGTTCAGTTGTTGCTTTGAAACACTACTTTGAGATGTAGAGTCATCATTGTGCAAGTGTGTTCTCTCCCTAACTTGTGTGTTTCATATAGCTGCTTCTGAGTATGGATTGATTGTCTGTGCTTTATTTACTCTAAGTTCCATTTTTATGCATTTCTTATTACTGACACAATAATTTAATGTTATGGAGAAGCATAAGAGCTAAGGGTTGGGAAAACATGGCTTATGCACCAAATATAGCATGCTGAATAGTAAAATGTGATGTCATCTGCTATGATTCTCTGCAACAATAGAAGGTATGTGGTTTAATTTGGATGCCCAAATTTCTCTCTCCTGACTTCCCTTCAATGGACCCCTGATGTCCCAGTGTATCCCTTATGTAACCACCAAAAAAAAAAAACAACAACCCTTGAAAATGGTGATAATTGGATGGATCAGGGGCATTGCAGTAAATTAGCCCTTACTATTTCACTCCTTTCAGCATTTCCTTTTCCTTTTTTTTTAATTTTTATTTTGCTGTTAAAGTTGTTTGTGTGGGAGGAAAAGAAGAAGGTAAGAAGGGGAGTCATTGGATCCTTGGATCCCATCTGCCAACTGGATGAGAGTTACAGGAGAGAGGAGACCTAAGGGCTGCTTCCTTCACATTATTTCCTCTTGCCTAATCCTGAAGAAGAACTTTAATACTGTCTTCTTCTCCCATTAGTAAAATAATGAATAAAAGGTCTACTTTGAAGAGGTTGCCAGTGAGGGTATAAGTAGAGATTGTTTCTCACTCAGTTGGCAAGCTCATAACTATTCCTAGTGTTTTTCCAAAACTTTTATTTAACATATTATTTAAAACTATGCTGCCCTGGCTGCTGTGGCTCAGTGGATTGAGCACTGGCCTGTGAACCAAAGAGCTGTTGGTTCAATTCCCAGTCAAGGCACTTGCCTGAGTTGTGGGCCAGGTTCTCCAGTTGGGAGCACACAAGAGGCAACCAGTTGATGCATCTCTCACATATTGATCTTTCTTTCCCTCTCTTTCCTCCTCCTTTCCCCTCTCTCTAAGAAGTAAATGAATAAAATCTTTCTTTTAATTAAATACCTTTGAACTTCATTGTTGCTCAAGTACAGTTTTCTGTGTTTTCCCCTCATGCCTCCCCACCATCCCAGCCATCCCCACTTCCCTCCCCTGTTTCCACTCCCCTTGTTTTTGTCCATTTGTCCTTTATAGTTGTTCCTGTAAACCCTTCACCCTTTCCGCCCTATTATACCCTCCCTTCTGGTTACTGTCAGTTTGTTCTTCATTTCAGTGTTTTTGGTTATATTTTGCTTGCTTGTTTGTTTTGTTGATTAGGTTCCACTTATAGGTGAGATCATATGGTATTTGTCCCTCACTGTCTGGCTTATTTCACTTACCATAATGCTCTCCAGTCCATTCATGCTGTCACAAAAGGTAGAAGCTCCTTCTTTCTTTCTGCTGCTTAGTATTCCATTGTGTAAATGTACCATATTTTTTTATCCACTCATTTACTGATGGGCACTTAGGTTGCCTCCAGCACTTGGCTATTGTAAATTATGCTGCTATTGAACGTTGGGGTGTACAGGTTCTTTTAGATTGGTGTTTCAGGATTCTTAGGATATAATCCTCACAGTGGAATATTCAGAAATCAAAGGCATTTTTGTATACCAATAATGAAATATCAAAAATAGAAATCAGGGGAAAAATCCCATTTGCTATAGCAACAAGAAAAATAAAATACCTCAGAGTAAACCTAACCAAGGAGGTAAAAGACCTGTACTCAAAAAATTACATGATGCTGAAGAAAGAAATAAAGGAAGACACAAACAAATGGAAACATATACTGTATTAATGGATTGGAAGAATTAATATCAACAAAATGTGCATACTACCCAAAGCAATTTATAGATTCAATGCAATACTTATTAAAGTTCCAATGAAATATTTCACACATATAGAACAAACACTTCAAAAATTTATATGGAACCATAAATGACCCAGAATAGCCACAGCATTTTTGAGAAAGAACAGAGTAGGAGGGATCACAATACCTGATATCAAACTGTACTACAAGGCCACTGTAATGAAAACAGCTTGGCACTGGCATAAGAACAGACACATGGACCAATGGAACAGAACAAACAGCTCAGAAATAAACCCAAGTCTCTATGGTCAAGTAATATTTGACAAAGTGGGCAGCAGCATAAAGTGGAGCCAAAATAGCCTCTTCAACAAGTGGTGTTGGGAGAGCTGGAGAGCTACATGCAAAAAAAACAAAACAAAACAAACAACAACAACAAAATAATGAAACAATCATCCACATACACAATACACAAAAATAAAAACAAGGTGGATAAAAGACTTAAATATAAGTTGTGACACCATAAAAGTCCTTCAGGAGACATAGGCAGGAAAATCTCTTTTTTTGATATATTTATTGATTATGCTATTACAGTTGTCCCTTTTCCACCCCTTCACTCAACTCCATCCTGCCCACCCCCTCCCTCCTACATTCTCCCCCTATATTTCATGTCCATGGATCATACTTATAAGTTCTTTGGCTTCTACATTTCCTACACTATTCTTACCCTCCTCCTGTCTATTTTCCACCTATCATTTATGCTATTTATTCTGTGTACCTTTCCCCTCTCTCTCCCCCTCCCAATCCCCTATTGATAGCCCTCCATGTGATCTCCATTTCTGTGCTTCTGTTTCTGTTCTAGTTGTTTGCTTAGTTTTCTTTTGTTTTGGTTTTAGGTGTGTTTGTTTATAACTGTGAGTTTGCTGTCATTTTTACTGTTCATATTTTTTATCTTCTTTTTCTTAGGTAAGTCCCTTTAACATTTCATATAATAATGGCTTGGTGATGATGAACTCCTTTAACTTGTTCTTTATCTGAGAAGCACTTTATCTTCCCTTCCATTCTAAATGATAGCTTTGCTGGACACAGTAATCTTGGATGTAGGCCCTTGCCTTTCATGACTTGGAATACTTCTTGCCAGCCCCTTCTTGCCTGTAAGGTCTCTTTGGAGAAATCAGCTGACAGTCTTATGGGAAGTCCTTTGTAGGTAACTGTCTCCTTTTCTCTTGCTGCTTCTAAGATTCTCTCCTGTTTCATCTTGGCTAATGTAATTATGATGTGCCTTGGTGTGTTCTGCCTTGGGTCCAGCTTCTTTGGGACTCTCTGAGCTTCCTGGACTTCCTGGAAGTCTATTTCCTTTGCCAGACTGGGGAAGTTCTCCTTCATTGTTTGTTCAAATAAGTTTTCAATTTTTTGTTCTTCCTCTTCTGCTTCTGGCACCCCTATAATTTGGATGTTGGAATGTTTCGAGATGTCCTGGAGGTTCCTAAGCCTCTCCTCATTTTTCCGAATTCTTGTTTCTTCATTCTTTTTTGGTTGGATGTTTCTTTCTTCCTTCTGGTCCACACCATTGTTTTGAGTCCCAGTTTCCTTCACATCACTATTGGTTCCCTGTACATTTTCCTTTGTTTCTCTTGGCATAGGCTTCATTTTTTCATCTACTTTTCGTACAAATTCAACCAATTCTGCGAGCGTCTTAATAACCAGTGTTTTGAACTGTGTATCCGATAGGTTGGCTATCTCTTCCTCACTTAGTTGTATATTTTCCGGGGCTTTGAAGTGTTCTGTCATTTTGGCCATGTTTTTTCTTTTGTCTTGGCGCTTCTGTTACTTTAAGGGGCGGAGCCTTAGGTGTTCACCGGGCGGGGTAATGCTGGTTTGTGCGCTGTGATGCTGTACGTGGGGGAGGGGTTGAGAGGGAGCAATGGCGCCCACTTCACTCTCCACCGGGTTTCAGCTACTCCCTCCGCTTCCCACAATCAAACTGGGCCCCTCCGGTGCTGGTTCCCAAGTGGGTGGGCTTGTGCACACTCTAGGCCCCTGTGGGTCTCTCCAACGACCTCTCCTGTGAGGCTGGGAGTCTCTCCTCCTGCCACCCCAACCCCCACAGGCGCTTTTTTTAATTTTAATTTTTTATTGTTATTACATTACAGTTGTGTGCCCTTTCTCCCCATCCCTCCACCCCACCCCGGCTGACCCCCCTCCCTCCCCGACCTCCACCCTCCCCCTTGATTTTGTCCATTTGTCCTTTATAGTAGTTCCTGTAATCCCCTTTCCTCACTGTCCCCTCCCCACTCCCCCCTGACCTTTGTTAGATTGTTCTCGTTTTCAATCAGAGGCCTGAGGCTTTATTTCCCTGCGCTGGAGCCCTGGGTTACGCGGTCTGCTTCACTCCCCGCCCATATGCCAGGTTTGTAGGCCAGGTCCCCTTAGGGAGCACACAAGAGGAAACCACACACTGATGTTTCTCTCCCTCTATCTCTCCCTTCCTTCTTTTCTGTCTAAAAATAAATAAATAATAAAATCTTTTTTAAAAACATGCAATATCCCCACTGTATTAGTTGAAAAGTAATTGTGCTGTTTGTACTACCTATCTTCTAGTCATATACAGCCACTTTTGCACTACAAAATGCATAAAAATACTCAATTAAAAATAATAGAATAGTCAAATGCCAGAGTGGGAAGGGAGCAGGGAGTACAGAGATAATTTAGTCTAATTCTTTCATTTAACTTTCTGAAGGTCACTCAGGTAGTTGAGAATAGAAGTCAGACTAAAACCATAGCCATGTTTATGATCTTCTGTATCAAAACAAACAAACAAACAAATATTCAACCAAGAATTTAAGGAGCAATAGATCCATCCTCCAAATTAAGAAGCATCAATCTTTTAAAATGTATTTCCATCCCTCCTACCTCTTGAAAACTAGCAGTTTTTCCACAGCAAAAATGACCCCATTCATCATGTCTGAATGCCCCTGATCTTTTCTGTATTGCTTTGCTGCTGTTGTCTATTCCCAGGACACTTTCCTCCCCCTGCCTCTGAACAGCCTCCATGAATGAGCAATTCCTAAATGCATTTGCTATGACGTTTGCAAAGGCAGCCACTTAAAGAAAAGTTCAGTGTCAGTGTACTCTGTTTCTAAATATGCCCCTTAAAAAAAATCAGACATTACAATACTAAACACCAATTGCTTGAAGACTTCCAAATCTCCTCTAAGGAAGTCCAGGGATTCTTAAAAAATGGAAAAATCCAATGGAAGTTGTGATGTGACGGGCATGAGAAGACACCATGTTTCTACTGACCTGGGGAATTGTGCTGAAGGGCCTGCAAGGGAGTGATCACACAACTCCTCAGTACTCTGTTTTTATACTCAGCCATTTAACTCAGGAAGACCCCTTGAATATTCTCTGATTACTAAAAATAAAAAGTCAAGTCTCTGAAGAGCCTCCAAACAGAGAAATGGAATTACAAGGAAAGGAGTAATTATACAAAGGGGACTCCCTAAAAAAATCCAGAATTTATTTTCAAAAAATTGTTTATTCATTGTTACATGTTTAAATGTCAGTCACCTTCCAAGTACTCTCCATTTGATGCAATACACCTATCAAGACATTTTTCCACTGCTCAAAATAGTTTTTAAACTCGTTGGATTTGATGCCTTTTACAGCTTCTACCATTTTTTGTTTCACCCTTTCCACGTCAGCAAAATGTTTCCTTCTGAGGACTTTTTTCATCTGTGAATTTTTAAAAGTCACTCAGGGTGAGACTGGGTGACTAAGGAGTGTGGGGCACAGGAGTCATGACATTTTTGGTCAAAAACTGCTGAACACTCAGTGCAGTGTGGGCAGGTGCACTCATAAATCACCCATCATGAAATGGGGAAACACATTGAAACAGTCTTCAAAAATATTCACTGAAGCCAAATGCAGCCTCTCACAAAAATGCCAGCTGGTACATTCCTACAGATGGGTTCCTATAACACTCATCTAGTGGGGGAAGCCTGTACTACAAGGGGACTGCCCTCCAGAAAACAATTTCAGTTTTTTGAATCCCTCTTTGTATATAGCCATTTTGCTTTGTATTTCTGATGTTATTCTTTCACTGGTATCTGTTAGTCTTCTCTGAACTCTGAACTTTCTACAACACAAAATTACACTTTCTGTTTCTCTTATATGCTGCCAAATATCATTAATCAGACAGTATACACAAAGATATTCACACTTATACCCAAACTACTACCTTCTTGTCTCACCTTCTGCTACTCTCTCCAAGTGCTTACACCATCCTTTTCATTCTTTAAGACTCATTTAAAATTTTTCTCTTTTTTTCCTCTTTAAGTCTTCCATGATCCTTACTGCCACCCAACATTAATTTTTCTCTCTATGTATTTTCTATTAATTCACTTATTCACAAATTACTAAGTACCAACTATTTGTCAGTCACTTTGCTAAAGATTTATGAATGCAGCAGAAGATAGATATATTCACTGACAGAATTTATAAGATAATGGGAAAGATCAGTAGTTGCAATAAATACTTCTCATAAGAGAAGTAGAGTTGACTATGAGGTGTCACTGCAAAGATATGACATAGTCTAGAGAGGTCAGAGAAGATTTACCTAGAAAAGGAGCATTTAAATTGAGACCTGAGGTAATAATACGAATTAGACTGATATACTGGCTATTGCCTACCAGACAAAGAATATGAAGATATAAAAACCAATAAGGCAAGAAGGAACTTGGGGCTTACAGGAACTGAAAGAAGGGGAGAGTAGCACAACCAAGGATTCAGAAGGCCAAGTATTGTATGGAACATTAATAAATCTGAATCTTCAAGTAAGAGAATAAGAAGTCACTGAAAAGTATTAGCCAGGGGACTGTTTGTAGGGAATAAAAATAGATGCAGAAACATGCAGCTTGGAATACAATGATGGAGAGCAGGGAATACATTTGAGAGATATTTGAGATGGGGAACCTACAGGACTTAATAATGGGATCTAAGAGAAAAAGATGGAAGGTGTCAAAAATGACAAAAAAGATAATGTTTTATTTGCTTGAGGTAAGGAATAATAGAGAAGGGCCAAGATTGGTTTCAGGCAGTGGGGTGGGTAAATAATGAGTTTGATTTTAGAAATAATTGAATCTGAGGTGTTCATAAGATCTGGATATAACAAATAGGTGTATGACTCTGGAGCTCAGAAGAAACAGCTAAATTAAAGATAAGAAGTAGAATCATCAGCTTAGAGTTGATAATTGAAGTCATGGAAGTAAATAATTTTATTCAAGTAAAAGAGTAGATTGGGCAAAGAAAGTTCCTGTGGCATCACAACAAACACTTAAAGGTTATATGAAGGAGCCACAAAAGGACCTGAAGAAATGATCAGAAAGATAGAAGGAAAACCAGAGGAGTGGGGATTCTCAAAATGCAAGGAAAGAGAGTACGTCAAGAAAGAGGATGATCATCTGAGATGAATATTGCTGAATTACCAAGACGGGTGGATTTAGCAACATGGGTGTCATTGTGACCTTATCAAGAGCTATTTCAGTGGATTTTTGTTGGGCAGAATACAGATTGGACTGGGCTGAGGTGAATAAATGGAGCCATAAATGCAGACAGTTCAAGAAATTTGTGTTTAATGGTATGAATGAGATTGTCCAGTAACTTAGGGGACTGAGGAATCCAGAGGGTTTTGCTTGTCTGTTTGTTTGAACATAGGAAAGACCATACTATGTTTGAAAAACAAAAGAAAAATCCAGTGGAGGACTGATTTGAAGATACAAGAAAGAATTTTTTTCAGGTGCTAATTATGGACTTTACTCCAGACAACTAACAAAGCCTCTCTAAGTGATTCTTACAACTTCCCTTCTGTGGTATCTTGAATGTTGTTAAGCTCTTATTAATGTCTTCACTAGGAATCCTTATCTGTGAATTTCTTTCTTTTTTGTCTTAATTTTCTTTTTTTTTATTGTTGTTCAAGTACAGCGGCCTCCATTCTTCCCCCGCTTCCCCCTACCCCAACCACTCCCACCTCCCACCCCTGACCCCACCCCCTCTTAGTTTTGTCCATGTGTCCTTTATAGTTGTTCCTGAAAACCCTCCCCCCTTTTACACCCATTATCCCCACCCACCTCACCTCTGGATACTGTCAGTTTGTTCTTAATTTCAACATCTCTGGTTGATTTTGCTTGCTTGTTTGTTTTGTTTATTAGGTTCCAGTTAAAGGTGAGATCATATGGTATTTGTCTCTCACTGTCTGCCTTATTTCAGTTAGCATAATGCTCTCCAGTTCCATCCATGCTGTCGCAAAGGGTAGGAACTCCTTCCTTCTTTCTGCTGCATAGTATTCCATCATGTAAGTGTACCATAGTTTTTTGATCCACTCATTTATTGGTGGGCACTTAGGTTGCTTCCAGTACTTGGCTATTGTAAATTGTGCTGCTATAAACATTGGGGTGCATAGGTTCTTTTGGATTGGTGGCTCACTGTTCTTAGGATATAATCCTACCAGTGGAATTGCTGGGTCAAAAGGCAGTTCCATTTTTAGTTTTCTGAGGAAATTCCATACTGTTTTCCATAGTTGTTGCACTAGTCTGCATTCCCACGAACAGTGCACTAGGGTTCCCTTTTCTCCACAACCTCTCCAACACTTGTTGTTTGTTGCTTTGTTTATGATGGTCATTCTCAATGGTGTGAAGTGGTATCTAATTGTGGTTTTAATTGGCATCTCTCCAATGGCTAGTGATGCTGAGCATCTTTTCGTATGTCTCTGGGCCCTCTGTATGTCCTCCCTAGAGAAGTGTCTGTTCAAGGACTTTTGCCTAGTTTTAATTGGGTTGTTTGTCTTCCTGGAGTAGAGTTCTATGAATTCTTTATATATTTTGGAGATCAACAAGTCTCTATGGTCAATTAATATTCAACAAAGGGGCAGAAGCATAAAATGGAGTTAATATTGTCTCTTCAACAAATGGTGTTGGGAGATCTGGACAGCTACATGCAAAAAAATGAAACTCAATCATCAACTTATGCCATACACAAAAATAAATTCAAGGTGGATAAAAGACTTAAATATGAGTCATGACACCATAAAAGTCCTAGAGGAGAACAAAGGCAGGAAAATCTCAGATATTCCATGCAACAATATTTTCACCGATATGTCCCCTAGACCAAGTGACATAAAGAAAAGAATAAACAAATGGGAACTCATCAAAATAAAAAGCTTCTGCATGGCTAAAGAAAACAGCACCAAATTACAAAGAGAACCAACAGTATGGGAAAACATATTTGCCAATGATACCTCAGACAAGGGTCTGATCTCCAAAATATGTAAAGAACTCACAGGACTTCACTCCGGGAAGACAAACAACCCAATTAAAAAATGGGCAAAGGACTTGAACAGACACTTCTCCAAGGAAGACATACAGAGGGCCCAGAGACATATGAAAAGATGCTCAGCATCACTAGCCATCAGAGAAATGCAAATTAAAACCACAATGAGGTACCATCTCACACCAGTCAGAGTGGCCAACATAAACAAATCCACAAACAAATGTTGGAGAGGATGTGGAGAAAAGGGAACCCTAGTGCACTGTTGGTGGGAATGCAGACTGGTGAGGCCACTGTGGAACACAGTACGGAATTTCCTCAGAAAACTAAAAATGGAACTGCCCTTTGACCCAGCAATTCCACTGCTGGGATTATACCCTAAGAACCCTGAAACACCAATCCAAAAGAACCTGTGCACCCCAATGTTCATAGCAGCACAATTTACAATAGCCAAGTACTGGAAGCAACCGAAGTGCCCATCAGCAAACGAGCGGATCCAAAAACTATGGTATATTTACAATGGAATTCTACGCAGCAGAGAGAAAGAAGGAGCTTATACCCTTTGCAACAGCATGGATGAAACTGGAGAGCATTATGCTAAGTGAAATAAGCCAGGAGGTGAGGGACAAATACCATATGATCTCACCTTTAACTGGAACATAAGCAATAGAAGAAAAAAGCAAACAAAATATAACCAGAGACATTGAAGTTAAGAACAATCTAACAATAGCCAGGGCGGGGGTGGGGGTTGGGGGCGGGGACAGTGGGTAGAGGGGATTACAGGAAGTACTATAAAGGACACATGGACAAAACCAAAGGGGAGGGGGGAGGTGGGGGAGGGAGGTGGGTTCACCTGGGGTGGGGTGGAGGAATGGGGAGAAAAGGCATACAACTGTAATTGAATAACAATAATAAAAAAAAGAAACATTCAAAAAAAACCCCAAAAAACTATGGTACATTTACACAATGGAATTCTACGCAGCAGAGAGAAAGAAGGAGCTTATTCCCTGTGCAACAGCATGGATGGAACTTGAGAGCATTATGCTAAGTGAAATAAGCCAGGCGGTGTGGGACAAATACCACATGATCTCACCTTTAACTGGAAGATAATCAAGTGAAGAAAACAGGAAACAAAATATAACCAGAGACATTGAGGTTAAGAACAATCTAACAATAGCCAGAGGGGACAAGGGAAGGGAAAGTGGAGAAAAGGGTTTTCAGGGACTACTATAAAGGACACATGGACAGAACCAATGGGGAGAGTGAAAGCAGGGGAGGGAGGTGGGTTTGGCAGTGGTAGGGTAGAGGGGTGGGGGGAAAATGGAGACAACCGTATTTGAATAATAAAATAATTTTTAAAAACTTTCCCTGTGTAGGTTTGGATGTAGAGTTGAATAGGTGTTGTAAACCTTTGCTGGAGTTTTTGGGGAGAGAGAATGATGGGAGTGAAGTTTGAGAAGGTAATTCTTAATCAAGTTCTCAGAATGCCTTTTTTATTCTAGAGCTCCCTCATGGTTAATAAAGGGTAGTGTAATGTAGTGGTTAAGAACCACTATGGAATCAAGAACCCATTGAGGTTTCTGGTAAGAACCTTGGCTCTAACATCAACTAGTTTTATGACCTTGTGTAAATCACTTAACTTTTTTAATTTTTTGTTTTATCATTTGTGAAAAGAGGATCATATTTTTACTTACTTTGTAATTGTATTATGAAAAGTAATTAATTGATCTAATATTTATGAGGGGCTTAGGACAGTACTTGACATTAGTAAGCATTCTATAGTGTTGCTTTCATTGTTAATGCTCTTTAAATATCACCTGAGTCAGTTTGTTATTGGATTACATAAAGATGCAAAAGGCAAGTATTAGGAATGAAGTTTTTCTCCAAAAGTTGATATTTTAATATTAGTTTTCTACCTGGAGTAAAAACACAACAGGTACATAGGTTTGTACATACACACACATACACTTTATTCCAAGAAATCAGTGAATAGTGATATATTCCAGTGGGGAGGATTCCGTGGGGATAGAATTGAAAGTGTTTTTTAATAAGGAGCCTAGAGGAATGTGTCCTGAGCCCTAGAGTGATCCTTTTCTAAATCCAGAAGTAGAGACAACATCACCAGTTGAGGTTTTCAGTTCTATTCTAGTTCTCTTCTCTGTCTTTTCATAGTTTAGGTAAAGAAAGGGTTCACATTTGTGGCTTGAAAATATCATTATTTTTTAAAGTGGAGGCAGTGGAACTGTTTCTTTCTGATATAGCTTTGGAAATAGCCACAAAATATCTGAGTAAGTTCCATAGGAGAGGGACCTCAACTTAAATACACAAATGTTCGCTCTTCATGTTCTCTTCAAGATTATTGTGCCAATCCCTGACTGGTGTGGCTCAGTGGGTTGGGTGTCATCCTGCAAATGGAAAAGTCACTGGTTCCATTCCCAGTCAGGGCAAATGCCTGGATTGCAGGCCAGGTCCCCATTGGGGGTGTGCAAGAGGCAACCGATGGATGTTTCTCTTGCACATCAATGTTTCTCTCCCTTTCTTTATCCCTCCTTTCCCTCTCTCTAAAAATAAATAAATAAAATCTTTTAAAAAAGAATATTGTGCCAAATTAGTAATTAGAATATAAAGGTTGATAGACTGAAGATATTTTTCTTCATTGTAAAAGATGGGAGCAGCTTAGGGAGAGTATAAGAGAACAAGCAGTTAAATGGAAGTAGCTGATATGGTGCCTAGATAGTCAAGTCAAAAAACTGGTTTGTCAAACCTTGCTAATACACTATACATTAGTGAAAAATGTATAGATTACATGTACATAATAATATGTCAGTTTATCCTTTTCAGTATGTCCTGTACATATGAAATGGCTAAATGTTGTCTAGCAGAGCTCCTGCCAGACCCAATCCTGCCTGACTTATAATTAGCACATTTATTGCTAGTATGCAAACAAATACTCCCCTAGTACTTGGGAAAATGTGCTCTTAAGTAACTGCAAAATTTCTCCTGTAATTTTGGTGCAACTATTAATTAGTGTTGTCAACTTCTTTTTTTTTTCAGAGAGTACAAAGTTAAACAGCAAACACGCAGAAGTGCATTAATTTATACAACAGTAGTCCAGTAGTGTTAGACTGGGAAGATGGTATGAAGACATGGCCGATCTTTGAGTAAGTAGCAAGTGTGTAAAATGGATCCCTTAGCAACATAGACGAGGCACAACTTGGAATAAGTAAAGACAAAGCTTCCCATTCATAAACAAATATGGTAAAAACACTTCCCATTTACTAGCTTTATGACTTGCATGCTCTTATGTACCTAGAACATAGATGATGCTTTTCATAAACATGAATACAAAAGCAATATAGTGGCAATGTAACATAGCAGTTGAACAAGAGGACTATGAAGTCAGACTGATTTCAGAATTTTGACTCTACTACACTAGCTATGTATCATTATTATCAAGTTATTTAACCTCTTTAATCCTTGATTTCATCTGTAACTGGGACATTTTTTTAGTAATCCTTATTAACCCAAACGTTTGCAGTGACTATTTAATAAAATAATACATGTAAAGCACTTAGCAGATGGTCTGCAACATAGTAAACCCTCAATAAATTCCAGCTTTTTTGTGTTGTTTTGTTTTGTCTTGATTTGGATTCAGAATAACATATTATTTTGGTGAGGTTTTCTCCCTGACAGTTTTCACCTGATATAACTATAAAACCTCCAAATTTCAAATAATAAACACTAGCTCTTAAAATGTTAACCCTGAACTTTCTTCATTTTGGCTTATGCCCAATCAATTCCACTATAAATGGCCTTGTTAAGGACACTAAACTTTACCTCTGTATTGTTAATTCACTCAACATCTATGTGAATTTTCAACAGCATTGAATGCACATAACTAATTTGTCCTTGTGAGGATATGAAAACTGAGAAGTTTTTAGAAAGTTGTAAGGAAGAGTTATTACTTAAAAATAAAATGTTGAATCAGGTGTTACAAACAGACTGTGACATTTCTGTCCCTGGAATGGTAAAACATGATGGGCTGAACCATCATATGCGTATTGAATACTCAACTGCCCAAAGACAAGGCTGAGTTATATATTCTTTGAATATTTCTTTTTGCTGTTAGAGTCTATGATTTTTTCCAAATTAGTGAATGATAGCAGCCACTATTTGTGCAGCAATAGCTAAAATACAGATTGAGCATTTTATGTGTTTTCCTGCAATCCTCGCAAAAAAAAAAAAAAGTGCATTCTCCACATCTTATAATTGAGGAAATAGACTTAGAAAAGTACAAATAAGGGGTCCTGAAGATAATGAATGGTGAATTCAGAATATTCATTTATTCATTTATTTACTCATTCTTATATAAATTGAACCAATGTTCATTGAGCATTTACTATGTGCTGGGCACTTTTTTAGCAATGGTGTACAGCATTGAACATAATAGATAAAATGTATGCCCTTATATAGCTTGTATTTTAGTTGGCAGAGAATGCAACCCAGGACTATGTGGTTCTAAGGCCTGATTCAGTTTTATAATCTAGTACAATGTCTTCTGGCTGGCTTTGTGTCACATTACCATTTTATAGTGAAGTTAAATTTTTCCATTTTTAGACAAAGTAGAAACATGCATCAGGGAAACTAAACTATCTGGATTCTTCCTCCTGGGTCTCATGGTAAAGTCTGAAAAGCAGTAGCTCATCTTTGTGCTGTTTTTGTGCATGTATCTGGTCACCATGGTAGAAATATTACTTATCATCCCAGTTATTATTAATGGTGCTCACCTCCATAGCAGCATATACTTCTTCCTTGCAAACTAACTTTCATTGATATCTGTTTCACAAACTCTACAATCTCCGAAATATTGGTAGACTTCCAAAGCCAGAGCTTAACCATCTCCTTTGCAGGATGCCTTTCACAAATGTACTTTTTTATGTTACTGGAGGACCTGAACAATTTCTCTTGGCAGCCATGGCATATGACTGGTACATTGCCATCTGTCACCCATTACACTGTGCTGCATTACTGAGTACCAAGCATTGTGACCTGTTGGTAGTGACTTCATGGGTCATTTCCAATATTGTTTCAATACTGCATTTTACTCTGCTGAACCTCTTGACTTCCTGTGGTCAGAGAGGAAACCCACACTTCTCCCATGACCTGGAACACATTTTAAAACTTGCTTGCCCAGACACTCAGATCAACAACTTGACAATCTTAGTCACTGGGGGAGCAACCCCTTCACCTTTATTCTTGTCTCTTATGCCATTATTGGTTGCATAGTCCTTGGGCTTCCTTTAGCCAAAAGAAAGTGGAAAACATTCTCCACTTGTGGCTCCCATCTCTTAGCTGTGTCCCTCTTCTATGGATCCATTGTTGTGGTCTACTTTCTCCCCTCTTCTGCCTCAGCAGAAAGGGATAAGGTGGTTGCTATCATGTATACAATTATAACTCCCATAATGAAACCCTTTATCTATAATCTAAAAAACAAGGGCATGAAAAGAGCACTGAAGAAACTATTCAGCAGGAAAACATATTTTTGGAGATGGTGAGCTCTGCCATAAAAGACACCTGTATCAACTTCTTAGACTTCAATGAACACACAGAAAATCCAAAGCCTCAGGCTACTGTGCTACCCTGCCAGTTTTTACCCATCCATTTTTTGCCTTCAATCCAGGTCCAAAACTGTAGATCACACTCATCTCTCCATAAAAACATAAACAAAACAAAAATGTTGCTTTATTCAAAGTCCTTCACCACTTACATGCAGAGTTTTCTCTGAATAAATTAACAGTTATATAGTCAGGACTTAATCATTGTCCTTTAATTTTGGGTTTGTTCTTCCTTTCCCTCTCTACCAGACCCTACATGCTAGATCATTGATAGGAAGGAAGGAAGGAAAGAAGGCCCCAAGTGACAACTGATCAATGTTTGTCTCTCACATCGGTGATTCTCTCCCTCCCTTCTTATTTCTCTAAAATCAATGAGCATGTCCTCATTGCTTGTTTAATCATCCTGAGACAGAAGGCTGTGAAAATGCCACACTGCGTAGGTGCTGCCAGGAGTCCAAAATAGATCAAAAGAAACATAGAGAATATCAGCTATTAAACATACACAAGAATCTGAGAGCTTGAGAAATATAAGGATTTTTGTGTGGGAATGGAAACGAAGATATATCTGAGTCCTTTTGTATTTGTGTAATATCCTAATGTTTGATCATGGAGGAAACGTCAGTCTTTTCATGCACCTGGAACTGCTAAAAGTTATCCCATTGAGTTATACTGTCTGGGTTGAATGAACCTAGCTCTTTGTTTCATGACACCTTTAGAGCTGAGTATATGACGTTGTGGTTACACAGGCACCACAATGGTCTAGTCAGTGCTACTCAAAGTGTAGTTTGCAGACCTATGATAACCACAAAACTATTTGTTACTGATTGACAGAATGATTGAGGTGAGATCATTGTAGAAATTGAGATGAAAATCTTGCCGTCTGCGATGGCATAAATGGGCCTTGAGGGTATCGTGCTAAGTGAAATAAGTCAGACAAAGACCAATACCATATGATTTCATTTCTATGTGGAATTTAAGAATAAAACAAACAAAAAAATCTCCCAAATTCACAGATACAGAGAACAGATTGATAATTACCTGAGAGGAGGGAGGTTGGAAAAGGTGAAGGGACTAAGAAATACAAATTGGTAGTAAAAAAAATAGTCATAGAAATGCAGAGTAGCATAAGGAATATAGCTAATCATATTATAATAATTATGTATGGTGCCGGGAAATATCATGGGTGATCATTTTGTAAAGTATATGATTGTCTGGCCACTATGCTATACATCTGAAACTAATTCAAAATAATCTTTAATATACATTCTAATAGAAAAATGAAATTGTAAAAAGAAAATTTAAGGGCATTACTGTTTTCCACAGTGGCTGTACCAGTTCACATTCCCACCAATGTACTAGGGTTCCCTTTTCTCCATGACCTAGCCAGCAATTGTTTGTTGATTTCTTTATGATGGCCATTCTGGCCGCTATGAAGTGGTATCTCATTGTGGTTTTAATGTGCATCTCTCTGATGGTTAGTGATCCTGAGCATCCTTTCATATGTCTCTGGGCCCTCTGTATATCCTCCTTGGAGAAGCATCTGTTCAGGTCCTTTGCCCATTTTTTAATTGGATTGTTTGTCTTCCTGAATTGGAGTCGTGAGCTCTTTGTATATTTTGAAGTTCAAACCCTTGTCTGCATATCATCAAAATAAAAAGCTTCTTCACACCTAAAGAAAACAGCATTAAAATGAAAAGAGAACCAACTATATGGGAAAACATATTTGCAAATGATACCTTGGAGAATATATATATATATATATATATGTATGTGTGTGTATATATACATATATATATATGTATATATACATATATATATATGTATATATATATATAATTTCTCCCCACCCCATAAATACATCCACCAAGCAAAAACAGGAGTGTACAGGAAAAGAAGTAATGAATGGGAATATTGATATACCAATAACATTATATTTCAGTTCTCTAGTCATACTTTAAGGCCAGAAGAGGCCAAAGTAAATAGTGTTTAGCCTAAGAGGTTGATGAGATGACAGAAAGTATTCTGTAGTACTTGAACTGCAAGTGGAACTACTAAAGAGAAGGCCATGTCTTTATGCTGCTAATTTTTTCACTTTGGAGAAAAGGGAGCTCTTTGAAACATGGGGCTTCTAGAAAGCATAAGCTGTCTTATATCACCTTTAAGACCCAACTTTCCAACCTAGTGCCTTTCACAAAGTAGAAGCTAAAATTGCTTGTGAAATGAATAAATAAAAATTTGCCTATAGGACCAAGATTTGGGGCAGGATTATGACTGAGTCTGGAATTTCAGATAAATCAATTATCTGATCCCAACACATCTGGAGATTCAGCAAATCTGAATGGATATTCCACAGCCAGAACAAATTAGTGGTTTACAGGATATGGTTTGATATGCCTCAAACTTCCCCCCCCCAAAGGCATTTGACATATTTATAAGATTGTATATGAGGAAATAAATGACTTTATTTCATATATATCTGCTTATTATGCATGCAATCCCAGATAGAAAAAATGGTTCATATTACTGGAAGCTCGCCGTGGTGTAGGACAATCTTGATGTAGACCACTCAACAACAAAAGAAAAAAACACATTAGTTAAATGTACTAATAAATGAATGATATTTTTGCACTCCAATCCAGAAAAGAAAAGAATACCTACTAGAAATTATGGTGAAGGAGACATTTTTTTAGAGTAAATCAATAGAAACAGAATCAAATAGACTTGGCTTTGAGTCTCATCTCTAATTCTTAGCTGTAATACCTTGGGTAAGGTACTTTGCTTATCTAGTTTTCTAATTTCTATTTGTGAAAAATTAGGTGAATAATATTTGTTTCAGAGATTTGATAAAATCTTCAGTATAAAATGTCTGGTGCATGATACCTGCTTAGTAAATGTGAATATCCTCTCTTCATTCCTTCTTAGATGTTTAGACCCTGAGTGTCCAAAAGAAAATGAAGTCTGTTCCAAGTCACCTGGAAGTTTACTTTGAAGATAAGAGAAATTTTAAAAGCTTTCCAAAAGAAGGAAAGATGATAACTTGAGAATAAATGTGGAAGAAAGAGAAGAGTGGTATGGAGAATCAGAGGAAAGATTTAGTCCAAAGTACTGTAATTATGTATCAACCATTAAGAAAAATAAGAAATTTCCTAAGCATCTTCTTGTGTAGTTTGAACCCAGACTGTCCTTTTCAAGAAATTCATCACTTGAATTTTTCTTAAGCAATAAATAATTGGGTTTAACAAAGAATTATTACCATGTAGAAAATGGATGTGGCCCTAGCATGGTCCAGAGAATAGTTGGAAGAATGTTGCATGTGTATATGGCAGCAGACAAGTATGAAAAATAAAAGGGGGGAAAGCATTTGGATTTGACTGAAGCTGAGAGGATCCTCAGGAAGGTGGCAATGATGAACATATAGTAGGAGAAAAGGATCACCTGAATGAAGCCCTTGATGAAAAAGAACAAGTAATTTATTACGTGAGTGTCTGAGCAGAAGAGTATCAAGAGTGGGGAAATGTCACAAAACAAGCTGCTGATAATTTAGACACACAGAAGTCAAATATAAAGGTTGAACTTCCTAAAAACACAGTATTGATAATTCCACCCACATAGCATACAGCCACTACTTGGATGCAATAAACTTGGGGCATGGGAACAAGATAGTGAAGGAGATAGTGGTGTAAAGTTCCTAGGCTAGGAAGGGTAAAAATATCATTTAGTACTCAGCAAAATATTAACATTTGGCTCACATAGACAAAAAAAAATGATGTTTTTTATGCCAAAAATTTTACCAGCACCTTGGGGACTGTAGCAGGGGATAAACAGAAATTTGTGAAAGATAAGCCTCAGAAAAATAACTGTATGGGAGTTGGGAAATTGGGCTAATATTCATGACGATTATTATCCAAGGTTTCTTACCAAAGAATCCATATATACTGAGATGAGTACCCTAATGTGAACACCTAGAATTGCCATCATAGGTAATTCTAGGTAAAACAAATTCTGTCACCCAATTTTGTCAACAAACTCATTATTTTGTACACTCACAGTCACAACTTATTCATCTTAGCTCAACAGAAGAATATTGCATTGGCAAAAATATCAATAGTTAGAATTTCTGTACAGGTACACACACAGTAGTCTCTGGATATATGTAGAATATAGACTGCTGCTTAATACAAGAATACAGGTTACCTTACTCAGTTTGGGCTTATATAATAAAGTACCATACTAAGTGTCTTAAACATTTATTTCTCACAGTTGTGGAGGCTGGGTAGTTTGTAATCAAGATGATGGAAGATTTGGTGTCTGGTGAGAGCTCCTTGGTTTGCAGCAGACAGCTGCCTTCTTTTGTATCTTGACATGGGAGAGCAGAAGAGGGAGAGACAGAGAAGAGGGAGAATGATAGAGAGAGAGAAAGAGGGGGGAATAATATCTATTCCTCTTTTTATTTTTGAAAGGTTTTATTTATTTATTTTTAGAGACTGGAAGGCAGGGAGAAAGAGAGGGAAAGAAACATTGTCTCTCATGCACCCCCTACTGGGGACCTGGCCCATAACCCAGGCAAGTGCCCTGACTGGGAATTGAACCAACGACCCTTTGGTTCACAGGCCAGCACTTAATCCACTGAGCCATACCAGCCAGGCCATATTCCTCTTTTTACATTAATCCCATCATGAGGGCCTCATTTTCATGACCTAATCAAACCTTAATTACCTCCTAAAGTTTCCATCTCCAAATGCAATACACTGGGCACTGGGGTTTTAACATATGAATTTTGGGGGGACACAAATATTCAGTCATAGCACAAGCCTTTATTTCTGCAAGCCTGAAGCAAAGATCTCCCTTTAAGCCTCACCAGGAAAACAGTATTAACTGGGTATATGATGCCAACCAAATCAATTGTCCCAATATATTAGCTTCATAGCCTCTTGCATCTCCTACATAGACCATAGCCTGGTACTTTGTATGCAACATATGTTTCAGAAATTTTCATACTCTTTGTATGTGTAATCCAACTTTTGGGAAAGTAATCCAAAGTAATCCAGAAGATGGCAGCATAGGTAAGCATGGCTGGCCTCCTTGCACAAACACATCAAAATTACAACTAAATTATGGAAGAATCATCAGTCAGAACCAGCAGAAATGGAGATGAATGGAAGTCTGACAATTATGAAATTAAGGAAACCACATCCATCCAGACTGGTAGGAGAGATGGAGACATAGAACAAGCTGGTCCCACATCCATGTGTGGTGCATAAAAATTCAGGCGATATATTTCAGGAGCGATGAGTCCAGCCCCACAACAGGCTCCACCAGCCCAGGGTTCCAGTGCGAGGAAGAGAAGTTCCCATAACTTCTGGCTGTAAAAACCAGCATTGATAGAGTCAGTAGAAGAAATTTCTGGAGTCCCAAGCAGTTCCTCTTAAATAATCCACACACAAATTTACAGACTCACTCTGTCTGAGCTCTAGCACCAGGGTAGCTGCTTGAAAGGCACCAGTGGCATACACAGAGAAACTGAAGTGTCTGGCATCAGCAAGAGAGCCTGGGGGTAGCTTTCTCCCAGAGAGAAAAGTGGGCAGAGCCACAAAGCCAGGTGAGTGCCATATATCCATCAACCCAGCTAACAATGTTTGCCCTGCCCTAGAGATCCCCTGAAGCTCTGTCCCACCCAACTTACAGCTGTTAACAGTAGCTTTTCTGTATGAATGGCTGGCCTTGGCTGTGCTTAACAACTTCCTAAATCTTTTCAAACAATCAACAGCTGGCCTCAGTGAGCCCCAGTTCCTGTACCGCTTGCTAAGTGTCCTCAGGATGCCACTGGCAGCAGCCAGCTTAGATTCACAGATTGGCTTCACCTGGGAATCCCCAAGCCCATCACAAGTAGCAGCCATCTCAGATTGCTCTATAGCTCAGGCAGGCTGACCCTGGGCAAAACACAAGTCAGGACTGAACGTGAACTGCACCACCCAGGAAACCCCAGGGCCTGCATAACCAGTGGACAGCTAAAGACCACATCAGAGCACCACCACACTGCCCCTGCAGAGCTGATCCTCCAAAGAGGGTGGAGGTTTGTGGTCAGTGGTCACAGCCAGTCCTTACAGCTGACTGACCTGAGTAAATCCCTCTCATTGATCTGCCAGCAGCAACCAAGACTCAACTACAAGAGGAGGGTGTACTTAGCCCACACAAGGGGCACACCTCATGTACTCAGCTTTGGTAATAGGGGAGGTTTTGCCACTGGCCCCTACAAGACACCTGCTATATTAGGCCATGCTACCAAGACAAGGAATCACATCAGCTCTCCCTAATACATACAAACAAACACAGGGAGGCTGCCAAAATGAAGAGACAAAGAAACATGGACCGAATAAAACAACAGATCAAAATACAGGGAAACAAAAATACAGTGGATGAAGTCAAGAACCAAATCAATAATTTGGAACATAAGGAAGAAAAACAAGCAATCAGAACAACAAGAAGAAAAAAGAATCCAAATAAAGGAGGATAGTAAAAGCAGCCTCTAGGAAAACTTCAAGCATTTTAACATTTTCATCATAGGGGTACCAGAAGGGGAAGAGAATGAGCAAGAAATTGGAAATCTATTTGAAAAAATAATGAAAGGAAACTTCCCTAATTTGGTGAAGGAAGTAGACATGCAAGTCCAAGAAGCACAGAGATTCTCAAACAAGAGGGATGCAAAGAGGACCACTCCAAGACACACTATAATTAAAATGCCAAAGGTTAGAGATGACGAGAGAATCTTAAAAGCAGCAAGAGAAGTTAGTCACCTAGAGGGGAGTTCCCACAAGACTCTTAGATGATTTCTCAAAAGAAACTTTGCAGGATAGAAGGGATTGGCAAGAAATATCCAAAGTCATGAAAAGCAGGGACCTACAACCTAGATTACTCTATCCAGCAAACTTATCATTTAGAATTGAAGATCAGATAAAAAGCTTCCCTGACAAAAAAAGCTAAAGGAGCTAATCATCACCAAAACATTATTATATGAAATGTTAAAGGGACTTACTTAAGAAAAAAAAAGACCAAAACAATGAACAATAAAATGGCAAATAAATACATGTCTATGAACAATCGAATCTAAAAAACAAACCAAGCAAACAAGAGCAGAGAGAGAATAATGGATACTGAGAGCTTTTTGATGGTTACCAAGTGGGAGAGGGTGTGTGACAATAGATGAAGAGGTGAGGGGATTAATAAGTACAAATAGGTAGTTACATAATAGCCATAGGGATGTAAAATACAGCATAGAAAATGGAGTAGCCAAAGAACCTGTGCATGACAGACACATGGATATGAATAATGATATGGGGATTGCTGATGGAGTGGGGGGTGCTGAATGGATGGGGGCAAAAGGGGGAAAATTGGCACAATTGTAATAGCATAATCAATAAAATATAATTCAATAAAAAGTGGTCATCACTGTCCCTGATTTTATAAATGAGATTGTTTATCTTAAACTTTATATAATGGAATCATATAGCATGTAAATAATGTAATCCAAAAGAAGAAAATGTTTAGTACAAAGTCTTCAACTCTGAATGTTGTTGTATTTTCTAACTCACTGGTATTTCATATTTTCCACTATGCATTTACAAGTGCTTGGTTTCTGAAGTGCATTAACTCATTCTGTGTATGTTTACTGATGATCTTTCCTAGGCCACACAGTGTTTTACATTCTGGTAGCACATACATGAAATGTACAAATACTGCCCTGAAGGAGTTTATAGGTTACAGATGGAGATAGTCACAATACAGGATAAGAAGTACTTGTAGGGAACAATATGAGCACTGAGTCCAGATATGTAGTGCCTATATCTACTGCCCCTGTGTGGGAATTTGGGACACAATGCCTTGAGACTGTTGAAGAACTTAAATTGAGATTCACATTGCTTTGGAATGGTACAATTCTGAGGTGAGCAATCTGCTAATTTAACATAATCATGAAATTGAAATTCTCTGTGTCTTCTAAGACATTGTTACACAGTACTTTAGTACACAGTACCATCCTTACTTCTGCTGAAATTTGGTACTTTCCAAACGTACATGTTTGTTTAAAATTAGGCTGTTTTAGTAGATCCGAAGAAAGGACCTCCTGAGTACTCAGCATTAACTTGAATCCATTTTTTAAAATTGTAGAAACAGTATATACACAAGCAATGGAGATGAACCAGTAGTCCAAGAAATGGAAATAGCCTACATCCTTGAGAGTAAATGAAGCAGAAAGTTAAGAGGGAAAAAAATGTCTTTGTTTTGCCTTTCACAGAGGTCAGAGAATCTTTGCTAACACTATCACAAAGGTCAATTAATTTAAACATGCCTCTAAAATGTTTTGTATTGTTGCTTTAAATGGAAAAAATAAATACTCTTGATTTGAAATCTCACAGGCTAACAAGAGAAAGAACACCTTACACTCTAGTTTCTAGAAGAGAAGTTTGTGATTATGACTGCTCATCAGAATTCCATTTGCTGATACCAGGACCCCATACTCGATCTTCTTAATCAGAATATCTGCATGTGGATCCTCATCACATGTTTTATTTATTTTTTTTTGGAGAGTAATAAACTTTATTGAGGTATAGGTTTCATCCAAAAACACACCCAGTTTAAGTGTAAAGTTGAATGAATGGGGGCAAATGTATACAACTGTGTAACTATCAACCCACAATCAAAATATATAACATTTACATCACTCCAGAAAATTTCATCCTGCTCATCACAGTCAATTTATCCCATCATTTGCACCAGGCAACCACTGGTATGTTTTCCGTCACTATGTATTAGTTTGTCTTTCCTAGAATTTACGTAAGTGAATGAATACATACAGTGCCTAGAACATATCATTTTTAAGTTTCCACAAATGATTCTGATGGACAATGTTGGAAACCACTGATATAGAGGCTTCCATAAAGGACAGAGTCAAAGTTCACCAGCATGAGTTGGATATAAGCCAAACAGTTTAAATTCTAGAAGCATATGTTTATTTAAATTATGATATTAAAAATACCATATGATCTCACCTTTAACTGGAACATAATCAACAAAAGAAAAAAGCAAACAAAATATAACCAGAGACATTATAGTTAAGAACAATCTAACAGTAGCCAGAGGGGAGTGGGGAGTGGACAGTGGGGAGAGGGGTTTACCAGAGCTACTATAAAGAACACATGGACAAAATCAAGGGGGAGGGTGGAGGTGGGGGAGGGAGGTGGGCTTGGCTGGGGTGGGGTGGAGGGATGGGGAGAAAATGCAGACAACTGTAATGGAATAACAATAAATTTTTAAAAAATCATTCTTATAAAATTACTCTGGTTCAAAACTAAGGGCCATGCAAAATTACTGGATGAAAATTAAAATTTATATTTAACTTTAAGCTTTATATTTAACTTTAAATTTAATATAAATAAATTTATATTAATAGACTTTGAAAATCTATTAGCTGCCAAATACTACATACCTAAGTGACACCTCTCTCTCAGATTCATCAAGTTTTTAAAAAGTTTTGCTTCAATAGGAAGTCATCAAGGTAATCAAGGTAACAAAACACATTATTTCTCAGTATTAGATTACAGTATAGAAGGGGAATGAGGGCTGAGGTTGAGGTTAAAGTTTAATAGTCTCAGGCATGAGCACAATAATAGAGCTTGTTGGCATGAGTTGAATCCATAAGTATGTACATGAGACCAATTACCAGTTGTCACAGAGCAATGGTCTGGATACTGCCACTGTCTCTCCAAAAATGCAAACTTTGCATTTTTGTTCTCAAGATTCCCCATTTACAAATGAGATTAAACAAGATGCTTTCAAAGGTTTCTTCTACCTCAATATTTTGCGATTCTCTTTTAATGAAATCCTTGATTTAAAAAATTTCCTACCGCCAATGTTTAATATTAGATTACAATGTATGTAAGAGGAAGCTAAAAAATTTTTATTGGAAGAGTTTGTAAGTTCAGTTTATTCCAGCTCCTAGGGTTATCACAGCACATGTGATGAGGATACGGCTTTAACATGGGTTCTCTATTGTTGGAGCTAAATGTGTTATTTGAACATTATTGTATATTATTTTTAATATTCTTTTTGGAGTCATGCAGAAATTCTAACAAGGTGCCAAACTTTATTTGAAGACACAATACCACCAGGCAGTTGCTTTAGCTTTATATCTTTTCCTTTTTATCATGCAAGAAAGGAAAGATATAGAGAATTAAATAAGTTAAAAGTTTTGAATGTGTATAGAAATTTTTCTACAATTTCATAAAATTTTTCTCTCTTCTTTTATGAACCGCTCATGGCAAAGGCATTTGAAATCTAAATTCAGGTTAATTTAATACAGATCTTCGTAGAGTATCCATAAATTTACTGGGTCATGAAATTCACATGAAGGAGAAAGTCTATGTAACCCACAAAACTGTACCTTTCTACAGAGATAGCATTTCTCAGAGATGAGTGTTTAAAGCAAAATAAGGAGCCAATCTAGAGAATGTGCTATCTTGAGAAAGGGGAAAAAAACCTGTATGTGCTTAAGTCATAATGTAAAAACTACATATTGATGGTAGTATGGAAAAGATTACCTCTATCCATGCTGATGAGAATCACTCACAACCCTATTAAAACCAAAAGAACGTGGAAGATCAAGAAAATATGATTCCATTAAAAATGGCCAGATATATGGTAGCATGTGTATAAATCTAAACTTATTAAAATGTTAAATTTCTAAAATGAAGGATTTTCAGAAACACTTGTGAAATAAGACTTCCCAAGTAAAGGGACATCAAAAGTCATAGAAGATTCATTATAAATATGAAAGCCTCCTCACATGTATGGCAGGCATTTTACCTCAAGAGGCATCCCCCAACTTTACTTTGAGACACTGGAAAAATTATCGTGCCACAAAGGGAAAACAAGTCCCTTAAGAGAGGAGTTGGAAAAAAGGGCCAAAGTAAGAGGAGGCAAGTGCTCAGTAGTCATCCCAGAGAACATCATGACTCTGGACAGGTGGTTGGAGTACCCATTTACCTTTGCCTTCTCCCCTGACCACTCATGCTCAGGCCCTCCCCTAGCAAAACCCTGCTCTTGAAAGAAACCATTAAGTCATGCTTATAATAGTACAAGGACTAATCCCAGCTGGCTAGGACTCCTGGGAGTTGCTAGGGGAGGGGGGAAGGGGAAGACAGACTGAAGAAGAGGGAGGTAAATAGTGTAACTGTTAACAGAGGAGACACCAGTGGATTCAGTTAAAGGAGTCTGGTACAAATGGAAAGAGTTGAGGCAAGATCTCTCCCCTCTCTTCCTACATCTGGATAGAGCTGTGCCTGGTGACCACCAATCTTTCAAAAAATGTCCTGTTGCACACAAATGCCAATTTTTTTCTGGAGTTTTGATCTGTGCTTTCATTTGGGCCATATTTCTTTGTTTTGGTGCTCCTATTGTAATGGGCAGAGCCTTTAGTATTCATCAGGGTGGGGCAACCCACGTCACTGTTTTGTGGTGCTATATGCAGGGGAGGAGTCAGAGAGGGAACAATGCCATGTGCTTGCCTGCCTTTCAGTTACTTTCTCCACTATCCACAAGCAAATTGGGTCATTCTTGTGCTGATTCCCGGTTGGGTAGTTTTGTGTGCATTCTAGAACCCTGTGGATCTCTCCAAAGAACTCTCCTGTGGGCCAGGGAGTTTCTCCCACAAACACAACCCCCACAGGTTTTTACAGCCAGAGGTTTTGAGGCTTTCTTTTCCCATGTTGGAACCCTGAGTTGCACAGTCTGTCTCACTCCCCAGTTTCTCACAGTTTATCTGCATGCAAATGTAGGACCACCCAGTCCACCAGTTGCTGCCCTGCCACGTGTCCTCTCCACATTGGCTGCCCATCTTCACCCCTCCTGCCAGGATGAATGTTTCTTCTTTAACTCCTTGGTTGCATAACTTCCATACAGTTTGATTTTCTGGCAGTTCTGGTTTTCTTTGTGCTTAAATTTGTTGTTGCCCTTGTT
The DNA here is from genome assembly GCF_022682495.2 of Desmodus rotundus. Lineage (NCBI taxonomy): Eukaryota > Metazoa > Chordata > Mammalia > Chiroptera > Phyllostomidae > Desmodus > Desmodus rotundus. Next base: position 20,134,284 of record NC_071400.1, on the reverse strand, counting down.
TTGGTTGTATGAGGAAGCAAAGTGTGTCTACCTACACCTCCATTATGACTGGAAGTCACTATACTGAAATTTCTTAAGTTATATACTTAGCATTTAAACAGTGAAATAATTTAGGTAAGTTAATTAATTTAATTAATTGATTGACTTTGTAATGAAAATGTATAAAGCAAAAACTTTAGTTCTAAACCCATGGACATGAACTAAGTGGGGAAATGATGGAGGGTTGAAGGGTGCAGGATGAAGAGGGGATAAAGAGGGAGATATTGGGAAAATCAATAAAGTATACTTAAAAAAAACTTTAGTTCTAGTACCACTTAATCTATAACTAACATATCTTCTGTGAACATTTTATTATTATTTAGTTCAAAGCACTTATTTTTTTTATTTTTTGCTCTTCTAAAAATAATTATTTTTTTTAAATCCTCTATGGTATCCCCAAGAAAAGCCAGTACATGAAAACCTCTCAAACAGATCAGACATGATTATATTTTGTCCATGTGTCCTTTATAGTTGTTCCTTAAAAACCTTCTTCTTTTCTCCCCCATTATCCATTTCCACTTCCCCTTTGGCCACTGTCAGTTCTTAATTTCAATGTCCCTGGTTATATTTTGCTTGCTTGTTTGTTTTGTTGATTAGGTTCCACTTATAGGTGAGATCATATGGCATTTGTCTCACTGCCAGGCTTATTTCACTTAGCACAAAACTCTCCAGTTCCATCTACACTGTTGTGAAGCATAGGAGTTCATTATTTCTTTTTGCTGTCATAGTATTCCATTGTGTAAATGTAGCACCATTTTTTGATGCACTCATTTACAGATGGGCACTTAGGGTGTCTCCAGCAATTGGATATTTTAAATAACACTGCTATGAATGTTGGGATACATAGGTCCTTTTGAATTGGTGATTCAGGATTTTTAGGGTATATTCCCAGCAGTGGAATTGCCAGGTCAAAAGGCAGTTTCATCTTTAGTTTTTGGAGGAAATACCATACTGTTTTCCACAGTGGCTGCACGAGGCTGCATTCCCACCAACAGTCTCCTAGAGTTATCTTTTCTCCACAACCTTGCCAACACTTGTTGTTAGTTGATTTATTAATCATGCCCATTCTGACCCATGTGAAGTGGTATCTGATTGTGTTTTTTTTAATATATTTATTGATTATGCTATTATGGTTGTCTCATTTCCCCCCTTAACTCCACTCCATCCTGCACACCTCCGCCCTACCACACTCCCCCCCTATAGTTCATGTCCATGGGTCATACATATAAGTTCTTTGGCTTCTACATTTCCTATACTATTCTTACCCTCCCCCTGTCTATTTTCTACCTACCATTTATGCTACTTATTCTCTGTACCTTTCCCCCCTCTCTCCCCCTCCCACTCCCTTGTTGATAACCCTCCGTGTGATCTCCATTTCTGTGGTTTTATTCCTGTTCTAGTTGTTTGCTTAGTTTGCTTTTGTTTTTGTTGTGGTTTTAATTTGCATCTTTCTAATAGCTACTGATGCTGAGCATTTGCTCATGTGTCTATGGATCCTCTGTATGTCCTCCTTGGAGAAATGTCTGTTCAGGTACTTTGCCCACTTTTTAATTGGATTGTTTTCCTGGTGTAGAGTCATATGAGTTTTTTTCTATATTTTGGAGATCAAACCCTTGTCCAGGCTATCACTGGTAAATAGGTTTTCCCACATGGTTGGTTCCCTTTTCACTTTCTTGATGTTTTCTTTCACTGTGAAGAAGATTTTCAATGTGATGAAGTCCCTTCTGTTTATTCTCTCCTTTATAACCCTTGCTCTAGGGGATGTATTTGTGAAAATAATGCTACATGGGATATCTGAAATTTTCTTGTGCATGTTCTCCTCCAGGACTTTTATGGTATAATGACTTACATTTAAGCTTTTATCTAGTTTATTCTTCTATATGGTGTAAGTTGATGTTCGAGTTTCATTTTTTTCACATGTAGCTGTCCAGATCTCCCAACACCATTTATTGAAGAGGCTATTTTTACTCTATTTTATGCTTTGGCCCCTTTTTAGAATATTAATTGACTGTAGAAACTAGGCTTTATTTCTGGACTCTCTATTCTGTTCCATTGGTCCATGTGTCTGTTCTTATGCCAGTACCAGGATGTTTTGGTTACAGTGGCCTTGTAATACAGTTTGATATCAGGTATTGTGATCCCTCCTGCTTTGTTCTTCTTTCTCAAAATTGCTGCAGCTATTCGGGGTCATTTATGGTTCCATATAAATTTCTGAAATGCTTGTTCTATGTCTGTGAAATATGTCATGGGTACTCTAATAGGGATTGCATTGAATCTATAAATTGCTTTGGGTAGTATGGCCATTTTGATGATGTTAATTCTTCCAATCCTTGAGCATGGTACATGCTTCCATTTGTTTGTGTCTTCCTTAATTTCTTTCTTCAGAGTTGTGTAGTTTTCTGAGTGCAGGTCTTTTACCTCCTTGGTTAGGTTGATTCCTAGGTACTTTATTTTTCTTGTTGCTATATCAAATGGGATTTTTTCCCCTGATTTCTGTTTCAGCACTTTCATTGTTGGTATACAGGAATGCCTTTGATTTCTGAGTACTGACTTTGTATCCAGCTGTTTTGCCAAATTCACTTATTAGGTGGAGTACATTTTTGGTGGAGTCTATAGGATTTTCCATGCACACTGTCATGTCATCTGCAAACAGTGACAGTTTCATTTCCTCCTTTCCAATTTGGATGCCTTTTATTACTTTTTTTTTCTTTTTTTTTTTTTTGTCTGATTTCTGTGGCTAGGACTTCCAGTACTATGTTTGAATAGACACTTCTTGATGGAGGACTTATAGAGGGCCCATAGACATATGAAAAGATGCTCAAAAACAGCCTGGTACTGGAATAAAAACAGGCACATAGACCAATGGAACAGAACAAAGAGCCCAGAAATAAACCCAAGTCTTAATGGTCAATTAATATTTGACAAAGGAGGCAGGAGCATAAAATGGAGCAAAAATAGCCTCTTCACCAAATGGTGTTGGGAGATCTGGAAAGCTACATGCAAAAAAATGAAACTCGATCACCAACTTACACCATACACAAAAATAAATTCAAGATGGATAAAAGACTTAAATATGTCATAACACCATAAAAGTCCTTGAGGAAAACATTGGCAGGAAGATCTCAGACATTCCACGCAGCAACATCCTCACAGACACGTCCCCTAAAGCAAGGGACATAAAGGAAAGAATAAACAAATGGGACCTCATCAAAATAAAAAGCTTCTGCAGGGCTAAAGAAAACAGCATTAAAATGAAAAGAGAACCAACAGTATGGGAAAACATATTTGCCAATGATACCTCAGACAAGGGCCTGATCTCCAAAATATATAAAGAACTCACATGACTCCACTCCAGGAAGACAAACAACCCAATTAAAAAATGGGCAAAGACTTGAACAGACACTTCTCCAAGGAAGACATACAGAGGGCCCAGAGACATATGAAATGATGCTCAGCATCACTAGCCATCAGAGAGACGCAAATTAAAACCACAATGAGGTACCATCTCACACCAGTCAGAGTGGCCAACATAAACAAATTAACAAACAATTGTTGGAGAAGATGCAGAGAAAAGGGAACCCTAGTGCACTGGTGGTGGGAATGCAGACTGGTGAGGCCACTGTGGAAAACAGTATGGAATTTCCTCAGAAAACTAAAAATGGAACTGCCCTTTGACCCAGCAATTCCACTGCTGGGATTATACCCTAAGAACCCTGAAACACCCATCCAAAAGAACCTATGGACCCCAATGTTCATCCAGCACAATTTACAATAGCCAAGTACTGGAAGCAACCTAAGTGCCCATCAGCAAACGAGTGGATCCAAAAAGTATGGTATATTTACACAATGGAATTCTACGCAGCAGAGAGAAAGAAGGAGCTTATACCCTTTGCAACAGCATGGATGGAACTGGAGAGCATTATTCTAAGTGAAATAAGCCAGGCGGTGAGGGACAAATACCATATAATCTCACCTTTAACTGGAACATAATCAACAAAAGAAAAAAACAAACAAAATACCACCAGAGACATTGAGGGGGGGAACTGTCTAGCAGTGGCCAGGGGGGAGTGAGGTGGGGACAGTGGGAAGAGGGGATTGCAGGAACTATTATAAAGGACACATGGACAAAATCGGGGGGGATGGTGGGGGTAGGGGAGGGAGGTGGTTTCAGCCGGGGTGGGGGGAGGGAAGGGGAGAAAAGGCATACAACTGAATTGAATAACAATAAAAAATATATAAAAAATAAATAAATAGTTATATTCCATGGCCTCTTCTCAACTGAAATCCCAAATCATATGAATGGGACATGGTGTCTTTTTCTTAAATCCCCATTGGAAAATATCATTTGAAGCTTGTTTTACATTTGCAAACTTTTACCTCAACTTCTCACAAAATTATCTTAGTTTCAAACCAATCTTTATTTGCTTTCCAGAGCGAACCAAGGTAAGCTTCACTATCCAGCTCCCTGAGATGTGGGGTGCACAGTGGAATGCTTGTTGTGATGGTTGTGATTGATCAAATGGAGAAAAAATATTCAACCTGAGGACTTTTCTAGAATCCTGAACTGATTTTATTTCACAATACCCTCATGGAGTGTATTTTTATATTAAAAATGAATTGATATCAATGTTGAATTAGGTGGCCTTTGGGGTTCAGATGCCTGGAAACAGAATGTTAGTGATGGAAGGGACATAGCTGTGTTAACTAGCTGCTATGTGTGCTTACTTTTTCAGTCAAAGCTAACATTTAAAGTCAGGCAGATAGATCCATAAACATTGATTTGAAGGAATGTGCATAATATATTGTCAAGTGGAAAAAGAAAGTTGCAGAGTAAATTGATGATGTGATTCTGTATTTTAATAAAAGAAAGAAAATCTATATAAAATATCACTGAGACACAGAATGTTAGAACTAGGGAGGTTCTTAGGTAGCAAAACTCAACCATCTTATTATATTGATGAGCAAATTTGTGGTCCATAGAATGATACAACTATCAATTCCACAGTCTTCATCTTCAGACTCCCACTAGGTAACTCTGTCTGCAGGCTGTGCCGGTACCAAGTCAATAAATAGACAAAGCACCCAACAACAGAGCTACTGTTTTGTGATAGGGAACCATTAGTGAAAACATGATTCTCATTTTAAGCTGTAAACAGACCTGTAACAGAGAGTGGAATATTTTTGCTTCAAAATGCAAGGTCATTAAAATGAGTACTTTTTTTTAAAAAAGCTATTATTTATTTAAATGCCTTTGATTTTTATTGTTGTTTAAGTATAGTTTTCTGCCTTTTCCCCACACCCCTCCCCACCACCCCAGCCTTCTCCACCTCCCTCCACTGTTTCCACCCTCCTTGTTATTGTCCACGTGTCCTTCATACTTCTTTAAACCCTTCACCTTTTCTTCCCCCCATTAACCCCTCCCCTCCCCACTCTGGTTACTGTCAGCTTGTTCCCAGTTTCAATGCCTTTGGTTATATTTTGCTTGTTTGTTTGTTTTGTTGATTACGTTCCACTTATAGGTGAGATCATATGGTATTTGTCTTTCACTGCCTGGCTTATTTCACTTAGCATAATGCTCTCCAGTTCCATCCATGCCATTGCAAAGGGTATAAGCTCCTTCTTTCTCTCTGCTGCGTAGAATTCCATTGTGTAAATATACCATAGTTTTTTGATCCATTCATTTACTGATGGGCACTTAAGTTGCTTCCAGCACTTGGCTATGAGTACTTTTAATATTCCTCCTAATTTCTAATTTTTTTATCTACCTGAAGGTTCCACTGTTTTTTCCTCTATAATTTTATTAATTTTACCATGTTTACTTTATTTCATAATGTTAATTTGAAATGTTTTTGAGACTTCTGGCCAAGATGGAGGCATAGGTATATACACTTTGCCTCCACTCACAAACAAAAGAAGGACAACAACAAATTTTAAAAAGATAACCAGAACTACCAGAAAATCAAACTGTATGGAAGTCTGACAACCAAGGAGTTAAAGATGAAACATTCATCCAAACCAGTAGGAGGGGCGGAAATGGGCAGCTGGGGTGGAGGGTACTTGTGTCAAGGTGATGGCTGGAGGACCAGGGCGGGCAAGGCGGCAGCTAGCAGGCCATGCACAGTGGTGGCTGCCAAAGTAGGTGGTTCCACGTTTGAATGGGGATAAACTGGGAGGAACTGGGGAGCGAGACAGACTGTGCAACCCAGAGTTCCAGTGCAGGGAAATAAAGCCTCAAAACTACTGACTGAAGAAACCTGTGGGAATTGAGATGGCAGGAGAAAGTCCCAGTCTCACAGGAGAGTTTGTTGGAGAGACCCACAGGGTCCTAGAATATACATAGGGGAACCATCCACCCAGGAATCAGCACCAGAAACTCGCAATTTGCTTTTGGGTAGCAGAGGAAGTGACTGAAAGTCACTGAGAGCTGAGCAAGTGGCACTGTTCCCACTCAGACCCCACCCCCACATACAGCCCCACAACACAGCAACTTGGGTTGCCCCACCCTGGCAAATACTTAAGGCTTCTCCCCTCACTATGTAAGAGGCTCACAGAGACAAAAAAAAAATATGGCCCAAATGAAAGAACAGATCAAAGCTCCAGAAAAATTACAACTAAGTGATGAAGAGATAGCAAACCTATCAGAAGCACAGTTCAAAACACTGGTAAACAGGATGCTGAGAGAAATGGATAAACATGGTTGCAAAATAGAGGAAAAAGTGAAGGCTATGCAAGGTGAAATAAAGGAAAATGTACAGGGAATCAACAGTGATGGGAAGGATATGGGGACTCAAATCAACGGTTTGGATCAGAAGGAAGAAAGAAACATTCAACCAGAACAGAAAGAAGAAACAGGAATTCAAAAAAATGAGGAGTGGCTTAGGAACCTCTGGGACAACTATAAACATTTCAACATCCGAATCATAGGGGTGCTAGGAGGAGAAGAGGAAGAGCAAGAAATTGAAAACTTATTTGAAAACATAATGAAGGAGAACTTCCCCAATCTGGCAAAGGAAATAGAATTCCAGGAAGTCCAGAAAGCTCACAGAGTCCCAAAGGAGTTGGACCCAAAGAAGTTGTACCCAAGGAAGCACACACCAAGGCACATCATAATTACATTACCCAAAATTAGAGAGAAGACGAGCATCTTAAAAGCAGCAAGAGAAAAGGAGACAGTTACCTACAAAGGAGTTCCCATAAGAATATCAGCTGTTTTATTTATTTATTTATTTATTTTTAATATATTTATTGATTATGCTATTACAGTTGTCCCATTTCCCCCCCCTCACTCCACTCCATCCTCCCCACCCCCTCCCTCCCACATTCGCCCCACTATAGTTCATGCCATGGGTCATACTTATAAGTTCTTTGGCTTCTACATTTCCTACACTATTCTTACCCTCCCCCTGTCTATTTTCTACCTATCATTTATGCTATTTATTCTCTGTACCTTTCCCCTCCATCTCCCCCTCCCACTCCCCTATTGATAGCCCTCCATGTGATCTCCATTTCTGTGATTCTGTTCCTGTTCTAGTTGTTTGCTTTTGTTTTTGTTTTAGGTGTGGTTGTTAATAACTGTGAGTTTGCTGTCATTTTACTGTTCATATTTTTTATCTTCTTTTTCTTAGATAAGTCCCTTTAACATTTCATACAATAAGGGCTGGGTGATGATGAACTCCTTGAACTTGACCTTATCTGAGAAGCACTTTATCTTCCCTTCCATTCTAAATGACAGCTTTGCTGAATAGAGCAATCTTGGATGTAGGCCCTTGCCTTTCATGACTTGGAATACTTATTGCCAGCCCCTTCTTGCCTGTAAGGTCTCTTTGGAGAAATCAGCTGACAGTCTTATGGGTAGTCCTTTGTAGGTAACTGTCTCCTTTCCTCTTGCTGCTTCTAAGATTCTCTACCTCTGTTTAATCTTAGGTAATGTTATTATGATGTGCCTTGGTGTGTTCCTCCTTGGGTCCAGCTTCTTTGGGACTCTCTGAGCTTCCTGGACTTCCTGCAAGTCTATTTCCTTTGCCAGATGAGGAAAGTTCTCCTTCATTATTTTTTCAAATAGGTTTTCATTTTTTTGTTCTTCCTCTTCTCCTTCTGGCACCCCTATAATTCGGATGTTGGAACGTTTCAAGATGTTCTGGAGGTTCCTAAGCCTCTCCTCATTTTTTTGAATTTTTGTTTCTTCATTCTTTTCTGGTTGGATATTTCTTTCTTCCTTTGTCCACACCGTTGATTTGAGTCCTAGATTCCTTTGTATCACTATTGGTTCCCTGTACATTTTCCTTTGTCTCTCTTAGCATAGCCTTCATTTTTTCATCTAGTTTTCGACCAAATTCAACCAATTCTGTGAGCATCCTAATTACCAGTGTTTTGAACTGTGCATCTGATAAGTTGGCTATCTGTTCGCTGCCTAGTTGAATTATTTCTGGAGCTTTGAAGTGTTCTGTCATTTGGGCCTTTTTTTTTTTTTTTGTCTTGGCGTTCCTGTTACTTAAAGGGGTGGAGCCTTAGGTGTTCCCCGGGGCGGGGTAACGCTGGTTGCTGTGCTGTGACGCTGTATGTGGGGGAGGGGCCGAGAGGGGCAATGGCGCTTGCTCCACTCTCCAGAGGATTTCAGTCACTCCCTCCGCTACCCACAATCAAATTGGGCACCTCTGGTGCTGGTTCCCAAGTGGGTGTGCTTGTGCATGCTCCAGGCCCCTCTGGGTTTCCCCAATGACCTCTCCTGTGAGGCTGGGAGTTTCTCCTGCTGCTGCCTCAACCCCCATGGGTGTTTTCACTCAGAGGTTTGAGGCTTTATTTCCCTGCGATGAAGCCCCGCGTTGGGAGTTCTGCTTCGCTCCCCCGCTGTTCTCAAAGGAAACCTTACAGGTAAGAAGGGACTGGAAAGAAGTATTCAAAATTATGAAAGGCAAGGACCTACATCCAAGACCACTCTATCCAGAATAGCTATCATTTAGAATTGAAGGGCAGATCAAGTGCTTCCCAGATAAGGTCAAGTTAAAGGAGTTCATCATCACCAAGCCCTTATTATATGAAATGTTAAAGGGACTCATCTAATAAAAGAAGAAGATCAAAAATATGAACATTAAAATGACAACAAACTCATAACTTTCAACAACTGAACCTAAAGAAAACAAAAACAAAAACAAAATGAACTAAGCAAACAACTAGAACAGGAAAAGATTCACAGAAATAGAGATCACCTGAAGGGTTATCCACAGGGAGGTGGAGGGGGAGAATGAGGGAAAACTCACAGGGAATAAGAAGCATCAATGTTAGGTATAAAATAGACAAGGGGAGGTTAAGAATAGTATGGGAAATTGAGAAGCCAAAGAACTTATATGTATGATCCATGGACATGAACTAAGGGTATGATGGTGGGAGGGCTACAGGGTGGAGGGAAATAAAGGGGATAAAAATGGGACAACTGTAATAGCATAATCAATAAAATATATTTTAAAAAGGAAAAAAGAAATATATATATATATATTTTAAATAGTAAAGACTGTTCTGTATAAAGTATAAAACTTGCCTTAACACCCTGAACACTGCCTGGCTGAAAGTAGAAAGTTAATTTTTGCTGAATGAATAAATTAAAAATTGAACTCACTTGACTTTTCCTAAATATTTTTATTTCTTGATATTAAAGCAAGGTTTTAATGGCTGAGAAAACTATACTTTAAAAAAAGTGTTTAATAGATAGAACTTGAATAAATGTTATTTATTTGAAAATTAAGCTAGACAAGTGGTTTATTCATTCTCATCTTTTATTTCATTTGGTTAGGAAACATGTGAACTAGTCCCGTATATATGAGGCACTCACTCCCATTGCTGCACCATGAAATGTTATATCTATTCCCAGCAGTCAGGGTCTGAGTAATGAACTGAATATATGCTTGCTAAATAATGCCTTGCTTCCCATCTAGATGCTGTGCATCATTGTTTTTTCCTGCTCATCTCTCTCTGGTTCTCCATCAAACTCTTTGGGTGATGACTTTCATCATGTTTATTTGAATTGACCAAAGTAAAGTGAGACCAGGAGAAAGGATACATGAAAATTAGCCCTAGATCTTTTTCCAAAAATGTTCATGATCCTGGGAAATTCACACCATGTTTACTGAGCCTCTGAATTCTCATTTAAGAGGAGAGATATTGCCCTGGCTGGTGTGACCCAATGGACTGAGTGCCAGCTTGCAAACCAAAAGGTCACTGGTTCAATTCCAAGTCAGAGCCTTGTCTGGGTTGCGGACCAGGTCCCCAGTTGAGGGCATGCAAGAGGCAACCAATCAATGTATCTCTCACACATTGATGTTTCTCTCCCTCTCTTTCTCCCTCCATTCCCTTCTCTCTAAAAGTAAGTCAATAAAGTCTTTTTTAAAAGATGAGAGATACCCATTAGGCCATTGTTTGCCAAAAGGTTTTTATTTTATTTTTTATTTTCAAGTGAGATTTTTCACAGAAAAGTTCACCCTCATTGACAGGTTCCATATAACATAACTGAACCCAAATAACTATGTGAACTAAAGTTTAAATGCAGACAACTGTAACTGAATAAAAATTTTAAAAAATTTTAAAAAACTACTGCATTATGTACATCAACAAGAAATGGATTTTTAAAAACATGGTAAATTTTTATAATGGAATATTATTCAGCAGTAAAAAGGAACAAACTACTGATGCATGTAACAACGTGGATGAATCTCAAGAGCATGCTAAGAGAAATCATACAACAAAATACATACTGTATGATTCCACTTATAGTCAATTATAGAAAATAAAAACTAACATATAGTAAAAGGAATCAGATCAGTGGTTGTCAGGGATTGGGAATGGAATAAGAGGGGTAGACTACAAAATGGGACAAGGAAACTTTTGCAGGTGATGGAGTTGCTACGTAGCTTGACTCTGATGCTATTTCTGTGGGCATCTGTCAAAATGCATAAATTTATTGTATATAAATTATACCATGATCGAGTTGATTAAAATCACTGCATTAAATAATCTCTGAAGTCTCTATAGTTTGGAGGCAGTAAATGGGATCTGGAATCAGAAAGACATAGGATAGATTTAAATACTGGCTCTGCTGTTTACCAGCTGTGTAGTTATAGGAAAATCACTTGACCTTTAGGAGTCTCAGTTTCCTCACATCTAATATCACTGATAATAGCACTACTTTATCAAATTGTTGTGAGAATAATATGTGATAAGTATTCAATAAATGTTAAATGTATTTACAATTCTTTAATTCCAAATAATTTTGTAGACAATATTGAAAAAGTTTAGTGGTGGCATATATGTGATCTGCATTCTAATATATTTTTTAAAATTATTTTGTTGTTGTTCAAGTACAGTTGTCTGCATTAACCCCCCCGCCACTTCCCCCACCCCAGCCATCCCCACCTCCCTCCCTTGATTCCACCCCTCCTTGGTTTTGTCCATGTGTCCTTTATAGTTGTTCCTAAAAGCCCTCTTCCCCTTTCTCCCCATTATCCCCTCCCACCTCCCCTCTGGTTACTATCACATTGTTCTTAACTTCAATGTCTCTGGTTAATTTTGCTTGTTCATTTCTTTTGTTGATTAGGTTCCAGTTAAAGGTAAGACCATGTGGTATTTGTCTCTCACTGCCTGGCTTATTTCACTTAGCATAATGCCCTCCAGATCCATCCATGCTGTCACAAAGGGTAGGAATTCCTTCTTTCTTTCTACTGCTTAGTATTCCATTACATAAATGTACCATAGTTTTTTGATAGATTCCACTACCAATCATATATAACTTTAGAAAAGTCTCAAGTCCTTTGGGCCTCAGTTTTGTCATCATTAACATGGGGATAATTATGGTGTTAGGTGTTAGGACTATAAAACAAAATAATAGATTTGAAAGAAGTTTAGAAAAAGAAAAAATACCCTACACAAATGCAAGAAATGGCTATAATATAATTTTCTCATGATTCTGAGTAACTTAAAGGATTAACACTAATGTGTTATATATATAAAAGAGTAAAAATATGCCTGTAATAGGAATTCAAGTCTCAGGAGAGATACTGTTTTGGGGTAGGAGCACTTCCTGAGGCTTTTCATATGACAATTACATGCTCTGCCAAGGGTAAAGTCAGACCCTTTAAACCTTTTTCTTCATCAGTGGAGATGTAGCTAGTGTTATTTAATTAATTAATTTATTTGTTGTTGTTCAGTTACAGTTGTCCAGCCTTTTTCCCCATTGCTCACCCCTACCCCATCCTCCCACTCCCACAGTCAGTCCTCCCCATTGTCCGTGCCCATGCATCCTCTATTAGTGTTGGTTTGCTTGCCCCTTCCTCTTTCTCCCATTACCTCCCTCCCTCCTCCCCTGTAGTCACTGTCAGTTCTTTATTTTAGAAGTTTAGAAGCAAAGAAGGCTTATGCCCTATTCACCATAACTTTTCTCATTGCCTCTTTAATATCTTTGTTCCTCAGGCTATATATTAGAGAGTTTAACATGGGTGTCAAAGCCCCATAAAATACTGAGATACACTTGTCTTGGTCAGGGGATGACTTGGACTGATGTCTCACATACATAGAGATGGCTGCCCCATAGAAGATTGTCACACAGTCAAATGAGAATCACAAGTAGTAAAGGCCTTGAGCCTACCCTGGACTGAGTGAATCTTCAGTACAGCAGTGACAATTTGGACATAGAAAAGGAGAATGAACACAAAGGGTAAGAGTAAGGTGAGGATATCTGTGATAAGGATCATAAGCTTACTGAAGCTGATATCAGAACAAGTCAGTTCAAGGAGGGAGAGTCTCGCAGACAAAATGGTTGATGACATTAGCTCCAGAGAAGTGAAGATGCAGGAGTAAGATGAGCATGGCAGTGAGCACAAGTGATCTCCTCATGAGGTGAAAGCCAACCAGACACACACTGGGCCATTCATGACCATAGAATAGTGCAGGGGGTTGCTGATAACAACCACATGGTCATAGGCATCACAGCCAGTAGGAGGCACTCTGCTGTGGCCAAGAACAAGGAGACACTCACTTGGAGAACAAGGAGAAGTAAGGATGAGCAGAAAAACAATGCAACAAGGCCTGGGGCACAAAGAATATTCTATAGGGAAGGTCTAAGAAAGATAGGTTACTAGGGAAAAAGTACATTGGATTGTGGAGGCAGGGGTCAAGGTGTATAAGAATTATGATAAGGCCATTCCCCAACAAAGTGCTGAGATAAGTTATTAACACATATGTGAAAAATGTGACTCTCCACTCAGGATAGTTGGAGGTTCCAAAAAAGGAGAAACTCAAACACTGCTGTAGCATTGTCCATGGCCATTCTTCCCACTTGCCTAATTTTACCTGAAACAATGAGAATAAAGATGGAAGGGTGCTGTGAGAAAGGTGGAAATAATTAGGGTGTAAAGGATTATTTTCTTTATCCTTTTCAAAAGATATTAAATACAAATGGTGAAAGTATAATGAGAACTGAATCAAAGCTAAAAATATTCCCCTCTGCTGGAAAATAGCAAATTTTCCCATCCTTTTGAAAAATCAGGTATGAAAAGTTCTCCAACCTCTTCCAACACATGCCTTCTTAGATTTTTTTTCCCAAGGAAGAAGAGAGGAAAAAGAAGTCATCTTCCTGTTTGTCTCACTGTTTCTTCATTTTCCAAGACATCTGATTGTTTAGTCACCTTGATTTACCAATGTCTACCAAGGGGTTACCTCTGACAGTCTTAGCTAAAATATTGCCTATTCTTGTGTTTATCTGTCACTCCTACATTGTTCATGCCTACTTTTTCCCATTGTGCTAGTATCTACAGTAGCGCTTAACATAGAGTGCTGTAAAGGACTTCTTTGATTTGAATCAATATTACGTAAATGGAGTATTTCATGGTACCCTTGAGGTCTGTGAAAACCCTCTGCTAATATCCATGATCGAAGTTACATTTTGAGCTGCTGTGTTTTCTGTTGTGTTTGCTGAGACCCAGTTAATACTGAATATCTAATGTGATGTTTCTAAAAGTATGGTTGAAAACTGTACTTGAACAACAATAAAAGAAAAAAGAAAAAAGTAAGGGTTACAAAAAGTATGGCTGAGTTACCAGCCTACTTTTAAAGGCTCTCTTCCCACACTCTTCACTCTCTTTCTCCTCAGTCTCCTTTATTTTTAATAGCATATTACAATATCTGAAATTATGTTAATAATTTGATTACCTGTTTATTTTTTGGTTCCCATTCAAACATAAATTTATGGAAGACAGGGATTTTATCTGCTTTATTTACTGTCATATACCTAATACCTAGAACAATGTCTGGGACATCATAATAACCTAATACATATTGAATGAATAAATTTATATATATATATATATATATATCCCCTAGGCAGTCAAAGCTATAAAAAATCTAACTATTCCTCTTGTCATTTTGGACTGCCATCCTTTATTTTAAAGGATGAGCAAGATCATTACTCATCTGATTTTGTCAGTAAGTTCCTTATTGATTTCCTTATTTCTTTCTTTGTCCCCATTCAGTGTAAATGATTCAGTTAAACTGTAAGTCAAATCAGGTCATTCTTCTATTCCAAAATGTCACTAGCTTCCAATTTTAACCTGATTAAACACTAGTCACCTTATAATGACCTATTAGGCCTTATGTAGTTTGTGCCCCCATTCACCCAGTTCCTACTACTCTTTTCTGTGCTCACTTTGCTCAAGTTACACTGGCCTCTTTACTCTTTCTTAAATACTCATAGCTCCTCTCTTTCTCAGAGCCTTTCATCTTTTTGATCTTGCTGCTCCATATTTATGAAACCCAGATCATTGCATTACTTACCTTCTCAGTTTCCTCAGGTCCTTACTCACAAGGCATGTTTTCAGTGAGCCCTACTTTGGCCATCCTGCCTAAATTTTCATATCTAGCCCCTGACATTATATAACCTCCTTTGACATATTATTTTTCTCCTTAGAATTATTGCTTCTAGCACATTGTATATTTTATCTGTTCATTACATTTATTGATTATTTCTCTCAACTAAAATGTACTCTCAATCAAGTCAGGGAGTTTTGCCTCTTTAGCTTGCTGGTGTATGTCCAAAACCTAAGATAGTATTTGGTACATGAAAGATGCTCAAGAATTACTTGTGGAATAAATGTGTGAATGGAGCTCTTTAGTTGTTCCATAGTGAAGAACAACCTGTCTTTTTCCCACATGCCTCCCCTTGACATTGCTGTTTTTATGCCCAGCACCCCTTAATCGATAGGTGTTCCTTCATGAGACTAACTCTCCTTTCTTTTTCTAATTGCTACCTTAAAGCTTCTGCTACTCACTGGCTGTGTCTCTGGATAAGTTTCTTTCCCTCAACTGGCCTAAATTTTCATTTGAAATCTGGTTAACCTAAGTGATCTATATGAGTCCTCTTAGCTACAACTTGCTAGTAGTCTTTGATTTCTCCCAAAAACAACAATAAAAAAAAACAAAACAAGCAACAACAGCAACACAACTGACACAAATATTAACACTCCTCAGAGTATGAGAAATCTATTACATTTTCCTCCATTGTTGGAAAAGGTAGAGAAGGAGTTTGCTAAGTGGTGGAGTTTCTTGAACCATCTCTGAAATAAAAGACTCATTGGTCCTTAAAAGTTTTTAGCAAAGAAGATTCTATAACTCACCCACTTCCCTATACAAATAACCTATTCCTGGGTCTCCTACCTTACCTTGTTCAGTATCTCAGGCTAAGTACATAAATATGGTGAATCCATGGATGTGGAATCATATGCTGCTTCTGAAGTGACAAACACATGTAAGAGATGAAGTGGATGGTGACCTGCCTTCACAGGAGTGTCATCAGAGCTTGAGAGACATAATGCTAGTTTTGCCTTTATTTATTCTGAGATTCTGAGAAGGAGGTTTCCCTTGGATTGCCTCCACCTTCCCAAGAGAAAATTGAGGTAATTGTTTCCACAGAGAGGAAATGCAAGAAGATGGGGGACACATGGCTATATGAAGCAATGTCCCGAAACCTCTTATATTTTAAGTTAGTACAGTAATATCTTACATTTCTTTGAATGGTCTGTATTTAACTCCCAATTATGTATACATGGGTCATTCACAATTAATATCTAGAAAGATGATGGGCAAGCTGCAGCCAAGAGAATGAACTGGTTTTGCATAGAAGTAGACAGATGGTTAGTGTACCATTTAAAGGTCTCTGTTGTTACTAGAACTCTAAAAACAAACTGATTTTGCCATTAAATGTTAAACATTGATAAACAGAAGTTTTCCTCCTTATATAAATCTATTATTTCTAGTGAGCTAAAGGATGCATTTTGTTTCTTTGATATTGAGAGAATATTAGTAATAGAAATATAGTATATTCCTCAGTCTCTCATGAGCCCAGTAGAATAAATTGATGAGCCATTTGAATAAAAATTGATCACTCTATGTCTGTGGGAAGACTTACTTTTAAATGGTGTTAAGTTTACTGATAAAGATTGGGATCAAACTCATGACTTTGCCTCCATTAGTACTGTGTTTGGACCTATGGAATTAAAATTGATGACAATTTTCCTCTCACACTTAAAGGTTACTCAAAATCTAAATTAAGTGGTCTGTTTTTCATTTAGTCTGGGCCCTGCCCTCAAATGGCAGTGCTGATTGTCACATCCTAGAACAATCATTAAAAGATTCCTGGCAAAGTGAAACTAGCATGTTTCCCATCTTATTCTTAGTCTTGTCACCTACAGTAATTTATACAGTCTAACTTTGCCTTTAACTAATGGTTACCCTTTACTTTCCTGGAGGTTTCCCCATGTCTGAATAATGGTTAGAAATCAAATTTAAAAAGGGTGGCAAGAGGAAAGCATTTGGAAACTTTTTCTGTTACCTACTCACCACTGCAAGTCCCTCTCAAGTACTGGTAGATGGAGCAGAATGAGAATACACAAAAGAGCAACTTTTCAATAGTTGTCAGGTTTAAAACAGTGATGATATCCCTGCAAACTCTTCTGTCAAGATTTCAAAAACCTGGTTATATTTTGATTGCTTTTTTCTTTTGTTGATTATGTTCCAGTTAAAGGTGAGATCATATGGTATTTGTCCCTCACCACCTGGCTTATTTCACTTAGCATAATGCTCTCCAGTTCCATCCATGCTGTCACAAAGGGTATAAGCTCCTTATACAATCGCCAGAGGGGAGTGGGGAGGAGATAGTGGGGAGAAGGGTTTACAGGAACTACTATAAAGGACACATGGACAAAATCAAGGGGGAGGGTAGAGGTGGGGGAGGGAGGTGGGATTGGCTGGGGTGGGGTAGAGGGATAGGGAGAAAATGCAGACAATTGTAATTGAATAACAATAAAAATTTAAAAAAATTCAAAAACCTTCCTAGCATCTCAAAATTCAAGAACAGAAGATTTGTTTGGATTCGATCAAATCGCAATTGCCAAACCATTTAATGTGTAGCCCTTGGTAATGGTATCTAATTCAATTATTTAACTTCTTAAACAAAGATTTCTTTCACTGACATTTGACCCACATACATCCTTGTTCAGTCTCTCCTAGAAAACTTATAAGGAAGATTGAGGTGATTTGAATGCTTTGCATCAAGGCCCTTAGTTTATTTCAATTTTCAGCTGGCTAGATTAGACATCTTTTGCCTCTCGACAATATTTATCTATCTATTATTTTATCTTGATGAAGTCAAACACAAACCAAATTTTCACTTTCTTTAAAAAGAGGAAAATTATAACAAAACATGCTTCATCCAGGGCTTTAAACTAAATTTGATGACTTCTGGGCGATGTCCTGGGCTCTGTACATAAACTACCTCGGTTCTTGTTCTTTTTCCACCACCTATTTTCAGTGCCAGAGAGTAAAAATATACACCCTGAAGATTGCAAGGCCCTGTGCATCCTCCCGTCAATAAAAAGATTTAATTAACAGTTATTCTATCCATTAAGATGGGAAAATAGAAACAGGTATTTCTAAAGGATATCCTGGAGTTGAGGCTCCAAAATCTTTAGGTTAACCCTCACTTATCCAGAAAATATAATAAATAAAACCTGCCTTTCATTGAGCAGTTTGGTCCATAGAAATTGTGCCATTTCTCCTTACCTCTCCAACTAAGTTCTAAATTTATTAATCTATATGCTTATCTGGAAACTGTCACCAGAGTTGTATCTCTGGCAGCATACTTTGCTCTGAACTAAATCTATAAATCCTATAACCACAACCTACTCATAATGTCTGGGCTCCAATTCCCTTCCAGATTCAATTCCAAGTGCAGTGAGTAAGTGGGTGAGCTGCTTAGGAACTTCACTAAGATGAAGTTCCAAAGTGCCACCAGACCATTTATCTCATGAATAGAGTTCCAAGTTTCTGATCTTCACCATAAAGAAATAGTTAACTTTCAAGAATTTCAGGCACCTCATCCCAAACATGCAATTAAGCTTTGCCAAACCAGAGCTGTTGGAAAAAAAACATAAAAAAGTAGAATTTTGTGTATGGAAAACAAACAAAGAATAGAGAAAGGAGAGTTTACAGACCATGGGACTTTTGTATAACACTGTTGGGCTTTCCAGAGAACTAAGAAATAATTCATTTTTAAAATTTTGGTCCATACTCTCTTCACATTCTTTCTGATTAAATTGGTGTTGTGAGAGAGCCTGCCACTGGTAGAGAAATGTCTATAAGGGGATAGCTGAAAGAGAGCATACACAACAGAGAGTACATGTGTTGTTGATCTCCACATTGAAATAGCCCTTATGTTTGCATTTCCACTCCGATTTCCACCACCCCAGCTTGTGCAAACAGCCTGCATGGGCTCTTTTTTCAACTGTATCAAGGCTGTATTTCTTCGTCTGACATACAAGGTCACCTGTAGCAGTTCCTCATCTATCATTTAACATTCATTCATTCATTTACACATTAATACATTTATTCAACAAATATTTAATGAGTACCCACCATCTGTCAGACAATGTACTTGGCACTGAGGATACAATAACACAAACACATACTCTCACACCCACACACACAAACACAAATCCAGAAACAGTTGTCACTTTCATGGATCTTACCATCTAGTGGGGGGAAACTGACTGTAACCAAACAATCAAGAATGTAAATATAACCCTGGCTGGTGTGGCTCAGTAGATTGAGTGCCAGCCTGCAAACCAAAGGGTTGCTGGTTCGATTCCCAGTCAGGGAACATGCTTGGGTTGTGGGCCAGGTCCTCAGTAGGGGAAACGTGAGATGCAACCATACATTGATGTTTCTTTCTCTCTCTTTCTCCCTCCCTTTCTCCCTCCCTTCCACTCTCTAAAAATAAATAAATAAAATATTTTTTATAAAGAATATAAATATGCACCTGTGGTAAGTGCTATGCACACAAACTACACAGTGATATATATTATATATTTCCATATTCACCTCTGTCTCCCTTGACTCCTCAGTAGGTTTTTTCCAATTAATTCAGGTTAGTTTTTTCATTATTACATAAATACCTCATGCTCAGTCCCAATCCTTTTTCACAGATAGTCCTTATATATCTAAACAGTTATAACACCCTTGAGTCTAGATAAACTTTTCCTATCCAAAGTATTATTTTTATAGTGGGTCAAAAATCTCTTTGTTTTATATAGGAGAGAAATAAAGAATTTATCTGAAGGCCTGTTTATGGATTCTGTAGCTTACCATAGGGATGTATCTTAACAGTCAAATGAAGGCCTTAGGACACTAAATAGCAAAAGTCACTATGAGCAAGTGGAAAAAGGCAGGGGTTACAGACTAATCTAGTAAGAATACATTTCTCTGCTTCAGAAATATTGTGACTAATAGAAAACCTCTTTAGTAACTATGCTTCTGGTGCACTCTTAAAAAAATCCTTAATCAGAGGATGAGCAAAAGAGAATGTGTAGTGTTGTGTAGAGAATGTGTAGTGTAGAGCTAACTGTAGTATAGGCAATTCCTAGTCACAGTCTTTGGGTACCTGTCTGGAATTATGCATAAATCCATAATGCTAATTTACAAGTGACAACTCTACCTTCTACCTGCATCTTATGTTATGAAACAGGCCTCAGCCATGAATCAGGAGCCATGGATTAGCAGAAAAAAGAGGGAGATGATGTTCTTGAGAGGACTGACCAACCAAACATCTCATAATAGTCTTTAAATATTAGATTTCTAAGGAAATTTCTATCAACATTGAAAAATTATGTGCCCACCTTAGATTGTAAAAAGGTTCTTTTCACCTGTGATGCTTTGGATTGGACCCAGACAAAAAGAATACTTCTAATAGCTTTGTATGTCAGCTTCTGGGGGTGTTATTAACCTCAAGACACTGCTCAAAGTTGAACGATTAAAAACTATTTCTTACAAATCCCCCAAAATGTCATAATGTATATTGTTAAGAAGTTGGCAGACTTGGCAGTTAACTTCACCTGAAACTTTTAGCCCCATAATAACATACTAATTGTAAACAATGAGGAAAATGTAGAATGCTTACACAAGAGTGAAGGAATTTTGAACACTTCAAAACAATGAAAAACAAAGTTACATGTAAACAGAACCCAAGCAGTAGGATTTAATTTCAAAACCTTTCTATGAGTTTGACATGAGAGTTGTAACAAATGTGCTCATCTAAATGACACCTAATTTAGAATATGAGACTTTATCATAAATTACCCCCACATAAAAATGCAAAAAATCCGTGGGGAGACCTGGGTTTAGTCTTGGCTCTGTCACAATCTTGTTTTATTATATAGTAAGTCTATTAACCTCTTTCCATTTGTGAAATTGTGAAAAATAACGTTTATCTTAGGTACTTCTTATTGGTGTTATCAGGACCAAATTAAATGCTTAGTGAAAAACACACTTGAAGATAAAGAACTATGCATGTTCACGGAATTATTTTAAACCAAGGGTTTGAATGATATCAAAGTAAGCCTATTGATCGCAGGATTAGGTCTAAATTTCAGATAGAAGTTAGTTTGCTTAGTTTGATATTTTTTGGGGGGGAAGATACATAGATATATAGATTAGCTCATTTAATTTCACAATAGATTTATGAAATTCATAATAACACCTTATTTTTATAGATTAAAAACAGGTTCATTTACAAATAAATGAAATAATTTATATGTAAAGCAATAAGCAATGTGCCTAGAACATAATAACCACTCAGTAAATGGCAATTAGTATTAAAGACATTTATCATGCAGTCATTTGATGTATTCAGGTTGGACACATTATTATCTCCTGATGAGGAACATGAAAATGAAAGCCTATTGATTCAACATAGCTGGTAGAAAGGTAGGGCAATAAACTCTATGGAGAAGTCATGTTTCCAGATAATTCAGATTACTTGATCGATTGACTGATTAAATGATTGATTCAGTCATGAAAATTTAAATTACCTGATCTAATGATTGATTCATTCATCCATTCATTCATGCAAAAAAAGTGTTAAAGGTGCTTTGGTAAGAATAAAAGCTATAATCAGAAAGAGAAGAGGGGCTGGTCCATTCTATTGAGGATGAAGGTTGTCAGGAAAGGTTAATTGAGAAGCCAAAGCTTGAGCTGAGTCTTAAAGATAAGTAGGTACTTGTCAGGAATCATGTTGAAAGGTATAATGGAAAACAAGAAAGAAGAAAAAGCGTGTGGCAAGGCCCAGGGATGTAAAACCTCCTTCTTATTTTGGGAAACAAAAAGCAGTTCAGCATGGCTGGAATAGACCTTGTAAGTTAAAATTGGGCAAGTAATTAGGTTGCAGAGTTAGGCAAGGGTCAGATAATGAATAGTATTGTTCACCATGTTAAGAACTTGGACTTTACTCTAAAGGTAATGGAAAACCACTGAAGAGTTCAAAGAGATGTGTTTGGTTGTAGTTTTAGAAAAATCACCCTGGCAGTATTGTGAAATATGTAATAGGAAGGCAAATCTGGAGACAGTAAGACTCATTGGAAGTTTGCTGAAGTAGTCTAGATGAAGCTTGACTCAAGATTTCAGATGTATCTTCATATGTGAAATGGGAATAATAATTCATAGAATTTTGTGAATATTAAAGGAGTTAATATTTGCTCTTAGAATAGTGCCTGACATTTAGGAGGCAGTATATAAGTTTTCGATAAACAACAAAAGAATGTAATAAATTAATAAATGTTAATTTGTTACTTCTCTCTATTTAACTTCATTTTTTACTCTAAAGAAAGGGCAATTATTGGAAAATTTGTGTAGGATTTTCCCTTTTCATTAAAATTATAAGACAGTATTATTATTTTTTTGGAGGGGAGTTGCTAGATTAATTTGCTTTTCAATTTTTAAATTATTTTATTGTTGTTCAATTACAGTTGTCTGCATTTTCTCCCCATCCCAGCCAAACCCACCTCCCTCCCCTGCTTCCACCCTCCCTCTTGGTTTTGACCACGTGTCCTTTATAGTAGTTCCTGAAAACCCTTCTCCCCACCATCCCTTCCCCCCTCCCCACTGGCTATTGTTAGGTTGTTCCTTTTTTAAATTTTTATTGTTATTCAATTACAGTTGTCTGCATTTTCTCCCCATCCCTCCACCCCACCCCTGCCAAACCCACCTTCCTCCCCCACCTCCACCTTCCTCCTTGATTTTGTCCATGTGTCCTTTATAGTAGTTCTTGTAAACTCCTCTCCCCACTGTCCCCTCCCCACTCCTCTCTGGCTATTGTTAGATTGTTCTTAACTTCAATGTCTCTGGTTATACTTTGTTTGCTTTTTTCTTCTGTTGATTATGTTCCAGTTAAAGGTGAGATCATATGGTATTTGTCCCTCACCACCTGGCTTATTTCACTTAGCATAATGCTCTCCAGTTCCATCCAAACTGTTGCAACTGTTGCTCCTTCTTTCATTCTGCTACGTAGTATTCATTGTGTAAATGTACCATAGTTTTGGGATCCACTCATTTACTGATGGGCATTTAGGTTGTGGCTTTTTGTTTCCTGCTAGCTATCCTAGTGAGTGTGAAGTGGTATCTCATTGTTATTTTGATTTGTATTTTCCTGCTGAATAATGACATAGAGCATCTTTTTATGTGCTTTTTTTTAGCCATTTGTATATTTTAATTAAAGAAATGTCTATTCACATCCTTTGCCCATTTTTAAATTGGCAAATTTGTTCTTTTATTATTGAATTATGTTCTTTTATTATTAAATTTTATGAGTTTTTATATTCCAGATATAAAACCCTTACCAGATATATGATTTGCAATTATTTCCTCCCATTCCATGGGTTGTGTTTGCATTTCCTTGGTAGTCTTCCTTGAAGGAAAAAAGTTTTAAATTTTGATAAAGTACAATTTATCTATTTTGTTATTGTTGTTCATGCTTTTAATATTATATCAAAGAATTCTTTGCAAAATCCAAGACGAAGATGTACTTATATGTTTCCTTGTAAGAGTATAGAGTTTTAGCATGGGCTTAGTCAATTTGGGCTGCTATAACAAAATACCACAGAGTGGTAGAAACAACATAAATTTTTTTCTCACAGTTTTGGGGATTGGAACACCCAAGATCAAGGTGTCAGCATGGTTGAGTGAAACATTCTTCCTGATTCTTGGCTTGTTCTTATTCTCTGTCTCCTCACATGTTGAAAGCAGCTGAAAATCTTTTACAAGAGCGCTAATGCCACTCATGAAGGCCCCACCCTCATGACCTAAGCACCTCCCAAGTCTTCACCTCCTAACACTTTGGGGAATAGGTTTTCAACATACAACTTTTTAGGGAACTCATTCATACCATAGAAAGCCCTTACATTTAGATCTTTACTACATTTTGGGTTACTTTTTGTGTACAGAATGAGGTGAGGATTCAACTACATTCTTTTTTATTAAATATATTGAGGTGACATTGGTTAATAACATTATATAAGTTTCAAGTGTACATTTCTATGATACATGGTCTGTATATTGCATTGCTTGCCTACCACCTAAATTCTAATCATATTCCATTACCATATATTGGGCCTCCTTTACCCTTTACTATGCCTTCAACCACCCCTTTCCCCTTGTAACCACCATACTGTTGTCTGTATTTATGAGTTTTTGTTTGTCTGTCTTGTTTGTTCAGTGTTACTTTTAATTTTTTCTTCTTCTTTAGCTACTAGGATCAGCTTTATTACTTCTTAGACATGTTCTCTTTTCCCTTAATAGAAGACATGCTTCAAATTATGGCAAAAACCAATGGGAGTCATTTATTGCACATATATGTTTTCAAGAAGACATCTAAGTGAATATTAGTACAAAAACAATGAATAGAGGGATGCATACTTGGAATACATTCAGAGAGAGGTAAAGACTTGTAGCTACACCAGTCATTTGGACACTACTTGCACTAGGGCTTCCCCAGCTCCCTCACAGTTGAGTTTTGTCTATCACTGTGGTCGTTTTCAATTTTATATCCTACATATGAGTGAAATCCATCCCCTCTGCTCTCAGTTACATTCTTTTCACATGGGTATCCAGGTTTTACAGCACTGTTTGTAGAAAACACTATTCTTTCCCTATTCAGTAGTCTTAGTACCCTTGTTAAAAATCAGTTGACCGTAGTTGCATGGATTTATGTTTTTTACTCTGGGTTCTATTCATTTATCTATAATGTTTATGTTTATGTTAGGGGCACAGTGTCTTAATTACCACAGCTTTGTAGTAAGTTTTGAAATAGGGAAGTGTGACGCCTGCTATTTTGTTTTTCTTTTTAGAATTGTTTTGGCTATTCTGAGTCCCTTAAAATTCCATGTGAATTTTAGGATCAGCTTATAAATTTTTACAAAGAAGTAAGCTGGGATTCTGATAGGAATTGCATTGAATCTGTAGGTAAGTCTGGGGAGTATCACAAGCTTAGCAATTTTAAGTCTTCTGATCCACGGACAGTGGGCATTTTTTTGTTTTGTTTTGTTCTACGTATTTAAATGTTGTTCAATTTATTTTAACAATGTTTTCTAGTTTTCAGAGTATAAGTTCTGTGTATTTTGTTGTTGCACATTCCTAAGTGTCTTGTACTATTTGATGCTATTGTCAATTGAATTGCTTTCTTTTTTTTTGAAATTAATTTTCTTTTTAATTTTAATTTTGTATTGTTTTCTTAATTTCATTTACAGATTGCTTATTGCAAGTTAACTTTCTTTTTTTTTAATTTTTTTCTTTTATTGATTCCAGAGAGAGGGGAAAGGAGGAAGAAAGTGAGGGGGAGAAACACCAATGTGAGAGAGAAACATGGATATGTTGCCTCCTGCAGGTGCCCCAACTGGAGACTGAACCTGCAACTCAGACATGTGTTCTGACTGGAAATTGAACTCATGACCTTTCCATCTGCAGGATCATGCCCACCCAACTGAGTGACACCAGCCAAAGCTGCAAGTTAATTTTCTGTATTGATCTTGTAGCCTTCAATCTTGTTGTATTTGTTTATTTAGTTTTTCTTTCTCAATGGATTCTTTAGGATTTTCTATATATAAGATCTGAGAATACAGATAATTTTTTCCAGTATATATACCTTTTATTTATTTTAATTGCCTGATTGCCCTATCTAGAATCTCCAGTACAATGTTGTATAGAAGAAGCTCCTGAATTAGGGAGAAAGAATCCACTCTTTCCCTTTGAAAGAGTGGAATTTTTATTTTTTATTATTATAATTTTTATCTTTGAATTTTTCACAGATTCTCTTTATGAGACAGAGAAAGTTCCTGTATATTCCTAGTTTGTTGGATTTTTTTAAACATGGAATTAAATGTTGTACTTTCAATAAAGAAATATTATAGGCTTTTATTCAGATTCTTCTCATGGTTGCTGTTTGCACATAGACCAGATGAGTACATTTTAAGATATTTTTTTCTTTGTATGGGATATTAGATAATATGATTCTTTAGTCTCATAATGAATTTTAAGGGACTATAGCAAGCCCTAGTTTTTTTAAGAATGAGGCACTTCTCCAAGGAAGACATACAGAGGGCCTGGAGACATAGGGAAAGATGCTCTGCATCACTAGCCATCAGAGAGATACAAATTAAAACCACAATGAGGTACCACCTCACACGGGTCAGAGTGGCCAACATAAACAAATCAATATACAAATGTTGAAGAGGATGTGGAGAAAAGGGAACCTGAGTACATTGTTGGTGGGAATGCAGACTGGTGAGCCACTGTGGAAAACAGTATGGAATTTCCTTAGAAAACTAAAAATTGAATTGCCTTTTGACCCAGCAATTCCACTGCTGGGTCTATACCCTAAGAACCCTGAAACACCAATCCAAAAGAACCTGTGCACCACAATGTTCATAGCAGCACAATTTACAATAGCCAAGTACTGGAAGCAACCTAAGTGCCCATCAGCAAACGAGTGAATCCAAAAACTATGGTATATTTACACAATGGAATTCTACGCAGCAGAGAGAAAGAAGGAGCTTATACCCTTTGCAACAGCATGAATGGAACTGGAGAGCACTATGTTAAGTGAAATAAGCCAGGTGGTGAGGGACAAATACCATATGATCTCACCTTTAACTGGAACATAATAAATAGAAAAAAAAAAGGAAACAAAATATAACCAGAGACATTGAAGTTAAGAACAATCTAACAACGGACAGGGGGAAGTGGGGAGGGGACAGTGAGGAGAGGGGATTACAGGAACTACTATAAAGGACACATGGACAAAACCAAGGGGGAGGGTGGAGGTGGGGGAGGGAGGGGTGTTCAACTGGGGTGGGGTGGAGGGATGGGGAGAAAAGGCACACAACTGTAATCGAATAACAATAAAAAAGTAAAAAATAAAAACTATGGTACAGTTACACAATGGAATTCTACGCAGCAGAGAAAAAGGAGCTTATACCCTTTGAAACAGCATGGATGGAACTGGAGAGCATTATGCTAAGTGAAATAAGCCAGGCGGTGAGGGACAAATACCATGTGATCTCACCTTTAACTGGAACATAATCAACAAAAGAAAAAAGCAAACAAAATATAACCAGAGACATTGAAGTTAAGAGCAGTCTAACAACAACCAGAAGGGAGTGGGGAGGGGATAGTGGGGAGAGGGGTTTACAGGAACTACTATAAAGGACACATGGACAAAACCAAGGGGGAGGGTGGAGGTGGGGGAGGGAGGTGGGTTTGGCAGGGGTGGGGTAGAGGGGTGGGGAGAAAATGCAGACAACTGTAATTGAACAATAATAAAAAATGTTTAATTAAAAAAATAAAAGCAGGCATTCGACGGGAAGATGGCGGCAACATAGGTGGGAGCAGAATTCACTTCCCCTCAGTGCCAGGGAAATACCTAGCTGATCTGAGGAGCAGAGCGAACAGCCAACAGTACTCCAGCATATACGAAGATTAGAGACCAAAGATAGAGGACACTGAAAGATCTGACGGTAAGAAGAGTGCTCAAGGACAATAAGGTCCCCGGGACCCGGGACCGCGCGGTACAAGGGCTGCAGAGGCGCCAGCCCTGGCGCAGGGGCTGCTGCAGGAGTCCTGAGAGAGGGCCAGGCTGCGCTGTGAGCAGCCAGGTGCTTGATTGGACCAGGGGGGCTTGAAAAGGAGGAATTTCTCAAAAAGAAAAAGAAAATAGAGACACTCAGGGGCTAGTTAGAGAACTCTCGGTGGTGGCCGAGGCCCCTGGCGCCCCTCCCCCCTCCGCCCCTGGACTGCGAACGGGGAACGCGGGATAAGCAGCACCGGCGCTCACCTGAGGTCCGGTTGCGCGCGGTAGCGCGCGCGCAGATTAGCGAACGGGGCCCGTACTTGAAACCCCGGAGGGGCGCCCACACCTGAAACCTCCGAGATCTTTTGGAGCAGAGACTAGCTGCTCCACCCACAGACCCAAAACCTCGGAACCGAGGACCGCGTGATTCGGTCCCAGGGCGGCCCCGCCCACCCGAGAGTCTCAAGCCCCGGGCGGCTGGATCGGGCCCCCAAGCGTAGAGCCTCTGGCTCGGCGGCGGGCTGCGCGCTCACCAAGCGTAGGGCCGGCTGGATGCGCACTTCCCAAGCACAAAGGGGCTGGCGAGAGACGTAACACCAAGGCGGCTGAACCAGCAGTTTGCGGCGCGCCAGCCTCCCTAGCCTGGGCGGCTCGATCGGTCGGCCGGCTGCACGCTCAGAGCCCAAATAACGTCACAAACCCGAAGCGGCTGGATTCCCCTGCTGCGCGCGCACGCGTCCGGAGCCAAAGCGGCTGGAGCGGCCACTCGAGAGTCCCAAGAACAAAGCTGCTGGATTGGCTGATCAACGGCCTGATTGCCTGCCAGGGACCACACCTACAAAACAGTGAAGAGTGTGACCCAGGAAGGAAGAAAAGTGAAACCAATCCTTCCAACCACCGCCTCCCGTTGCACAGACAGGACAACAGCAGAAATAACCTGAACGGTTTAAAGCCAACAGAAGATTTTTTTTTTTTTTCCCCCTTTTTTTTTTTTTTTTTTTTTTTTTTTTTTTCCCTTTTCCTTTCCCCCTGAACTCCTTCTTCCTCTCTCTCTCTTTTTTTTCTTCCATTCCTTCTTCCTCCCATCCTTTACCATTTTTATGTCTTCTTCCTCCCTTCTTTTATCTATTTCTATGTTTTAATTTTTGTTAAAATTCCTTCTTATCTTGCCTCCGATCTTTCTTTAATCCTTCTTCCCTCCTTCCTCCCTTTCCTCCTTTCCTATTTCCTTTTTCCCTCCTTCCCATCTTTGGTTTTTTTTTTTTGTTTGTTTGTTTGTTTGTTTTTTCCTTTTCTTTCTCCCCCCCTTTCTATTTTTCCCACAGGTGCGACAACAAAACCTGGAGTGCTGAAAAGACTAGAGTTAGACCGTGTTAAACACATAAACGTCAGCTCAAGACCAGTGAGCACAGGAGAGTAAGGAGACAGCACCACCGAATCCCATTGGCATTCTACCATAGAAGTTCATATCATAAACCCAGGGATTCAGAACAAAGCAATTTAAGAAGCAGAGGCCAACAAGAAGAGCCTCACAAACAATGGGAAGACAAAGAAACAATTCCCAAATGAAAGGAAAGGAGGAAGTCTCAGAAAGAATACTAACCGAAAAAGAGGCAAGTCAACTATCAGATACTGAGTTCAAAGCAATGGTCATCAGGAAGCTCACTGAGCTCTCTGAGCTCAAAGAGAACTACCAGAAACTACAAGGAAACTACAATGAACTCACTGCAAACTATATCAACATGAAAAAGGAAATAGAAAAGATCAACAAGAGCCAAGAGGAAATGAAGAATACAATTTCTGAATTGAAGAACACAGTAGAAGGAATTAAAAGCAGACTTGATGAAGCAGAGGATCGGATCAGCGAGCTGGAGGATAAAGTAGAAAAAAACACCCAGAAGGAACAAGAAAAGGAAAAGAGGCTCAGAAAGAATGAAGAGGCAATAAGGGAAATGCAGGACAACATGAAATGTAACAACATCCGTATAATAGGAATACCAGAAGGAGAAGAAGAAGAGCAAGGGATAGAAAACCTGTTTGAAAAAGTAATGATGGAAAATTTCCCTAATCTGAGGAGAGAAAAAGTCACCCAAATCCAGGAATCACAGAGAGTCCCAAACAAGAGGAACCCAAAGAGACCCACTGCAAGACACATCATAATTAAAATGGCAAATTTCCAAGACAAAGAGAGGATCTTAAAGGCAGCAAGGGAGAAAAAGGAAGTAACATACAAGGGAGCCCCAATAAGGTTAGCAACTGACTTCTCAATGGAAACGCTCCAAGCCAGAAGAGAATGGCAAAAAATATTCCAAGTAATGAGAACCAGAGGCCT
This sequence comes from Desmodus rotundus, assembly GCF_022682495.2. Lineage (NCBI taxonomy): Eukaryota > Metazoa > Chordata > Mammalia > Chiroptera > Phyllostomidae > Desmodus > Desmodus rotundus. The sequence goes on along the minus strand of NC_071400.1, from coordinate 20,104,489 downwards.
CCAACCAAGACTACTTTACCCAGCAAGGCTCTCAATCAAGATAGAAGACCAAATAAAGAGCTTCCCAGACAAAAGAAGTCTAAAAGAATACAGCTCCACCAAACCAGCTCTGCAAGAGATGCTAAAGGGACTGCTTTAAGGAAAGGAAGGAAAAGAGAAAGACAGAGGAACACAGGTAGGAAATAATGGCAATGAATAACTACCTATCGATAATAACCTTAAATGTAAATGGATTAAATGCTCCAATCAAAAGACATAGAACAGCTGAATGGATAAGAAAACATGACCCACACATATGCTGCCTACAAGAAACCCATCTCAGGACAAAAGACTCACACAGACTGAAAGTGAAGGGCTGGAAACAAATTTTCCAAGCAAACGGACAGGAAAAAAAAGCAGGGGTAGCAATACTCATATCAGACAAAATAGACTTCCAAAGAAGGGCCATAAAGAGAGACCCAGAAGGTCACTTCATAATACTCAAAGGAAGAATCCACCAAGAAGACATAAACATTATAAATATATATGCACCCAACATAGGAGCACCCAAATTCATAAAGAAAATCTTGGAGGATTTCAAGAAAGATATTGACAGCAACACAATTATAGTAGGGGATTTTAACACCCCACTATCAAAAATGGACAGGTCTTCCAAACAAAAGATTAACAAAGATATTGTGTCACTTAACAATACCCTAGAGGAAATGGACTTAACTGATATATACAGAGCTTTTCATCCCAAAGAAGCAAAATACACATTCTTTTCAAGTGTCCATGGATCTTTTTCAAAGATAGACCACATGATAGGACACAAAGCAACCCTCAACAAATTCAAGAAAATTGAAATCATATCAAGCATCTTCTCTGACCACAAGGGTCTGAAACTAGAAACCAACCCCAAGGGTAAAAACCCAAAACACTCAAAATCATGGAGACTGAATAGCATGCTATTAAACAATGAATGGGTCAAGAACGAGATTAGGGAAGAAATCAAAAACTTCCTGGAAACAAATGAAAACGAACTCACAACAACCCAAAACCTATGGGACACAGCTAAGGCAGTCCTGAGAGGGAAGTTCATAGCAATACAGGCCTACCTTAAGAAGTTAGAAACAGTTCACACAAACAACCTAACCCTACGCCTACAAGAACTGGAGGAACAACAACAAAGACAGCCCAGAGCAAGCAGAAGGAAGGAAATAACCAAGATCAGAGCAGAACTAAATGACATAGAGACTAAAAGCACAATTGTAAGGATCAATGAATCCAGAAGCTGGTTCTTTGAAAAGATAAACAAAATCGACAAGCCTTTAAGTAGGCTTATCAAGAAGAAAAGAGAGAGGATCCAAATAAACAGAATTAGAAATGAAAGTGGAGAGATTACAACTGATACCACAGAAATACAAAGGATCGTAAGAAATTACTATGAAGACCTATATGCTAAGAAATTTGAAAACCTAGATGAAATGGACACATTTCTAGAAAAATATAATCTTCCAAAACTGACTGAAGAAGAAGCAGAAAACCTGAACAGACCAATATCAGCAAAGGAAATTGAAGCAGTCATCAAGAAACTCCCATCACACAAAAGCCCTGGACCAGATGGTTTCACAGGAGATTTCTACAAAGCATTTAAGGAAGAACTAACCCCTATCCTTCACAGACTATTCGAAAAAATCCAAACTGATGGAAGACTCCCAAACTCTTTTTATGAAGCCAACATCATCCTAATCCCAAAACCAGATAAAGACACAACGAAGAAAGAAAACTTCAGGCCAATATCGCTGATGAACATAGACGCTAAAATTCTCAACAAAATATTAGCAAACCGCATCCAGCAATATATTAAAAAGATCATCCACCATGACCAAGTGGGATTCATCCCAGGGATGCAAGGATGGTACAATATTCGCAAATCAATAAACATAATACATCACATCAACAACAGCAAAGACAAAAATCACATGATCATATCAATAGATGCGGAAAAAGCATTTGATAAGATACAGCACCCATTTCTGATAAAAACACTCAGCCAAGTGGGAATAAAGGGAGCAGTCCTCAACATAATTAAGGCCATATATGAGAGACCTACAGCCAGCATCACATTCAATGGACAAAAACTTAGAGCTTTCCCACTAAGATCAGGAACAAGACAAGGATGCCCTCTCTCACCACTCCTATTCAACATAGTATTGGAAGTCCTAGCCACAGCAATCAGACAAGAAAAAGCAATAAAAGGCATCCAAATTGGAAAGGAGGAAATGAAACTGTCACTGTTTGCAGACGACATGATAGTGTACATGGAAAACCCTATAGACTCCACTCAAAAACTACTCGACCTAATAAATGAATTTGGCAAAATAGCTGGATACAGAGTCAATACCCAGAAATCAAAGGCATTCCTGTACACCAACAACGAAACTGCAGAAACACAAATCAGGAAAAAAATCCCATTCGATATAGCAACAAGAAAAATAAAGTACCTAGGAATAAACCTAACCAAGGAGGTAAAAGACCTGTACTCAGAAAACTACACAACACTGAAGAAAGAAATTAAGGAAGATACAAACAAATGGAAGCATGTACCATGTTCATGGATTGGAAGAATTAACATCATCAAAATGGCCATACTACCCAAAGCAATTTATAGATTCAATGCAATCCCTATTAGAGTACCCATGACATATTTCACAGATATAGAACAAACATTACAGAAATTCATATGGAACCATAAACGACCTCGAATAGCAGCAGCAATTTTGAGAAAGAAGGACAAAGCAGGAGGTATCACAATACCTGATATCAAACTGTATTACAAGGCAACGGTAATCAAAACAGCCTGGTACTGGCATAAAAACAGGCTCATAGACCAATGGAACAGAATAGAGAGCCCAGAAATAAACTCAAATCTATACGATCAATTAATATTTGACAAAGGAGGCAGGAGCATAAAATGGAGCAAAAACAGTCTCTTCAACAGATGGTGTTGGGAGATCTGGACAGCTACGTGCAAAAAAATGAAACTCGATCACCAACTTACGCCATACACGAAAATAAACTCAAGATGGATAAAAGACTTAAATATAAGCCGTAACACCATAAAAGTCCTTGAAGAAAACATTGGCAGGAAAATCTCAGACATTCCACGCAGCAACATCCTCACAGACACATCCCCTAAAGCAAGGGACATAAAGGAAAGAATAAACAAATGGGACCTCATCAAAATAAAAAGCTTCTGCATGGCTAAAGAAAACAGCACCAAATTACAAAGAGAACCAACAATATGGGAAAGCATATTTGCCAATGATACCTCAGACAAGGGCCTGATCTCCAAAATATATAAAGAACTCACACGACTCCACTCCAGGAAGACAAACAACCCAATTAAAAAATGGGCAAAGGACTTGAACAGACACTTCTCCAAGGAAGACATACAGAAGGCCCAGAGACATATGAAAAGATGCTCAGCATCACTAGCCATCAGAGAGATGCAAATTAAAACCACAATGAGGTATCATCTCACACCAGTCAGAATGGCCAACATAAACAAATCCACAAACAAATGTTGGAGAGGATGCGGAGAAAAGGGAACCCTAGTGCACTGTTGGTGGGAATGCAGACTGGTGAGGCCACTGTGGAAAACAATATGGAATTTCCTCAGAAAACTAAAAATGGAACTGCCCTTTGACCCAGCAATTCCGCTGCTGGGATTATACCCTAAGAACACTGAAACACCAATCCAAAAGAATCTGTGCACCCCAATGTTCATAGCAGCACAATTTACAATAGCCAAATACTGGAAGCAACCGAAGTGCCCATCAGCAAACGAGTGGATCCAAAAACTATGGTATATTTACACAATGGAATTCTACGCAGCAGAGAGAAAGAAGGAGCTTATACCCTTTGCAACAGCATGGATGAAACTGGAGAGCATTATGCTAAGTGAAATAAGCCAGGAAGTGAGGGACAAATACCATATGATCTCACCTTTAACTGGAACATAAGCAATAGAAGGAAAAAGCAAACAAAATATAACCAGAGACATTGAAGTTAAGAACAATGTAACAATAGCAAGGGCGGGGGTGGGGGGTGGGGGCGGGGACAGTAGGTAGAGGGGATTACAGGAACTACTATAAAGGACACATGAACAAATCCAAGGGGGAGGGTGGAGAGGGGGGAGGGAAGTGGGTTCACCTGGGGTGGGGTGAAGGGATGGGGGAAAAGGCATACAACTGTAATTAAATAACAATAAATAAATTAAAAAAAAAAAATAAATAAAAGCAGCAGAAATAGTAAAAAAATAAAATAAATAAAAATCTTGAAGAAATAAAAAAAAAAAAGTATATTATGTTCAGTGTTACCAAAATCATTTAGCTCCTAGTTGGACACCGACAAACATTTTGATGTGTTAAATATTTCACTATATATTTTCTCCAGTGAATTTGGCCCATGCTACATGCCAAAACAAAGTCTACTATAGCATGATTGAACATTTGTGTGAATATTCTCATCAATTCCTTATCCTCCATTCTTACTGGGAAATGGAAACAGGGATAATTTGAGTTAGGGTTTAAAGGCCTCAAATTGATTTAATTCCTCCATTCCAGGAATTTGAGACCTTTGCTTATACTGTCCTTCTTGACAGGATTACTGGAAAGAAATCAAGGGTCAATATTATTATTCCTAAATCACAAACAGAGATGGGTCAAAGAACTTAATCATTCTGTTCATCATTTTATTACTGAATTCTAATCATTTCGGTTGTAAAGAAAGGAATTATTTAGGCTAAAGCTTCCAAAAATTGTTTAAACTGTGTCTTAGTTTAGGTTTCCATAACATATACCATAGACTGGGTAGTTTAAACAACAGATACATGTTTTTAACAGGTCTGGATGCAGGGAAATCCAAAGTTAAGGTGCCAACTGACTGTGCTCATGGTGAGGAACATCTTTCATGTTTGCATACAGAAGCCTTTCTTGCTGCTATCTTCACATGGTGGAGAGAGATAGAACATGTCTTATAAGGGTATTAATTTTATTCATGAGGTCCTCACACTGATGGCCTAATTATTTTTGAATGGCTCCACTTTCACATACCATAGTTATTAGGGCTTCAACATAGGAATTTTTGAAAAGCATAAACAAGCTGAAAGTTTAAAATGAAAGAGATCTGTAGTTAATACATTATTTCCCTCAAAGATGTGTGTTATGGCTAACATGTTAAGGGTTGAGGCAAAGGTATTTTAATTATCTTTCAGATGACTTTATTTATACTATTGACATCTGAGCATAAGAACACTAGCAACAAGGACAACTAATATTTGCATAACCTTGTGTCATTTACAAAGTATTTTTATAGTTATCTAAGTGCCCTCAGTGTCAAAACCATGAAACATCCATTTCATAATGTAGTAGGAGGGGCACCATGAGATGTGCTTATAGAAAATCATGGAAGCTCTCTATATTAGGGATTGAGATTAAATATTTTGATGTTTTCTCACAGTATCCTTAGATTTCCATAATGGCCCATAAAGAACTTATAGGCAGTATACTTATGTATATTTAATGTTCAAGCACATGTTATTATTGTTGTTTTACTATCTATATAAACTTTTTACTAATTCACAGAAAAGTAATCAAACTCTGCCACTTAAGGAAGCCATAGATTTGCCTTTTGTCTGAGGGTTAAAATCTTGGCTTCTTCCAGACATCTTAGTGAAAGGTGAAAGAACTAATTTACCTTTCTATTTAGGTCCCCATCAAGTCCACCTGGGTTTTATGCCTTTTAATTGGAAGAGATCAAGTCTAATGCAGCTAAAACTTCCTTGAATGACTATAATACTGGATAAAATCAACAGAGCTTGGTCTTCACATTTGAACAAAATGAATTCAAGGGCTCAGGCAGAAGGCATGAACAAGTTACCAGTTTGTACTTTTTAGATAATAGGTTTTTGGTTTTGTCTAGAAAAACTATTTTTATGAACACAAGTCCACCAGATGGGACAATACACTATATAGACTCTCTAAAGATACAAATTAGTATTTTCAAATTGAGATGAAATAGTTCCTTCAGGAAAGTACCTTTCTCATTATAGATTAACACTCTGAGGTTTGTAGGCTTTTTATTCACCTTCTTGCATATTCATTCATTTCACTTATCCATTCATAAAGGCATTTATCAAGGGCCTGCTGTTTTCTCAGCTTGCCTCCAATTATTTGTTTGAAAGGTGACCCATTTGGAAGGCTCATAAAAATACTGGTGAGTTGATTGACATTTCTAAGTACAGTCTAAATGTGTAAAATCTGATGGCTGTTGGAAAGGACTTTGGAAATAGGCTCATCACCTGCCATTTTCTCTGCTAAGAATTTGCAGGGAACATCTTAAAAATTAGGGGCCTTGGGAAATGCCACCTGTGATGCCCTGCACTACTTATCACAGATTCACTATATATGCCTGGAATGGTGTTGACACTTCCCAAGCTTGCTTATCCACATGGAGCCTCTTCTTGCCCTTTGATTTTAGATTTTGTGTCATGCAGGTCCTTGGCAGTTAACATTGCTGCTTCCCAGGTGACACAGTATGGGAGGTTTTGCACTTATAAAAGTCAGCATGGAATTTCAGAGACTAATGAAGGAGACATTTCCACAGCAGATGTTTTTGCTCTTCTGATATTCTTTCTTTTGGATATAAGAGATGATAACTTTTTGTCTAAAAGGAAATCCCTGATTTCTATGAGAAGTTGTGCATATTCACATACTCATGTTATATGACTTTACCTTCTCTGCCCATTAAGTAAGATCTATCTCTGTCTCCACATATGAAACAAGCTTACTACGTTTTATTTATTTATTTTTAAAAGATTTTATTATTTACTTTTAGAGAGAGGAGAAGGGAGGGAGAAAGAGAGGAAGAGAAACCAATGTGTAGTTGCCTTTCACACGCCCCTAACTGGGGACCTGGCCTGCAACCCAGGCATGTGCCCTGACTGGGAATCAAAGCTGCAACCCTTTGGTTTGCAGGCCGACACCCAGTCTACTGAGCCACACCAGCCAAGGCCAAGCTAATCACATTTTTAAATGAAATATTTAAATCAATTGGAAAATGTTTTATTTAAGTGTGGACAATTGTATCCTTGATGTCACTTCACCATATTTTCCAAATACCATCCATATATCAGAATAACTGTAAAAGCGAGGATACTCCTGCAGTAGCAATGGGGAGTAGGGAATAAAACTGTTTACATGAAAACTATTAGAGGACCAAATGAATTAATGATAATTTCAGAAAATAAAAAGCACAAGGTCTGGTGTTTATGATGAATGTGGATTGAGGGAAGGATCCTGAAGCCTTACTTAGAGAAAGAACAGGGCAACTGGCAAACTAATTATTGTGTTTTTTTTTCCCAGTGAAACCCTGGAAAAGCTAATGCTTATAACTAACAGAGATCATTCTGAAAAAAACATGGGGCAGAACATGGATGTCGTGTATATTTATTGACTGGATTGCAATCTACCCTGTAGCTCTTTATCTTGGCTAAGGGAAGAGAAGTAAATATGACTATGCCCTATAGAGATTTACTACTTCCTCAGAACACATACTTACTCCCCCAGGGTAGAATATTGGAGAGAAACATTTCTTAGCAAATAAAATAAAGTTTCTAGTTATTCAAACTCACTATTCAAGCTCACATTCTAGCAACTCTCTGAACAGTATATTTATAACCAAAGATTGATCCCTATTAAAAGATGAGTAACAATCAAAAAAGAATCAGCCAGACATGTATCCTAACATATTATAATGGAAAAGAGGGGAAAAACATAAAAAATGAGAGGTAGTTGAATCTCACATAACAAGAAATATGCCACAAAACAGAAAAAAAAATTGAACAAACACTTCTCTCTAAAACCAAATAAATTAAAGAAAATATGGAGTTTCTGAAACAGGACCCCAAAGATAATACACAAATTTTTTTTAAAAAGATAATAATCAGACAACAGGAAATGACAACTCGACTAGCAGAGCTCTGGAAAGATATATAATATGAAAGAATAAAATAATTAGAGAAATGAAAACAGATATTTTATGCTGAACATAAAATCAGAATCATTGCATACAGATCTACATCAGTGGCTTGAAACAGATCAAGTTGAAGTGGAAAACTAAACAGAACTGAGAATATCTGGGCTGAAAATTTTAATTATGAAAAATAGTAGAGATCTGACATGCATAATTGTTATTTCTAGAAAAGAGAACAGAAACATAAGCAAAACAAAAAAGTAATGATAAAATAAGATCAGCCTTGGCTGGTGTATCTCACTGGATTGAGCTTGAGCCTGTGAACCAAAAGGTTGCGGTTTTGATTCCCAGTCAGGGCACATACCTGGGTTGCGGGCCATGTACCCAGTTAGGGGCACGTGAGAGGTGACCACACATTGATGTTTCTCTCCCTCTCTTTCTCTTTCCCTTCCCCTCTTCTAAAAATGAATAAATAAAATCTTAAAAAAATAAGAGCATGACTTGCATAATTAAAATGAATAGCCTGTCTCCTAAGAATTTACAATGAGATTCCTGAAAACTAAGGGCCATGGGAAATGCCACCTGGAAGCTCTGCATTTTCTCTCACAAATTCTCAGTGTATACCTGGGATGGGTTTCACACTGCCCATCTTTCCTTATCCACATAGAACCTCTTATTTCTATTCAGATTTAACTTTTGTGTAATATATTAAAATACCAAAACCAAGCCATAGTCTGTTAACGTTACAATACTTCAAGTGTAAAGAAAAGATACCATGGATACCTGAACTACCATCCACTCCCAATCAAATTACCTGTAAGGGTAAAAAGAATCAGGTTGGAATCAGACTTCTATGCAAAAGTAATCAATGCTAGAAAATCAAAAAATTCATACACAGCCAATCTGTCACTCAAATATCATGAACTCAGATTTTTTAAAACATGCAAGAATGCAAGTGTGATAGTTTGCTATTGCAGCTATAATAAATTACCACAAACTTCAAGGCTTAAACAATATAAATTTATTAACCTCTACATTCTGTATTTCTGAAGACTATGTGCAGTGTACCTTGGCTTGTTTCTATGCTTAGATGTCACATATTCATATAATTACATTGGGCCCACCATGATAACAGGATCATTTTTCTTATTATCAGTTGATTAGTAATGTTAATTCCATCAATAAAGTCTCTCTTGGAATTTAACATAACATTTGCTCAGAATTTCAGAATTAGAGCATAGAAAACTTGAGGGAGAAATCATTATTCATCCTACTAAAGTAGGTAATATAATCCTCATAAATATTTCTTTGTGGAAGATTAAACAAATTAAGATACATGTGAGGAAATTTTTATAAAAGGATTGGTGATGAACATGTAATACATTAAAAACATAATGTGAGATACATGGTTACAGACCATAATATAAAAACAATTGTATTGTTTAGGAAAAGGTTTGGTAGTTATTATGAGCACTATCAAAATATTAGAGCTTTATCTCACTAAAGGGTTATTGCATGTTCACATCACTGTCTTCTGTAGGTTAAGTGACTCTTTTAAGTGGCACTTCTCCACATAGTGACCCAAGAATTCAAAGTTCTTCTCAATGTGTGCTTCTGTTGTCTTGGACTCATTCATTTTTAAGTGAATGCATGGAGGAGTTGTGCATGTGGAGAGAGAGAAAGAGAGAGAGAGAGAAAGAGAGAGAGAGAGAGAGAGATTGATTTGCAAATGACATTTTAGAGACCAGACCAGGAAGTTGTAGAAATCATTTCTGCTCACATTCCTTTGATATAATTTGTCACATGGTCCAACTTAACTGTATGGGAAGCTAGGAAATGTAGATGTTCTGTGTTTCTAGAAAGAGGAAATGAGATCAGTATGCATTCCCTTTCTGTCACAGTAACATATAACGATATAGAAATAATAATGTTAATATTTATTCTGATCTAAATCAGCAAGTATAAATTGGAAGAGGAGTTAGGAGAAGGTTTAGTGTAACTATTCCTTTACCTTTCATAGTGGCTGCACAAAAAGCTTAGAAAATAAAATTATTTTTAATATCATTTGTATATATAAGCATAACCACTAGAAGAACTAAAAATATAAACATAAAAATTGAAATCAGGAAGTAGAGGTGGACTTGGAGTGGGAAGAAATATTGTGTAAGTATTTTCTTATCTGCAATAGTGTGTAGTCACTAATGTATTCTCTACAGCTAATAATTAAAGAAATGATCACTCAAGTTTACTGTATAAAACTGTAGTTATTAAAGTATCATTTAGAGGAGTTTACAGGAACTACTATAAAGGACATATAGACAAAATCAAGGGGGAGGGTGGAGGCAGGGGAGGGAGGTGGGTTCGTCTGGGGGGGTGGAAGGATGGGGAGAAAATGCAGACAACTGTAATTGAATAACAAAAATTTTTAAAAAGTATCATTTGGAGCTAAAAACTGGATAAACTTCAAAAGGCACAACTGAATTAAAACAAAGAAAAAGTAGATAATGTAGATAATGCCCAGCTTACTTACTTGAGGGGAAACTCAAGCAGAACCTCACAGACATTTGCATTGTGGAAAAGACAAGAAAATGCAGACAACTGTAACTGAATAACAATAAAAATTATTTTAAAAAAAAACCATAAAGGAAGCATTCTAAACAAGGCATAACAGAAAGAATCAGAAACAAAGCAAAAAGTAGCATATCGATAAGTAGAAGTGAGACAATCTGCCCAATTAAAGAAATTTAGCTGAATATGAATATATACCTCATATATTAATATATACTAATATTATATAGTATTATCCTATAATATTTATTAATATATTAGTATAAACAATATTCTTATATATTAATATATATTATAATATATAATATTATAATATAATATATATAGTCTATAATATATACATAGCCTATATAATATATATATAGTCTGTCTAGGAGGTATCCAAGCTATGTAAAATGAAAAATAGAGACATTTAATGAAGAAGATACAAGATACAAGAAACATTGTACACAGGACAATGACGCCTCAGTCCCCTTCAAAGTAGGCACCTTAGGATTCCACACAGTTCTCCCAACTGCTTCATCATATTTTCCTGAATCTCATCAACTGTCTGAAATTTCTTCCCTTTCAAAGGTGATTTTAGTTTTGGGAAAAGCCAGAAGTTGCAGGGTGCCAAATCTGGGATGCAGGGAGGCTGAGTCACCTGGGTGATTTGATGTTTCACCAAAAAACTCTGCATGAGACATAATGAATAAGCAGGTGTACTGTTGTGATGAAGCTGCCAATCAGCAGTTGCCCATAGCTGTGGCCTTCTGAATCATCAGAATAGTTTCCATGGAGGAAAGTTCAAACTTGATGCAAACTTTGATTCAGATTCATTGCTCTACTCACTCAGTCATTTTGAATGCAACACCCATACAGTACACTTGGTCATTCAGTGGTGTCTACTGCCCCCAGTGACTAGTACAGTGAAGTCATCATTGTTCACTCATGCACATTCCAGCCCACTCCCCTTGGCTGCCAGGTTACATTGATGTGCAAACTGTTCTCGTTATATTAACAATGGCTGGACTTTTCCGGACTGACTATATGTAATCACCAGAGATCCACTCAAGACAGAGTACCAGGGACTGGATATCTATCCATCCATCTATCTATCTAAGACAGTGGACCGTAGACAACAAAGGACGGTATGAAAGATGAGAAATAGATGGGTTACACTCTATGATTGCCCAGCTTACTTACTTGAGGGGAAACTTAAGCAGAACCTCACAGACATTTGCATTGTGGAGATAGACTTGAGCATCCAGTGAGACAAAAACAGATAGAGTTAGCAGAAGAGAATAGTGGGGAAGAGAGTTGCACAGAGAGGACTTCAGAGAACTGCAGAAGGTCCTTTTCAGTACTTAGGAGAGAATAGATCAGCACATGCATATAAAGAAACTATCCAAGGCTGGGTGGAAGAACCATCTAAAAAATCAGAGGTAAATCAGATCTATGAAGTTCACACAGACTTAGGAATATTTCTTGTTCCCATCAACCAAAACTGGAAAATTTCATAATTAATGACGCATTGGGTACATTACTCAGAGTGTACTTGTCTTATTTATGGGGCAAAAGTTATCACCAGAATAAATACTATCCTAGTCTTGTCTAAAAGCTTATAGGCAAGTTACAAGAGAATTAAACTTTTCTCCAAGTAATTTAACTGTGTCCCAGGAAAGGTTAAGAATTTTTAAAGTAGGAAAGGGAAGTGCCTAATTCCAGAAAATGGCAGAGGAGTATATGGCAGCCACACTTAACCTCCTCCCAGGGCCAAACTGGAATTACAACTCAGTTCTGGAGAAACCACCTAAAACAAACAACTGAGCAATAGTGAGAGACAAGCTGCATAACTTCGGAGAGACAGAAGAATTAGATTCGGCACAACCTGCCTGCTAACGAGTGTGGTAGAGGCTTGAGAGGGCTGGCTGGGTGCCCACAGGCTGCTGTGCCGGAGGAATAATTTAGTGGCCAGTTGGATACTCTTGAGAAGTGTGGGGTCTAAACCCTAAGCTAGGATTTCCAGCCTAGAACACCAGAGCCCAAAACGTACACAGATAACAACTAGTAGCAAAAAGCGGCAAGATTGCAGAGACAGATAGCCAGAGACACAAGAGCAGTTTAAAGGACCAACACACATGTTTTCATTTGCAGCCACTTACCCTGGGCTCTAGCAAAGGCAGGGGCAGAGTGGGCTGGTGACACCTGGGGAGAAACTTGAAGACAGAAGCTTTAGGGACAGAACTGAGAAAGTAGTCCCTGGGATCCCAGTGCTGAGTCATCCTCCATATGGCAGCAGCCTGAGGGGAAATAATGGCCCTGACCCCAGGAGGGTCTCTACACTGGCCCTCTAGTGCTTAAGCCTTACTGCTGAGCACTGATTGGCTAGATTAACAACCGGAGGAGGTAGAGATGACAGTAGATCCTGGACAAAGAAGGGGCAGAGTGGACTAGAGAGACTTGAGGAGTGACTGGGGACAGAGACTTTGGGGAGAGAATGGAGAGAGTATCCTCCAGGACCCCAGTGCTGAGCAAATCCCCAAATGGCAGCAGCCAGACACGTAGAACATAGATCAATGGAACAGAATAGAGAGCACAGAAATAAACCCATGTCTGTATGGTCAATTAATATTCAACATAGGGGTCAGAAGCATAAAATGGAGTAAAAATAGCCTCTTCAATAAATTGTGTTGGGACACCTGAACAGCTACATGGCAAAAAATGAAACTCGATCACTAACTTACACCATACAAAAAAATAAACTCAATATGGGTAAAAGACTTAAATAAAAGAGTGATGCCATAAAGTCCTAAAAGAGAACATAAGTATGAAAATCTCAGATATTCCATGCAGCAATATTTTCACCAATATGTCCCCTAGAGTAGGTGACATAAAGGCATGGGACTTCCTCAAAATAAAAAGATTCTGCATGGCTAAAGACAACATTAGCATAATGAAAAGGGAACAGACTGTATGGGGTAATATATTTGCCAATGATATCTCAGAGAAGGGTTTGATCTCCAAAATATAGAAAGAACTCAAACAACCTCCACTCCAGGAAGAAAAACAACTTAATTTAAAAATAAGCAAAAGGCCTTGGCTGATGTGGCTCAGTGGATTGAGCACCGGACTGTGAACCAAATGCATGCTGGTTTGATTCCCTATCAGGGCACATGCCTGGATTGCAGGCCAAGTTCCCAGTAGGGGGCACGTGAGAGGCAACCACACACTGATGTTTCTCTTCTTCTTTCTCTCTTCCTTCCCCTCTCTAAAAAATAAATAAATAAAATCTTTTTAAAAATTGGCAAAGGACTTGAACAGACACTTCTCCAAGGAAGACATATACAGGGCCCAGAGACATATGAAAGGATGTTCAGCATCACCAGCCATTAGAGAGATGCAAGTTAAAAGCACATGGAGATACCACTTCACACTGGTCAGAATGGCCATCATAACCATATCAACAAACAAGTGCTGGTGAGGTTGTGGAGAAAAGGGAACCTAGTACACTGCTGGGGATAATGGAGAGTGGTGCAGCCACTATGGAAAACAGTATGGAATTTCTTCAGAAAACTAAAATTGGAACTACCTTTTGACCTGGAAAATTCACTGCTGAGATTATGCCCTAAGAATCCTGAAACACCAATTCAAAAGAACCTATGCACATCAATGTTCATAACAGCACAATTTACAATAGCCAAATGTTGGAAACAACCTAACTGCCCATCAGTAAGCGAGTGGATCAAAAAATGGTGGTACATTTACACAATGGAATACTACACAGCAGAAAGAAAGAAGGAGCTCATAACCTTCAAGACAGCATGGTTGGAATTGGAGAGCATTATGCTAAGTGAAATAAACCAGGTGGTGAAAGACAAATACCTTAGGATCTTATGTATAAGAGGAACCTAATCAACAGAACAAATTAGCAAACAAAATAGAAACAGACACTTGTAAATAAAGAACTAACTGACAATAACCAGAGGCGAGGGATAAGGGGAATAATGGGGGAAAGAAAGTGAAGGGTCATCAAGTAACATGTATAAAGGATAGATGGATAAAGCCAAACAGGGATAGGACTGAGGGTGAGAGGTGGGGGTGGGTGGGGTGGCGGGGTTGGTGGGGTGGAATTGGAGACAACTGTACTTGAACAACAATAAAAAAAATGAGGTTAGCTCTCGGAGAGAACCAAGATGGCGGCGTAGGTAGACACACTGCGCCTCCTAGCACAACCAGAACTGACAGAAAATCGAACGGCAAGGAAGTCCGACACCAAGGAAATAAAAAATAAACATTCATCCAGACCGGTAGGAGGGGTGGAGACGGGCAGCTGGGGTGGAGAGGACTCGCGTGGCTGTGGCGGGACCGAGACTGGTGGAGTGTGGGACGAACGGGGCAGGCAGTCCAACCACTAGCAGACCCTGCGGCCCCACATTCGCGCAGATAAACCGAGAGGGCCTGACTCAGAGTGGCGGAGAACAAGGCAGGCAGAGCGGCGGATAGTACCCCAAGGCCCCACACTCGCGCACAGATAAACCGGGACCAATGGTGTGGAGCGAAGCAGACCATGTAACCCAGGGCTCCAGCACGGGGAAATAAAGCCTCAAACCTCTGATTGAAAACGCCCCTGGGGGTTCAGACAGCAGCAGGAGAAACCCCCAGCCTCACAGGAGAGGTCGTTGGAGAGACCCACAGGGGTCTAGAGTGTGCACAAGCCCACTCACTCGGCAGCCAGCAATTTGATTGTGGGTAGCGGAGGGAGTGATGGAAATCCGGTGGAGAGTGGAGTGGGCGCCATTGCTCCCTCTCAACCCCTCCCCCACGTACAGCATCACAGCACAGCCACCAGTGTTACCCCGCCCCGGGGAACACCTAAGGCTCCGCCCCTTTACGTAACAGGTACACCAAGACAAAAAAAAAAGGCCCAAATGACAGAACACTTCAAAGCTCCAGAAAAAATACAACTAAGCGAGGAAGAGATAGCCAACCTATCGGATGCACAGTTCAAAACACTGGTTATTAAGACGCTCACAGAATTGGTTGACTTTGTTCGAAAACTAGATGAAAAAATGAAGCCTATGCTAAGAGAAACAAAGGAAAATGTACAGGGAACCAATAGTGATGCGAAGGAAACTGGGACTCAAATCAAAGATGTGGACCAGAAGGAAGAAAGAAACATCCAACCAGAAAAGAATGAAGAAACAAGAATTTGGAAAAATGAGGAGAGGCTTAGGAACCTCCAGCACATCTTGAAACGTTCCAACAGCTGAATTATAGGGGTGCCAGAAGGAGAAGAGGAAGAACAAAAAATTGAAAACTTATTTGAACAAATAATGAAGGAGAACTTCCCCAGTCTGGCAAAGGAAATAGATTTCCAGGAAGTCCAGGAAGCTCAGAGAGTCCCAAAGAAGATGGACCCAAGGAGGAACACACCAAGTCACATCATCATTACGTTACCCAAGATTAAACAGGAGAGAATCTTAGAAGCAGCAAGAGAAAAGGAGACAGTTACCTCCAAAGGACTTCCCATAAGACTGTCAGCTGATTTCTCAAAATAGACCTTACAGGCAAGAAGGGGCTGGCAAGAAGTATTCCAATTCATGAAAGGCAAGGGCCTACATCCAAGATTACTGTATCCAGCAAAGCTGTCATTTAGAATGAAAGGGAAGATAAAGTGCTTCTCATATAAGGTCAAGTTAAAGAAGTTCATCATCACCAAGTCCTTATTATATGAAATGTTAAAGGGAGTTACCTAAGAAAAAGAAGATAAAAAATAGGAACAGTAAAAATGACAGCAAACTCACAGTTATTAACAAACGCACCTAAAACCAAAACAAAAGAAAACTAAGCAAACTATAACAGAAACAGAACCACAGAAATGGAGATCACATGGAGGGTTATCAATAGGGGATTGGGAGGGGGAGAGAGGGGGGAAAGGTACAGAGAATACATAGCATAAATGATAGGTGGAAAATAGACAGGGGGAGGGTAAGAATAGTGTAGGAAATGTAGAAGCCAAAGAACTTATAAGTATGACCCGTGGACATGAACTATAGGGGGGGAATGTGGGAGGGAGGGAGTGGGCAGGATGGAGTTGAGTCAAGGGGCAGAAATGGGACCACTGTAATAGCATAATCAATAAATATATCCAAAAAATGAGGTTAAATGTATTTCTCATGTTAATTTGTCATTTGCATTTTGAGAGTCAGGGTCTTTGTTATTAGGTCAAGTGACAATAAATCAATTTGGGAAACAAAAAATGCTGCATTCAGTGAATTATGATTAGTTTTGAAAAAGCCCCCAAATTTGTTTTAACATTGATTGACCCCATCATTGTTTTCAAGTACATCCTAACAGGCAGATCCCCTGTTTGATCCATTCTATTTCACTCTGGTAAGCACTCCTGCAATTAATATCTAATTGGTCTACAACAGAAGCTATTAGAAATGATAATGAAAATAAAACTGTGGGAGTCCCAACAGAGAACTCTTTAGAAATAAATCTATCATGTCATGCAAATTTTGTTGTAATGTTGCCAATTTAACCTTGAAACAATGCTTGTGTAAGTTTTGTTTCTGGTGTTTCTAAATACATCTCATTTAACCTAAAGCACTTCTGAAACTAAAGGGAAGGTACCTATAACTAACCAGTAAGGCTTGGTGAGCAAATAAAGTAAAACTAGAAGAGGGGGGAACAAACATAATATATCAAAAATAAAAAAGTGTGAAACTGAAAATCTAATACTTATTGGAGTTTGATCATTTTCATTAGGGACTAACAATAGGTAGAGAAGAATGAGCAATGAGATGTGCTTTTAGCTGACGGAGAGAAATTTATTGGGGAGAGGCAGAGACAGTTTCCGCTACAAGAGAAAAATAGGTCGACTAATGTCTTTGCTTTTGATTACTTCAGGAAGAAGTTAGACAGGGTTCTCTTCTCTATAGAGAAATGTTACATCTGGAAGTGGAGAACACACTGCAGGAAGATTCTGACATGAAGTCAAGACTCTGGGTGAACAGAAAGTGTAAGAGATTAGAAGAACAACTAATAGGTTAGAGGTACGGTGTCTTTATCTTTAATGTTTATTGTGGAAATTGTATTCTTGTAGCCTCCTTTACGCTACTAAATACACAAGTTTGAGTTATAACAAACTAGTGATACTTTGGAACTACCCATGCCTTGGGAAATATTTAAATTTCTTATCTCTTTCTGGCTGGTATAGCTCAGTGAATTGAGTGCAGGCTTGCAAACCAAGCAATTGCTGGTTCATTCCCAGTCAGGGCACATGCCTAGGTTGCTGGCCAGGTCCCCAATGGGGGGCGTGTGAGAAGCAGCCACACACTGATGTTTCTCTCCCTCTCTTTCTCCTTCCCTTCTCCTCTCTAAAAATAAATAAAATCTTTATAAAAAAATAAATTTCTTATCTCTGCCAAACAGCACTTATACACTTGTAGCTGATAATGGGCAACTCTGTCTCCATGCACACCATCTCTTCATAAAGTGTGCCAAAATCACAAAGTAACATCTCAGAAGGTTAAACTGACCCCTTAAAATTGACATGACTGAGAAAAGAGCTTCATGATGCTTGGTCATGTCAGCGGAGTGAAGAAAATGGACTTGTGAGTCATAACCACAACTTTCCTAGAATTCCTTAAAAAGAAGGAAATTTAACATTTGAGAAAGGCTAAGAATATATCATTGATTTATGAGAGAAGTTGTCAACAATACCAATACTAGTAATAAAAATTTAATTATCTAAAGATTGCCCCTCAAGTTTCTACAAGTCATGAAAGCAGAGCTGTTAAATCTACCACTCTACCACATTCACCACATGGAAAGGAGAACACAGAAAAGCTTTAATCTATTCCTGTAATATTTTTGTTTTTGTTTCTTTTTTTTTTTGAAGAGAAAAAGAGTAACTTTATTATGGAGAAACTTGGCAGATACCACGTTAATCAAGTGATCAAGGTTAACATGACAGATTTATAATAAGAGAAATCAACATCACGACCCCCTGGTGTGACGCACTAAGAAGAATACACATCAGTTGAAATGATCACCAGATAAAATTTTACACTAATATACATGAGTCAATGGCCCCATATCTGCTTCCCAAATATACACATAGACATGCACACACAGACTTTATTTTTAGAAAGATCTCTTTGAATTCAGAATTTTTGCATTATACAGACCAGTTTTTAGCTGTCCAACCTATGCAAGTTACTTTGACCTTTCTGATAATCCCATCTTCATCTATGTAGTTAATAATAGTAACAATAATGCTATAATAATAATTTCTACTTCATATGGTTGCAATGAGGATTGACTAAAATAAAGCACATAAAATAGCATAGTACTTGGCAAATAGTAAGCAAATGAAATGTAAGGTACTATTCTACATAAATCTTGCACCAGAGATGCCTGTACATTGCAATACCTAGTTTATTCTATGTGCAACAAGGTTATCGCACTTTTCTTGATTAAAACTTGTACCTGGAATTATGGTATACATGCACAGACATGTGTGTGTCTTTGGGTACAAGTGTTAGAGGTTATTCACACTTTGTTTTTATTCCTTACTTCACTTTTTTAACCAATATTTATTGAACATATTCTGTATTAGGTAATTTGTCAGTATTTGGGGATTTATAGTGAAAAATACCAAGTTCCTAACCTTAGTATAAAAAAATTAATAGAAAGACAGATGTTAAACAGATTAGCACATATATAAATAAAATAATTGAGAGAACATGAGAAGTATCCTGAAGGAAACGTACAGGGAGCTGGACTAAAGAGTAATGGGTGGGACTTACTTTGGATGAGATTGTAAAGTAAGATCTCTCAGAAGAAGTAATATTTCAGCTGAAACTGAAGAACCACATTAAATTCTCACTGTAAAATTTGAAGATTGAGTAGAAGAGTATACCAGAAAAAGGGGAAGATACAAAACCTCTAAAGAAAGAACTGTATGTGTTTAAGAAAAAGAAAGAAGACAAATGTGGCTACTGATAAATGGACAAAGGGATGGGTAGAAGGTATGTCATCCATTCCTTCTTTCACTCAACAAAAACAACAATAAATGAACAGGAAAACAAATTTATATTCATGTGCACACACACAAATACAAACAGAGAGAGAGAACCTACTCTGTGTGCCACAAATTTTTCTAGGCTTTTGGGAAACATCAATGAGTAAAAAAAGTTTCCATATGCATGAGGCTTATAGTATAGTGACATAAAGCATAAAAATAAATCATCTATGAAGGAGGTGCCCCCCAAAAAACTGAAATTATGTGCTGGAGGGTGGGTCCCTTGTAGTACAGGCTTCCCCAACTAGGCGAGTGTTCTAGGAACCCATCTTTATCAGTGTACCAGTTGACATTGTTGTGAGAGGCTGCATTTGGCTTCAATGATTTTTTTTGTAGACTCTTTCATTGTGTTTGCCCATTTCATGATGGATAATTTACGAGCACACGTGCCCACATCATTTTGACCAAAACCAACATGACCCCTATGCCCTACCCTAACTATTCACCTGATTTCTCCCTAAGAGTGACTTTTTTTCTTGTTTCCCCAGGTGAAAAAATTCCTCAAAGGGAAATATTTTGCTGATGTGGAAGAGATGAAACAAAAGATGTCAGAAGCACTAGAAGGCATCAAAATCAGTGAGTTCAAAAACTGTTTCGAGCAGTGGGAAAAAATGTCTCAATAGGTGGTATTGCATCAAATGGAGAGTACTTTGAAGGTGACTGAAGTTTAAACATGTAAGAATAAATACACAATTTTTACAAATAAATTTCATTTCTTTGCCCTCCCCATAGTATGTTAAAAATGATAGGATTATGGTAACAGGGATACAGAGAGACAGGATAAGAACTTCAATTTTAAATAGGGTTATCAGAAAAATCCTGAGCATTTGGAATTTAAGCAAAGAAGGGGAGAATTATGTGAATATGTAGGAAAAGAATATTCTAGACAAAAACAGTAGACTGCCTAATGTATTTAAAGAACACAAAGGAAGCCATGTGGCAGGAGAGGAGTGAGACAAAATGTGACAAGCAGCAGAAGAGCTCAGAGAGGAAAAAGGGATCAAATTGTATAGATACTTCACAACAATTGTAAGGACTTCAGGTTTTTAAAGCTTTATTGAGATGTAATTCATATACCATAATTTCACCATTTTAAATTGTACAATTTAATAACATTTAGTACATTACAAAGTTGTGCAATTATCACCACTATCCAATTCTAGAATAGAAACCCTGTACACATTAGCCATTATGCTCCATTCTCTTTTTCCCTCAGCCTCTGGTAAACACCAATTTTTCTGTCTCTACAGATTTGCCTAGGCATCCCATGTAAATGAAATCATACAATATGTGGCTTCTTTAACTTAGCATAATGTTTTCAAGGTTCATCTATGGTGAATAATATTTCATGGTTGAATAATATTCCATTATATGAATATACCAAAATTTGTTTATCTATTCATCAGGTGCTTGTCTATATATTTTAAAAATAATAAGCCTCTGGATTTGTCTGCAAAACTAGAGAAAGAGGGAAACCCATATCACAGCAATATATGTACATTCTAGCCAAGGCTTGTTACTGTTCACCTAGTTTATCAAAGCCGTCTTAGTAGGCCAAAATTGGTACCTTGTAATTTTGATTTGCATCTTCCTAATAACTAGTAATGTTGTACATCTTTTTATGTGTTTTTTTGAGAAGTGTATTTCCATATCATTTGCCCATTGTTTTCATTGCATTATTCGTCACTTTATTATTGTTGTAAGAGCTCTTTATATCTTCTATATATAAATCCCTATCAGATAACTGATTTGAAAATATTTTTTTCCATTATATGAGGTTTCTAGTTATTTTATTGGTAGTGTCCTTTGAAGTACAAAAACTTTGTAATTTAATGTCAAGTTTATTGTTTTCTTTCATGGCTTATAACTTTGGTGCCATACATAAGAAATCATTTGTACTTCTTAATCCCTTCAATTGGTAGTTGCAAAAGAGTCACAGAACATAAAATTCAGCAAGGGAATATAATCAATAATATTGTGATAACTATGTATGGTGCCAGGTGCATATTTGAATTATAGAAGGGATAATTTTGTCAATTATTTAATTGTTTATCCTCTATGCTACACACCTGACTCTAATATAAAATAATAGTGAATGCCAACTGTAATTGAAAAATAAATTTAAAAAAACATCGCCTAATATTTATGCTTATGTCACAAATATTTATGATTGTGTTTCTGCTATGAATTGCAAAATTTTAACTCTTACATTTAAGACTCTGATGTATTTTTTAATTATATTTTTATTGTTGACACTATTACAGATGTCCCCAATTTTGATCCCTTTGCCCAACTCAACTCAGACCCTGCATCCCTTTCTCTCTAGCCATCACTGTACTGTTTTCAGTGTCTATGGGTTATGCACATATGTTCTTTGTTTAATCTCTTCACCGTCTTTTATTGAACCCCCTTCCATGCACCTCCCCACTGACAGCTGTCAGTCTGTTCCATGTATCCATACCTTTTTTTCTATTTTGTTCCTTAGGCTTTTTCTTCTTTAGATTCCACATATAAATAAGATCATATGGTATGTGTCTTTTTCTGACTGTCTTATTTCACTTAGTACAATAATCTCCAGGTCCAACCATGCTGTCACAATAGTAAGAATTCCTTCTTTTTTATGTCCACATAGTATTCCACGGTGGTAAATGGACCACAGCTTTTTTATCCACTCATCTACTGATGGAAATTTGGGCTGTTTTCAGATCTTGGTGATTGTAAATAATGATACTATGAACATAAGGGTGCATATATTCTTTCAAATTAGTGTTTTGGGATTCTAAGGATATATTCCCAGTAGTGGTATCACTGAGTCAACAGGCAGTTCCATTTTTAATTTTTTTTTTTACTCTTTTTAAAAATTTATTTATTTATTTTTATTCAGTTACAGTTGTCTGCATTTTCTCCCCTTCCCTCCACCCCACCCCAGCCAGTCCCACCTCCCTCCCCCACCTCTACCCTCCCCCTTGATTTTGTCCTTCTGTCCTTTATAGTAGCTCCTATACACCCCTCTCCCCACTATCCCCTCCCCACTCCCGTGTGGCTATTGTTACAATGTTCTTAATTTCAATGTCTCTGGTTATATTTTGTTTGCTTTTTTCTTTTGTTGATTATGTTCCAGTTAAAGGTGAGATCTATGAGGTACCATCTCACACCGGTCAGAGTGGCCAACATAAACAAATCAACAAACAAATGTTGGAGAGGATGCGGAGAAAAGGGAACCATTTTTAATTGTTAAAGGAAACTCCATACTGTTTTCCAACGTGGCTGCACCAGTCTGCATTCCCATCAGCAGTGCACGACGGTTTATTTTTCTCCACATCCTCCCCAACACATGTTTGTTGATTTATTGATGGTAGCCATTCTGGCAGGTGTGACGTGATATCTCATTGTGGTTTTAATTTGCATCTCTCCAACGATTAGTAATGTTGAGCATTTTTTCACAGGTCCATTGGCTATCTGTATGTCTTCTTTGGAGAAGTGTCTATTCAGAACCTTTGCTCATTTTTTAATTGAATTGCTTGTCTTCCTAGTGTTGAGTTTTATAAGTTTGTTATATATTTTGGAAATTAACCCCTTATCAGAAGTACCATTAGTGAATATGGTCTCCTATTCAGTGGGTTCCCTTTGGATTTTGTTAATGATTTCCACTGCTGCGCAGAAACTTTAAGTTTGATGTAGTCCAATTTATTTATTTTTTCCATTGTTTCCCTTGCCCTAGGAGATATATTGACAAAAATATCATTACGTGCATCATTTGAAATTTTACTATGTTTTATATGATTTTTACAGTTTTATGAATCACATTTTTCTTTTATCTATTTTGAGTTTATTCTTGTGTATGGCGTAACTTGGTGGTTTAGTTTTTTTGCATGTACTTGTCCAATTTTGCCAACACCCTTTATTGAAGAGACTGTATTTACTCTATTGTGTGTTCTTGCCTCCTTTTTCAAATCTTAATTGACCATAAAGGTGTGGCTTTTTTTCTGGGATCTCTGTTCTGTTCCATTGATCTATATGCCTGTTCTTATGCCAGTATGAGGTTGTTTTGACTACAAGGGCCTTGTAATATTGTTTGATATCACGTATTGTAATAATTCCAACTTTGTTTTTTTTTTCCCTAAAGATTGTTGAGGTTATTCGAGGTCTTTTTTGGTTCCATATAAATTTTTGGAATATTTGTACCAGATATTTGAAATTTGCCATTGGCATTTCAATAGGAATTGCATTAAATCTATAGATTGCTTTGGATAATATGGAGATTTTATTGATGTTAATCTTCTAATCTATTAATGTGGTATATGCTTTCACCTATTTGTATCTACCTCAGTTCTTCCTTCAGTGTAGGACTCTGATACATTTTGAATATATATATATATATGAGAGAGGGTTCCAATTTCATCATTTTGCATATAGATATCCACTTGTCCTAGCACCATTTGTTGAAAAAACTATTATGTTCCCAATTGTCTTGGCACCAGTGTCAAAACAAAATTACCACAAATGTATAGATTTATTAGATGTTCAATTCCACTCCATTGAGTTATATGTCTATACTTGTACCAATATTATACAGTCTTGAATTGTAATCTTTTAGTCAGTTTTAGAATGAAAAATTTATGAATATTCCAACCTTGTTTTTATTTTTCAAGATTGATTTGTCTTCCCCCATCCCTTGCATTTATATATGAATTTTAGGATCAATGGACCAATTTCAGCAAAATTACAGCTGGGATCAAGATATATTGGGTTGAACCTGTACACAATTTTATTATCCCACCAATGTGAAGTCTTCTGTTCCATGAAGAGAGAAAATTTTATTTAAGAATTCTTTACTCTTTCAATATATTTTTTGTGTTTTTTAGCTTACTTATTTATTTTTATTGTTGTCCCATTACAGTTGTTCCAATTTTCCCCCATTGCTCTCCTCTGCCCCGCCCAGCCTCTGTTCCCACAGTCGATCTTCACCCTGTTGTCCATGTGCATGGGTCATTTATATTTGTTCTTTAAATAGATCCTTTCCCTTCTTTCTTCTCTTATCCCCTTCCCCCTCTGCTCTGGACCCTGTCAGTCTGTTCCTTGTTTCCATGTCTCTGGTTCTATTTTTCTCACTTGTTTTGTTGATTAGGTTCCACTTATAGGTAAGACCATATGGTATTTGTCTTTCACTGCCTGGCTTATTTCACTTAGCATAATACTTTTCAGTTCCATCCATGCTGTTGCGAAAGGTAGGAGTTCCTTCTTTCTTTCTGCTGCATAGTATTCCATTGTGTAAATGTATCACGGTTTTTTTTAAAGATTTTATTTATTTATTTTTAGAAAGAGGGAAGAGAAAGAGAAAGAGTGGGAGAGAAACATCAATGTGTGGTTGTCTCTTGTGTGCCCCTTACTGGGGTTCTTGTCCGCAGCCCAGGCATGTGCCCTGACTGGAATCGAACCTGCAATCTTTTGGTTTATAGGCCAGCACTCAATCCACTGAGCCACAGCAGCCAGGACTGTAGCACAGGTTTTTGATCCACTCATTTACTGACGGGCTAGGCTGTTTCCAGCACTTGGTTACTGTAAATAATGCTATGAACATTGGGGTGCATAGGTTCTTTTGAATTGGTGGTTCAGGATTCTTAGGATATAATACCAGCAGTGGAATCACTGGATCCAAAGGCATTTTAGGTTTTAGTTTTTTGAGGAAATTCCATACCGTTTTTCACAGTGGATTCACCACTCTGCATTCCCACCAACAGTGCACTGTGGTTTTTAATAGACAAGTCTTGCATGTCTTCTGTTAAATTTATTCCTAAGGATGTTATCTTTAGTTATACTATTGTGTTTGTAATTGTTTTCTTAATTTTATGTTCATTGTTCATCATTAGTATATAGAGATACCATTGACTTAGTATATGGATCTTTTATCCTGCAACTTTTTGAAAGAGCTTACTAGTTCTAATAGTTTTTTTTTTTTCCTGTGCATTCCTTAGGATTTTCCATATACAAGATCCTGACACCTGTGAATAGAGATAGCTGTGCTTCTTTTCCAATATGGATGTTTTATTTCTTTTTCTTCCAATTACCTTGGCAAATATTGTTGTAGAATGCTGTATAGAAGTGGCAAAAGTAGAAATTATGGATTTCTTTTGGGATATTACAGGGGGAGCTTTCAGTCTTTTACCACTAGTTACAATGTCAGTTGTGCAGTTTTTATTGATGGAATGCATAAATTTGAGCAAACTTCGTTCCATTTCTAGTTGCTTAATGCTTTTTTAAAAATCATGTAAGGGTGTTTTTGTTCAATTATTTAATGATCTATTTAGATTATCATGTAGTTTTTGTCATTTAATAAAGTAATATAGAACATTACATTGATTTTCAGCTATTAAGTCAAACTTACATTTCTGAAATGAATACCATTTACTATCACTTAATTTCAACAATATACATAAGCTTTTCTCTTACAGAACTGAATTCCATTGCCCTCATTTGTAATATTTTTGTCATACGAATTACATATTTATACCTTATAAGTATGTCAACATGCTTTTATAATTATTCCTAACTCTTTGAAAGAGTTTCAGTAGGAGAATGTCCTGATCTGACTTCCACTTTAAAAGGGTAAATTGACTTTAATGTGGTAAGGACAGAAGCATGGAAACTACTTAGGAGGTTATTGCAATATTCCAGTTAAAAGATGATGGTGCCTTAATAAAAGGTAGCAATCAATGTGATGAGAAGTTACAGGATTTTGTAAATATTTGAAGGGGAGATCGGGGGTGTGAAGGGAAAAGTTAAGGATGACTCAAGTGTGTATGATCTAAACAGCTGGAGATATGGGATAATGGAGTTGGTAGTCCATCTCTAAATACCAGGGTATATTTTGGAGAAATGATGTGCAGGGAAAGAGCAAGATTTCAGTTTCATATGTTAATTTTAAGATGCCTATTAAACAAAAAATAGATGATGTCAGTCAAGCAGTTAAAAATATGAGTCTGGAGATTAGGGGAGAGATGTTAACTGGAAATATAAATATGGGAATAGCCAACATATAGGCTATATTTAAAGCCATGGGACTAGATGAGACCACCAAGAGATAAGTAGCTAGAGAAAACAAAAAGTTCAAGAGCTGAGACCTGAGAACTCCAATATTAAGTGGTCATGAAGATAAAGAACTTGCAAAATTTATGGACGTAGAGGGGACAGTAAGTTATAAAGCAAATCACAGGGTTGTCTTGTCCTGGATAAAAAGTATATCAAAAAGAGAATGATCAACTCCATGAAATGTTGCTGATAGGCCAAGTAAGATGAAATCAGATAATTTACCAGGAAAACTGACATTTTCTATGAAGTAAAATCAAGAAATACACTACTTTTTATTGTATGAATAGTTTGCTGAGAGAATAAGTAATTGTTCCCAAGGTTACATAGACTCTTCTTCAGAGACAGAGATATTTATTTTATGAGGAACCACAGATAACTCTATAACATTTTCAATTTCATTTGTAAATGTATCTGCACATTTTATCTTGAGATATATGGAAGTGTTGTTTTTTTCTCTTTTGAATAAAAGAATCAATTTGGAGTGTGGTAATGGCAGAGTGGCTTATTTTGGATCAATTGTCTCACAGATAATAAAAACTAGAGAAATGTTTAAAATCAAATATTTGAAGGCAGAAACTTCAAAGCATTCAACTGTTAAAAGAAAAAAAACACACTAGGTAAGATACACATCCATATGATTTTTCCCCTCAAGGCACTACACTGGAAATTTGGGGTTAGGTGGCTAAAACACAAGCAAAAATCTCAAGTCATGTTGGCTTGAGTTATTAGAGGATGCAGTTGGGCTTGCCAGAATGACTAGAAATTGAAAGGAGAAATACAAAAAAGAAGAGCACCACAGAGAAGTAAGCCCTAAAATTTATGTACAAATCTCCATTATTGTACAAACCCTTGAACTGCACATGTACAGAAAAAAATAATAAAACTGACAGAAATCAGCAGAAATAAGGCTGGGAATTTGGAACAGAGATTTTTAACAGTTGCTAACCATAAGGGAGACAGACTTTGGAGGCTGAATTCTACCAAGTTAGAGGGCTTTTATAAATATCATAGGCTTTTTATTGAAACTCTCAAAGGACCATGCCTTAGTAATAAATAGTATATCTAAGGACTAAGGATTTACCATAAAAAAACTAAGGGCAAAACTGAATCAGACTCACAGTAACAAAGTATACAATGAGGGTTCCCAAAGTTCACGATGATCTGCCTATAACTGTCAGCTAGAACAAAAATTAAAATACTCTTAGGAGGAAGATAAGAGAATCAAAAATCTTTATGAAATATCATTAATACTATACACAATGAAATCAAATATTACTAGACATGTGAATAAAGAGAATAATTCAACACAAGATTATAATAAAACATGAGTAGGAATGGTTATTATAGTGATCCAGATGTTTAGTTAGCAGAAGAGAATAAAAATTTCTATAACCATGTTCAAGGACTTTTTAAAAAGGTGGTCAATATAAGTAAACAAATGGATATTACAACATGGAAATTGACACTATGAAAAGTAATTAAATTGAAATTCTAGGATTAAAAATTATGGTATTTGAAATTAAAAATCAATGTCTTGGAGATGGTAGAAAAAATGGTGAACAAATTTTGAGACAGAGGGATCCAAATTACCCTACCTGGAGCAAAAGAAAAGATAATGAAATTTTTTTACAATACCATCAAACATGTTGACTTAATTTACATTTATAAAACATTGTAACCAACAATTTTAGAATACACACATTAAGAGGTGTACATGGTATTTTCAAGTTACATCATACGCTAGGCCATAAAATAAACCTTTTTTAATTGTTGTTCAAGTACAGTTGTCTCCATTTTTACCCCATGTATAAAATAAATCTTAATAAATTTCACATATTGGCATCTAACAAGATATCTTTTCTGGCCATAAAGAAAATAATTTAGGCTTTTGGGGAAGATGGCGGCAACATAGGTGGGAGCGGAGTCCACTTCCCCTCAACGCCAGGGAAATACCTAGCTGATCTGAGGAGCAGAGCGAACAGCCAACAGTATTCCAGCATATACGAAGATCAGAGACCAAAGATAGAGGACACTGAAAGATCTGACGGTAAGAAGAGTGCTGAAGGACAATAAGGTCCACGGGACCCAGGACCGCGCGGTACAAGGGCGGCAGAAGCGCCAGCCCTGGCGCAGGGGCTGCGGCAGGAGTCTTGGGAGAGGGCCAGGCTGCGCTGTGAGCAGCCAGGTGCTTGATTAGACCAGGGGGGCTTGAAAAGGAGGAATTTCTCAAAAAGAAAAAGAAAATAGAGACACTCAGGGGCTAATTAGAGAACTCTCGGCAGTAGCCGAGGCCCCTGGCGCCCCTCCCCCTCCACCCCTGGACTGCTACGCTCACCTGAGGTCCGGTCGCGCGCGCGAGCAGATTAGCGAACGGGACCCACACTTGAAACCCCGGAGGGGCGCCCACACCTGAAACCTCCGAGATAATTTGGACCAGAGTCTAGCTGCTCCACCCACAGGCCCAAAACCTCGGAACCGAGTGCCGCGTGATTCAGTCCCAGGGCGGCCCCGCCCGCCCGAGAGACTCAAGCCCAGGGCGGCTGGATCGGGCCCCCAAGCACAGAGCCTGTGGCTCAGCGGGCTGCGCGCGCTCACCAAGCACAGGGCCGGCTGGGTGCCTGTTTTCTAAATACAAAGCTGCTGGCGAGTGTCCTAACCCCAAGGCGGCTGAATCCGCCACCTGCGCGCCAGCATTCCAAGCCCTGGCGGCTCTATTGGTCTGCTGGCTGCGCGCTCAGGGCACAAAATAATGTCACAGACCCAAAGCGGCTGGATTCCCCTGCTGCACGCGCACGCGTCACAAGCCAAAGCAGCTGGATTGGCTGATCAACGGACTGATTGACTGCCAGGGACCACACTTACAATACAGCGAAGAGTGTGACCCAGGAAGAGAGAAAAGTGAAACCAATCCTTCCAAACACCCCCTCCCGTTGCACAGACAGGACACCAGCAGAAATAACCTGACCGGTTTAAAGCCACCAGAAGGTTTTTTTTTTTTTTTTTATCCTTTTTCTTTTTTTTTCCTTTCCCCCTGAATTCCTTCTTCCTCTCTCTTTTTTTCTTTTTTTTCATTCCTTCTTCCTCCCATCCTTTACCATTTTTATGTCTTCTTCCTGCCTTCTTTTATCTATTTCTATGTTTTAATTTTTGCTAAAATTCCTTCTTATCTTGCCTCCGATCTTTCTTTATTCCTTCTTCCCTCCTTCCTTCCTTTCCTCCTTTCCTATTTCCTTTTTCCCTCCTTCCCATCTTTCTTTTGGTTTGTTTTGTGTGTGTGTGTGTGTTTTTTTTTCTTTTCTTTCGCCCCCCCTTTCTCTTTTTCCCACAGGTGAGACAACAAAACCTGGAGTGCTGAAAAGACTAGAGTTAGACCGTGTTAAACACATAAACGTCAGCTCAAGACCAGTGAGCACAGGAGAGTAAGGAGACAGCACCACCGAATCCCATTGGCATTCTACCATAGAAGTTCATATCATAAATCCAGGGAGTCAGAACAAAGCAATTTAAGACGCAGAGGCCAACAAGAAGAGCCTCACAAACAATGGGAAGACAAAGAAACAATTCCCAAATGAAAGGAAAGGAGGAAGTCTCAGAAAGAATACTAACCGAAAAAGAGGCAAGTCAACTATCAGATACTGAGTTCAAAGCAATGGTCATCAGGAAACTCACTGAGCTCTCTGAGCTCAAAGAGAACTACCAGAAACTACAAGGAAACTACAATGAACTCACTGCAAACTATATCAACATGAAAAAGGAAATAGAAAATATCAACAAGAGCCAAGCGGAAATGAAGAATACAATTTCTGAATTGAAGAACACAGTAGAAGGAATTAAAAGCAGACTTGATGAAGCAGAGGATCGGATCAGCGAGCTGGAGGATAAAGTAGAAAAAAACACCCAGAAGGAGCAAGAAAAGGAAAAGAGGCTCAGAAAGAATGAAGAGGCAATAAGGGAAATGCAGGACAACATGAAACGTAACAATATCCGTATAATAGGAATACCAGAAGGAGAAGAAGAAGAGCAAGGGATAGAAAACCTGTTAGAAAAAGTAATGATGGAAAATTTCCCTAATCTGAGGAGAGAAAAAGTCACCCAAATCCAGGAAACACAGAGAGTCCCAAGCAAGAGGAACCCAAAGAGACCCACTGCAAGACACATCATAATTAAAATGGCAAATTTCCAAGACAAAGAGAGGATCTTAAAGGCAGCAAGGGAGAAACAGGAAGTAACATACAAGGGAGCCCCAATAAGGTTAGCAACTGACTTCTCAATGGAAACACTCCAAGCCAGAAGAGAATGGCAAAAAATATTCCAAGTACTGAGAACCAGAGGCCTGCAACCAAGACTACTTTACCCAGCAAGGCTCTCAATCAAGATAGAAGACCAAATAAAGAGTTTCCCAGACAAAAAAAAGTCTAAAAGAATACAGCTCCATCAAACCAGCTCTGCAAGAGATGCTAAAGGGACTGCTTTAAGGAAAGGAAGGAAAAGAGAAAGACAGAGGAACACAGGTAGGAAATAATGGCAATGAATAACTACCTATCGATAATAACCTTAAACGTAAATGGATTAAATGCTCCAATCAAAAGACATAGAACAGCTGAATGGATAAGAAAACATGACCCACACATATGCTGCCTACAAGAAACCCATCTCAGGACAAAAGACTTACACAGACTGAAAGTGAAGGGCTGGAAACAAATTTTCCAAGCAAACGGACAGGAAAAAAAAGCAGGGGTAGCAATACTCATATCTGACAAAATAGACTTCCAAAGAAGGGCCATAAAGAGAGACCCAGAAGGTCACTTCATAATACTCAAAGGAAGAATCCACCAAGAAGACATAAACATTGTAAATATATATGCACCCAACATAGGAGCACCCAAATACATAAAGAAAATATTGGAGGATTTCAAGAAAGATATTGACAGCAACACAATTATAGTAGGGGACTTTAACACCCCACTATCAAAAACGGACAGGTCTTCCAAACAAAAGATCAACAAAGATATTGTGTCACTTAACAATACCTTAGAGGAAATGGACTTAACTGATATATACAGAGCTTTTCATCCCAAAGAAGCAAAATACACGTTCTTTTCAAGTGTCCATGGAACTTTTTCAAAGATAGACCACATGATAGGACACAAAGCAAGCCTCAACAAATTCAAGAAAATTGAAATCATATCAAGCATCTTCTCTGACCACAAGGGTCTGAAACTAGAAACCAACGCCAAGGGTAAAAACACAAAACACTCAAAAGCATGGAGACTGAATAGCATGCTATTAAACAATGAATGGGTCAAGAACGAGATTAGGGAAGAAATCAAAAACTTCCTGGAAACAAATGAAAACGAACTCACAACAACCCAAAACCTATGGGACACAGCAAAGGCAGTCCTGAGAGGGAAGTTCATAGCAATACAGGCCTACCTTAAGAAGTTAGAAACAGTTCAAACAAACAACCTAACCCTATGCCTACAAGAACTGGAGGAACAACAACAAAGACAGCCCAGAGCAAGCAGAAGGAAGGAAATAACCAAGATCAGAGCAGAACTAAATGACATAGAGACTAAAAGCACAATTGTAAGGATCAATGAATCCAGGAGCTGGTTCTTTGAAAAGATAAACAAAATCGACAAGCCTTTAAGTAGGCTCATCAAGAAGAAAAGAGAGAGGATCCAAATAAACAGAATTAGAAATGAAAGTGGAGAGATTACAACTGATACCACAGAAATACAAAGGATCGTAAGAAATTACTATGAAGACCTGTATGCTAAGAAATTTGAAAACCTAGATGAAATGGACACATTTCTAGAAAAATATAATCTTCCAAAACTGAATGAAGAAGAAGCAGAAAACCTGAACAGACCAATATCAGCAAAGGAAATTGAAGCAGTCATCAAGAAACTCCCATCACACAAAAGCCCTGGACCAGATGGTTTCACAGGAGATTTCTACAAAGCATTTAAGGAAGAACTAACCCCTATCCTTCACAGACTATTCGAAAAAATCCAAACTGATGGAAGACTCCCAAACTCTTTTTATGAAGCCAACATCATCCTAATCCCAAAACCAGATAAAGACACAACGAAGAAAGAAAACTTCAGGCCAATATCGCTGATGAACACAGACGCTAAAATTCTCAACAAAATATTAGCAAACCGCATCCAGCAATATATTAAAAAGATCATCCACCATGACCAAGTGGGATTCATCCCAGGGATGCAAGGATGGTACAATATTCGCAAATCAATAAACATAATACATCACATCAACAACAGCAAAGACAAAAATCACATGATCATATCAATAGATGCGGAAAAAGCATTTGATAAGATACAGCACCCATTTCTGATAAAAACACTCAGCAAAGTGGGAATAAAGGGAGCAGTCCTCAACATAATTAAGGCCATATATGAGAGACCTACAGCCAACATCACACTCAATGGACAAAAACTTAGAGCTTTCCCACTAAGATCAGGAACTAGACAAGGATGCCCTCTCTCACCACTCCTATTCAACATAGTATTGGAAGTCCTAGCCACAGCAATCAGACAAAAAAAGCAATAAAAGGCATCCAAATTGGAAAGGAGGAAATGAAACTGTCAGTGTTTGCAGACGACATGATAGTGTACATGGAAAACCCTATAGACTCCACTCAAAAACTACTCGACCTAATAAATGAATTTGGCAAAACAGCTGGATACAGAGTCAATACCCAGAAATCAAAGGCATTCCTGTACACCAGCAACGAAACTGCAGAAACAGAAATCAGGAAAAAAATCCCATTCGATATAGCAACAAGAAAAATAAAGTACCTAGGAATAAACCTAACCAAGGAGGTAAAAGACCTGTACTCAGAAAACTACACAACACTGAAGAAAGAAATTAAGGAAGATACAAACAAATGGAAGCATGTACCATGTTCATGGATTGGAAGAATCAACATTATCAAAATGGCCATACTACCCAAAGCACTTTATAGATTCAATGCAATCCCTATTAGAGTACCCATGACATATTTCACAGATATAGAACAAACATTGCAGAAATTCATATGGAACCATAAACGACCTCGAATAGCTGCAGCAATTTTGAGAAAGAAAAACAAAGCAGGAGGGATCACAATACCTGATATCAAACTGTATTACAAGGCCACTGTAATCAAAACAGCCTGGTACTGGCATAAAAACAGGCACATAGACCAATGGAACAGAATAGAGAGCCCAGAAATAAACTCAAGTCTATACGATCAATTAATATTTGACAAAGGAGGCAGGAGCATAAAATGGAGCAAAAACAGTCTCTTCAACAGATGGTGTTGGGAGATCTGGACAGCTACGTGCAAAAAAATGAAACTCGATCACCAACTTACGCCATACACGAAAATAAACTCAAGATGGATAAAAGACTTAAATATAAGTCCTAACACCATAAAAGTCTTCGAGGAAAACATTGGCAGGAAAATCTCAGACATTCCACGCAGCAACATCCTCACAGACACATCCCCTAAAGCAAGGGACATAAAGGAAAGAATAAACAAATGGGACCTCATCAAAATAAAAAGCTTCTGCATGGCTAAAGAAAACAGCACCAAATTACAAAGAGTACCAACAGTATGGGAAAACATATTTGCCAACGATACCTCAGAGAAGGGCCTGATCTCCAAAATATATAAAGAACTCACTCGACTCCACTCCAGGAAGACAAACAACCCAATTAAAAAATGGGCAAAGGACTTGAACACACACTTCTCCAAGGAAGACATACAGAGGGCCCAGAGACATATGAAAAGATGCTCAGCATCACTAGCCATCAGAGAGATGCAAATTAAAACCACAATGAGGTATCATCTCACACCAGTCAGAATGGCCAACATAAACAAATCCACAAACAAATGTTGGAGAGGATGTGGAGAAAAGGGAACCCTTGTGCACTGTTGGTGGGAATGCAGACTGGTGAGGCCACTGTGGAAAACAATATGGAATTTCCTCAGAAAACTAAAAATGGAACTGCCCTTTGACCCAGTAATTCCGCTGCTGGGATTATACCCTAAGAACACTGAAACACCAGTCCAAAAGAATCTGTGCACCCCAATGTTCATAGCAGCACAATTTACAATAGCCAAGTACTGGAAGCAACCGAAGTGCCCATCAGCAAACGAGTGGATCCAAAAACTATGGTATATTTACACAATGGAATTCTACGCAGCAGAGAGAAAGAAGGAGCTTATACCCTTTGCAACAGCATGGATGAAACTGGAGAGCATTATGCTAAGTGAAATAAGCCAGGAAGTGAGGGACAAGTACCATATGATCTCACCTTTAACTGGAACATAAGCAATAGAAGAAAAAAGCAAACAAAATATAACCAGAGACATTGAAGTTAAGAACAATCTAACAATAGCCAGGGCGGGGGTGGGGGGTGGGGGCGGGGATAGTGGGAAGAGGGTATTACAGGAACTACTATAATGGACACATGGACAAAACCAAGGGGGAGGGTGGAGAGGGGGGAGGGAGGTGGGTTCACCTGGGGTGGGGTTGAGGGATGGGGAGAAAAGGCATACAACTGTAATTGCATAACAATAAAAAAAAAAAAAGAAAATAATTTAGAAAAAACAATAATAGAGCACCTGGGAGACTCACACACATTAGTAATCTAAATAGCACACTGTTGAGTAACACATGGATTCCTTAATCACACAAACAAATAGAGAATACATCAAAGTGAATGGAAATATGACACAAAATTCAAGGAATGCAACTGAGGTAATACTCTGAGGTAAAATTATAACTTTGAGTAATTATGTTAAAAATATTTAAAACCAATTACCTACATTAGAACTGTAAGAAATTAGGGAAAGATGATCAGATCAAGCCCAGAGTAAGGGGAAGGGAAGGAATAATAGAAATAAGAAGAAATCGCAATCTAAGTGCCCATCAGTAAATGAATGGATAAAAAAACTGTGGTATATTTACACAATGGAATGCTACACAGCAGAAAGAAAAAAGGAGCTCCTACCCTTTGTGACAGGATGGATGGAACTGGAGAGCGTTATGCTGAGTGAAATAAGCCAGGTGGTGAAAGACAAATACCGTATGATCTCACCTTTAACAGGAACCTAATCAACAAAATGAACAGGCAAGCAAAATATAACCAAAGACATTGAAATTGAGAACAGGCTGACAGTGACCAGAGGGGAGAAGGGAGGAGATTATAGGGGACAAGGGTGAAGGGTTTGCAGGAACTAGTATAAAGGACACATGGACAATAACAAAGTAGGGCGGAAACAGGGGAGGGAGTTGGGTAGGGCTGGGGTGGTAGGGAGGAGTGGGGGGAAAAGGCAGAAAACTGTGCTTGAACAACAGTAAAAAACTTTTTAAAAAAAGAAATCAGGAGAACCAAGATGGCGGCGTAGGTAGAGACACTGCACCTCCTCCCACTACCAGAACTGACAGAAAATTAAAAGGCTAGGAACTCCGACACCAAGGAAATAAAAAATAAACATTCATCCAGACTGGTAGGAGGGGCGGAGACAGGCAGCCGGGGCGGAGAGGACTTGTGTTGCCCTGGCGGGACCGAGACTGGCAGAGTGTGGGACAACCAGGACAGGCAGTCTGACCATTAGCAGACCCTGCGGCCCCACATTCGCACAGATAAGCCGAGAGGGCCGGACTCAGAGTGGAAGAGAACGGGGCAGGCAGAGCAGGGGGTAGCACCCCGCGGCCCCACATTCATGCACAGATAAACCAGACAAACAGCGGGGAGCAAAGCAGACCTCGCAACCCAGGGCTCCAGCACGGGGAAATAAAGCCTCAAACCTCTGATTGAAAACGCCCGTGGGGGTTGGGGCGGCAGCAGGAGAGACTCCCAGCCTCACAGGAGAGGTCCTTGGAGAGACCCACAGGGGCCTAGGGCATGCACAAGCCCACCCACTCGGGAACCAGCACCAGAGGGGCCCAGTTTGATTGTGGGTAGCAGAGTGAAAGATTGGAGTCTGGTGGAGAATGGAGCGGGCGCCATTTCTCCCTCTCGGCCCCTCCCCCATGTACAGAGTCACAGCGCAGCCACCAGCGTTACCCCGCCCCGGGGAATACCTAAGGCTCCGCCCCTTTAAGTAACAGACATTCCAAGACAAAAAAAAAAAAAAAAAAAAAAGGCCCAGATGACAGAACACTTCAAAGCTCCAGAAAAAATACAACTAAGCGAGGAAGAGATAGTCAACCTATCGGATGCACAGTTCAAAACACTGGTTATCAAGACGCTCACAGAATTGGTTGAATCTGTTCGAAAACCACATGAAAAAATGAAGCCTACGCTAAGAGACACAAAGGAAAATGTACAGGGAACCAATAGTGATGCGAAGGAAACTGGGACTCAGAAGGAAGAAAGAAACATCCAACCAGAAAAGAATGAAGAAACAAGAATTCGGAAAAATGAGGAGAGGCTTAGGAACCTCCAGAACATCTTGAAACGCTCCAACATCCGAATTATAGGGGTGCCAGAAGGAGAAGAGGAAGAACAAAAAATTGAAAACTTATTTGAACAAATAATGGAGAACTTCCCTGATCTGGCAAAGGAAATAGACTTCCGGGAAGTCCAGGAAGCTCAGAGAGTCCCAAAGAAGCTGGACCCAAGGAGGAACACAACAAGGCACATCATAATTACATTACCCAAGGTTAAACAGAAGGAGAGAATCTTAGAAGCAGCAAGAGAAAAGGAGACAGTTACCTACAAAGGGGTTCCCATAAGACTGTCAGCTGATGTCTCCACAGAGACCTTACAGGCAAGAAGGGGCTGGCAAGAAGTATTCCAAGTCATGAAAGGCAAGGGCCTACATCCAAGATTACTGTATCCAGCAAAGCTATCATTTAGAATGGAAGGGAAGATAGAGTGCTTCTCAGATAAGGTCAAGTTAAAGAAGTTCATCATCACCAAGCCCTTATTATGTGAAATGTTAAAGGGAGTTACCTAAGAAAAAGAAGATAAAAAATGTGAACAATAAAAATGACAGCAAACTGACAGTTGTTAACAACCACACCTAAAACAAAAACAAGAGCAAACTAGGCAAACAACTAGAACAGGTACAGAATCACAGAAATGGAGATCACATGGAGGGTTGTCAATAGGGGAGTGGGACGGCGGGGCAGGGGGGAAGGTACAGAGAATAAGTAGCATAGATGATAGGTGGGAAATAGACAGGGGGAGGGTAAGAATAGTGTAGGAAATGTAGAAGCCAAAGAACTTATAAGTATGACCCATGGACATGAACTATAGAGGGAGAATGTGGGAGGGATGGGGTGGGCAGGATGGAATGGAGTAGGGTGGAAATGGGACAACTGTAATAGCATAATCAATAAATGTATTTAAAAAAAGTAAAATTAAAACAAATACAAAAAAGATTAGATCTTCCACTCAAACACCAGAGTTTGCCCTTTGAATACAACGAATATAATTGCCAGTTAAAACAAAAGAAACAACACTTATCAGAGAAAAATATTAAATTTTTGATCTCCCACAACTTATTTATAATAACCATAACACAGTCAATTTTCACCTAACATATGAAGAAACAGAAAACTGATATATTCTTTGTTTTTTAATTAAGTTTATTGGGGTGATATTGGTTAATAAAATTATATAGGTTTCAAGTGTACATTTCTATGATGATACATGATCTGTATATTGCATTGTGTGCCTACCACCCAAAGTCAAATCATCTTCTATCCCCATATATTTGCCCCCCTTTACCTTTTACTAACCCCCTGTAACCACCATACTATTGTCTGTGTCTATGAGTTTCAGTTTTATATCCCACATACGAGTGAAATGATATGGTTCTTAGCCTATTCTGACTGACTTATATTGCTTAGCATTATATTCTCAAGGTCCATCCATGTTATTGCAAATGGGAGTATTTCATCTTTTCTTGTGCTTGAGCGACACCCCATTATGCTATATATATACCGTATCTTCTTTATCCAGTCATCTACTGAAAGACACTTTGGGTAGGAGGGATCACAACACCTAGTTCCCTTTTCTCCGCTTACTCACCAGCATTTGTTGTTTCTTGATTTTTTAACTGTATGAGTTCTTTACATATTTTGGATATTAACCCCTTGTCAGAACTGTAGTTTGCAAATATATGCTCGCATTCCGTTGGTTGCTTTTTGTTTTGTTGATGGTTTCTTATGCTGTGCACAAGTGTTACAGTTTGACAGATCCCCATATGTTTATTTTTGCCTTTACTTCCTTTGCTTTTGGGGTCAAATTAGTAAAAACCTCTTTGAGACCAATATCTATACCTTTAGTACCTATGTTTTCTTCTATATAATTTATTGTTTCAGATCTTATATTCAGGTCTTTGATCCATTTTGAATTAATTTTTGTACATAGAGACAAACTGTAGTCTAGTTTCATTCTATTGCATGTCTGTTTTCAATTTTCCCAGTGCCACTTATTGAAGAAGCTTTCTTTTCTCCACTGTATGTTTTTGTCTCCTTTGTTAAAAATTAGTTCCCCATATACATGTGGGTTAATTTCTGGGCTCTCAATTCTGTTCCATTGGTCTGCATGTATTTTTTTTTTTATTTTTACCAATGTCCTGTTGTTTTGCTTATCTTTGCTCTGTAGTACAATTTGAAGTCAGGTATTGTGATACTTCTGGCTTCATTTTTTCCCCTCAGGATTGCTTTTGCTTTTCAAGGTCTTTCATGGTTCCATACAAGCTGATGATATTTTGTTCTATTTCTTTTAAAAACATCATTGAGATTTTGATGGTGATTGCTTTAAATCTGTATATTGCTTTGGGTGATATGGTTATTTTAACTATGCTTATTATTCCATTCCATAAACATGAACTGTCTTTCCATTTCATTGTTTTTAAAATCTTTTTTAATGATGCTTTGTAGTATTCAGTATATAGGTCCTTCACATACTTTGTTAGGTTTATTCCTAGGTTTTTTACTCCTTTTGTTGCAATTGCAAAATAAATCATTTGTTTAATTTCTTTTTCTGAAATTTCATTGTTAATATGCCGAAATGCACTGGATTTTTGTACATTGATTTTGTATCCTGCAACCTTGCTGTATTTATTTCTTGTTTCTAATAATTTCTGCTGGAGTCTTCAGGATTTTCTATATAAAGAATCATGTCATCTGCAAACTGTGACGATTTTACTTCTTCATTCTCAATTTGGATGCATTTTATTTTTTCTCTTGCCTGATTGCTTTGGCTAGGTCTTCCAGTACTGTTTTGAGTAAGAGTGCTGAGAGTGAACATCCTTGTCTTGTTTCTAGTCTTAAAGGAAAAGTATTCAGTTTTTCACCAGTTTATATGTCATTAGCTGAGGGTTTATCTTATATGTCCTTTATTATGTTGAGGTACTTTCTTTCTATACCCATATTATTGTGTTCTTTTTTAAATCATAAATCAATGTTAGATCTTCTCAATGCTTTTTCTGCATCATTGATATGGTCATATAATTTTTTCCTCTCTTTCATTAATGTTGTGTATTATATTGATTGATTTGCATATGTCGATCCATCTTAGCAACTAAACAGAAGTAAAAGGAGAAACTGACAAAAACACAATCATAGTAAAGAACTTAAGTACTCCATTGACAGCTTTAGATAGATCATCCAAACAGAAAATCAATAAAGAAATATCAGCCTTAAATGATACATTAGGCCAAATGACATAATTGACATTTATAGAACATTTCATCCCAGAACATATAATTATACATTCTTCTCTACTACACATAGAATATTTTCAAGGATAAACCATATATTGTTACAGAAAACTAGCCTTAACAAATTTAAGAAGGTTGAAATCTTACCAAGCATAATCTCTGACCACAATGCTGTGAAATTAGAAATCAAGTGCAAAAAGGAAGTAAAAAACTCAGAAATATGTGGAGATTAAACAACTTACTACTAAAAACTGACTGGGTCAAAGAATAGATAAAAGGTGAGATCAAAGGATATTTAGAGACAAATGAGAATGACAATACAACATATTAAAAGTTGTAGTGCAGTGAAAGCAATAATAGAAGGAAGTTTATATCATTATAAGCCTATATCAAAAACCAAGAGAAATCCCAAGTAAACAACCTAACATTGCATCTTAAAGAACTAGATAAAAAAGAACAGAAGCAACCAAAGTAAATAGAAGAAAACAAGTAATAAAAACATTAGAGCAGAATTGAATGAAATAGAGACTACAAAGACTATACAAAAAATTAATACAACAAAGAGTAGATTCTTTGTAATTTGGTGCTGTTTTCTTTAGCCATGCAGAAGCTTTTTATTTTGATGAGGTCCCATTTGTTTATTCTTTCCTTTATGTCCCTTGCTTTAGGGGATGTGTCTGTGAGGATGTTGCTGCATGGAATGTCTGAGATTTTCCTGCCAATGTTTTCCTCAAGGACATTATGCTAAGTGAAATAAGCCAGGCGGTGAGGGACAAATACCATATGATCTCACCTTTAACTGGAACATAATCAACAAAAGAAAAAAACAAACAAAATATAACCAGAGACATTGAAGTTAAGAACAATCTGACAATAGCCAGGGCGGGGGGGGGGGGGGAGGCGGGGACAGGGGGAAGAGGGGATTACAGGAACTACTATAAAGGACACATGGACAAAACCAAGGGGGAGGGTGGAGGTGGGGGAGGGAGGTGGGTTCAGCTGGGGTGGGGTGGAGGGATGGGGAGAAAAGGCATACAACTGTAATTGAATAACAATAAAGATTTTTAAAAAAAAGAGTAGATTCTTTGAAAAGATTAATAAAACTGACAAACCTCTGGTTAGAATCACTAAGGAAAAAAGACTCATGAAATCAGAAATTAAAAAGGAGAAGTTACCACAGACATCACAGAGATGCAAAGGATCATACTAGAATACTATGAAAGACTATATGCCACCAAATTCAATAACCTAGAATAAATAGATAACTTCCTAGAAATATATAACTCTCTAAGCCTGAATCATGAATTATTGGAAAATCTAAATAGACCAATCAACAGTTAGGAAACTGAAACAACTTATTAAATACCTCTTAAGAAATGAAAGTATTTAATACATTGTAACAATAGCCAGAGGGGAGTGGGAAGGAGATAGCAGGGAGAGGGGTCTATAGGAGCTACTATAAAGGACACAAGGACAAAATCAAGGGGGAGGGCAGAGGTGGGGGAGGGCGGTGGGTCTGGCTGGGGTGGGGTGGAGGGATGGGGAGAAAATGCACACAATTGTAACTGAATTAAAATAAATTAATTAATTTTAAAAATAAAGAAATGAAAGTACAGGACCAGATGGCTTCACTAGTAAATTACACCAAACATTAAAATAATATTTGATACCTATCCTTCTCAAACTCTTCCAAAAAATTAAGTAGATCAATACTTCCTAATACATTTTATGAGGCCAACATAACTCTGAATCCAAAACTTGTCAGGGATAACACAAAAAGAGAAAACTACAGACCAATATCTCTGATAACAAGAGATACAGATATCATTAAAAATACTAACAAATTCAATACAACAATATATTTTAAAATGTAATACATTTTTAATTTTTATTTATTCATCTATATTTTTATTGTTCAATTACAGGTGTCACTATATCCCCCTATTACTCTCCCATGCTCTACCCACACCCGACCTCCAACATTTAATCCTCTCTCCCATTGCTTTTGTCCTTAGGTCCTTTCTACATGCTCCTTGACTTGACCTTCACCTTCTTTCCCCTGTTGCCCCCCTCCCGCCTCCCCTCTGATCACTGTCAGTTTGGTTTTCATTTCCATGACTCTCATTCTATTTTGCTCACTTGTTCATTTTGTTGATTAGGTTTTGCTTAAAGGTGAGATCATAGAAGACCTTATAGACTCCACTAAAAAACTACTTGTCCAAACAAATGAATTTGGTAAAACAGCTGGATACAAAGTCAATATTCAGAAATCGAAGGCATTTTTGAACACCACCAACAAAATATCAGAAACAGAAATTAGGGGAAAAACCCATTCATTACAGCAACAAGAAAAATAAATTACATAGAAATAAACTTAATGAAGGATGTAAAAGACCTGTATGCAGAAAAATGCACAACGCTGAAGAAAGAAATTAAGGAACATACAAATAAATGGAAGCATATACCATGTTCATGGATTGGAAGAATTAACATCATCAAAATGTCCATATTACCCAAAGCAATTTATAGATTCGATGCACTCCCTATTAAAATACCAACAACATATTTGACAGATGTAGAGCAAACATTTCAAAAATTTATATGGAATCATAAATAACCTTGAATAGCCATAGCAATCTTGAGAAAGAAGAATAAAGTGAGAGGGATCATAATACCTGATATCAAACTATATTACAAGGCCACTATAATCAAAACAGTTTGGTACTGGCATAAGAACAGACACATAGATCAATGGAACAGAATTGAGAGCCCAGAAATAAACCCATGTCTGTATTATCAATTAATGTTCAACATAGGGGGAAAGAAGCATAAAATGGAGTAAAAATAGCTTCTTTAACAAATGGTGTGGGAGACCTGGACAGCTACATACAAAAAAAATGAAACTCGACCACCAACTTACATCATACACCAAAATAAACTCAAGATAGATAAAAGACTTAAATATAAGTTGTGACACTATAAAAGTCCTAGAGGAGAACATAGGCAGGAAAATCTCAGATAATCCACTTAGCAAAATTTTCACCAATATGTCCCCTAGATCAAGGGATATAAAGGGAAGACTAAACAAATGGGACTGCATCAAATTAAAAAGCTTCTGCACAGTAAAAAAAAAAAATCAGAAAAATGGAAAGGGTACCAACAGTATGAGAAAACATATTTTCCAATGATATCTCAGACAAGGGTTTGATCTCAAAACTATATAAAGAACACAGAGGACTCCACTCCAGGAAGAAAAACAACCCAATTAAAAAATGGACAAAGGACCTGAAGAGACACTTCTCTGAGGAGAACATACAGAGGACCCAGAGACATATGAAAGGATGTTCAGCATCACTAACCAAAAGACAAATGTAAATTAAAACCACAAAGAGCTCTGGCTGGTGTGAGTCAGTGGATTCAGTGCCCACCTGTGAACCAAAGGATCGCCAGTTCAATTCCCAGTAAGGGCATACATCTGGGTTGCTGGCCAGGTCCCGAGTTGGGGGCACATGAGAGACAACCACACATCAATGTTTCTCTCCTTCTCTTTCTCCCTCCCTTCCCTTGTCTCTAAAAATAAATAGAATCTTAAAAAAAACCACAATGAGATACCACTTCACACTGGTCAGAATGACTATCATAAACAAGCCAACAAACAACAAGTGTTGGAGAGGATGTGGAGAAAAGGGAATCCTAGTACATTGTTGGTGGGAATGCAGACTGGTGCGGCCACTGTGGAAAGCAGTATGGAATTTCCTCAGAAAACTAAAATTGGAACTGCCTTTTGACTCAGCAATTCCTCTGCTGGGATTATACCCTAAGAACCCTGAAACACCAATCCAAAAGAACCTATGTACCCTAATGTTCATAGCAGCACAATTTACAATAGCCAAGTGCTGGAAGCAACCTAAGT
The DNA here is from genome assembly GCF_022682495.2 of Desmodus rotundus. Lineage (NCBI taxonomy): Eukaryota > Metazoa > Chordata > Mammalia > Chiroptera > Phyllostomidae > Desmodus > Desmodus rotundus. The sequence goes on along the minus strand of NC_071400.1, from coordinate 20,060,131 downwards.
GCCCATCAGTAAATGTGTGGATCAAAAAACGATAGTACATTTACACAATGGAATACTACACAGAGTAGAAAAGAACCTCCTACCCTTTGTGACAGCATGGATGGAACTAGAAAGTATTATGCTAAATGAAATAAGCCAGGTGGTGAAAGTAAAAATGTAACACATTCTTAATACAAAACGAAATACATAGAGACACACCACAAGATAACACAAATAACATAATTAGCTGAATTGTGTTTTATAATTATCCTCAATGGGGTGAAAACAAAATGTAGTTGACATTAAGAAAAGGAAAGTCCCAGCAAAAAACATAAACAAAGAAAAAAAGGCAAAAATGAAATTATGGTACTGAAACATACAATATCTGAAATTAAATTCACTGAATATACTTAAATGCAGAATGGAAATGACAGAGGGAAGACTAAATTAAGTTGAAGATTAATTAATGTGAACAACACAGAGAAAACTGTAGTACATTTACACAGTGAAATGTTATTCAGCCATAAGAAAGGAACTCTTACCTTTTGTGACAGTGTGGGTGGAAATTGAGAGTAATAAGCTAAATTAAATTAGCCAGTCAGAGAAAGATAAGTATGACATAATTTCACTTACATGTGGAATGTTATGAACAAAATAAACTAACAAAGTAAAGACACATTCATGGATACAGAGAATAGACTGATAGCTATCAGAGGGAGGGGTTTGGCAGGGAAAGGGTGATGGAATTAGTCAAAAAAAGATAAACTCATTGGACACAGACAACAATATGGTAATAGCAAGAGGGAAGAGAATGTGGGGGAAGAAGAAGAGGGTAAAAGGGGTATACATGGTGGTGGAAGGAGACTTGACTTGGGATATTAAACACACGATACAATATAGAGATGATGTGGAATTGTATACCTGAAACCTATATAATTTTTTAACCAATGTCAACTCAAAAAATTCAATAGAAAAAATGAATAGACACAGAGATTCTACTTCTGGGGAATTATTTGAAGAAACCCAAAACACAAATTCAAAAGAATACATGCACCTCTATGTACTTTGCAGCATTATTTACAATAGCCAAGATATGGAAGCAGTCCAAGTGCCAATCAGTAGATAAGTGGATTAAAACGTGGTGGTACAAGAAATGGAGAAGCCAAAGAATTTATATGTACAACCCATGGACATGAACCATAGAAGGGGAATGCTAGAGGGTGATGGTGGTGGTGCAGAGAGGAGGGGGATAAAGGGGAGAAAAAAATTGGGAGAACTGTAATAGCAAAATCAATAAAATATACTATAAACAAAAGAAAAAAAGTGGTGGTACATGTATATTCAACCATAAAAAATGAATGAAATTTTATCATTAGCAGCAGCATGGATAGACCTAGAGGGTATTGTGCTCAGTGAAATAAATCAGTCAGAAAAAGAAAATTACCATATAATTTCATTTATACGTGGAATCTAAAGAAACAAACAAAATTGAAACAGACTCATAGACACAGAGAGAAGACTGGTGGATGCCAGAGAAGAGGGAGATTTGGTGACAAAGTAAAAGAGGTAAAGGGTTTAAGAAGTACAAATTGGTACTTACAAAATAGTCGTGAGGATGTAAAATACATCTTTGTGTAATATAGTCAGTAATATTGCAGTAACTATGTATGGTGCCAGGTGAGTAATGGAAATATTGGAAGGAATACATTATAAAATATATGATTGTCTAACCACTATGCTGTACACATGAAACCAATACAAAACTATATTAAATATAAACTATAATTTATAATTTAAATTTTAAAAAAGAAAAAAAATGAATAAAGCCTCATGGAACTGCTACAGAATACTTAACAACCCAACATAAGTGTAATTGTACTCCCAAAATAACAAAAGACATAAAATAGGACTGAAAAAATATTTAAAGATAAAATGGGTGAAATTCCCCAAATTTAAACAAAGGTATCCAAAATTATCAAATAAAATAAACATTGAAAATGACCATGCAAAGGCACATGATAGACAAATTGTTGACATGGATAAAAAACAAATCTTGAAAGCAGTAAGAGAATAGCAACACAATACATATGAGGAAAAAATAGTTAGATTAATGGCTGAATTTTTGCCATAAAACATAGAAGCCAAGTTAGTCAATAATATCCTCAAAGTGCTGAAATAATAAAGTAAAAGATCAGCTCATACTTCTGCATCCAGTGAAAATATTCTCTAAGAATAAAGACAAAATAAACACATTTCTAAATAATATAAAATAAAAGTAACACATTTTCTTTCACCAGGAGAACTATAGTGTGAGAAATGATAAAGTAACTTTTGGCCAAGATGGAGGTGTAGGTAGATATACTTTGCCTCCTCACACAACCAAAAGAAGGACTACAACAAATTTAAAAACAAAAAATAACCAGAACTGCCAGAAAATCAAACTGTATGGAAGTCTGACAACCAGGGATTTAAAGAAGAAACATTTATTCAGACTGGTAGGGATGGCAGAGACAGGCAGTTGGGTGGAGAAGAAGCATGGCAAGGCAGCAGCTGGTGGACCAGGTGGTACCATATTTGCATGCAGGTAAACCAGAATGAAAAACTGGGGTGCAAGACAAACGGTGCAACCAAGGGTTCCAGTACTGGAAAAGAAGCCTCAAAATCTCTGGATGCAAAACTTGTGGGTGTTGCAGTGGCAGGAGAAACTCCCAGCCCCACAGCACAGTTTGTTGGAGAGATCCAAAGTGTCCTAGAACATACAAAAAACCAGCCACCTGGGAACCAGCATCAGGAGGGCCCAGTTTGCTTGTGGATAGTGAAGGAAGTGAGTGAAAGATGGCAGAGAGCTGAGCAAGCAGCACTGTAACCTATCTGACCTTCACCCACATACAGCACCACAACTCAACAAAGTGGGTTGCCCCACTCTGGTGAATACCTAAGGCTCTACCCCATACAACATAACAGGTGCACCAAGACAAAGAAATATGGCCCAAATGAAAGAACAGATCAAAACTCCCAAAATAGGACTAGGTGACAAAGAGATAGTTAACTTATCAAATGCAGAGTTCAAAACACTGGTAATAAGGATGTTCACAGAAATGATTAAATATGGTTGCAAAAGAGAGGAAGAAGTAAGGGCTATGCAAAGTGAAATAAAGAAAAACATACAGGGAACCAACAGTGAAAGGAAGGAACCTGGGACTCAAATGATTTAGAACAGAGGAAGAAACAAACTTTCAACCAGAACAGGACGAAGAAAGAAGAATTCAAAAAATAATAATAACAGAGAGGCTTAGGAACCTCCAGGACAACTCTAAAAGTTCCAACATGCAAATCATAGAGGTACTAGGAGAAGAGGAAGGGCAAAAAATTGAAAACTTATTTGGAAACATAATGAAGGAGAACTTCCCCAATCTGACAAAGGAAATAGACTTCCAGGAAGTCCAGGAAGCTCAGAGAATCCCAAAGAAGTTGGACCCAAGGAAGCATATTTAAAGCACATGAGAGTTACATTACCCAAGATTAAAGATAAGGACGGAATCCTAAAAGCATCAAGAGAAAAGGAGATAGTTACCTACAAATGAGTTCCCATGAGACTATAAGCTGATTTCTCAAAAGAAACCTTGCAGGCAAGAAGGGGCAGGAAAGAAGTACTCAAATTTGTGTAAGACAAGGTCCTATATCCAAGATTACTCTATCCAGCAAAGCTATCATTTAGAATAAAAGGGCAGATAAAGTGTTTCCCAGAAAAGGTCAAGTTAGAGGAGTTCATCATCACCGAGACCCTATTATATGAAATGTTAAAGGGATTTATCTAAGAAAAAGAACAAAATTATGAACAGTAAAATGATAACAAACTCACAACTATGAACAACTAAACCTAAAAAAAAAAAAAAAAAAAAAAAAAAAAAAAAAAAAAAACCAAAAACAAGCTAAGCAAACAACTAGAACAGGAACAGATTTACAGAAATGCAGATCACATGGAGGGTCATCAGCAGGGAAGGTGAGGGGGAGAATGGGGGAAAAGGTACAGGGAATAAGAAGCATAAATGGTAGACACAAAATAGACAGGGGTAGGTTAAGAACAGTATAGGAAATGGAGAAGCCAAAGAACTTATATGTATGACCCATGGACATGAACTAAGGGAGGGAGTGCTGGCGGGGAAGGGGGAGTGCAGGGTGAAGGGAAATAAAGGGGATAAAAAAATGGAGCAATTGTAATAGCATAATCAATAAAATGTACTTTAAAAAAGAAATGATAAAATAAGTTCTTCATGCTGAAGGAAAATTTTGACAGAAGGAAATTGTGATTTTCAGAATGGAGTGAAAGTATTGGAAATGATAAATATTTGGTTAGATGCAAGAAAATTTTTCTTTTCATCCTAACGTTTTCCTTAAAGGGAAAGATATGGTATTGTTTTATAGGATTTATAACATATGCAGATGTAATATATGTAACAAATTTTGTATAAAACAAGGGTAAGAAGCCTAATTGTGTAAAAGATAAGATAAATATTTTAGAGCAGGCCCATAATATCTCTCTCATACATTCTTCTTTGGTATTATTTTTAATATTAATTTTTTATTGTTATTCAATTACAGTTGTGTGCCTTTTCTCCCCATCCCTCCACCCCACCCCAGTTGAACACCCCTCCCTCCCCCACCTCCACCCTCCCCCTTGATTTTGTCCAGGTGTCAATTATAGTAGTTCCTATAATCCCCTCTTCCCACTGTCCACACACCACACCCACGTGGCTAGTGTTAGATTGTTCTTAACTTCAATGTCTCTGGTTATATTTTGTTTGCTTTTTTCTTCTATTGATTATGTTCCAGATAAAGGTGAGATCATATAGTATTTGTCCCTCACCTCCTGGCTTATTTCACTTAGCACAATGCTCTCCAGTTTCATCCATGCTGTTGCAAAGGGTATAAGCTCCTTCTTTCTCTCTGCTGCGTAGAATTCCATTGTGTAAATATACCATAGTTTTTGGATCCACTCGTTTGCTGATGGGCACTTCGGTTGCTTCCAGTACTTGGCTATTGTAAATTGTGCTGCTATGAACATTGGGGTGCACAGGTTCTTTTGGATTGGTGTTTCAGGGTTCTTAGGGTATAATCCCAGCAGCAGAATTGCTGGGTCAAAGGGCAGTTCCATTTTTAGTTTTCTGAGGAAATTCCATACTGTTTTCCACAGTGGCCGCACCAGTCTGCATTCCCACCAACAGTGCACTAGGGTTCCCTTTTCTCCGCATCCTCTCCAACATTTGTTTGTGGATTTGTTTATGTTGGCCACTCTGACTGGTGTGAGATGGTACCTCATTGTGGTTTTAATTTGCATCTCTCTGATGGCTAGTGATGCTGAGCATCTTTTCATATGTCTCTGGGCCCTCTGTATGTCTTCCTTGGAGAAGTGTCTATTCAAGTCCTTTGCCCATTTTTTAATTGGGTTGTTTGTCTTCCTGGAGTGGAGTCATGTGAGTTCTTTATATATTTTGGGGATCAGGCCCTTGTCTGAGGTATCATTGGCAAATATGTTTTCCCATACTGTTGGTTCTCTTTGTATTTTAATGCTGTTTTGTTAGCCCTGCAGAAGCTTTTTATTTTGATGAGGTCCCATTTGTTTATTCTTTCCTTTATGTCCCTTGCTTTAGGGGACATGTCTGTGAGGATGTTGCTGTGTAGAATGTCTGAGATCTTCCTGCCAATGTTTTCCTCGAAGACTTTTATGGTGTTAGGACTTATATTAAAGTCTTTTTTCCATCTTGAATTTATTTTTGTGCATGGTGTAAGTTGGTGATCGAGTTTCATTTTTTTTGCATGTAGCTGTCCAGATCTCCCAACACCATCTGTTGAAGAGGCTGTTTTTGCTCCATTTTATGCTCCTGCCTCCTTTGTCAAATATTGATTGACTGTAAAGACTTGGGTTTATTTCTGGGCTCTCTGTTCTGTTCCATTGGTCTATGTGCCTGTTTTTATGCCAGTATCAGGCTGTTTTGATTACAGTGGCCTTGTAATACAGTTTGATATCAGGTATTGTGATCCCTCCTGCTTTGTTCTTCTTTCTCAAAATTGCTGCAGCTATTCGGGGTCATTTATGGTTCCATATGAATTTCTGCAATGTTTGTTCTATATCTGTGAAATATGTCATGGGTACTCTAATAGGGATTGCATTGAATCTATAAAGTGCTTTGGGTAGTATGGCCATTTTGATGATGTTAATTCTTCCAATCCATGAGCATGGTACATGCTTCCATTTGTTTGTGTCTTCCTTAATTTCTTTCTTCAGCGTTGTGTAGTTTTCTGAGTACAGGTCTTTTACCTCCTTGGTTAGGTTTATTCCTAGGTACTTGATTAATATTGATTTTTCTTGTTAGAACTTCATTCAAAGAGGAATGTCAGAAATATTCCATTCCAGCCATACTATAAGAGGAGGCTGTACCTTTCTCATGCTTGTGGAATGTATTTCTGTCTCTTGTGACATGATCCAACACCAGTTATTCTTGAGCTGAAGACACTCCAGACTTCTAACTTCCCAAACTACACGGTCCAGCACAAATAACACCCCTTTTTTATTATAAAGTCTTTTATTACATAATCACAAGCATGTGATTCTGTAACATAACAGTATCACACTCAAGCACACCATATGACATTTTAGGTGAAATGCTCAAATTAAAGCTGTAAATTGTAACACTGATATTATTACCCTACCAACCACACTCAAGCAGGCCTTACTTCTGCCAGACCCTGTAGAATGGCTTTGGCTCTCTCTTTTCTTCATCTACCACTACCTTATTTTTCTTGTTGCTATATCAAATGGTATTTTTTTCCTGATTTCTGTTTATGCATTTTCATTGTTGGTATACAGGAATGCCTTTGTTTTCTGAGTATTGACTTTGTATCCAGCTGTTTTGCCAAATTCATTTATTAGGTCGAGTACTTTTTTGGTGGAGTCTATAGGATTTTCCATGTACACTATCATGTCATCTGCAAACAGTGACAGTTTCATTTCCTCCTTTCCAGTTTGGATGCCTTTTATTTCTTTTTCTTGTCTGATTGCTGTGGCTAGGACTTCCAATACTATGTTGAATAGGAGTGGTGAGAGAGGGCATCCTTGTCTTTTTCCTGATCTTAGTGGGAAAGCTCTAGTTTTTGTCCATTGAGTATGATGTTGGCTGTAGGTCTCTCATATAGGGCCTTTATTATGTTGAGGAATGCTCCCTCTATTCCCACTTTGCTGAGTGTTTTTATCATAAATGGGTGCTGTACTTTATCAAATGCTTTTTCTGCATCTATTGATATGACCTTGTGATTTTTGTCTTTGCTGTTGTTGATGTGATGTATTATGTTTATTGATTTGCAAATATTGTACCATCCTTGCATCCCTGGGATGAATCACACTTGGTCATGGTGTATGATCTTTTTAATGTATTGCTGGATGCGGTTTGCTAATATTTTGTTGATAATTTTAGCGTGTATGTTCATCAGCGATATTGGCCTGAAGTTTTCTTTCTTCATTGTGTCTTTATCTGGTGCTGGGATTAGGATGATGCTGGCTTCATAAATAGAGTTTGGGAGTATTCCATCATTTTGGATTTTTTCGAATAATCTGTGAAGGATAGGGGTTAGCTCTTCCTTAAATGCTTTGTAGAATTCTCCTGTGAAACCATCTGGTCCAGGGCTTTTGTGTGTTGGGAGTTTTTTGATGACTGCTTAAATTTCGTCTGCTGTTATTGGTCTGTACAGGTTTTCTGCTTCTTCTTCATTCAGTTTTGGAAGATTATACTTCTAGAAATGTGTCCATTTCACCTAGGTTTTCAAATTTCTTGACATACAGTTTTTTTTAGTAATTTCTTACAATCCTTTGTATTTCTGTGGTATCAGTTGTAATCTCTCCTCTTTCATTTCTAATTCTGTTTATTTGGATCCTCTCTTTTTTTCTTGATGAGCCTACTTAAAGGCTTGTTGATTTTGTTTATCTTTTCAAAGAATCAGCTCCTGGATTCATTGATCCTTAGAATTGTGCTTTTAGTCTCTATGCCAGTTAACTCTGCCCTGATGTTGGTTATTTCCTTCCTTCTGCTTGCTCTGGGCTGTCTTTGTTGTTGTCCCTCGAGTTCTAGTAGGTGTAGGGTTAGGTTGTTTGTTTGAAATGTTTCTATCTTTTTAAGGTAGGCCTGTATTGCTATGAACTTCCCTCTCAGGTCTGCCTTTGCTGTGTCTCATAGGTTTTGGGGTGTTGTGAGTTCATTTTCATTTGTTTCCAGAAAGTTTTTTATTTCTTCCCTAATCTCATTCTTGACCCATTCATTGTTTAATAGCATCCTATTCAGTCTCCATGATTTTGAGTGTTTTGGGCTTTTTTCCTTTGGGGTTGGTTTCTAGTTTCAGTCCCTTGTGGTCAGAGAAAATGCTTGATATGATTTCAATTTTCTTGAATTTGTTGAGGCTTGCTTTGTGACCTATCATGTGGTCTATCTTTGGAAAAGTTCCATGTACACTTGAAAAGAATGTGTATTTTGCTTCTTTGGGATGAAAAGCTCTCTATATATCAGTTAAGTCCATTTCATCTAGGGTATTGTTAAGTGACACAATATCCTTCTTGATATTTTGTTTGGAAGACCTGTCCATTTTTGATAGTGGGGTGTTAAAGTCCCCTACTATAATTGTGTTGCTGTCAATATCTTTCTTGAAGTCCTCCAAGATTTTCTTTATGTATTTGGGTGCTCCTATGTTGGGTGCGTATATATTTACAATGTTTATGTCTTTTGGTGGATTCTTCCTTTGAGTACTATGAAGTGACCTTCTGGGTCTCTCCTTATGGCCCTTCTTTGGAAGTCTATTTTGTCTGATATGAGTGTTGCAACCCCTGCTTTTTTTTTTTTTTTCCTGTCTGTTTGCTTGGAAAGTTTGTTTCTAGCCCTTCACTTTCAGTCTGTGTAAGTCTTTTGTCCTGAGATGGGTCTCTTGTAGGCAGCATATGTGTGGGTCATATTTTCTTATCCATTCAGCTATTCTGTGTCTTTTGATTGGAACATTTAATCCATTTACATTTAATGTTATTATCAATAGGTAGTTATTCATTGCCATTTTTTCCTACCTGTGTTCCTCTCGCTTTCTCTTTTCCTTCCTTTCCTTAAAGCAGTCCCTTTAGCATCTCTTGCAGAGCTGGTTTGGTGGAAGTGTATTCTTTTAGACTTCTTTTGTCTGGGAAACTCTTTATTTGGCCTTCTATCTTGATTGAGAGCCTTGCTGGGTAAAGTAGTCTTGGTTGCAGGCCTCTGCTTCTCATTACTTGGAATATTTTTTGCCATTCTCTTCTGGCTTGGAGCGTTTCCATTGAGAAGTCAGTTGCTAGCCTTATTGGGGCTCCCTTGTATGTTACTTCCTGTTTCTCCCTTGCTGCCTTTAAGATCCTCTCTTTGTCTTGGAATTTTGCCATTTTAATTATGATGTGTCTTGCAGTGGGCCTCTTTGGGTTCCTCTTGATTGGAACTTTCTGTGTTTTCAGAAATTGTATTCTTCATTTCCTCCTGGCCCTTGTTGATAGTTTCTATTTCCTTTTTCATGTTAATATAGTTTGCAGTGAGTTCATTTTAGTTTCCCTGTAGTTCCTGGTAGTTCTCTGTGAGCTCAGTGAGCTTCCTGATAACCATTGCTTTGAACTCAGTATCTGATAGTTGACTTGCCTCTTTTTCAGTTAGCATTCTTTCTGAGGCTTCCTCCTTTCCTTTCATTTGGGTATTCTTTCTTTGTCTTCCCATTGTTTGTGAGACTCTTCTTGTTAGCCTCTGCTTCTTAAATTGATCTATTCTGACTCCCTGGGTTTATTGTATGAACTTGTATGGTAGAATGCCAATGGGATTCAGTGGTGCCGTCTCCTTAATCTCCTGTGCTCGCTGGACTTGAGCTGATGTTTATGGGTCTAACATGGTCTAACTCTGGTCTTTTCAGCACTCTAGGTTTTATTGTCTCACCTGTGGGAAAAAGAGAAAGGGGGGGAGAAAAAAAAGAAGAAGGGAAGGAGGGAAAAAGGGCATAGAAAAGGACAGGAAGGAAGGAAGGAGGAATAAAGAAAGATCGGAGGCAAGATAAGAAGTAATTTTAACAAAAATTAAAACAAAAGAATAAATAAAAGATTGCAGGAAGAAGGAATAAAAATGTAAAGGATGGAAGGAAGAAGGAATAAAAAAAGAAAGGAGGACAGAAAGGAAGAAGGAATTCAGGGCGAAAGGAGGAAAGAAATGAAAAGTATTCTGCTGGCTTTAAACCGGTTAGGTTAGTTCTGCTGGTCTTCCTGTCTGTGAAATGGGAGGGGGTGGTTGGAAGGATTGGTTTCACTTTTCTCCCTTCCTGAGTCACACTCTTTGCTGTTGTTCAGCCTTCAGTCCAGTTCCTCAGGGTCCTTCTGCTCCCCACTAGGCCTTTAGTTCACTTGCTGTGCTGTCCTTGAGTTGTACCAATTAGGGGCAACTCAAACTCCACCTTCTTTCTCTTTGCTGTCTTAGATGCTAGGGGCTCTCGGTGCTGCTATGGGGTAGTTCAGCCCCCTACTGGGTCGAGTCTTTCTGGGAAATGCAGTCTCCCCCAGCCCTGCAGCTCCCCTCTACGGGGTGTTCTGCCTTCCTTCTAGAGAGCCAGTAGGCCCTGCAGGGCTCTGTGGGCAGGGTGTAGGTAGGAGTTTTTGAACCTGTGCGTTTAGGTGTGGTCGCTTGCAGGCAGCCAGGCCGTTGATCAGCTGATCTGCCGCTTTGTATCTGGGTGGCATGAGGCTGGTGGGTCTGCTGCTTTGGGCTTTGTGTGGGGCAGCTAGCCTCTGCTCCAGGTTCGCACCCACCCGAGGTTTCAGGTGTGGGCATCCAGGTGGGGTTTCAGGTGTGGGCGGCCAGCGGGGTTTCAGTTGTGGGCCCCCAGTCCGCTAATCTGGGTGTGCACAACCAGGCTTCAGGTGAGAGCTGGGGCTCCTTATCCGCATTCACAGTCCAGGGCCTGAGGGGGAAGGGGTGCCAGAGGCCGCGGCTGCTGTGGAGAGTTCTCTAACTAGCCACTGAGTGCCTCTATTTTCTTTTTCTTTTTGAGAAGTTCTTCCTATTCAAGCCCCCCTGGTCCAAACAAGCACCTGGCTGCTCACAGCCCAGCCTGGCTCTCTCCCAAGAATCCTGCAGCAGACCTTGTGCCCAGGCCGGGGGCTTCAGCCGCCCTTGTCCCCACGCAGGTCACAGGGACCTTATTGTCCTTAAGCACTCTTCTTACCGTCAGATCTTTCAGTGTCCTCTATCTTTGGTCTCCGATCTTCATATATGCTGGAATACCGTTGGCTGTTCGCTCTGTTCCTCAGATCAACTAGGTGTTTCACTGGTGCTGAGGGGAAGTGGACTCCGCTCCCACCTATCTCGCCGCCATCTTCCCCTGATCTGGTATTGTTTTTATAATCCTTTAAAAACCAAAACATTTTAGCTCCAGATCTACACAAAAACAGACTGCAAGCCAGATTTAGCTCGTGGGCTAGAGTTTGAGAGTCACTGGTAGAAGAGATAGGAGTATATTGACCTATATGGTTTTAGGTATTCTACATTTTACATTAAATGACACAATATTAACCATAAGCAGCCTATAATAATATGGTCTACTCATTAAAGAAACCACTAAAAATAACTAAATAAATATAAGTAAAAAATCAATAGCAAAATTACAGTGAAATTCTAAAAATATCCAAATAATTTCCCCCAAAAGTTATTAAAATAGGAATATAAGTAAAGAAAAGTAAAAGAAATGACAAAAACAATAAAATAATAAAATGGACTACATATCAATAACCATATCAACATCAATAATTACATTAAGAGTTTAGTATTCAACATTCAGATTAAATTGCAGAGATTTTAAGAATGGAAAAGAGAATAACCCAAATATATTTTGTTTATAAGAGAAGCATTTTAAATACATAAACAAAATCAATTGAATGTAAATAGTTGTGAAAATATATAAAAGCGAACAATAAACATAAAGAGACTGCACAGGGTATAATAACAGCAGATAAAATAGATTCAAGTCCTGGCTGGTGTGGCTCAGTAGATTTAGTGCCCACCTGTAAACCAAAGGGTCACCAGTTGGACTCTGGTCAAGGGACATGCCTGGGTGGCAGGCCAGATCCCCAGTAGGGATTTTGTGAAAGGCAACCACACACTGGTGTTTCTCTCCCTCTTTTTCTCCCTCCCTTCCTCTCTCTCTAAAAATAAATAAATGAAATCTTAAAAAAATAGATTTCAAGACAAAATGTGTTAGCAGAGGAAAATAAAGGTATTTCATAATGAGAAAATATTCTATTAATCAGGAATATCAATCATAAATACATATGTGCCTAATAATGGAATTTTTAAATACCTGAAGTAAAACTTGATGAAATCTGTTGGGAACTGCCCTGCCTGGTTTCAGAAGCTGTAATCCCTGGTGGCTAACGCTGAGTAAAAAGACCTTGGAACCATAAGCCATTGAGGAGACAAAAGCTTATCTTCCTTGTAGGGGCACCACCTCTGCCCCTTTTAAGTCACCGTGCTTGGCCATGGGCAGATGACTCGTTAGCCAATGATGGGTAAGATTCCTCAAAGGAGGGATGACCTAAGACAGGCATGGTCACAAAGGGGCCCTCAGGGAAGGACTTGGGAGGGCAATAGAAAAAGGGGGCGATGGACCCTCACCCTTCTGCTTTGACATAGCTTGAGTCCTCATTCTGTCTGCAAGAAGTTTCCTAATCTCTTGGGTGCCTTACTTCCCCTGCCTGACTTAAGCCTGAAACAATGCCAGAAGTGGTTGTGGGCCTGTTCTGGAAAGGGCAGATTCCCCAGGGAGATCAGGCCTAAGAAAGAATGCATAAAATCCTATGAAACCTACTTTGCTAATACCCTCAATTTAAATGACAAGGTTCCAAGCATGAAATGAGTTTGTTTCCCCAAAGTTTCATGGCCTTTTAGCTATCTGACCCTGACTCAAAATAAGCCCTCACAGTTTTTTGTATGTTACCAATTGTTTGATCATTACTGCCTGACAATGATTGATAAGATTTACATATATGCCCTATATTCATATGCAAATTAAACCCAATAAAAGCCCATTGAGGAACAAGCTCCTGGTCCTCCTTCGAGAGAAGAGAGATCGGCCACCTTTCCTCCCCAAGCAGATCATGTCTTGGTAGACTTATTCTCATCCGTGGTGGACGTGGTGCCCACAGAGCCCCCCCTATACACACACAAATCAAAGGGGAAAAGGGACAATTTCACAGTCATGGTTAGAGATTCTATCACCATTTTTCAGCAATTGATAAAACAACTAGTCAAAAATATTAGCAAAAAATACAAGATTAGCAAAAAAAGCACTAAAAAGCACCATGACCTAATTGATGCTTACAGACACTAGCTTATATAAATGTATAATGCACATTATTTTCACTAGAATAAGTCATATGATGTCCCAATGTCAAAGAACATATATAAAAGACACATGGACAAAGCCAAAGGCGGGGTAGGATCAAGGGTGGGAATTGGGGATGGGTAGGGAGGAGGAAGTGGTGAGGGGGAAATGGAGACTGTACTTGAACAACAATAAAAAAATAAAATAAAATAGAAGCAAAAAAAGAGATTGAAATCATAGAGTATATTTTCTAGCACAGTATTGAACTAGATATCAATATTGATAAGATACCTAAGAAAGACCCAAATATTTGGAAATTAAGGAACATAATTTTAATTGAGCAATAAGGCACAAAAGAAAACAGAGCTAATATAAGCTGGCACCATGCATATTTATTACAATGTTATTGCTATATCTCTTATGCTTTACTTATTTCTCCATGACTATTTGATATGTGAATATATTATAAATAAAATTGTAATTATATGCAACATATCAAAATTTGGGGGTTAACTAAACCAGTACTTGAAGGTTTATTTGTGAACCAAAACTAATTTTAGAAAATCAACAAAATTGATAAATATCTATCTAGACTGATCATGAAAAATGAAAGAATACAGGAATAACAATCAGGAATAAGAAAAGTAGGAACTATCATTATAGTTCCTAAAGTAATAAAAAAGGAAAATGAGAATATTATGAACAACTTCACACAAATACATTTGACAATTTAGATGAAATGTACATATTCCTCCAATGACACAAATTACCAAAAAATTAACCCAAAAAGGAATTGGCACCTGAATAACTTTATATTAATCGAACTGGTGGTTTCAAACTTTTCAACAAAGCATACTCCAGGGCCACAAAAACAAAATAGCAATTATGTGACCTGTTGGAGATGTTAGCTAATGCTGGAGTAGTAATCATATATAATGTATAAGCATATCAAATCAATACTTGTACAGCTTAAAATCATATAATGAAACTTTTTTCTAAAATACATATCAAACGTTACATAATGTTGTATGTCAATTATATCAAAACAAAGCTGAAAAAAGAAAAAAATGGAATGAGATTACTTTTTTATTAAATTCAACCAAACTTTTATGGGAGATAGTCAGTCAATACTACACAACTCATTCAGAAAATAGAAATGAATAATACACTTCCAAAATATTTTTATGATTACTACATGGGTAATAAAATCAAACAATGACATTATAAGAAAAAACAGGAGGTCAATATCTCCCAACAACATAGATGCAAAGATCCTTAAAACATTTAGCAAATTGAATATATTAAAAGGATACTGTATTATGACTTTGTGTTTATAACAAGAATGCAAGATGGATTTAATATCCAAAAAATAAATCAATGTTACTATATAAAGAATAAAGGAAAGATACCATATGACCATTTTAATAGTTGCTGAAAAGAATTTAATCAAATTTAACACCTGTTAATGATGAAAATATCTTGACAAACTAGAAACAGAAGGAAACATCCTCAACCTGATTAAGGGTACCAAAAATAAATAAATAAATACGTAAATAGTAAATAAATAAATAAGCAAGCAAGCAACAACAAACCCTATAGTCAGCATCATACTCAAGTGAAAACCTGAATTATTTCTACCTAAATTTAGGAACTAGTTAAAAGTGCCCAGTCTTACCACTAATATTCAATGTTGTACTGGAGTGTCTTGCTAATAAAATATGGTAAGAAAAGGAAATAAAAGACATCAAATGAAAAACTGTCTTTATTTGCGAACAGCATAATCTTGAAGGCGAACAATAAGGCATTTATGAAAATAAGAAATAGTATAAATAAATGAATTTATACTGTTCACTGACTATATGTCAATATACAAAATCAATTTTGTTTATATATGTTAATTCTCCTTACACTCATCTATGTGTTCCATGGAATATTCCAAAAGGAATTTTTGTAGAAATTGAAACTTTTCTAAAATATATATCAAAAATAAAGAATCAAGAATAGCCAATTTCAAAAAAGAAAGTTGGATGATTCACACTACCTAACATTAAGCCTTATTCTAAAGTCATATATAGAGTGGTATTGCTTTAAGCATAAGCAAATTGAATAATGGATCAGAATAGAGAGTATAGAACTGGAGCCATACGTGTAAGGGTTATTGAACTTTGACAGAGGTCACAAGGTAATTCAATAGCAAAAGACAGTCTTGACTATTTCTCAGTAATAAGAAACAGTAAAAAGCCAATGCATGCAACAACATGGATAAATATCAAAAATGTTAAGTACTATAAGAAGTTAGAAACAAAAATATTCATACTGTATGCATTCATGCATACTAGTAAACTAGTATAATAACTAGTAAGTAACTAGCCAATAACTAGTAAAACTAATATGGGCAAACAGAAAACAGAACAGTATTTGCCAGTGGAAGTAGGGATTGACTGGAAGAAAACACGAGATAATTTTGGGGGATTGTAGAAATAGTCTATTTACTGAGGTTGTGATTACATAGGTATATACCCTTTTCATAATTCAGTTTTATACTTAAGATGTGTACTTCACTATATGTAAACTTAACTTTCATTTAAAAAGGGAGGAGTAAAGAATACTTTCTCAGAAAGGAAAATGGATTGCCCAAAGTTTAAAATTCAGGCAGGTGCTTTAAGAGCTACATCTCAATGTCTGAACAAACAACTTTATACTATACAACTGATATTCCAAGAAGAAAAGTGAACAATTTCATACTCTTAACACATCAAGAATAATCCCAGGTATATGAAAAGTCAAATGTCTTCCAGGTTTTTTTCTTCTCTCTTTAGATGCCAGTTTCAGATGTGTTTCCAATTCCTAAAAGAATGAGAGTTCTTCATAAAGTACCTCAACTTTGCTTTTCAACTTACCCAAGCCATATCCCCAAAATAAATAATTAGAAATGAATTTCAATCATTTGATTGGGTTTATAACATTTGCTGGAAAAGACAAATAAGGAACTATCAACCTTTTGCTGGAGAAATAAAACAGTAATGCAGGCACAATGTATATTTTTAAATAACCATTTTTAAGGATTTTATTTATTTATTTTTAGACAGAGGGAAAGGGAGGGAGAGAGGGAGAGAAATATCAATGTGTGGTTGCCTCTCATGCATCCCCTACTGGGAACCTGTCCCATAACCCAGGCATGTGCCCTGACTGGGAATCGAACCAGCAACCCTTTGTTTTGTAAGCCAGCACTCAATCCACTGAGCCACATAAGCCAGGGCACAGTGTATATCTTACACCCCAGCCCTTGTTCTGTCATGTTGTAACATAACTAAAGGCTATATTTTTAGCTGCTTTGCACTGATAACTAAGGATTTTGGAGTTCCAAACAGTTTTTGTTCAAGCATCCCCTGATGTAGCTATATTCCCAGAAGTTGAAGGGATCTTAAGGGACTACAGCTGTAGTCCTCCACAGAAAATCTCTACCAGGGTGTCCAACCTTTTGTCATCCATGGGCCACACAGGAAGAAGAAAAGTTGTCTTGGGCCACACATTAAATACATTGTGACACATCATCACAAAAAGATCTCATAATGTTTTCAGTAAATTTATGATTTTGTGTTGGGCCACATTCATAGCCATCCTGAGCTGCATGTGGCCCTTTGGGATACCAACCCAACAGAATAATTGATGGTATACTCTCAGAATTACCCCAATGTTCATAAAGGTATTTGTATACAAACAACTACCACTTCAATGATACCCTTTTATTCTGTAAACTTGACAAAGAAATCTGCTTCTCAATAATAATAGTAGCTACAAGTTACTGAACACTTTCATCAGGCATTGTTGAGCATTGTTTTATTTTATACCCCCAAAAACCATATTAGTTAACTATGATTATAGTCACATCCATTTTCCAGATGAAGAAACTGAGATGCAGAGAAGTCACACAATTAGTAAGTGGCAGAGCTGGGAATTGACCTCAGACTGAGTTGACAAAAAATGCTAAGCTATTTTGTTTTATTGATAAATCTTCATCAGGCCCCCAGCTTGGGTTTGGTTACAAAAGGAGCTTGAGCCATAAATGCAGCCTCTTATATTTCTTATTAAATTCATGATGGGATTCAGTAAATGCAGATGGGAGGAGAAAAGCAAACATGTGAATATACTTAGAACATTACTTCAAGAAACAAAAAGGGAAAGAAAGGGAATATAAAGAAAAGGAAGGGATCATTAGGATAATCCAGTTATCAAAATATTTATCTCAGTAGTCTCTGTAATCATTGCAGAACAGGCAAGGGAAATAAGTCATTGCCAAGAGACCCTATCTCATGAGTACCCACAAGAGAACATCTTGGCAATTGAATTTATAGCCATTAAATGTTTTCATTGCAGCACTTGTTTTCCTATTCAAGGCATGAACTGCAGTCAGAAACATTTGGGGAACTCAAGGCAAATTTTTCAGCCTTGATGAGAGACCTCTTGGTCTGACACAGGAGATAGCATAAGAAGAACTCTGAGACTGAGCTGCTGTCTAGCATCTAGTGTCTAGCATCCTGGTTGCCAGGTAGTGCCTTTTAGTACTTAGGTAGCATCTAGGAATGAGTAAGTAAAGGCAGGACCCTCACAGTTGCGATCTAACAAAGAACTTAGTACAGGAGGCTAAAAGCAAAGGAAGACATGTCTCACCCATTGACACAGTAGTCCCAAACCTGATTCGATAAGGCTTCCAAGCATTTTGAACAACAAGCAAAACTATGATAGAGCAGGAAGGAGGGAGCCTTTGAAAATCTGTGTGTATCATCTCCACTAGCTGGGAAAGGGAAAACCTTGAGACTGTGTGTTCACCCCAAGACCTGGAAGAGGGAAGGCAAGGGATCTACAGTGCCCAAAGAATGGGGCCCATAAAACAGCTTTGGTTAACTGCCTCCCATCACGTAGGCAAAATGAACAAATAGAGTCTAGAGTAAGATAAGGATCTGTGCTAACAGATCTACACACATACCTATATTTGGGTAGTCACATCTCCCCAAAAGCTAGCACCACGTTTACTAATCAATATGTAACTCCTTCACCCCCATCCCGCATACTATTTAAATCCTTAAAACAAAGGACTTGTTCTCTTGGCTCTTGGCTTTTTCTTGACACATGGGAGGGCCCTAGGCAGCCAGCCTCTAGATGGGAGGCCTCTGGCCACCTGGGTGCTGGTCATCCAGCCTCTGGCCACCCTGCTCTTGCCCCATTGCTTTTGCTCTCTCATTAGAAATTAGCACTAATAAACTTTAGTTGCACACTAGTAAACTTGCTGATCTGCAATTCTTTACTGCTTCAGCAAGAAGAACCAAGTTTCTAGGAGTTTCTCCCATAACAGGTCCAGCCCTTAAAAGCTTCTTCGTTAAAAGCTTCCAGTCTTATGTAGACAGTTGAGCCTTCATTTTTCTGTGAGGGGGATAAGAAAACACTTTTTTCAGTTCATACCACCAGTATGAAGAATAGTTTTTCAAGTTTTCCTGAGTAATTTTCCATATTTATTGCAAAAATAAAAGACTATTCATATTAACTTCATCCATTCAGGTATTAACATCAATATATTTGCATTTGGAATTAAAAGGAGTTTTTATATTGAGAACTTATTAACTGTTCTTACCTGGTCAAATTTCACTAAGCAGACCACAGGAAGTTGTGGATTCTAGCACTTCCTGGATATTGGACTTTCTCCCACATCTGTGCTTGGGAAGTGCCACCTGAGTTATTGCTGTCAGTGAATTATGAAGTGTGTGTGTGCTTTGAAGTTATCTGATCATCACAGGCATTGGTGAGTAAACTTTATTTTCCCCTCAGCCAAAGAATTATAAACTCCGAGTCTCGTGACTGGAATAATCTAAAAGACTATCTTGTCTAACTTCTAGTCAATGCCTGAGTCACTTAAGCATCATATTCAGGCTTCTCTAATAATAATAGAATAGAAATAAATTTATTGACTTCTTAGTTTCTATCAAAAATAATTTTGTATGCATCATCTTTTCAATATATATTGAATCAGCCATTTTTCTACAGATGACAAAACTAAAGCCCAGAGAAGTTAGATGATTTGGCCAAAGTTACATGTAAGTGGCAGGACCAAGATTTAAACTCATGTCTATATGCAGAGTCCAAACCCTTAAACACCACATTGTCCCTCATAACTCAATTATCTGGGATAACTAAAATGTCTAATATTCCATCATGGTGTTCCTGAAAGTTGACTCATAATCAGAATATCCATAGCAGTGTTAGATTCAGAAAAATTCACTTACCATGACTCTACCTTCTCATTTCCCTTTTTACTCCTACTCCTACTCCTACTCCTACTCCTCCTCCTACTACTACTACTTTGCTATTAGTCCTTTTTACCATAATGAGAATAAAATATATTGGTTAGCAGAAAAATAAAATCGGTCATCAAATCATGAAATTCGAAGATAAAATAAAAGCCTATCTTGAAGACAATAAAGGAAAATTGGTATGGAAGATAAAGCTGTTATAAGCCATTATTAAGCAAACTCTAAAAATTTCATTGAGTTTGTTTCAATAGACTCAAGATCCCCTATTCAAAATGAATCTCTCAGTTTTTACTGGGTTCTATAACATAGAGTAGCAAAGCTTGTTTGTTTGACTTGTTTAAAGGTATTCGTATTCAGAATCCCTTTCCCCTTCTTCCTGCTAATCTCTCCCAGGGAAGGAACCATATCTTTTATTTATCTCTGTTTCTTTTAAAGTATTTATTTGTCCTTCCAACATATATTGAGCACCCTTTTTGACCTTGATGCTGTACTGAGCATTGGATACACTTGGAAAAACACACTCTATGTCTCATTCTAGTGAGGAAAGCAAACTCTAAACCAACAGCTGCAATTTGATTCACAGAGTGCTTTGATAGAAATATATACAGAGTACTGTAAGAACATAGCAGGTAGCACAGTGTCATGCATATTACAAATGTTCAATATCCATTTGCTAAATTTAATTTACTTAAAGAGAAGTTTAATTCAGTAGAGCAGGGATATGACTTATGAGATGGATCAAGGCCACAAGTATCTAAAACTTGCACTAACTGTTTCTCAGTACAAATTCCTCCATGCCTTCCACTTCCCCAAATTAAGACCAACACACAGAGGCTAAGGAAATTAAAATGTATGAACCAATTCATTATCTTTTGGTGTTTATATGCCTATGTTTCACCCTGCAAATGTAATCTTAAAGGAGAATATCCTATTATCATATGGCCCAGAAATACGCTATGACTTGGTTGTGACTGATGATAGTGGCAAAATTGATCAACTCCTAAATTTTCTGTATTAGTACTAGTTATAGCTTTAAAGTTAGAGAGGGTAGCAGTGGAGGATGGTTACCATGTGTAGATAAAAGTGGCAAGATGAAAGTCACGTGAAGGGAAGAGCCTTTGGAGTCAGAAATAGACAGTTGTATAATGTTGACTAATAGAAAAAAGTAAGTAAGTAAATACAGTATTATCTTGGTTCTCAAACTTAATTCATTCTGGAAAACTGTTCAAGAAGCGATTTGTTCCAAGCGATTTGAGTAGAACTGTATCTCCTTTGTTTGTCACCTGACAGACACATGACTGAACATACAGGTATCAGCATGAAAGGGTCTTCAGGTAAAGAATTGAGATGTGAAGTTTTGTTAGACAACCAAGACTTTTTTTCATGAACAACTTGGTTAAGAACTTAATTGTTCAAGAACCAAGATGTTAAAGAACTGAGATTTGGCTGTACTCGATGTTTCTAGCAGTGCTAAACAGTAAGAAGTACTAAGTAATCAGTAAGAAGTTGATGAAAACCAATTTCAGAAGTGGATTAGGAGTTATTTTTTGGTGATTAATAGAAAAAAAACTGGGTGGGATACCAGTGGAAAATGGAAAAATCTCATATCCCTTCAGGGAAAAAGAGTTGGACATGCATGAGATTCTCCTGTCTGTAGCATTCAAGATAAGCTAGCTTATTCTAAAGCAACACCCCCCCCATATTGAGTGGCTTGAAACAACAGTAATTTATTTCTTGCGCATACTACATAATCTGCAGTTGATCTCAATTCATTGAAGTAACCGAGAGACCCAGAATAATAGGAAATTATTTATGATGCATGTTTTAATTACTGCTGAGGCAAAAAAGGCATGTTGAATAGAGCATTGCTTTTTTAAGCTTCTGCTTGGAAGTGACATAAGTCACTTTTACTTATGTTTACATGGTTAAGTCAGTAATATGACAGTGATGTCATGTACCTGAAAGGACATGAGAACTTCAGTATTTGTGAAAGACCAATTACCACCATATATTCTTTCCTAATTTCTGTAACTTTACTTTTTTCATGGATGTTCGTATCTACCTTTATGAATTCATCTAATGCTTTGTACTCATGACTCTCAAAACTTATAGCTGGAAGCCAGATAGCTTTCTTTAGCTCAAGAGTTACATATCCATTTGGCTTCCCCACCACCCGATTGTTGGAAATTAAAATTGAAAACATTAAATCTACTTGTCACCATTATATTTAAAATTGTAATTGTTATTTCCCTACTTCTACTGATGGTACCTGAATTTTCCCACTGAACCAGCTAGCTTTCTTGAATGCTGCAGAAACTTTAGAAATACATATGTTTAAAGATTAAAAAGAGAAAAAAGCTGGCATAGTAAAAGAATAACTACTAAGGTGAGAGTTGAATTGAGAGAAAATAGATCTTAGAAGACAAGGAAGAATTTCAAGAAGTGGAAATGATCAGAAGTGTTAGATGAAATCAAAGACTGAGAAAGAACACTGGATTTGGTCATTAGTACTCCATTGGGTCACCTTCTAGTAGGTTCAGTTGTATGATGGCAACAAAATCTCTTAGTTGATTTACTCATCTTGCATTACAGAAACTTTGAACCTTTTGACTAATACTTCCCCATTCCCTTTTCCTTTTCTCCCAAGTTCCTGGAACCAGCCTTCTAATCGCTGCTTCTATGTGTTTGAATACCGTAGTTTCCTCATTTAAACAGTATTATATAGAATTTTTATTTATCTTTATGGCTTATATTTCAAAGCATAATGACCTCTATGTTGTCACAAAGATCAGGATACCCTTCTTTTCTAAGGCTGTATAATATTCCATTGTATGCATGTGTCACTTTTTTTAATTCATTAATTCACCAATGTTTTGGCTATTGTAAATAATACTGCATGCTGCAGTGAATGTGGGAGTGAAGATATCTCTTCATGATTCTTATTTAAATTTTGGATATATACCCAGAAGTGGGATCCATCATAGAGATCTACTGCCTAGCATAGAACCTATAGTTAACAATAGTGTATTGTATACTTAAAATGTGGCTAAAAGGATAGATCTTATGTTGTGTTCTTATCTCAATAACAATAATAATGAATTAAAAAGGCAGGAAGCAACTTTTGAAGGTGATAAATGTGTTTATGGTTCAGATTATAGTGATGGTTTCACAGATATATACTTATCTCCACTCATCAAGTTTTATATATTAAACATGTATAGATTTTGTGTGTGAATAACAATTCTATATAACAGCACTTTTAAATGCATTGAGTAGAAGAATTAACACAGATTGTGGAAATGGAGCTGAATAAGAGAATAACCATAGTTAGAAACTTGGTAAGGAGGAGAATTTGCTTAACCAGTGCCTTACCTCCTTTTTGCTAAGCATGCTTCCTTCTCTCTCTATCTCTTTGCTTACTATCTTCTTCCATATATCCTTAGTTTAATTCCCTGGATCCCTTCTTCTCTTAAGTCTGTCTTTTCTATATTGCCTTCTCTATGTCCTTGTTTCTCTCTACCATTTCATCCCTGTCATAATTACAGCATCATAAATCCTCACAGTTGTGCAGACTGAGCCAAGTTCAGCATGTGGTCCAATACAAGAGATATTTCCACTGTATTGCTGACCAAGCTTAAATCGAATATAGCATCATTGAGGGAGTAAGCTCACTAATTCATGAAATCATTTATTCCATTATATTAGATGACTCTAGTCATCTAGACAGAAAACCTGCCCTCCTGCTAAGGTGAAATCTGCCTCCTTTGAACTTTCTCTCATTCCTTCTTCTACCTTTCTGTGCTGTATCCTCCCCCACATACAATGCCACAATGCAGCAACCTGGGTTGCCCAGCCCTGGTGAATACCTAAGGCTCTGTCCATTACTATTTCACAGGTGCACTGAGATTTAAAAAAAAAAAAATAGGCCCAAATAAAAGAACAGATGATAGCCCCCAAAACAGAACTAAGCAATGAAAACATAGATAACCTTTCAGATGCAGAGTTCAAAACACTGGTAAGCAAGCATTTAAGGAAGAGCTAACCGCTATCCCTCACACACTATTTGAAAAAATGCAAAATGATAGAAGACTCCCAAACTCTTTTTATGAAGCCAGCATCATCCTAATCCCAAAACAAGATAAAGACACAATGAAGAAAGAAAACTTTAGGCCAATATTGCTGATGGACATACACGCTAAAATTCTCAACAAAATATTGGCAAACCGCATCCAGCAATACATTAAAAAGATCATACACCATGACCAAGTGGGATTCATCCCAGGGATACAAGGATGGTACAATATTCGCAAATCAATAAACATAATACATCACATCAACAACAGCAAAGACAAAAATCACAAGATCATATCAATAGATGGAGAAAAAGCATTTGATAAAGTACAGCACCCATTTATGATAAAAACACTCAGCAAAGTGGGAATAGAGGGAGCATTCCTCAACATAATAAAGGCCATATGTGAGAGACCTACAGCCAACATCATACTCAATGGACAAAAACTAGAGCTTTCCCACTAAGATCAGGAAAAAGACAAGGATGCCCTCTCTCACCACTCCTATTCAACATAGTATTGGAAGTCCTAGCCACAGCAATCGGACAAGAAAAAGAAATAAAAGGCATCCAAATTGGAAAGGAGGAAATGAAACTGTCACTGTTTGCAGATGACATGACAGTGTGCATGGAAAATCCTATAGACTCCACCAAAAAACTACTCCACCTAATAAATGAATTTGGCAAAACAGCTGGAAACAAATCAATACTCAGAAATCGAAGACATTCCTGTATACCAACAATGAAAATGCATAAACAGAAATCAGGAAAAAAATACCATTTGATATAGCAACAAGAAAAATAAAGTACTTAGGAACAAACCTAACCAAGGAGGTAAAAGACCTGTACTCAGAAAACTACACAATGGTGAAGAAAGAAATTAAGGAAGACACAAACAAATGGAAACATATACCGTATTCATGGATTGGAAGAATTAACATCATCAAAATGGCCATACTACCCAAAGCAATTTATAGATTCAATGCAATCCCGATTAGAGTACCCATGACATATTTCACAGACATAGAACAAACATTTCAGAAATTTATATGGAACCATAAACGACCCCGAATAGCTGCAGCAATTTTGAGAAAGAAGAACAAAGCAAAAGGGATCACAATACCTGATATCAAACTGTATTACAAGGCCACTGTAATCAAAACAGCCTGGTACTGGCATAAAAACAGGCACATAGACCAATGGAAGAGAATAGAGAGCCCAGAAATAAACCCAAGTCTTTACGGTCAATTAAAATTTGACAAAGAAGGCAGGAGCATAAAATGGAGCAAAAACAGCCTCTTCAACAGATGGTGTTGGGAGATCTGACAGCTACATGCAAAAAAATGAAACTCGATCACCAACTTACGCCATACACAAAAATAAATTCAAGATGGATAAAAGACTTAAATATAAGTCATAACACCATAAAAGTCCTAGAGGAAAACATTGGCAGGAAAATCTCAGACATTCTACACAGCAATATCCTCACAGACACGTCCCCTAAAGCAAGGGACATAAAGGAAAGAATAAACAAATGGGACCTCGTCAAAATAAAAAGCTTCTGCATGGCTAAAGAAAACAGCATTAAAATACAAAGAGAACCAACCAACAGTGCACTAGGGTTCCCTTTTCTCTGCATCTTCTCCAACATTTGTTTGTGGATTTGTTTATGTTGGCCACTCTGACTGGTGTGAGATGGTACCTCATTGTGGTTTTAATTTGTATCTCTCTGATGGCTAATGATGCTGAGCATCTTTTCATATGTCTCTGAGCCCTCTGTATCTCTTCCTTGGAGAAGTGTCTGTTCAAGTCCTCTGCCCATTTTTTAATTGGGTTGTTTGTCTTCCTGGAGTGGAGTCATGTTAATGCAGACTGGTGCACCCACTGTGGCAAACAGTATGGAATTTCCTCAGATAACTAAAAATGGAACTGCCTTTTGACCCAGCAATTCCACTGCTGGGATTATACCCTAAGAACCCTGAAACACCAATTCAAAAGAACCTACACACCCTAGTGTTCACAGCAGCACAATTTACAATAGCCAAGTACTGGAAGCAACCTAAGTGACCATCAGCAAATGAGTGGATTCAAAAACATTTACACAATACAATTCTACACAGCGGAGAGAAAGAAGGAGCTTATATCCTTTGCAATAGCATGGATAGAACTGGAGAGCATTATGATAAGTGAAATAAGCCAGGCAGTGAGGGACAAATACCATATGATCTAAGCTTTAACTGGAACATAATCAACAAAAGAAAGAAGCAAACTAAATATAAGCAGAGACATGGAAATTAAGAACAATCTATCGATAGCCAGAGGGGATGGGGGAGGGGATAGTTGAGGGAAAGGTTTTCAGAAACTACTATAAATGACACGTGGACAAAACCAAGGGGGAGGGTGGAAGCAAGGGTGGGAGGAGGGGAAGGGAGGGGCTGGGCAAGGGGGGAGTGGTGAGGGTAAAATGCAGACAACTGTAATTGAATAACAATAAAATTTTTTTAAAAAGAATGTCTCCTTTGTCTTTGCCTAGGTACCAAAATCAAAATTATTTTGCTTCCAGTAAGACTTCAGGTCTTGTGCACCTGTTGTAACAGGATGTAATTGATCTTTAATTTCTACTTTATCTTTTGCCCTCTTGTACCTAAGAAAATGTTCGTTAAAGTCAACAGCCAGGAGTGAAAGACAAATAGGATATGATCTCTCCTATCAGTGGAATCTAATCAACAAAACAAACAAGCAAGCAAACTACAATGAGATGCATTGATAGAAAAAACAAACTGACAGTAACCATGGCAGGAGGATGGATAATGGGGGAAAGAATGGGGAGGGTCATCCAAGAACGTGTATAAAGGACAGACAGACAAAACCAAACAGGGGTGGGATTGAGGATGGTGGTGGGCGGAGCAGGGAGAGTAGTGGTAGGAAAAGGGAGACAACTGTATTTGAACAACAATTTAAAAAAGAAAAAGTATTTTAAAATTTAGAAAAAAATATAGATCTGGTTACAGAACTCAGGGCATTTAAAAAGGGATTTGACCATGAAGGAGAGTCAGGAATGTGCTAAGGGCAGTTCTCTGCCAATTTCGGTTCTTACTTCCTGTGCAATTGCATGCAGTCCTTACCCAGCATAACTATACTATCCTGTAGCTGAATTATAACTAAAAGAACCACTGTGAGTCAGAGGAAAGAGTACTGAATTAGGGGCATTTTAGTTCTGGTTTGACCACTTAATTGTGGTGTGACTCAAGTGAGCTGCAGTTTCATTATCTACAGAATGAGGAAAATACATGTCTTCCCTATTTCACAGAACTGTGAAGTCCCTAAAAGATAATGGGTTGGAAAATGCTGTAAAAATTATAAATATATGCAAACATAAATGATTATTGTTTCTGGAAGAAAAATTACAATGAAGATTTCTCTTAATTCAAACTCGTTTTCTCTTTTCAATATGTAACAGAGTCTAGAAATCCAGTATTTGCATTTACAACCACATTCTCTTACTTTCTTATGCTAGGAATAATATTCAGTCAGATAAGAACTTCATAAACAGTTTCTTTAATTGTTGGAACTGATTTCCTACCATTTCTGTGTTCTTGTCAATTAACCCTTGTAAGAGCATCAGAATAGTCCATTGAAACTAATGATTCAACATTTGACAAGAATACAGAAGAGAGTTAAAGGAAGTGCAGTGTTGAGTGGTGTCCTCCAAGCATTTTACTTCTGTAATTGAACCACATGAATCTATCATCTGGAAAATTATCTAAATTAGGTTTAAGAAGTTTCTTCCTACTGAGGATAACTGACTCAATGGCCACATATCACTCAGGGGCCATACAAAAGTAAAAAGTAACTTTAGAAACTTTAATCATTTTGTCTATGAAGAAAAGATTATTTTAAAATGTTCAAACTAAACTTTGTGAACTGAAAACCACTTCGTTTTTTAAAACAGGAAAATTTACACTTCTCTATATGTCTCTGCATAAAAATAGTTTAAAATACATATTAATCTAAGATGCTTATATAGCTAGAAATGTAATATTCTGAAAAATATATCTCATGAATACTGATAGCTATATATGTATCTATATGTACATTTACATATTTTATTATTTATTTATTTTTATGTTTATAGCAGCTTTATTCAAAATTGCCAAATCTTTTTTTTGAATTTTTAAACTATATTTTATGGATTTTGCTATGAGAGTTGTCCCACTTTTTCTCCCCTTCACCCCCCTCTGCCCTGCACTACCCCTCCCACCAGAATTCCTGCTCCCTTAGTTCATGGGTCATACACATATGTTCTTTGACTTCTTCATTTCCTATTGTATTTATTGGTACATTTTAAAAATGTTTATTGTTATTCAATTACAGTGTGCATTTTCTCCCCACCCCAGCCAAACCCACCTCCCTCTCCTGCCTCTACCCTCCCCCTTGTTTCTGTCCATGTGTCCTTTATAGTAGTTCCTGGAAACCCCTCTCCCCACTATCCCCTCCCCACTCCCCTCTGACTATTGTTAGATTGCTCTTAACTTCAATGTCTCTGGTTATATTTCCCTTCCTTTCACTGCCTGGCTTATTTCACTTAGCAATGACCCTTGTCCCAAAGCCATACCAATCAGTCATTCACACCCTCTGAGTCTTCCAGGACCTCTATACCTGGGCATAAGTTTTTCAGGGTGGGTTGATAGGGAGCTTAGAGAATGGGGCTATTGCTTTCCCCCAGGCTGATGCCTTAAAGAGAGGAGTGCTCCACTAAAGAAAGATGGTGTCTATGGTGTGGGAGAGGGATTCAGCACAGGGGTCCTGATGGCTATTTTTTCAGCTCTCTCCCCAGAGCCATGAAACCCAGCCTCTCCTCACACAATTGTAGTCTTCTACACCCTCCCTCTTCCAGAATCCAGGGTGAGTGACTACAAAGGAGATTTTGTGCATTGACCCTGTAAAAGCTCACCTGTGTCACTAGCAGACTCCAATTTATTCCTAGTGAAAAGAAACCCCATTGGATTTCATAGCCAGATATTATGTGGGTGTCTCTTCCTGGCTCTGGTGTTCTGGGCTAGGGAGCCTGGTGTGAGATTGGGACCCCGCACTTCTCAGGGGGAACCTTTGCAGCTGAAATAGCCTTCCAGAATCTCTGCTGCCACACAAATGATCAAGGGTAGCACTTTTTGAGTCTCTGCCATTCTTACCAGTCTTGAGGTGGCTTCTTCTGAAAATCCTTGTTTAGAAGACTTCTCTTCAGCTAGTCTTCAGTTGGTTATTCAAGTTTATTTTTCTATATTTTAGTTGTAATCCCAGTTGGTTCTGGGAGGGAGTGTAACTTCCATCTACTTTGTTGCCATCTTTGACCTTCTACCATTGGTATTTTGACAGGAATTGCATTGAACCTATAGATTGCTTTGGTAGGAGTATAGATATTTTAATGATACTAATGAGCAGTGTATATGCACCCATTCATTTGTATCTTCTTCAATTGATTTCTTCAGGGTCTTATAATTTCCTGAGTTTAGAACCTTCTTATATTTTTATTTTATTTCTAGGTATTTAATATTTTGATGTAATTGTAAATGATGTTGTTTTCTTTATTGCACTTTTTGATAGCTTATTATTGGTGTATAAAATGCAACCAATATTGAGATATTCCTTTTGTTTCCTGCTACTTTAGTGAATTTATTTATCAGTTATAATAGGGGGTTTTTTTTTTTTAGTCTTTAGTGTTCTGTCTATACAGTATTCTGTCATCTACAAATATAGTTTTACTTCTTCCTTTCCAATTTGGATGCCTTTTATTTCTTCTTCTTGAATGATTGTTGTAACTAAGACTTCCAGATCTATGTTTAATAACATTGGTAAAAGTGTGCATCCCCATGTTGTTCCTAATGTTAAAGAAAACGTTATGAGCTTTCTCCCATTCAGTATGACATTACCTAAGGGTTTTTCATATATAGCTTTTATCATGTTGAGATATATTCTCTATATTCTCTCTTTGATGATGATTTTTATCATAAATGTATGCTGAATTTTTTCAAATACTTTTTCTGCAATTTTTGATATGATCATATTATTAGTATCTTTCATTTTGTTTATGTGATGTATTACATTAATTGATTTTCAGATATTGTACTAAGCATGCACCCCAGATATAAGTCCCACTTGATCATGGTTTATGATCTTTTTAATGTATTTCTGTATTTGGTTTGCTAATATTTTGTTGAGGAATTTTGCATCCATGTTTATCAAGTGTATTGGGCTGTAATTTTCTTTCTTTGTAATGTAATGTCATTATCTCTTTTTGGAATTAGAATAATGCTAGCTGCATACAATGAATTTGAGAGTCTCCCTCCTCTTGATATATTTCAAATAGTTAAAGAAAGAGCGGTTTTAGTTCTTTTTAAATTTTTAAAAAATATTTATTTTTATAGACAGAGTGAAATGCAGGGAGAGAGAGGGAGAAATATCAATATGTGGTTGCCTTTCACGTGCCCCCTACTGGGGGCCTGGCCCAGAGCCCAGGCATGTGACCTGACTGGGAATCAAACCAGCAACCATTTGGCTCACAGGCCAGTGCTCAATCCACTGAACTACACCAGCCAGGGCGAGAGGTTTTAGTTCTTCTTTGAATGTTTAGCAAATTTCATCTGCAAAGTCATCTAGTCCAGACCTTTAATTTTTGGAAGATTTTTATTTTTAAAAGGATTTTATTTATTTATTTTTAGAGAGAGGGGAAGGGAGGGAGAAAGAAAGGGGGAGAAACATCAATGAGTGGTTGCCTCTCATGTGCCCCCCTACCAGAGACCTGGCCCACAACCCAGGCATGTGCCCCTAATGGGAATCAAACCTGCAACCCTTTGGTTCGCAGGCCCATGCTCAATCCACTGAGCTATACCAGCCAGGTGGAAAATTTTTATTACTGTTTCAATTTCATTGGTTGTAATATATAAGGTCAGATTTTCTGTTTCTTCTTGATTCAGTTTTAGAAGATTGCATTTCTAGGAATTTATCCTTTCAGGTATTTTTATATTGCATTTAACCTTACTCCTTGTGGCTATCTGAGCTTGCCAGATTTTTACTCATCAATTTTTTGGTACAAAAAAATGTGTTGATTGATGAAGAGATGCTCAGTAGAAAGACAACAGAAGAGAATTTCAGCCAGGTAGTCACTTCTTATTGGGCCTTTGTGAGTCATTCCTTCCTTAGAAGATAGGGTTCTGCCTAAGTGAGATAATCATTACTCAAAATTTTTCTTTCTAATTCTATTTTAGGTACCTTCTCAATTCTATATATTAAAATATATCAAACCTGTGAGAAATTCACAAAATATGGAGAAGAATAAGGTGGTGAACTTTTTAAAGAACATACAAATTAGGATAAATTGCAGTGACATCAAGGAAATATTTCATGGAGGACATGGATGATGCTTTCTTAATGAAGATCAAAAAAATTGGCATAGAGGCAATGTATAGTAGGAATGGAAGGCTTCAGTTGTCCAGGTTCTGATGGAAGTCTTGTTCTGCTAAGAATAGGGCATGTGATAAATTTGGGATTTACCTTGCTGACAATTTCATTTGTTAGAATGTTAAAGATGCATTGAGCAGAAATGATGTTATGGACTTAGTTATGATGGAATGGATGGCAATCTTGAGAGAAGATAACCATATTATCAGAAGTTCATAATGGAAAGAAACCCTATTGCCAATATTTCTAAAAGGGAGGTTGGCTGTTATGCCATAGATAATTTTTCTTTGAATATTTTAATTTCAAATTTCTTAAAGTCTCTGATGATAGTTTGACCAGAGGCAAAGGATTGTAAGAGATTTAAGGTAAAAATAACTTTTTTTTCATTTCAGGAGCACAACACAGAACATACAAACAGCCTAGACTCAGCTCTCCTGGACATAGACACTACTTACATAGCAATGTCATAAGGCCTAATTGACGACAGCTTCCCTGACTTATAATCAGACTTCACTAGGCCCTTCCCTGTAGCATACCCATCTGTACAGCCTAATCTGAAAGTTTACCAGGTAAAACTTATCTTATTTATTTTGTGGGTATTTTTCCTCAGAGCTCTTTCATGCTTATATCAGAGAATTCAATCTAGGCTTCATGGTCATGCAGAATCAGTTATACATTTATCTGTTCAAAAAATATTTATGGAGTTCTTAGTAGGTGTTCAGCTCTGTTTGAGTTGCTGATGGGCAAAATAAACAATGCTCCCTTTCTTATTTAATTTATATTCTATTTTCATGAGACAGACAACAAGTAACAAAGCAATTCAGATAATAATAGCTATTATGAAGAAAATAAAACAGGGTTATATTTAAAAAGTGGTAGAACAAGATTGTTATTATAAGTGTTTGTTTTTAAGGAAGGTGATGTTTGGTTTGAGATGAAAATGCCACAAATGAATTATATGAAAATTTAGGGGAAGAGATTTCCATGAAAAAGGAACTGATTGCTGAATAGATAGAAGATAAATGTGGCTGAAGCATAGTGCTGATTGACCAATTATCTTGGTTTGTCCTGAACTTTTTCAGTTTTACCACTCTAAGTCTTATGTCCCAGGAAACCCTTCAGCTCCTCAAAGATTATTTTTCAAATTAAGCATGTCATAGTCCTTTCATCTCAGTTCAGATGATATAGTTAGTATCAAGACTTCTCAATCACAAATCAAATCTACTTCTATGAATATACTTGATTTTTTCCAGTGTCTTCTTAAAGAATGGTCCTTTGAACCAGACAACCTTCTGAAATCATAGAATGGTCAGTGTCCAACATGGATAAACTACAAATTGTGGCAGTATTCTTGTACTAATCATCCTACAATACAGCAATTTTTAGTATTATTGTGCTTAGCAGGGAAGTAAGACCACTGTCCTTAATTTTTCCACACAAACTACACTTAAAAAATTAGTTGACTTCTTGTAACTGTTGAATTGATGTTATTTTAAGGTCAGGGTTCAACTTTACCATTCCCTTCATCTTGTCCAGTTTAACTCAGAGTTCCCTTCAATTGAGGTCTTTTTGAATTGGTACCTAATTCTGGTACCCAAAACTTTACCTAAACACTTCTTAATTTTTCTGTGTCACCAAAAATTTGACATATTTGTCTTCTGGGTTTTTATCTAAATCATTTGATTAAAATGTTGAACAAAACAGAGCCTTTGGCATGTCACTGTAGGCATTGTTCCAACATAGCATCAATCCATTTATCAATATGTTAGGAGAAATTTGTGCAAGGAGATACTAAATCTTAAAATTTTCAAGCTTACTGTGCTACCCATGATTTGAGATATGAAATGCAATCATGGGGCCAAAATATTTCTTGAAAATGAAGTTTCTTTCATTTGCTCTTTCAGATTACTTGGAATAATGGATAAAACTAGAAATGTAGCTGAAAGGAGTAGAGATGGGTAGACAAATCTAGGAGGGAAAAAAAAGAGTCCTTAAAACTGATTCAGAGGTTTTATAATTAGAGGAAAAACCAGAAGAGAGGAAGCTTGAGGAAAAATGAAGAGTTAAATGTCTTACCTAGTTATTAAAAGGTTTTTTTTGTAATAGTGTTACAGCCATAGAAAATATATAAATGAATGTGTATGATTGTGTTTCAATAAAACTTTAATTACAAAAACACCCTGGGTCGTTTGACCAGCAGGCTGAAGTTTAGTAATATCAATTTTAGATGACTCAGAATTACCCTTATAGAAATATCCTCATATGTGTACATTTTAGTCTGGAAATAGTTTTCCCCTACCCTTCTTTCTCTATGTTAAGGTCTTTTGTTACTAAGCTTCAACACTATAGGTTGGGTCTTTAACTCCCTTTTATCCTGGCTTTCTTCCAGGATTATTTCTTGTAAAGTTTTTCTTTTATGATCTAGAACTAGAGTCTGGTAAGTTTTTCTGTAACTAGGAATATTTTAGATTTTGCAGGCCATAGGTTTTCATTTCAAGTATTCAGCTCTGCCATTATAGTACAAAAGCAACCACAGGGATTGTGAAAACAAATGGGCATGGCTGTACTGCCATAAAACCTTATCTACAGAAACAGTCAGTGGGCTAAATTTGGCACTCATGCTGTAGTCTGCCAGCTGCTGATCTAGAAGAGATGGTGATGATTCTTGAAATCATATTGTCTAGCCTGGACATAGGCTTTTTGCATTATACTAATTGGAGACCAACCATACCTGATAAGTCACTGCAAAAAGTAGTTTCTTAGACATCCACAAATCTTGTGTCTTCCATCTAACTGTACTCCTTTGTGATTATCTCTTCCCTTTGAATTCCTCATGGAACTAAGGCCTTGGAAACATCCTTTTGATCTCATAGTCCTCAGTCTCAGAGTCCTCTGAGAAGGCTGTTTATAAGCCTGACAGTTTTCATATCCCCTGAACCTGGAGTGAAATTTCTGCCAATCCAATTATGAAGTGATAGCAATTAGCAGGAGTTAGCACCCATCATGTAATAATAAAAGTTCAGGTTTCTTTCAGTGAAACTAACTCATACACAGATGAATTGACAGTCATTTACCAAAATAGACTAATCTTTTGTACCAGAGGTTATAAGTATCCTTGGATGATTGCATTTAATGTTGGCAATGGGCAGTTGGGAAGAGCATATGAATGAGAGGAGAAACTAGAAAGTAGGGCAAGTGGAATGCATGCAAGATTATGAGTCCAATTGAAATATTCCATCAAAAGAGAGTCAAAGTTTCATAAGCATATTTATTGTTTATGCAAAACTATATTTTCCTATTTGATTTTAGAATGACTACTGGGTTTTCAAACCCATATAATTCCAATTTTATCCAAGTTCGGGATTAACTGAAAAATGAATTTCTAAGTTTATGTCTTCCCCAAATTGGAACTCAAAGAACAACTTAGTCTAAAAATCATGAGGCCAGATTTTGTGTCCTGGTGTACCAGAACACCTTGGACTTTGGTTTTCTCTTCTGTAAAGCATATGGATCTAACCCATTACTCTTTTTAATAAACATTTTTCCAACCAAAACAGAAAACATGAAACTCACAGGAAACTATAAGTAATTCAACCAAAACCATAAAGAATCCACTGTTTAGTCATGACCATTAACAACATTAGGGTTCCTTATTTTTATGCCTGATTACTTTCAGTCATTAGGTTACGCTATAGAAAAAGGTGTGACCTGCTTTCCCACATCAAGAATTTTCCTATGGGACTAGAAAATCACTCAGGGCTTTTTTAGCTCTATGATTTCAGGTATGACTTGTTTTTTATGGTCCATATGAATACCATCAAAAAACATAGAATATTAAATATATTTTTAAAATATAATACAATATTTAAAATATTTAATATTTTTTAAAAATCAATTCAATATAAAGCTTTTTATGGAAACTAAATGGAAAAATTATACAAGTAAATTATTGTGGACTTAGAAGAAATTATTGCAATACTTTATTTACACTTGTTATCCTACAGTTGCACTATAGTCCAAAGAAAAGGCCAGCATGACAAATTAAGGATGTATCGTAGTATGTTTTCCTCCTCTAGAAGAAGCATATTTATTGTCTTTAAAGTCAGAAGTTAACTTTTGTAACACATTACTGGATATGAACAAATATAATATTTTAAAAACCTGAAAGATCCTCTGAATTAAGCAGTTTAGATGGTATATATTTACCCTTTGGTAAAACAATGAAACAGAATTGTTGCTATGTGGCAAAGAATGAAGAGGGTCGCCATTGAGAATGACTTATGGCAGGCTTTATGTGACAAAAAAACACTACTAAGAGCACAAAAAACATGTTAGGAGTTTGAACATTGGCTAAATATTGAACAAGAACCTCCTACATGCAAGGCAGTGGTTTAGGCGTGTAGCATCTAAGAAAAACCATACCACAGTTGTTGCCTGCAGGAAGTCATGGTTGGGTGGAATGGGGTGGCATTTGTGTACAAGTGGCTATAAGGTGAGTTTTGGCTTTTTAGATTCTGCATATAAGTAAGATCATACAGTATTTGTCTGATTCTGTCTGATGTATTTCGCTTAGCAAAATGCCCAGAATAGTCTACTATTTTGAAAATGGCAGGATTTCCTTCTTTCTCATGGCTGAATATTTTTATATATCACTTCTTTATCTGTGAATCTGTGGATGGACACTTAGGTCATTTCTATGTCTTTCTTGGCTCCTGTGAATAGTACTGTCTTGAACAAGGGAGTGGAGATGTGTCTTTAAGATATTGATTTAATTTGTTTAATTTAGGACAACAATAAAATAATACTGAAAGTTTGGACATTGGCCAAATATTGAACCAGCACCTCCTACACAGAAGGCAATGACCTTAGACACCTAGTGTCTGAGGAAAACCAAACCACTATAGCTGACTATAGGATCTCATAATCGGGTAGAAGGGTGAGGGGTGAAACTTGGATACAAGTAGCTATAAGGTGAAGTACGAAGAAAGTAGTAAGTGTCCTACCAGACGGGAATCTGAGGTGTCACAGGAATTTCCTCCTTCTGTTGATTTGGAGCAATGTTCCAATGGATCATTCTAGCCCAGGAAAGAATTTTTGGGCTGAACAATGTCAGGCATCAATGCAGCACATGCAAGTAAGCTTTTCCCGTCTATCTAGTAGAGGCCTGAAGTGAATTCCAAGTGTAACTCAAAAGCAGGGACCCCTTTACTAAATGGGGAGAGAACACTCCTAATGTCCATTTATAAAAAGGCAGCAAAGGAGGTGGAACTACACCTGCTAAGGAACACAGTATCAAAGTTTTCAAAGTTGCAAAGGGAAACTATTTTAAAGGCTCCAGGATTAGGTCCCAGAGAAGGAATTAGAAGTCCCTTCATATGAAAGAGTTCAGAAGTATTTACAAGAACATGCCCAAGAGAAGGAGCTTATTTCTGGGTTACTAATGCTAAAGATGCTTTCCTACTTAATTGATTCTGTAGCTTTTGGGGAACATAAAAGACCTCATTGCCTTCATGGCAACTTTTGGCTATAAGTGACCTGGGAAACCAACATGTAGACCTAAGTGGCA
This sequence comes from Desmodus rotundus, assembly GCF_022682495.2. Lineage (NCBI taxonomy): Eukaryota > Metazoa > Chordata > Mammalia > Chiroptera > Phyllostomidae > Desmodus > Desmodus rotundus. The sequence continues at coordinate 20,023,347 of NC_071400.1, read as the reverse complement.
CCAAATGGCAGAATAAAAGGCAACCAAATCTGAAACAGGCAGCTAATATGTTAAATATCTGGGTGGTTGATAAAACATGTATTTAGTTTGGTGTCAACATACCTACAATAGAGGAGCATAACTGAGTCCTCAGGTAGAACTCTTGTTCCCTTTTCTTATGCTCACACTCTCCCATCTATATCTTAATTATTTGTTCACTTGTGCACACTAGTCTCCAACACTAGATCTCATATTGGGAGGAGAGACACTGTGTCCTTCTTGCTCACCATTGTTTCCACAGTATCTAGCACAGTGCTTGGAGCACTACTACACACTCAATAAATATTAGACCAATGAAAGATCACTACGACAACCTGTGGTTGCCATCACCAATGGAGTGTGCTGTGATGAAGGCAGGAGGGAAGGAGCTCTGCCAAGGGGTCAGGCAATCTCTTGGAGATTTGTTCAAGTGAGTGACAATGGCTAGAGCTGCACCACTGTGCCAACATTTTTTCTTCATGTCAGTTGAGGAAAGTTAGAAATAGGGCTGGGGGAGCCAACTTACTACTCTGCCTTGGCTGGTGTGGCTCAGTGGATTAAGTGCTGGCCTGCGAACCAAAGGGTCACCGATTCCATTCCCAGTCAGGGCACATGCCTGGGTTGTGGGCTACATCGCCAGTAGGGGGCGTGCGAGAGGCAACCACACATTGACATTTCTCTCCTTTTCTTCCTCCCTTCCCCTCTCTCTAAAAAGAAGTAAATAAAATATTTAAAAACTTTAATTTGAAAAAGGAAATAGGGCTGGGGGAGCCAACGGACTGTTCTAATACCATTTAGAAACCCACATGAGGACACTGGAGCCCATCTGGTACAGCGCCCACATTGTAAAGCTGAGAAAAGTGGCACAAAAGGGAACAGCTGCTGTCCAAGGGACTAGCTAGCAGAGGAAACTTTCATACCCATGTCTCCAGACATCCTGGTCAGTGCTCTCCCTTCTGTAATTAGCGGTCTCCCCTAAGAGCTCTGCAACTCAACAGGTCAGGGTTTCAATGGCAGCTCCACAAAGGAAGTAACTGTGTGGCCTTGGGAGACCACATGCCCCTTTTCCACCCCAATTTGCCCAGTGGAAACCTAGCCTTATAACATATGACTCCCAGGGCCATTGTGAGCTAGTCTTAGAGAAAGGGGTGCATGTAATGTTTCTAGCAGAGTGTCAGTAACATAACTGGTTCCCAACTCTTAACTCCCTTCTCTTCCCTTGAGCACATAAGGCCTTTCAGGACAAACAGAAATGAAGAAATGTCCTTAGTGCTTGGAAAGGATCTGCTATGCTGAGGGTCTCGGCTTCTCAGACCCATGTCATCATCCTTCAGGAGGCGAATTCAGAGCTCAGCCCATCCTCTATGTGGTTTTGCTCTAAAGAGACTCTTCTCCCGCCTTACTCTAACATCCCCCAAGGAAACGCAGCAGCCTTCAAAACACAGACTTCCCAATTTCCCTAGTAAAATGAATGAAAAACTCTTTGAAGGGAATAAAGTGATTTTTTTCCATTCCACTTGTTTACTTTTACATAAGCTCCCAAGATGACTTATACATGTTGGCTGTTAATCACACCATCTGTTCAAACAGTACTTCAGTAAATGATTTGAATCATACTTTTCCTCTAAAAGAATCTTTTTAAGGACAGTGTTTATGTCTCTGTTATCCTTCATTTGGCAACATAGCATGAGCTATTTTAACAATGCTATCATTGTAAACACATATTGAATTCTCCATTTCTTAACTGTGCAGAAAACAGGGCAATGTTTCTGTATTTTTTTCTACTCTCTGGGCTTGTAGTTGGAGTGGAAGTGTAGCCAGACAAAGATTCTATATTTTCTGAAAAGAAAGAAAATAAAGGTAAGAATCCACAAATATTTATTCTGAAATCTTAAATTTAGTTTTGAATGTATTCTTTTATTTTTTATTTTTATTTTTAATCGAATTTATTGTGGTGACACTTGTTAGTAAAATTATGTAGGTTTCAGGTGTACAATTTTATAATACATCATCTATATATTGTATTGTGTGTTCACCAACCCAAATCAAGTCCTCTTCCATCACCATTTATTACCCTTATATCCTATTCTACCTCTCCCATCTCCCCTTCTCTGATAATCACCCTACTGATGTCTATGTCTATGAGATTTTTTTAATTAATCCTTCACCTTTTTCACCCAGCCCTGCAATTCCCTTCCCCTATGACAGCTAGAAGTCTATTCTCTACCTATGGATCTGTTTCTATGTTGTTTGTTACTTTATTTTGTCCATTAGATTCCACATAAGAGTAAAATCATGTGTTATTTGTCTTTCTCTAACTGTCTTATTTCACTTAGCATCATGTTCTCCAGGTCTATCCATGCTGTCACAAAAGGTAAGATTTCCTTCTTTTTTATGGCCAAGTAGTATTTCATTGTGTAAATGTACCGCTGCTTTTATTCTTGACCTTGGTTAGTTTCAAGCTACATGAGATTATTCAGGCCAAAGAAAATGAACAGCATCTTTAGTAATTGGGATGGGTCAGCTATGATGAGGAGTCTAGCTGCTCAGATATATCTCATCTCTCAGGAGCCAAAGCCACCACTGGTTTACAGGGACACTGGGGTAGAAGGGCCTGGGCCTCCAGAAATTCTTGGCTGAAGGCCTGGGTGATACCTGACTTAGAGATGAGATGAAATGGCTGTTGGTGCTTTTGGGAAATAAAGAGGCCCTTGAGTTAGTAGAGTACAAAATAAGTGTGTAGAGTTAGACTTCTTATTGTTGCAACCTGTTATGTGGATCTCTGAAGGCCTCATTTCCATGGGAATGTCTGGGGAAGTTCACATAGTGGCATTGGTATGCACTAATGCTGCCCCATATGGATGCCATTCTTTCCTCTTTTTTAATACCTGAATCCACATGGAAACATTGCTACATTGTATAGTCATGTGCAAAGTATAAGGTATATACAAAGTACACATTTGTAAACTTGTATGTGGGGACACTGATGAAGAAGGGGTGTATTCTCTAGGCCTAGTCATAAAGGATAGTTGAATAAGGCTCATATTAGAGAAGATTTTTCTGGGTTTCTAGGGTTGGATAGTTCACTAGATAAGAATGCATACATTTGCAGAAACCACATTAATCCTGTGTACAGAGATGGAAATGAATGAAGTATTTATAAGAATGGTTAGAAGTTTGGATGGTTAGAATAGGAAGAGTCAGGATACCCCTGTGGGATAGGTCCAAATCTTAGAAGGTCTTAAATATCACACTTAAGAGTTGACCTTTCTTATCTTTACATGACTGGACATCATTGAGAATTTTTAAACAAGAGTGACATTCTCTGACATATCTCTGAAAGATGAATTATACTGTAGCATGGAGCCTAGATTGGAGTGGATTCCTAAAGAGATTATATCTTGTGTTATTGCATGAGGCAAAGCAAGTAAAGATGACTGATATAGTTAAGAGAGATTCAGTGGATGGACTTGACATTTCTCACAGAAGCAGAATGGGCAAGGCTTCAAAGATGATTGGAGGTTGTAATGAATGAGGACGAGGATTAGAGGATGTCTTTCAGGTGGATGATGATACCATTCAATAAAATTCAGAGCATAAGGCAAGGGGAGATTTTAGGGGGAAGATGAAGCTTTCTGTTTTGGAATGTATTGATCTGGGTTGTCTGGAACTTTGAGGTAGATACATATCCATGTTCTGCGAATATATGTGACTGGAGCTCAGAAAATATACCTGAGCTGTAAATAGAGTTTTTGCAGTTATTGCTCTAAATAATCATTCATGCTGGCGTTTGTGAGTTTGAACTTGCTCCAACCAACAACTTCTGCTCAGGTTGTCTTGGAGAATCCATGTTTCACCCATGCCATGGTGTGTTCTCTCCCCTCATGGTTTGGGGTGAAAAATGAAATCAATCATATATCAATAGTCACCAAGTATACAATGAATAATAATAAATTGGTTTGTAGGCATTAAAGGAAGGAACATTATGGGTAGGGCTGAAAATTCTGTAGATATCTATGTCCTCCTACATATATAAAAAAGTATCATTAGTGAGGCATGTTGAGTACTGGACCATTGTGGTACATGACTTAGTAACCTTCAAAGAGTTACAGCAAACTGGCGGTGACCATGTATCAGTCAGAATCAGTTTCAGCTTCCAGGGAAAGAAAACTTAACACATAATTGTTTAAATATGATGGATAATATTTCTGTACCTCACATAATAGTTAACTAAAAATGAGAAGTCCAGAACAGCTATAGTAGTTCTACAGTATTCAGGGGCTCACATTCTTTCCAACTAACCATTCTGCCCTCATTATCACAGAACAAGAAATTTGGTAAAGCTCTAGAATCACATTTATATTCTAAACATCAGAATGGAGGAAAAGAAAAATAAGGGGGAGCTCATTTGTTTCTTTTTAGGACCTTCTAGAAATTTTTCATGGCATTTTTACTTATAGTTCATTGATAATAATTCAGTCACCTGGACACATCTTGCTTCAAGATAAATTGGGAAATAGTTTTTTTAGCTAGATGTGTTGCCACTTGAATAAAATGAAGTGATTTAGTACCAAAGAAGAAAGATTGTGAAAATGGATGATGAGGTAGATACCTAGCAATCTCTGTCACAGAAATCTCAATGTGGACCTATTTGATGTAAAGAAGAGATGATAGTCCCACCTAGAAGACCCATGGGAAAACTTCCAGTATGACAAGCAGAACATGATATTTTAAAAAGGGTTGTCCAGGCAAACAGTTGACATCAAAGTGATTCAACATGAGTTATCAGGTATAGCCTTGAGGCACTTACAGAAGAATAAAGAAAATTTAAGAATAAGTAGTAGTTTTTGCATCATATGGGCACTAGACTTATTGGGTGACCATTTCACAAGTTCTATAAGTGTTTTGTCATTATGTTGTACACCTAAAACTAATAAAATATTGTCTGACAACCATAATTGAAAAATAAAGTATTTAGCAAGTAAAAAAGTGAGAATAAGTAATATTTATAAAAACCATACAAGTTTTGTAAACTAGGGAGGTTCATCAGGAGGTAGAAGGACCCCAGTGACAGTATTCCATTTTAGGGATAGGATAGTGGTGATGATAATAAAAGACATTGACAAAAGCAAGTTCTGTGTCCTAGAAGGTGTGGGATACTAAGCAAATGTCCAAGTCAGAGACATAAGTCCAGAACTGAGACACAGGGTAAGAAGGAAATACCCCCCCCCAAAAAAGACTGATTGTTGAATCCCCAAGTAGGTCCTAGGAAAGTATTTCCCAAAATTTTGGATTTCATATGAGTACATAATTTTTTAAGTGAACTTGCCATAGTGTTGCTGACTTATTACTTAGTAAGTAAGGATATATTAAAAACAATACAACAAGTTACCCACAATTTATAAACCCTTATATTATTTCATTATAAGAGTACTTCAAGGTAAAAAATATAACAAATTTAGTCAGGCAACATTGTTCAAAATTCAAAATGTACAGAAGTACAGCTAATAGAAGGCTTCCACTTACCCCTGACCCTTCATCACTCAGTTTCCCTCTCTGAAGGCAGCCACTGTTATCTCTTCCTTGGACATCCTTCCAGACATATTCTATGTGCCAACAAGCAACTACATGTGATTGAAGAACATTCTGTATATACGTTTTTTTCTAAAAAGGATATCTTGAAAAGCATTTCATGTCAGTACATAAAGAGCTTTCTGATTCTTAAGTCTGCTTAATAGTCTGTTGTACAGACTTACCAATCTGTTTAACAGTTGCTTATTCATGGGCATTTCGATTATTTCTAACCTTTTGTTGTTACAAACAATGCTTCAGTAAATTAGCTTAGAACACTCTTTGAAACTGATTTTAACTATGAACAACTCAGCACTTTACTTTCATTTCATTTCAACATAAACTGGTAAACACTTTACCAGCACGAGCACCATTTTATGTACTAGTCTTTGAGAAATATCTTTCTATAGTTCTCCAATCCTTGAAGTCATTTAGGCTTGAGAAGTGGACCATTAGTTTTTGGTTACCAGGCACCTCCTTGATTAAAAAAAATAGAGTCTATCCAAAAAAGTGGTCTATCTCATCAGGCAGAACCTGAGTTTTTGTTTCCGACTGCTTTTTTAAAAAATTACTTTATTGTTGTTCAATTACAGTTGTCTACATTTTCTCCCCACCCCTCCCCCATCCCATCCAAACGCACCTCCCTCCCATGCTTCCACTTCCCACCCCACCCCCAGTTTTGTCCATGTGTCCTTTATAGTAGTTCCTGAAAACCCTTCTCCCCATTGTAACTTCCCCCCTCCCCTCTGGCTATTGTTCTTAATAGATTTAGACTGCTCTTAATTTCAATGTCTCTGGTTATATTTTGTTTGCTTTTCTCTTTTGTTGATTATGTTCCAGTTAAAGGTGAGATCATATGGTATTTGTCCCTCACCGCCTGGATTATTTCACTTAGCATAATGCTCTCCAGCTGCTTTTTAAAATACTGTTTTCCTGTGTTTAAATATTTTCCCATTCTGGTTTTCCTATTGTCATTTGTAACCAGCCACTACCATAATGTACAAAGAATTGATGGCTAGACATAGGCTAATTAAAGATGACAGATGTAGCAACAAAAAGACAAGGATTAAACCCACAACCTAGGTGTGTACCCTGGTCAGATATCAAACCCACAACATTTTGGTGTATGGAATAATGCTTCAACTGAATGAGCCACCTAGTCAGGACAAAAGGATGAGACTTTCAATAATACTCAGGCATTTGGGTGGGTCTGACACAGGGAGAAAAGACCATCCTCAAGTATTGGGATATATTAGATATGTCTTTTGTACATCTTGGCTTTACATGTACATTATTCCAGCTGTCACTATGAGGATCAACTGTGTGGGTTCCAAATACTTCATGCAGGTGCAATCTGACAATACCTCAGTTCAGGTCCCCATTGAATGCCTCTGAACTCCTAGCCTGATATTTACTAGTGAATACTACTATAAGACCATCCCTGATATCTACATGTTTACAAACTCTAAGAATGAAGAACTGGGGGAATGTGTGAACTTTTGTTAATTGGGAGATACAAAATGGTAGTTAAATTCACCTCCCTGTTTCCACCCAGGACTGGGATTGAGTTTATACAACTTCTTTAAAAATTTTAACATAATTAAGCAAAGAGTCTTAGTTGAGGCCAGCTCAATAAGACATCTTTGAACTCACGTTCCCTGCTTCCTTGATTTATTACCCAGCTCTCTCACTCTTATTCTCTGGAATGGTATGCCCAATAAAACAACTATATGTAATGACTCTGCCTCAAATCCAAGTAGTAATATAAGATAAGATTTTGTAGGCAAGATGTAGTTTAGGAAAGCATGACTCAAACAAATAAATAGAAGATACAGACCAGCAGTCAGAATCAGGTGTTTAATAACAATGAAAGTTTATCCAGAAATGTAAATGGGGCATGATGATCAGAAATCCATTATATGTGGCACTACTCAGTAGTCTAGGCAGACATCATCTCAGGAATTTTGACACCAGAATGTTGTACTCCAAGTCAGGTAGGATTATATTCTCTGGAAGGATGGTGGGAACACTCCTTGCAAGAATAAAGCTGCTTATGAGTCCTAGAGGGCCTAAATGACTAGGCAGTTGACCATGACCTAAATAACTAGTTGGATAAAAGGTACTAGAGATGAATTGGGACACAATCAAATATGAAATTGAAGCTGTATGTCCAGATATTGAATCACAAAAGTATTTAGAGTTTTCTATATACTTCTTGCTTAAGTTCAACATTGAAATTCGGGTGGGGCTCAGTATGTAGACAGGTAGTCAAAGTAATACTTCTGAGTGGAAAGAGGTGTTTTATTTTTTGTAATTAATTTATTGTTATTCAATTACAGTTGTCTACATTTTCTCCCCATCCCTCCACCCCACCCCAGCCAAACCCACCTCCTTCCCCCGCCTCTACCCTCCCCCTTGGTTTTGTCCATGTGTCCTTTATAGTAGTTCCTGAAAACCCTTCCCCCCACTGCTCCCTCCCCCCTCCCCTCTGGCTATTGTTAGATTGTTCTTAATTTCAATGTCTCTGGTTATATTTTGTTTGCTTTATTCTTTTGTTGATTATGTTTCAGTTAAAGGTGAGATAATATGGTATTTGTCCCTCAGAAAAAAGGTGTTTTAAAGACTGGAAATAACACAGAAATTGACAAGAAAGACAGCATTCCTACACTTGATGACCCTAGTCGTAGATGGGGTGAAATAAGTAATGTAATGCTTATGCAGATTTCATGTTTCTCAGTTTAGCATTCACTCTATGACCCAAGTAAATTTCTTATATTTGATGAGATTGCTTGAACATGTCACCAAAATGAAAGGTAATCACTAGTTTACCTTCTTTTACTTTATGACACAGTCTCTGATATATGATGTAAATTACACTGGATTTATAACCATGACCTGACTGTAAATTGTACCTTTTAATGAGTCATTGGACTTCTCTGAGCTTCTTTTCTATTCTTAAAATGGGGCTAATACTTTACCTACCTCATAGGTTTGCTGTGTATGGAACATGATAATATATATGAAAACAATTTGTAAATTGCTAAATGCTATGCAAGTGGTAGTTATTATTATAAGAAAGGATATTCAGTGCTGAGGAGAATAGAGTTTCTTATATAATTTATCTAAAATTTTGCATACGATACAAATATAAATATGTTTCCTTTAAGGTGGACAAATTTCATATATGTATAATAGGTTACTGGGCCACTACTTTGTCCTTTCCATCCTAATGCCAAAAAATGTGGCTTACAAGTGCTGGAAGCAACCTAAGTGCCCATCAGTAAATAAATGGATCAAAAAACTATGGTACATTTACACAATGGAATTCTACACAGTAGAAAGAAAGAAGGAGCTCCTACCCTTTGCAACAGAATGGATGGAACTGGAAAGCAGTATGTTAAGTGAAATAAGCCAGGCAGTGAAACACAAATACCATATGATCTCACCGTTAACTGGAACCTAATCAACAAAACAAACAAGCAAGCAAAATATAACCAGAGACATTGAAATTGAGAACAGGCTGACAGTGACCAGAGTAGAGAAGGGAGGGGATAATGGGGGAAAAGGGTAAAGGTTTTACAGGAACAATTATAAAGGGCACATGGACAATAACAGGAGGGGCTGGAAACAGGGGAGGGAGGTGGGGAGAGTTGGGGTGGTGAGAAGAGGTGGGGGAAAAGGCAGAAAACTGTACTTGAAAAACAATTTTAAAAAATGTCACTTGGAAACCCCTATCTATGTAACAAATGTCTCATTATCCTTTGGGGAAGTCCCAGTTTATACGTCATTTTTAAAACAGCCTCATCAAGGATCAAGAGAAGCATCACTGAGTCATTTTATACAAGCTGTAGAGTCCTGAGTGATATCCAGGTCAGAAATATGTTCTCTGTGAAAAACTTTATTCATTTTTAGTGTTATAGAAAAGCATAAGGATTATAAAATAAAATGTCTAAATGTTTAAGGACTTCTGTGTGATTTCATGTAGATAAACATTTTCTCGCCCATCCCCATTGGTTTTACTTGATACCCACATTGCCACATCAGTGTTTTCAAGATGGAATTATCCACACACATTCTTGATAGTCAAATGTTTGGTTAACATACTAGCAACATTAGAATCATCTGCAAACTTGCTAAAAATCCAGATTTTTATATTTCAACCCTGACCTATTGAATCAGAATCTGTATTTCATCAAGATACCACAAGATGATCGTATGGTATTTGTCCCTCACCGCCTGGCTTATTTCACTTAGCACAATGCTCTCCAGTTCCATCCATGCTGTTGCAAAGGATATAAGCTCCTTCTTTCTCTCTGCTGCATAGGATTCCATTGTGTAAATGTACCATAGTTTTTTGACCCACTCATTTGCTGATGGGCACTTAGGTTGCTTCCAGTACTTGGCTATCGTAAATTGTGCTGCTATGAACATTGGGGTGCATAGGTTCTTTTGGACTAGTGTCTCAGGGTTCTTATGGTATAATCCCAGCAGTGGAATTGCTGGGTCAAAGGGCAGTCACCTTTAACTGGAACATAATCAACAAAAGAATAAAGAAAACAAAATATAACCAGAGACATTGGAGTTAAGAACAATCTAACAATAGCCAGAGGAGAGTGGGAAGGGGATAGTGGGGAGAGGGGTTTACAGGAAGTACTATAAAGGACACATGGACAAAATCAAGGGGGAGGGTGGAGGCGGGGGAGGGAGGTGGGTTTGGCTGGGGTGGGATGGAGGGATGGGGAGAAAATGCAGACAACTTTAATTGAATAACAATAAAAATTTTTAAAAATAAAAGTAAATTGACTATGATTTAAAAAAAAAAGATACCACAAGAGATTCATAAATTTTGAAAAATAGGGGTCTACATTAATCCACATTTTTAAATTTTTTTATTGTTGTTCAAGAAGAGTTGTCTCCATTTTCACCCCATCAGACCCCAGCACACCCCACACATCCCCACCTCCCACCTTCAAACATACCCCTTTGGCTTTGTCCACATGTCATTTACACATGTTCCTCGATGGTCTTTCCCCTATATTCCCCCATTATCCCTCTCCCTTTTCCCCTCTGGTTATTGTCAGTTTGTTCTTTATTACAAAGTCTCTGCTTATATTTTGCTTGCTAGATTGTTTTGGTCACTAGGTTCCTCTTATAGGTTAGATCATATGGTATTTGTCTTTCACTGCCCGCCTTATTTCACTTAGCATAATGCTCTCCAGAGCCATCCATGCTGCCACAAAAGGTAGGAGCTCCTTTCTTTCTGCTGCATAGTATTCCATTGTGTAAATGTACCATAGATTTTTCATTCAGTCATGAGTTGGGGGCATTTAGGTTGCTATCAGCACTTGGCTATTGTAAATTGTGCTGCTATGAACATTGAAGTGCATACATTCTTTTGAATTGGTATTTCAGGATTCTTAGGGTATAATTCCAGCAGTGGTATTGCTGGGTCAAAAGGCAGTTCGATTTTTACTTTTCTGAGAAAATTCCATACTGTTTTCAACAGTGGCTGCACCTGTCTGCATTCCCACCAACAGTGTACTAGGATTCCCTTTTCTCCACAACCACGTCAGCACTTGTTCTTTGTTGATTACTTCATGATATGGCCATTCTGATCAGTGTGAGGTGTTATCTCATTGTGGTTTTAATTTGCATCTCTCTGATGGCTAGTGATGCTGAGCATCTTTTCATATATCTCTGGACCTTCTGCATATCCTCCCTGGAGAAGTGTCTGTTCAGGTCCTTTGTCCATTTTTTAATTGGGTTGCTTGTCTTCCTGGAGTGGAGTTGTGTGAGTTCTTTATATAATTTAGAGGTCAAAACCTTGTCCGAGGTATTATTTGCAAATATATTTTCCCATACAGTGGTTCCCTTTTCATTTTATTACTGTTTTCTTTAGCCGTGCAGAAGGTTTTTATTTTGATGAAATTCCATTTGCTTATTCTTTCATTTAAGTCCCTTGCTTTAGGAGACACATCAGTGAAAACACTGCTCTGTTGAATGCCTGTGATTTATCTGTCTACGTTCTCCTCTACGACTTTTATGATGTTGTGACTTATATTTAAATCTTTTATCAACCTTGAGTTTACTTTTGTGTATGGTGTAAGTTGGTGATAGAGTTTTACTTTTTTGCATGGAGCTGTCCAGATCTGCCAACACCATTTGTTGAAGAGGCTATTTTTACTCCATTTTATGCTTCTTCCCCCTTTGAAAATATTACTTGACCATGGATTCTTGGGTTTATTTATGGGCTCTCTGTTCTGTTCCATTGACCTATGTGTCTGTTCTTATGCCACTACCAGGCTGTTTTGATTACAGTGGCCTTGTAATACAGTTTGATATCAGGTACTGTGATCCCTCATACTTTGTTCTTTTTTTCTCACAATTGCTGTGGTTATTCGGGGTCATTTATGGGTCAATATAAGTTTTTGAAATATTTGTTCTATATCTGTGCAATATGTCATTTGTGTTTTATTAAGGATTGCATTGAATTTATAAATTGCTTTGGGTAGTATGGATACTTTGATGATGTTAATTCTTTCAATCAATGAACACTGTACATGCTTCCATTTGTTTGTGTCTTCCTTAATTTCTTTCTTCAGTGTTGTGTAGTTTTCTGAGTACAGGTCTTTTACCTCCTTGGTAAGGTTTATTCCTAGGTACTTTATTTTTCTTGTTGCTATATCAAATGGGATTTTTTTCCTGATTTCTGTCTTTGATATTTCATTGTTGGTGTATAAAAATGCCTTCAATTTCTGAATATTGACTTTGTATCCCTCTGTTTTGCCAAATTCACTTAAGTCGAGTAGTTTTTTGGTGGAGTCTATAGGATTTTCCATGTACACTATCATGTCATCTGCAAACAATGACAGTTTTGCTTCCTCCTTTCCAATGTGGATGCCTTGTATTTCTTTTTCTTGTCTGATTGCTGTGTCTAGGACTTCCAATACTATGTTGAATAAAAGTGCTGAAAAAAGATGTACTTGTCTTGTTCCTGATCTTGGTGGCAAAGCTTTTAGTTTTTGCCCATTGAGTATGATGTTGGCTATATGTTTCTCATATATGGCCTTTATTATGTTGAGGTATGCTCCCTCTACTCCCACTTGGCTGAGTGCTTTTTTCATAAACCGGTGCCGTACCTTATCAAATGCTTTTTCTGCATCTATTATATGATCATGTGATTTGGGTCTTTCCTTTTGTTTATGTGATGTATTACATTTATTGATTTGTGAATATTGTATCATCCTTGCATCACTGGGATAAATCCCACTTGATCATATATATCTTCTTGATGGATTCTTCCCTTAAGTATTATGAAATGTCCTTCAGTGTCCATTTTTATGGGGGGGGTTAAGTCTTTTTTATCTGATATAAGTATTCCTACCCCAGCTTTTTTTCCTGTCCATCTGCTTGGAATATTTTTTTCGAACCCTTCACTTTCAGTCTATGTAGGTTTTTCATTCTGAGGTTGGTCTCTTGTAGGCAGCATATGTGTGGGTCATGTTTTGTTATCCATTCAGATACCCTATGTCTTTTGATTGGAGCATTTAATCCATTAACATTTGAGGTTATTATTGATAGATACTCATTCTTTCCCCCCTTTTGTACCTGTGTTCCTCTTTCGCTCACTCTTTTTCTTCCTCTTAAAGCAATATCTTTAGCATATCTTACAGTGTTGATTTGTTGGATATGTATTCTTTCAGCCTTCTTTTATCTGGGAAACTCCTTATTTTGCCTTCTATTTTAATTGAGAGCTTCACTGGGCGGAGTAGTCTTGGTTGCAGGCCTTTGCTTTTTGTTACTTGGAATATTACTTTCCTTTGTCTCCTGTCTTGTAGTGTTTCTGTTGAGAAATCAGCTGCCAGCCTTATCGGATCTCCTTTGTATGTCACTTCTTGTTTCTCTCTTGCTGCTTTTAAGATTCTCTCTTTGTTTTTAAAACTTGGCATTTTATAATCTGCCTTTTTAAGTTAACCCACTTCAATCTTGTTAACTTCTTAGTTCCTGTGCCATACCATGCATTGTTTGGGGATCATTAAATCAACCCCTGCCTCTTTCCCTGTCGCCCTGTCTTTCTTCATAGTATTTGTGTTACCTCAACTGTCTGAAATTCCACTTTTCCTTATGCATGTTGGTTTAACACACTAACTTGTTGTTCTTGTTGTTTTCAATATATAAATATATACTGTATATATTGAAGCCCTATCTCTGCCAAACACTATAGCACAGCACTACCCATTCAACTCAGGAAGTACTGAGTAGGCCAGGACAACTTCCTTGGAATTAGAAAATGCCAATTTGGCAGTACCATAAAAGTTCCCTAGATTAAATGAGGTGTGCGTATCTTCAGGATCCATGTTCTTAAAGATAAAACTGTCATGATAAACAGTCTTTTGACCACAGTTGACCCCCACTTGATTGGATATGAGATAGGTTTATCTTTAATACAATTTTGCTTTGTGGACAATTGCGATAGAGCAAAGGATTGGTGATACACAGATAAAAAGGAAACTGAAACAGAAACTTAATTCCATAGACCATTATCCTCCCTTTGAACACTTTCATTAAGGTATCTTTCTCATTCCTGTTCCTCAGAGTATAAATGAGTGGGTTCAGCATGGGTGTTACTACCCCACAAAATACTGAAATGATCTTATTGTCATCCTGAAGAGATTAAGAGTGTGGGTACATGTACACGAAGATGCCTGTCACATAGTAAATGATGAAAACAATCAAATGAGAACTAAAATTAGAAAAGGCATTGAGTCTCACCTCTACAGAATGAATCTTCAGGACAGCCATAGCAATATGGAAATAAGAGAGGACAATAAACCTAAATGGCAGGAATAGTATTAATACATCATTAGCAAACATCAGGATCTCCTTCACTAGAACATGAGAATGAGAGAGCGTGAAAATTACTTGGAGCCACAGGAGGTTACAGTACTTTGGCAAAATTGGCAAAAATAGAGTAAAGGAACCAAGTTGGTGGCAGAATAGATGGAAGGTACAGTAACTTCATCTGCTTTTACCTGTTTTATTCAAAATAGTAGTGGAAGTTCTAACCACAGTAATCAGACAAGAAGAAGAAATGAAAGGCATCCAAATAGGAAATAAAAAATAAGACTGTCATATTTGCACATGACATGATACTGTATATAGAGAATACTAAAGACTCCACAATAAATTACTATAATGGATAAATGAATTCAAAAAAGTAGCAGGAAATAAAATAAATATCCAGATATTGGTTGTATTTTCACACCAATAATAAACTATAAGAAAGGGTTATTAAGAAAACAATCTCAAGAGAACCAACATGGAGGCGTAGGTAGACACACTGCGCCTCCTCGCACAACCAGAACTGACAGGAAATCGAAGGGCAAGGACATCCAACACCAAGTTGATAAAAAAGAAACATTCACCCAGACCAGTAGGAGGGGCAGAGATGGGCAGCTGGGACAGAGAGGACTTGCGTGGGGTCAAGACTGGCGGAGTGTGGGACGAACGGGGCAGGCAGTCTGACCACTGGCAGACCCTGCGGCCCCACATTCGCGCACAGATAAACCAAGAGGGCCGGACTCAGAGTGGTGGAGAACAGGGCAGGCAGAGCAGGGGGTAGCACCCCGCGGCCCCACATTCGCGCGTTGATAAACCGGGAGGAAAAGTGGGAGAGCGAAGCAGACTGCGCAAACCAGGGCTCCAGCGTGGGGAAATAAAGCCTCAAACCTCTCATTGAAAACAGCAGGAGAAACTCCCAGCCTCACAGAAGAGGTCATTGGAGAGACCCACAGGGGCCTAGGGCGTGCACAAGCCCACCCACTCGGGAGCCAGCACCAGAGGGGCCCAATTTGGCTGTGGGTACCAAAGGGAGTGACTAAAATCCGCTGGAGAGTGGAGCAAGCGCCATTGCTCCCTCTAGATCCCTCCCCCACGTACAGCATCACAGGGCAGCCACCAGCATTACCCCGCCCACGGAACACTTAAGGCTCCGCCCCTTTAAGTAACAGACACGCCCAGACAAAGAAAAAATGGCCCAAATGAAAGAACACTTCAAAGCTCCAGAAATAATTCAACTAAGCGAGGAAGAGATAGCCAACCTATCAGATGCACAGTTCAAAACACTGGTAATTAGGATGCTCACAGAATTGGTTGAATTTGGTCGAAAACTACATGAAAAACTGAAGGCTATGCTAAGAGAGACAAAGGAAAATGGACAGGGAACCAATAGTAATGGGAAGGAAACTGGGACTCAAATCAACGGTGTGGACCAGAAGGAAGAAAGAAACATCCAACCACAAAAGAATGAAGAAACAAGAATTCAGAAAAATGAGGAGAGGCTTAGGAACCTCCAGAACATCTTGAAACGTTCCAACTTATAAACGTTCTTATAAAACGTTCCGAATTATAGGGGTGCCAGAAGGAGAAGAGGAAGAACAAAAAAATGAAAACTTATTTGAACAAATAATGAAGGAGAACTTCCCTACTCTTGGCAAAGGAAATAGACTTCCAGGAAGTCCAGAAAGCTCAAGGAGGAACACACCAAGGCACATCATCATTACATTACCCAAGATTAAACAGAAGGAGAGAATCTTAGAAGCAGTAAGAGAGAAGGAGACAGTTACCTACAAAGGAGTTCCCATAAAACTGTCAGCTGATTTCTCCAAAGAGACCTTACAGGCAAGAAGGGGCTGGCAAGACGTATTCCAAGTCATGAAAGGAAAGGGCCTACATCCAAGATTACTGTATCCAGCAAAGCTATCATTTAGAATGGAAGGGAAGATAAAGTGCTTCTCAGATAAGGTCAAGTTAAAGAAGTTCATCATCACCAAGCCCTTATTATATGAAATGTTAAAGGGAGTTACCTAAGAAAAAGAAGATAAAAATATGAACAGTAAAAATGACAGCAAACTCACAGTTATTAACAACCACACCTAAAACAAAAACAAAAGCAAACTAAGCAAACAACTAGAACAGGAGCAGAACCACAGAATTGGAGATCACATG
Source organism: Desmodus rotundus (assembly GCF_022682495.2). NCBI lineage: Eukaryota > Metazoa > Chordata > Mammalia > Chiroptera > Phyllostomidae > Desmodus > Desmodus rotundus. Next base: position 20,006,751 of record NC_071400.1, on the reverse strand, counting down.
AAGGGTTATCAGTAGGGCAGTGAGAGGGGGAGATAGGGGAGAAAGGTACAGAGAATAAACAGCATAAATGATAGGTGGAAAATAGACAGGGGGAGGGTAAGAATAGTGTAGGAAATGTATAATCCAAAGAACTTATAAGTATGACCCATGGACATGAACTATAGGGGGGGAATGTGGGAGGGAGGGGATGGGCAGGATGGAGTTGAGTGAAGGGGGGAAAATGGGACAACTGTAATAGCATAATCAATAAATATATATTTAAAATTTTAAAAAAGTTTCATTTACAATTACATCAATAAAATAAACACCTAGAAATAAAATAAAAAGACAAGGAGGTAAAAGACCTGTACTTGGAAAATTATAAGACACTGAAGAAATATATTGAAGAAGATACAGATAAATGGAAGCATATACCATAGTCATGGATAGGACAAACTAACCTCATTAAAATGTCCATATTAATCAAGGCAATCTGTAAAGTCAATAAAATTCCTATCAAAATACCAATGGTGGAGCATCCACGATGGCAGTAAAGTAGGTGGAAATTACACTTACCACTTCCCAGGACCAAACTAGAATTAGACACTAAAATATAAATAAATTAACTTGAATAACCAACTGAAAAATATTTGAACAGAAGTCTTATAACTAAGGATTTACATAAGAAGCCACATTGAGACTGGTAGGAATTGCAGAGGTGCAAAAAGGGCTGGCCTTGATCCTTTGGGCAGTGGCTGAAATTCTCAAGGGATATCTTAGCTGCAAAGTTTTCTCCTGAGAAGTGTGATGTCTCAACCCCATGCCAGGCTCCATAGCCAGAGCACCAGAGCTGGGAATGGACATCAACATAACATCTGACTGTGAAAGGCAGAGGGTGTCTGTCCACCAGGGAAAAATAGGAGTCCACTAGAGACATAGGCACATTCTTAAAGGGCAACACACAAAATCTCTTTTGCAACCACTCACCCTGGGCTCTTACAGTGGTAGGGCAGAGTGGAGTAGAGGTGTTTGAAGAGAGACTGGGTTTTGGGGCTCTGCGGAGAGAGTTGAGGGGACAGCCATCAGGACCCCTCAGTTGAGTCCTGCTCCCACATCTCAGATGCCATCTTTATTAGGTAGAACATTCCCCTATATATGGCATCAGCCTGGGGGAAAGCAATAGTCCCACCCTCTGGACTCCCTATCACCCCACTCTGCAAAGGTCATGCTTTATTGAGCAATCAGCTGCCTGGACCCAGGTGTAGAGGTCCAAGCAGACTGGGGGAGTCAGTGACTGAGTTGTGTGGCTTTGGGACACAGGTCATTTCCCCCACTTTCCCGTGAAACTGACTGGTGCCTCCCCCTCACAGAAGATCCACTAGCCCCACCCTCTGGACAAACTAAGTGGAAATTAAAACCACAGTGAGATATCACCTCACACATTTCAGAATGGTTATCATCAATAAATCAGCAAACAAGTGTTGGTGGGAATGTGGAGAAAAGGGAACCCTCGTGCACTGTTTATGGGAATTAAGATTTATGCAGCCACTATGGAAAACATCGTGGATATTCTTCAAAAACTTAAAAATGGAGCTGCCTTATGACCCAGTGACTCCACTTCTTGGTATTTAAAAAAACAATATAAATGAACAAACAAAATTGAGACAAACTCATAGAGAACAGACTGATGGTTGCCAGAGGGGAGGGGGATGGGGAGACTTGGTGAAAAGGTGAAGTGATTGAGAAATATAGAAGGGGTTGTAAAGTAATGCATAGAAAATACAGCCAATAACATTGTAATAACTATGTATGGTGCCAGGTGGATACTGCAAATTTAAGGGAGAAACACTTCATAAAGTATATAATTGTCTAACCACTATGCTGTACACTTGGAACTAATACAGAATAGTGTTGAATGTGAACTGTAATTATTTTTTAAATATCTAAATGGAAGAATCCATTTAGTTACAGTGACATAAGTAGCTCTTATTTCAGCAGACATCTTTCAAGAGTTCCCTCTGTGCAAGGTAGTCTGCTGGGGAAAACAGAGATGACTCAAATATGGCTGGTAAATCCAAGGGCCTATAGACACCACAGTACATTCTTAGCCTTACTCCCATCATACAGGGTCTAAAGTCCCTCAAGTTAAAAAATAAATAAATAAAAGATAACCTTATCTAATTTCTGTTAAGCTCACAATCATACCTGGGAGCGAAGTGAACTCACCAACAGAGCATATCATACATAGGACCCAGCAAGCACAAAAGTTGTTTTGCAATCATACTATGATGTACATTTTGATCTTCAAAATTCCTCAATATAAATTCTTCATAGCACTACCTGATTGTTTAAATTGCCAGTAGAAAAGAAATAGTAGACCAGTGAAGAACTGCCCATCCAGAAGAAAGTTTCTTTTTGAGGAAGACGAGCCCTGGTTCTCTATCACTACCATATTTAGTGACCAGAGTCATTGCTATAGGAAACATTTGCTGAAATTCTCATTAACCAAGTTAGGGTGAAAATGAACATTATTTTAGTGAGCTAAAAATAGCATATGCCTCATCCTCTTTGTTTTCTCTCTCCCTAATTTTATTAGGCAACTTAATTACAAAGCTAGGATATCTCTGTAAGTTCTACAATTAGAAAGTGCTCTTCAAGATTGAGGTTATGAATTCTTCAATCATGAGAAAATTATTCAGATTTCCATAATTCCTTCTGGCATTTCAATCATGGCTTTTTTAACACTATTTAAATATTTTTGGTCTGTAAGTAGAGTATACATTTGTGGCAAACACCAATATTTTTAAGAATTCTCAATATATTAAGGAAAGGACATCTCTTCAAGTTTTTCTGTGGCTGGGGAAAAAGTGACAGCATTTTGAATACCTCTGGAAGAAATATCATTTTAGTATTTATATAGGCAAATAAAAATTGCATGTCATAAAAATGGTATTTATCTTATTATCATGCTAGAAAATGAGTTTTTAAATTCTTTTTTGGACATCAACCATTGATGGTAGCTTTATTATAAGCCATCTCTGTGTAAATAAAAGAAAAAGATATTTAACAAGTAGAAATAAATGTGCATGATTCACCAGCACAGTTCAGTCAAGATTTTCCAGCCTTATAGCCACACTGATAGGAAGATTTATTACCACAGCTGCTTGTATTAAACTTCTTTTCCTTGCAGTTGAAGGAATCAAATTTCTTCTTGGAGATTAGTCATTTGTGGGGGTGTTGCCAACTGCAAAATGCTTCTGTTATGAATGAGGTGCACTCTGTTGCTGTCCTCCAGCCGTAAGTCAGTGAGTAATTTTCATCTCTTTATGTGTCTTTTCCCGCCTACCATCAGGAACAAATTTTAATGACTTACATAGTCAAACTTTTTTTAGTAGTTACTCAAACCTAAAACTTCAGATGGTATTGTTTCTGATAACATGATAACCTCACAAGGAAAGGTAAGATAAAATGACATTTTGACACGGTTACAAGGATGAAATCCAAGCTGAAGGAGAGGTCTATAAGAGGTATGAAAGTAAGAAGAAAGGTAAGATATCATGGGTGGCTATAATTGTGCCAGGCACTGTTCTAGGCTCTTCATAGAAATAACCTCATCTAATTCTTTGAACAACCTTGCAAGAGGCTACGCAATTCTTCCATTTCACATGTGAGGAAACTGACTTTCTCAAGACTGTAGCTTATTAGCAACTGAACCAGAATTCAGGCTTAAATCCATCTGACTCCCTTGCTTTCTTGCTGTATTTTTAACATTTGGCCTTTTTGTTACCATGAATTACCAAATTATATATAACATTCATATAACTATACAATATTGAGAGATCTGATTCTGTGTCTGAATAAAAAAAAAAAATCCTGCAGTAAAAAGAGACTTTAATGGGTCAGCTGTTTCAATCTCTACCAAAATCATAGAAAACTGACAGAGGTCTGTCTTTTTCTTTCTAAAAAACACTTTTGGAAACATGTATTCCAAAATTTGTTTGGGTGTTTTTTCTTGTTTTGAAAATTGTGTAAACTCCCATTGTGATAACTGGCCTTGTGGGGAACTAGGGACTCATAGTTGACTTGCTGTCTTGGTGTGGTTCAGGGATTGCAAACAAGGAGCCCTGATATTTCAAAACAATTAGAAACCATTATGAAAGAGAGTAGTGTTGTTGGTGATGAGGTGGATACAGAGTAGAAACAGCTGTTTCCCGTGAGAGAAAGCCACACAGAGTTTTGGTTTGGGCTGGTTAATAAGGAGTCACTTTTTAAAAATATATATTTTATTGATTATGCTATTACAGTTCTCCCAATTTCCCCCGCTTTCCGTCCTCTGTCCAGTACCCTCCTTCCCTCCAGGAGTTCCCTCCTTAACTCATGTTCATGGGTCATGCATGTAAGTTCTTTGGCTTCTCCATTTCCTATACTATTCTTAACATCCCCCTGTCTATTTTGTACCTACCATTTATGCTTCTTTATCCCTGTACCTTTTCCCCCCATTCTCCCCCTTATCCATCCCAGCTGATAACCCTCCAAATGATGTCCACATCTATGACTCTGTTCCTGTTCTGGTTGTTTGCTTAATTTGTTTTTTTTTTAGAATCAGTTGTTGATAGTTGTGAATTTGTTGCCATTTTAATGTTCATAGTTTTTGATCTTCTTCTTTTTCTTAAATAAGTCCCTTTGACATTTCATGTAATAATTGCTGGCTTGCACATTCCTCTTCACACTTTCTGGGAACAACTGTCTTCATAAAATCCTTTTATCTAAGACATTCCCAATCATCCTTTCCATTTTCATTTGAAAGTATATGGAGATAGTAGAATCTGCACATAGTAAGTTTCTGTCAACTGAAGATAGATATCAGAACAATTGAGCAAAGAGTCAGATTTTAGTAAATCCACCAATCGCTTGGTTTATTTCATGTCATTTTGGCTGGTGTTGTTTTTCCATTGAATTCACTGATTACTTTAGCTGCATACATATTTTCTAATTTACCATGCATAAGTGGTTTTAATATGACATAGAAGAACCAAAAAAAAAAGGTTGAAAAGCAAAGAAGTATTTCAAGCATTTACAATTGGATTATTGAGCTTAAACTTAAAAATATTACTTATTAATTGGTGGACCAATGTATACATAGTTGGCTATCAATGTGCATTTTTGGTGGGGAGAGGAAGCATATTTGTCTCTTTTTTGGTCAAGAATAAACTCAATCATCTAGCTATGCCCCTTAATGACAGTAATAATTCTGTTTAGCTCAATGTTAATGATTGTCTTACTTGATCAGATGTAAGTACTTCTAATGAGAATCTAACTGTTCAAACAAATTAATCAGCCTGATCATATAATATTCTATAGGACAGAAAGCAGAGAGAACTTATGTTTTTATCATTGGATATACTTGAACAGCTAAGCCTATCCCAGTAAATCAACTGACACACAATAATTTTATAAAGTCTAGAACATAAACTCTGACAGGCTATTGAGATGTTGTTTCTCTTATTTCTTCATGTAGGTAACATTGTGGTTTGTTTTCCTTCCCAGCAAATGAGACACTAAATGAGCAGCCTAAAGAGAGACAACGCCTCAGAGGTGATTGAATTCATCCTTGTTGGATTTTCCCATTAGCCTCAAATCCAGGCTACCATCATCTTGGACTGCTATTTTTCTACCTGGTCACAATATTTGGGAATGGCCTTTATTATTCTTGTAGTGAGATGGGATTCTCGACTTCATACCCCCATGTATTTTTTATCAGTGATTTATTCTTCCTTGATATATGCTACTCCACCACCGGCGAGCCATATGTTTTGGTCCAATGCTTCAGAGAATTCCCCAACATTTCCTATACCAGCTGTTATGCCCAGATGACCACATCTCTCTTTCTAGGTATGGCAGTCTCCTCCTTGTTGTTATGCTTATGATAGGTTTGTTGAAATCTCCAATTACCTGCATTACACCATCATTATGAACAATTTGGTTTGCATACAATTGGCTTTTGGAACCTGGCCAGTGCCTTCGTAGTAATAGTCACATCCAGTATTGTCATTCTTGCTCATTATTATGAATGCAATATCATCAACCATTTTACCTGTGAGATCCAGGCCCTGCTGAAGATAGCCTGCTCAGGCATCCATGTCACTCTGATTCTGAGTCTGGTTATCAGTATATTCAAACTGCCCCTGTTTTTCACCTTCATCATTCCCTGCTTCTATGTTGCAGTTGCTGTGTGGAAGATTCATTCTATGGAGGCCAGACTCAAAGCTTTCTCTAGCTGCAGATATCATATAACTGTAGTCACTATATTTTCTGGAACAACCATGTACATGTACCTGAGGCCTCAGTCAAATAAATCTCAGGGAGAAGGAAAATTTTTCTCAATATCATATGGTGTACTTACTCCCATGTTAAATCCCCTCATTTACACCCTGAGAAATAAGAATGTAAAAGGTGCCCTTAGGAAGTTAGCCAAAAGAAATGAAAAATCCTAATAGTTCTCTTTAAAAGTCTCTAATGTGACCTCGGGGAACCAAGATGGCAGTGTAGGTAGACACACTGAGCCTCCTCGCACAACCAGAAATGACAGAAAATCGAACAGCAACGAAGTCCAATACCAAGGAAAGAAAAAATCAACATTCATCCAGACCAGTAGAAGGGGCGGAGACAGGCAGCCGGGCAGAGAGGACTCCCCTGGCGGGACCGAGACTGGCGGAGTGTGGGACAAATGGGGGCAGGCAGTCTGAGGACTGGCAGACCGTGCAGCCCCACATTCGCGCAGATAAACCAAGAGGGCCGGACTCAGAGTGGCGGAGAATGGGGCAGGCAGAGCAGCGTGTAGCACCCTGCGGCCCCACATTTGTGCACAGAGAAACCGGACAAATGGCAGGGAGCAAAGCAGACCGCGCAACCCAGGGCTCCAGCGTGGGGAAATAAAGATTCAAACCTCTGATTGAAAATGCCCATGGGGGTTGGGGCGGCAGTGGGAGAGACTCCCAGCCTCACAGGAGAGGTCATTGGAGAGACCCACAGGGGCCTAGGGCATGCACAAGACCACCCGCTCGGGAACCAGCACCATAGGGGCCCAGTTTGATTGTGGGTGGCGGAGTGAAAGATTGAGGTCCGGTGGACAGTGGAGTGGGCATCATTGCTCCCTCTCAGCCCCTCCCCCACGTACAGCATCACAGGGCAGCCACCAGCGTTACCCCGCCCCGGGGAACACCTAAGGCTCCGCCCCTTTAAGTAACAGACACACCAAGACAAAAAAAAATGGCCCAAATGACAGAACACTTCAAAGCTACAGAAAAAATACAACTAAGCGAGGAAGAGATAGCCAACCTATCGGATGCACAGTTCAAAACACTGGTTATCAAGACGCTCACAGAATTGGTTGAATCTGTTTGAAAACCAAATGAAAAAATGAAGCCTATGCTAAGAGAAACAAAGGAAAATGTACAGGGAACCAATAGTGATGCGAAGGAAACTGGGACTCAAATCAACGGTGTGGACCAGAAGGAAGAAAGAAACATCCAACCACAAAAGAATGAAGAAACAAGAATTCAGAAAAATGAGGAGAGGCTTAGGAACCTCCAGAACATCTTGAAACGCTCCAACATCCAAATTATAGGGGTGCCAGAAGGAGAAGAGGAAGAACAAAAAATTGAAAACTTATTTGAACAAATAATGAAGGAGAACTTCCCCAGTCTGGCAAAGGAAATAGACTTCCAGGAATTCCAGGAAGCTCAGAGAGTCCCAAAGAAGCTGGACCCAAGGAGGAACACACCAAGGCACATCATCATTACATTACCCAAGATTAAACAGGAGAGAATCTTAGAAGCAGCAAGAGAGAAGGAGACAGTTACCTACAAAGGAGTTCCCATAAGACTGTCAGCTGATTTCTCAAAAGAGACCTTACAAGCAAGAAGGGGCTGGCAAGAAGTATTCCAAGTCATGAAAGGCAAGGACCTACATCCAAGATTACTGTATCCAGCAAAGCTGTCATTTAGAATGGAAGGGAAGATCAAGTGCTTCTCAGATAAGGTCAAGTTAAAGAAGTTCATCATCACCAAGCCCTTATTATATGAAATGTTAAAGGGAGTTACCTAAGAAAAAGAAGATCAATAATAGGAACAGTAAAAATGACAGCAAATGCACAGTTATTAACGACCACACCTAAAACAAAAACAAGAGCAAACTAGGCAAACAACTAGAACAGGAACAGAACCAAAGAGATGGAGATCACATGGAGGGTTGTCAATAGGGGAGTGGGAGGGTTAGAGAGGGGGAAAGGCACAGAGAATAAGTAGCATAGATGATAGGTGGAAAATAGACAGGGGGAGGGTAAGAATAGTGTAGGAAATGTAGAAGCCAAAAACTTATAAGTATGACCCATGGACATGAACTATAGGGGGGGAATGTGGGAGGGAGGGGGTGGGCAGGATGGAGTGGAGTGAGGGGGGCGAGAAATGGGACAACTGTAATAGCATAATCAATAAATATATTTTTAAAAAGTCTCTAATGTGTAAGGAAAACAATGACAACTTTGTCCATAAAATTTCAATTTATGTTTTATTAAAATAACCACGACCAGCAAAAATCTTATGAAGAATTCTGTCCATGGTCACCACTAGGACCTCATTAACAAATTTATCATAAATGTTAATGTTTTGTCAAGCTACATTAAGACCTAAAGCCACAAATGTGCCCAAAATAATCCACAGAGAGAATAATGGTAGTAGTATGTAAAGGTGAATTCTATAGCCATACTAGTTTATCAGGCAAATGAGCAAATATATTTGTACTTGCCATACACACAGTTAATAAAATTCACATATAGGCCAGTGGTTACACAACCATGTTACAGGATTTACTCCTCGTATCACATTTTTAGGTGTCTTCCCCAATTTGAACCTAATGGACAAAGGGCCCCACAATTCCCACATTTAAATGAGAAGATCTCATGGCAAAAATGAATCATTTGTATATAAAGCACTTTATTCTTTAATAAGTATTTAAATAAATTATTCTAGTTTATACTTCCAATTTTCTACTTTAAATTAGTTTGAATACTATCCATATTAAATATTTTTAACCAACATTGTTTCTCTACAAATATCAAAATTTTATCACATCAATTTCTTATAAAAAGATCTAAACTGAAATTGTTCTTTTGCCTTCCCTTATCTCTCTGCCTTCTCCTCCATGACGTGCTTTAGCAACCCTTGGCCATTTGCACTCCCACTTCTCATACATAGTCATGAGCTTTCACATTTCTGTTCTACTCAAGAGTCTCCATAGCCATGATTGTGATTTTTTTCCTTCTTCCCTAGTTAATAAGATGTCATATGCATTTTCTATTGTTGTCAGCCAAAATGTATTATACATTTTATATTATGGTTACTTGTTGATTCTTTTTCTCATATTAACTTTGACTAACTCCCTAACTCTTCTGTTCTACCATAGTAGATTTAGAAGGCATTGTAGTAATGTCTTCTAAAATTTCCTTTCTTCCCCAGCCTTATCTTGGGTAGTTGGCTATATGATCACAATATTTTCTATCCTTGGCCTGTTTCCTCACTTTCTTAAGGTTTATTAATTCTCAGATATATATTCAGAATTATCTTTTCTCATAAGCCTTTACTCCACGAGCAAATGGGAGTGTGGGGTCAGGTTAAAGTCCCCATCAGTTCCACATTGCACTTTGTTGGTGGTTCCATGTATATATTTGAAATTACTTAGTTTGTTTTTTTATTGTTACTCAATTACAGTTGTACTCATTTCTCCCCCATTACTTTCCCCTGCTCTACCCACCCATCACCTCCTAGTTTAATCCTCCTCCCATTGTCTTTGTCCTTGGGTCCTTTATACGTATTCTTTAACTTGACTCTTTCCCTTCTTTCTCCTGTGAGCAACAGAGTCAGAAAGTTTGGGTTCAAATCCACTATTTATTAGCTAAGATATCTTTCGCAAATTACTAAACTTCTCTGTGTATCAACTTTCCCACCCATAAAATAAAGATAATAGTACACTTATTGTGCTGTTATAAATATTAAACTGATAATCTATATAAAGTTCTTAGAGGAGTTCTTGGCACATAGTAAGCAAACAATAAATATTAGATATTTTGCTATTTTCTAAAAGCTTCCAAATACTCCAAATCTTTGGTTTCTAAAGTAAATTTCCTTTATGCATCATCCTCTCCAGAGTGTACAATAAGAAGCCTCACCAGCCCAATCTCTAATTTTAGAAACACAGTAATATCATATTTCCCCTTTGGCTCTTACTTTTATGACTTTACTCTTAATCTGGTTGACTCCTCCAGTTCCACTGACCTATGCCTGATATATTTTAAGTAGAGACAGCCCCAAACTTAGAAATGAGTTATGTCCAAAAGTTAACTCATAAGTCATCAGCTTGGAACTCAGAGCACGTTTTCCCCACTGAGACAGGGTAGTAACATTCCAAGGGCAGCTCACCAACACCTATTTAGGTCACCATTCTATCACTTATAATATTAAAGGCCCTAGGAGAATTTCTTTAAAGTATGTTTATTGAAAGATAGGTGTTGAGCCTCATTTGTATTCTAAAAACACAGGCACTGGTAGATGGCATTACTGCTCAAAAAATGTACAATGAGAATCTGTGCAAACACCCTCATGCCCTGATGGTTATATAAGGAAATATATGCAACATGTAAGAATGGGAGTCAGGAATTTCTCTAGAGACTACAGAAGTAATAACTTGTTACTGTGTATGGGTCACACACAATTCAGAGGACTGCTGATCCTCTCTTTATTTCTTTTTATGTTGCTTCTAATTTTGTACTGCTTGTTAACACTATACCTGGGCTCATGCACTCCATAAACATTTGCTAAGTAATTACTGTATGTTAAGAATACAAATCAAAGCCATTTTCTGCTTTCGAGAGACTCACATTTGAGTTGGGAAGTAAATAAGCACAGTGAAGTGCTACAGGTAACGTGATCCATATTTCTGCAAGTTACAGAGACTAGTTCTAACTGGAGAGTCAAGAAATATTTAGTAGAAGAGAAGACACCTTTAGTACAGCCTCAAGAGAGGAGTAGTTTGCCAGTTGGATAAGGAAGAAGAATTTGAGTGGACACAACGTGGACAAGTACAGAGGTGCAAAACCCAATTTGGTGTACTTCCAGATACTACCAACAATTCAATTCCCACAGAAGAGGGTGTGGGAAGTGTTTTGGCAATATATAGGACTTGAGAATAAGGTGGTAGGCCAGATTATGGGGAGACTGTCATGCTATATTAAAGAGCTTGCACTTAATTTATTCTATAGGTCAACAAACTATACCCTCAAGGGTCAAGTCTAGCCCTTGACTTGCACAGCCTATGAGTTTAAGAATGGTTCTTAAATTTTTAATGAATGTAAAAAAAAAACTAACAAGATTATTCAACAAAGACTGTGTGTGGCCTGAAAAGCCTAATATATTTTCCATCTGACCTTTACACACAAAAAAATAAATGTTTACTGAACACCGCTATAGGTGGTGGGTGACAATTGAAGATTTTTTAGATCAATAACATGTTCAGAATTGTGTTTTTAAAGGCTCACTTTTACAACATGTGCAAAATTGACTCAAGAAGTATAATTTGGACATAGGGTAAATTAAGGGGCTACTAACAATAATCTGAGACATTATACAAATTCGAACTAAGACTGTAGCAATAGGATTTGGAAGAAACTTGAGTTGTTAGAGCATCCCTTCCTTTTTAATGTTTACAGGTAACTTCATTCAAATTCCATGTGTATTTTCTCAGAACCAGGGTCTTCAGCACAGATATAATAAGGGGGCTTGGGGGTTGAGTGATCTCATCCTCAATATCATCTATTTCTTTTGTAATATTCAATGAGATCAGAGAAATATGGAGAAAATAAAGTCCAAAGTCACCTGGTTGTGTTTTATTCATATATTACCATCCCCTCTCTGACTCAGAATAGCTTTGAATGGCATATAAAGTTGCATTTTGTTCAAACAAAACGTGTGTGTTTAAAGATTATAAATATTCTCTGGCTTTTTGCATGATCTCTGGAAGTTCACTGATCACCTGTCACTCCTTTAGTCATACTGTTGCATCTTATGCATCATGAATACTGACATTATAAGCCTTAATCAAAAGATTTCTAAAAATATTCATTGTAATGTCAATGACTTCCAGTTTCTAAGTTTCTCTTTGCTCAAATATCATTAACCTTCCTTGTTTTAGAATACTTATCATTTCCTTCTTATACTATATACCATAGAAACAAACCCACAGATATAATCATTTTACATTTTATACATACATAAAATAATTATGTTGTACACCTGAAACTTACAAAAGGTTATATGCCAATTATACATCAATAAATATGGGGGGTGGAAAAACCCATAAATAAATTTTTTTTTTAGACCATGCAAAAAAGAGCCATAGAATAATATCTAAATTTTGTTTAAGGTATTTTCACAAATATTGACTCATTTGAGCTTCACAACAATGTGAATTCACTTTACAGATGAGAAATTCAAGGATCTGGAAACTGAAAATATTTGTCTAAGGTTGTGCAACTGGTAAGTGGTAAAAGTAGAACTAAAACCCATCTGTGACCCCCAAAATCATAGATTTTCCATTGTGTTTCAAGAGATTCAGAGTTTCTCATCAATATCTTGATCGTGATGTTCATTCACACGAGCTGTGAAGTCTGTTGCTGAGTCACTATTTCATTTTCTGCTTGTTTTGCATACACTTATATTAGCTTGTATCCTTTCCTGAATTAGAGCTCCACAAAGTACTCTCAAAATTGGCTTAAAGTCACCTTAACCTATTTGTATATTCTCTCAAACACATGGCAACCTTCTTCTCTTCCTGCAGTTAAGAAAATGTCAGTAGCTTTGTTTGCATTTGTTTCTTTCTGTGTTACCCAGACTCTCTCAGGTAATAGCAGACATTTATCATTTGTTCTTTTATTTTCTTTATTTATGTCCTAATTTCTTTATTCTTTCCCTGTGCTCTCCATTAGTATTTTTCTAAAGTCAAAAATATATTTTTTTCAAAGAATTTGGTTTCATTTCTTTCCTTGAGAGCTGTCTTCAAATTATTTTTTATCTGTACCAATCCTCTCTAACAGCTTGAAATGAAAGCTGGGCTTCTCTCCCCTTAACTATTCCTTATTTTTCAATTCTTTCTCTTATATGCATTTGTTCATTCTCTATTTACTTCTGCCAAATTTCCAAGCTTTTAAGAAATTAATTTTAGCTATTACCATTACATGATCAAAAAAAGTTCTTTCATTTTATATGGGGGACCTCTACTCTTTCTTGCATGTAAAGTCTGTCAACCCTACTGGATCACTTCCCCTTTATATAAGCATAATATAAAGTGTTAGCATATACTCCCAAATAATATCTCAAGTGTATATTTTTGCACACAATTTTCTAAGTATTCAGTTTCATTGGTTAATTTCCAATTATCTCTGGCATTATTCCCCTTTCTGAGATGTAATTGAAATATCTCTGTACTCCAAAACCACTCTATTTTATGAAGAATGAAGAAAGGCACTGCATCCTTAATTTACAAATCCAAGCTGTTCACCCCCCTAGTTGACATCCTTGATCATCTCTTCCAATTCAGATCTCCTATTTTTCAAATATTTACATGATGATATTTTAGCAAAAATTCTCCTCTCTCTTGTAGTCTTCTCCTTCTTTCAATAGCAAGAACCTCACACAATGGACAAATACTATAAGCAAGCAACAATATTATGGATATAGACAAAACAGATAAATTATTTGTGGATAATAAGAAATGTGAATTATTTCTTTAAGGTAGAAGAATTTTAACTAGGTAGAAGGTTTGAGAGCATAGATAGGATTTTAGAAAGCAGAATATGGTATGTGGTGTGATCATATTCCAAATGGTAATAAAAACATGCACACAAGTGTGAATGAATATCATAGGGTATATTTTCAAAATGACTAGTGTCTTTTGGCTGAAAGGTGAGCTGCAAATGTCATAAATCATGAAAGGTAAGTTGGGGGGCATGTTGTAGAATATATTGTTTACATAAGAAGTTTACATTTTATTCTATAGTGAAGAGTAAGCCATTGGAATTTTAAAAATGGGAGTAACTTAGACTCTCAAATATTTATTGAAAGAGTAAATGATTATGAATCAAAAATAAATCCAAAATATTTTACTTGGGTGACTAGAAAGACAGCAATGCTCTGAATAAAAATAAAAAAGGACCAAGGACCTGATGGCTTTGGTTAAAATAAAATGGGTTCACCTTTGGATATAAAGTATTAAACCTAAAGTATTAAAGTATTAAACATAAAGTATTAAAAAACATCCAAATCAAGTCATTTATCCAAATACATAGATACATATAGGTCTGAGAAATTGGAAATAGAGATAAAAATTGAAAGTCTAGCACTGGGGAAGATAGTTAAAATAGTATAGGTGACTGAAATCACCTTGCTCAAAGTCAAAGAAAAAATCAGGAGTATCCATGGAGAATACCCACACTGACAGGGTAGGAAGAGAAGAAAGAAAGTTAAAGGTAAAAGGCATTGTATAAGAATTAGAAGAATGCAGAGCGTAAAATATTGAAGCCAAAGTGAGAAAGAATTCACAAGGGGGTGATTACCAATGCCAAATGTTTCAGATATTTAAAGGGGGATGAGTTCTAAGAAGCATTAGATTTGACAATTAGGAAGCCCTGAGAAACCTTCAAATATGATATTTCAGTAGAATGGTAGGTGCAGAATCTAGATGATAGACTGTGAGAAAGTGGAGTCAGCAATTTTAGACTACTCTTCATTGAAGTTTGGTGATAAAGGGAAGATAAGAAATGAGATAGTTCATGAATTTATCAGGGTTAGAGGATAAATATTCTTAGAATTGGAAAAATCTCTATGGATGTAGGCATAAGAAAAGGAGTTTGAAATTTGGTATATAGCAGGATGAGAGAGGGGGGAGGGAAGGTAGAGGGATTGGATGGAAGGGATTGAAAATATAGGGCAAAATTGGTAACATGGAAAGTGAAGATAACTACTGAAGCAATATCCTTTGAAAGTCAAGAAGAGGTAGAATCAGCTAACCACACACATTCAGTAGTTTCCTCTGGCAGGAAAGCAGGTTGGAGTTTCTTGCTCAGAGGCATAAAATAAAAGTATATAGTTCAGATACAGGAAAGAGTTAAATCTGAAAGGAGAGAAAGGAGCAAAAAGATCTTCCTCCTCTCTGATCAATCTAAATTTCTATCTCTCACTTTTGTAGTCTTCCTACTTACGTGTTTTGGACTCCATCTTCAGGAAACCTGTAGCATTTATTTTCTTGTGTGTCTCTTTCCTGCCCTGCAGATGTTTATTTAGCAAACCCACACTGTCTTTTGCCTTCAGTAACCACAAGTTTACCCCAGCTGTTTTTGCTTCCCTTCCACTTTTACTGTTTTTATTTACTCCTTTCCCTATCTCTACCTAATATCTATTTTATTCCTTCCCTCAACATACACCCATCATACAAACACATTAGCTCCTAAATCTCTCTCTCCTTTTTATACAGACTTTTCCTGATTAGTGAAGACTATAGCTAGTGATTAATACAGTTTTCAAGAGTTTGAACTGTGATAGAAAATGATAGCAAAAGGATAGCATAGTGGGAAAAACCTGAACATGTTTATAGGATAAGGGAAAAGGGTCACTAGAAAAAGGGAGTGGCATGTTAAAAACAAAATAAAACTAAGGCAATATTTTGACACTACAGCAAATGAAAGATTGTGGAAGCCTGAGCACAAGTAGCAGGACTTTTTTAAGCATCATGAGGCTACCTTTCCACTGAAGCAGAAGGGAAGGAGTTAGTGATGGGTCAAATGCATGCATGTTTGTAGGAGGAAGTGACAGGAAGTATAAGAGTTCTAACCTGATAATTTATATTTTCTGGGGTAGTAGGGAGGTCAAGTACTGAGAATGAAAGAAGTTACGGAGTGAAAAAATGAGAGGAGGCTCTTGGAGTTTCCAACAAGCTATTGTGGGAAATGGAGAAGAGAACACTGTAGTAAAACATTGGATTATCAGACAGAATAGAAGGTCAAAGAGAGCTTGCAAACCATAAATATACAGAAGCATAAATACACAGAACTGTGAGATCTTATTTTTAACAATACTAAGCAGCCTACATGGTGGAAGAGTTGAATTAATTCAGGTGAAATTGAGATAGAGATGAATTTCAATGTCCTAAGAAAATATGTTGTGTTTGGAAATGACAGGAGTTTGCTATGGCTAAAACCATAGTATATGAGCAAGGAAAAAACAATCAGGGACTTAATAACTGATGCTCTCATATTCCTTTGGCAATGGGGATCCTTTGGAGGTTTTTTGAGCATGAGAATGACTTGATCAGACCTGTGTTTTGAAAATGTCACTAGGGAATATCTGTAAAGGGTGGAAAAGGAGTAGATATTGAAGGCAAGGAGGCCATTTAAGAATTTATTTCAGAGGCAATCTGGTCAAGATGGCAACATAGGCAGACATGGCTCACCTCTTCCCACAGCCACATCAAGATCACATCTAAAATATGGACCAACCATCAGTCAGGAACATCAGAAATCTAGCTGAATGGAAGTCTGACAACTATGGAATTGAAGAAACCACATCCATCCATACCAGCAGGAGGGACACAGATGTGGAATGGGTTGGCCCCACACCCATGTGGATAAAAATTCATGAGTGATATCTTGGGAGCGAGAAGTCCCAGACCCACACCGGGCCCACCAGACCAGGATTCCAGTGCCAGGAAAATAAGGCCCCACAACTTCTGGCTGTGAAAATCAGTGGATATTGAGTCAGTGGAGGAGGCTGCTGGAGACCTAAGAAGTTCCTCTTGGGAAATTCACACATGGACTCATCTATTCAGACTCACTCCCTCTGAGCTCCAGCACCAGGGTGACAGCTTGAAAGACACCAGTAGTATACAGGGAGAAACTGAAGTGCCTGGCATCGGGTGGGCAGAGGCCATTGTCCCTTTGCTAAGCCCTCCCCCACAACAGAGTCAGTAGGCTGGTGCTATATCTGAAACTCTGTCAACCTGGCTAACACTGTGTGACCCACCTTGGAGATACACAAAGATTTACCCCACTCAATTTATGGCCCACCCAAGCTGCTTTTCCATAAGAATAGCTGGTCTTGGCTCCTACATCCCATCAAAAAAGCAACAGCTGGCTTCAGGGAGCCCTAGCAACAGCCATATTATAGTCACAGCTTGGCTTCACCTGGGACTCTCCAATCCCAGCACAGGTAGCAGCCATCTAAGATGGCTTTATAGCTCATATGGGGTGGCCCCCAGCAAAACACAGGTGGGGGATGACCTGAGCCTGCACCACCCAGGAAACCCTAGGGCCAACACACCCAGTGGACAGCTATAGACCGTGTCAGAGCACCACAAACCTGCCCCTGCACAGCTGATCCTCCATGGAGGGTTTAGTTCTGTGGTCAGTGGTCACAGCCAATCCTTGCAGAAGACTGGCCTGGGTAAACCCCTCTCATTGATCTGCCAAGAGCAACCAAGGCTCAACTACAAGAGGAGGATATAGTGAGCTCGCACGAAGGGCACACCATGAGTACCTAGCTTGGGTGATAGGGGAGGCTGTGCCACTGGACCCTACAGGACACCTACTACACTAGGCCATACTACCAAGACACGGAGTCAAAGCAGCTTTACTTAATACATAAAAACAAGCACAGTGAAGTTGCCAAAACGAGGAGACAAAGAAACATGGCCCAGATCAAAACTCCAGAAAAAAAGCTAAACAAAATGGAGATAAGCAATATATTTGATGCAGAGTTCAAAACACTGGTTATGAGGATGCTCAAGGAACTTAGTGAAGACCTCAGCAACCTAAAAAAGACCCAGTCGGAAATGAAGGATACACTAATTGAAATAAAGAATGATTTACAGGGAAACAACAGTAGAATGGATGAAGCTGAGAATCAAATCAATGATTTGGAACATAAGAAAGCAAAAAACAACCATGCAGAACAAGAAGAAAAAAAGAATCCAAAAAAAATCAGGATAGTATATAGATCCTCCGGGATAACTTTAGGAGGTCCAACATTCTTGCCTCATAGGGGTGCCAGAAGGAGAAGAGAGAAAGCAAGAAATTGGAAATCTATTTGAAAAAAAATAATTATGAAAGAAAACTTCCCTAATTTGGTGAAGGAAGTACACATGCAAGTCCAGGAAACACAGAGAGTTCCAATTATGATGGATGCAAAGAGGCCCACTCTAAGACATATCATTATTAAAAGGCCAAAGGGTAAAGATAAAGATTCTCAAAAACAAGAGAAAAGAAGTTACTGGAAGGTTGCCAGATGGGTGGAGGGAGAGGGAGAATGGGTAAAGAGGTGAGGGGACTAAGTACAAATAGGTAGTTACAGAATAGCCATGGGGATATAAAGTACAGTATGGGAAATGGAGTAGCTAAAGAACTGATGGGCCTGACCAATGGACATAAACAGTGGTGGGGGAATTGCCTGAGGGAGTGGGGGTGCTGGGTGAAGGGGATCAAAGGGGGAGAAATTGGGACAACTGTAATAACATAATCAGTAAAATATAATTTTAAAAAGAAGTTATTTCAATCATATAGATGAGATGACCTACATAGAAGTGGGCACAGAGAGGAAGAAATGGATTAGAGAGACCTACAGAGACATTTGGTTGAGGATATGTTTGAGAAAACTTGGTGACTAAATGAGATTTTTATTTATATGAATTGTTATGTTTCTTCCTACAGATCCTTCTTTATTACTGTACTCTATGCTGGTAAGTGATCCTTTTTCTTGTAGAAGCTGAAGGGGAGAAGTTTAGTAGTAAATGTATCCAAAGATTATAGAGTATTCTGGAAACTGGAACAGTATTTTTTATTTTTTTAATTATTTTATTGTTGTTCAGTTACAGTTGTCTCAGTTTAATGGGGGGAAAAAAAACCATGGGCTTTGGAAATAGTCCTGGGTTCTAAACCCATCTTCACCACTAATATCTGTGTGATTTGGCACAGTTAACTTTACTGAGCCTTTATTTCTTTCTCTGTACAATGAGGATCTATCTATTTTTCATAGCTCTTACTAGATTTAAGGGAAATACTGAAATATGTATAGAAGGTAAGTAGTTTGAGCACTTCCTGGTACATAGTAAATGTCTGGTAATGGTAGCTAGTTCTGTTTCCATTGTTTTTGTTACCATTAGTATTCTTGTTATTTTCTGTGTTCATGTAGTCCTTTTTTCAGGTTCTGATGCTCCCTATAGAACTAATCTCATGGTGTCACAAACTGCTCCCGTCTTCTTTGCACTGGAGTCATACCAAGTCATATTGTAGATTGGTGACTCCCAAATATGACTAAATAAGCCACAGTGATTTAAGCACCCTATGTGCTTCAGGTCACATGGTGTGGAGAACCCTCCGTGCCCCTGGTCCACTAATGAACCAACTGTTATTACTAGGTTCACACCAATGGTAGAGGTTGTCCCTCAAACCATATTGTATTTGTCTGGCAGATAAATCATATCACACAAAGATGGCTTCTAAAAATCATGTATTTAATGGTGACCATATAGTATGTACAAATAAACCTCATTATGTTATCTGTGAATGTTATATTCATATTTTCCTAATCATGTCTCACACAACTACCCACAAAAGTACCAACTGAATAAAGCCCCTTAAATCCCGTCATCTGAAGAGCTCCTTCAAAAAAATCCTAACAGGCAAGACCCCTCTAACTACATATAATCAGCTGTCCCTGAAATGACATCTGCCAATTGGTTGGCAACCAACAGACAGTGCCCTTCAAATAACCTTTGGTATGTGGTTGTACCTCTAGTTACTCCCTGTGAATGACAGAAATCCTGCCACACACAGGCTCTCCTCAGATCATAATTTAACAGAAATAAAATGTTTGGGGTTTTTTCCTCAGGAATTCACTAGATTATTGCTTAAAATAATTATTTTTCCAGAACTAAGGCTTAACTTTAAGTGATAACCTAAGTTACAGGTACAAAACAGTTTATGCATGAAAAGAGATCAAACTATCAGGTATGTGCCAAAATTTCGCTTCAGCCTCAGACCTGAGGCACTAAGTTTATGTGACTTCTGATAAGACCTTATTAGGTGCTCTTGACAATGTTCTCAATCAGTCAAATATTCTAGACTATCCCCTTGCCCAAGCTAAAACTTCATAAATGGCATTCTCCATGCTCATGTTTTCTTCATTGTACTGTGGAACCACTTGCAATTTCCTCGAATTGGGGCAAAATGAAGTTGTGAAAAGAGTGGAGAAAAGTGATCTATCAATTACTGATTCTAACTTCATCTCTCCATCAAATATACACAAGACTGCTGTCATAAAGAAAAATGTCCACATGATGGAGACCTTTAAAAAGTGTGAAGAGTCTGCTTGGCTAAAATAGAAAGAGCAAGGAGTTTTAAGCAACAAAATAGGAATACACATTCTGGTAAAAGCAGGCAGACATTCTGTTAGCCTCCAGATTTCAAGGATATTTATGACAGCAGGACCCAGTCATCTTACTATTTGAAGAGCAGCTTATGGGATATAAGATTAAAATAGACTCTTGTAGTAATTTTAATATATTCTGTAAGCAACAACCAAAAAACAATCCACAAGGCTACTCTCAGGGGCAAGGCCAGGTAATCTATGACAAGGAGTGTCTCCACTGTAGTCATGAGAAAGTTTGTCTTGCTTTCCTATAGCCCCCCACGTTTCTTTGCCCTTGAGGCAAATCAAGGCTAGACTATCACTGCCTAATATTCTTCCAGTACAGATTATTTCACTTCATCTTCTGATAGTATACAATGCAAAGAACCTGGGCATAGCATAGAGGTGAATTTTAAGCATTTATGCACTCTAGTAAACAACCCCAACACAACCTTATCATTGTTTTTCACTATAAAATGGGACCTTATAGCTTTTATCTTATCCACATGTGTATTTGCATATGTGTGTGTGTTTACATGCATGTGTGTAAATAGTAAGTAGCAAGCAAAAAACAAGGCAGTGTCCTATAGAAACCAAAGCAGTGAGTTTCTACTGAGTGTGATCCTCTATCCTCACTCTGGAAAGAATCATGTGACCCTCTTGTTTGCCAAAGTTAAATAGCCACTAATATCTATGAAATTACATAGCACTTCCACTCTAGAATAATCAAACATTTGTCAGCATTTTCTGTATACATTGCCTTGAGTAGCTGGACCCCAGGAACTCAACTATGTGAACACTAGAAGACTTCTAATGGTAGAATAAAATTGATTACTCTGATACAAACTAGATGGGACCAACTGGCATAGAAGGTAGTATGAGACTATGTATGGGGTTTGAATATGTCATTCAAACATAACTTTTGTCTCAATTTTAGGAGGTCATTGTTCAAGAAATACTAAAATATATCTGGAATGCTACATAAAACAAAGGGTTTGACACTGTAATTGAAATGGCAAAATATGATTTCATCTTTAGTCTTTTGAATACAGCAATTCACGGTGTGTCTACTTGAAAGTCCAAATTGGAGAATAACTGGTCCCCCAGGAGCTTGTTCAGAAAGCCAGAGATGAGCAAGTGCCATTTTCAGTCCTACATCATAATCATCATTATTTAATTTCTAGTGGTTAGGCAAAGTGTTTCCAGCATGGAATGTTAGAAGGCAGGCAGATGAATCTTTTCCACAGCTTTTTGTTGATCTGTCACTTGTGCTTTTTAGGGGAGATGCTGGGGAAAATAGCTAACAATAAGTAATATCTATTTACTGAGATGGAGAATACTGGGAAATGAGCAAGTCTATGAGGCAGAGAAGGGGTATGGTAGGTGAGTTTTTGGAATGGGATGAGATTGAGGAGAGTGGATGGCAAGGAGAGTAAGGAAAATACAAGTTCCATTTTGGAAACTGTGAGCTTAAAGTATCTGACTTATTATATTCAAGTGGCTGTACTCGTATATCCAGTAACTGGTTGGATATATATCTGAATCTCAGATGAAAAATCTGGAAATATAGATTTGGGAATCTGCATACAGAAGATAGTTGAAAGTATATATGTCATTTTCAGTTGGTTCCTTTAATGTCTCTTCTCATGCCCATGGCCCAGTTAACTGTGCCTAAAGAGGCCACCTTTGACTGAATTACTAATCAGTATTTAATCTTTTCCTTCATGATCCCTAACCCAACCCGGGCGCTAGTGACACATAGATCAGATGACTGGTTAAAATTGTTTGTATTCCACACTTCTGATACAATTCTTAACATCTAACAGCACAAGGGTGCCCTCCAGTGCTCACCACGATGCATTCAGGGGCAAAGAAAGTAGTTAAGAACCTTTGTTTTCAACCATCATCACTCTCACTTCTGGGGAAATTCACTAGCAATATACAACCCCAAACTAGAAAGGATTCTAGCTACTTTAGATTCTGGTAGGACATGAAGAGATTCAGGCAAGCCCTGCCAGTTAGGACATAGCCTATAGTGTTATTTGTTGAATACAAAGAATAGGCCCTGCAGTCTGGGTTCTCAGCAAGTCTCAGAGTAAACTACAAGATGGATTAATGAGAATCCCATTGTTTTTTTCTCACAGTGTTAATACAGATGTGTAAAACTACAGGAATAGAGGAAAGCATGCCACAGGCCTCCTGGTCACACTCATTTCTGAATAGGTACCAAAGCAAGGCTAGCCACTTTGTCCACAGGTACCACTTCTACCACTGAAAACTTCTTGGTATAATAAACAGAGTCCCAGGGTGAAAGTGGAAAGTTCGCCTTCCATCCTTATCTGCAAAAGGCAGTATGGAGGACATTTCATGACATGGAATTCTGGATGGTACTCTCTGGCCTTTCCACTGGTAACTAGATTCCAAGGTCATCCTAGTTTAAATGGATACTCTTTTAGATAATCCATTTTGGGATGGATAGAAATAATTGAATTGACATGCTCATGAGAAAACATGGGGAAAAAACAGTATTATCAGTGTGTTACTGCTCATCTATTGCCTTTACAGATGGAGCTCCAAATCCCTCACTATATCCTAAGAAAACCTATGCTCTTTATCTTATTTTGGATTTCTGCCTTAAGTTCTAGTTATGCCCTGTATGATCCTATACCATCTGTCACTTCCTTACCTGAGAGATTTCAGACAATTATGCCACTTACCAGAAAGTATTTTCAGAAGTGGAGGCAAAACTACATGTAAAAAAATGATTAACTTGGGCCCTGATTGCTGTAGCTCAGTGGATTGAGTACGGGACTGCAAACAAAAGATCACCATTTCAATTCCCAGTCAGGGCACATGCCTGGGTTGTAGACCAGGTCACCAGTAGGGAGCATGTGAGAAGCAACCACACATTAGTCTTTCTCTCCCTCTCTTTCTTCCTCCCTTCCCAGCTCTCTAAAAATAAATAAATAAAATCTTTTTTTTTTAATGATTAACTTGGGGTCTAGGGCCCATGATTATGTCAACCACTTGAATTGTTTCTCTAAACCTAAGGCCAAGTTCTTTTAATAACATATAGGTAACAATTTGTGGCAGAAGTTCATTAGGCCCTTGTACTAGTCTTTTATAAAATGGAGAGTTCTGCCTCTTTCCAGAATTAAGTCAGCCTCATGGCAATAAGCTTCTGACCACACCTATTAATTCAGTACCACTCAGATCATTTTGACAAAGCATAGTTTCTTTCAAAAATCTTTTTAAAGATATAATTTACATACAATAAAATTCACCTATTTTAAATACATTTTATTATGAGTTCTGAAAAGTTTATATACCACCTATAAGTGACAAACATCACAACCAAAATATCAAATATTTTAATTTACACCAAAAAGTTCCCTAGTGCCTCTTCCAGTTAACCAGCTAGCTCCCTACTCCAATCCTCAGGCAACCATGAATCTGCTTTTGTCACCTAGAATATATTTGTTGTTTCTGGAGTTTCATATAAAAGTATACACTATATAGTCTTTTGTATCTATGTTCCATAATATAATATCTTTGAGATTTGCCCCATGTTCTTACATATAACTGTAGCTTTAATTTTTCATTGCTAAGTACTACTCCATTTTATGGATATTTATACTTTTTTTTTTGTCAATTCACCTGTTAATAGAAATTCAGGATATTTCTAGATTATGAATATGTTCAACAAAGCTGTTATAAACATTCATGTGCAACTTATTGTGTGGACATATGTTTCCTTTTCCCTTGGGTAAATACCTAGAGGGTAAATTGCTGGGTCAAAAGGTAGATGTATGTTATTTTATGAGAAGTTTTTTAAATTAATTAATTTATTTTTAATTATTTTATTGTTGTTCAATTACAGTTGTCTGCATTTACCCCCATGACTCCCCCTCCACCCCAGCCATCCCCAACCCCCTTGGTTTTGTCCATGTGTCCTTTATAGTTGTTCCTGAAAACTCTTCCCCCCTTCACCCCTTTATCCCTTCCCCCCTCCCTTCTGGTTACTGTCAGATTGTTTTTAATTTCAATCTTTCTGGTTATATTTTTCTTGCTTGTTTGTTTTGTTGATTAGGTTCCACTTAAAGGTAACATCATATGGTATTTGTCCCTCACCATCTGGCTTATTTTATGGGAAGTTGACAAATTCTCTTCTGAAGTGTCTGTGCCATTTTACAATCCTGTCACAATGCATGACAGTCTCAATTGCTCCACATTCTTGTCAATACCAAGAGTTTTCATGCTTTTTTAAAATTTTAGTCATTTTAAGGGGCATGTAGTTGTACAGCATTGTGTTTTTAATTTGCACTTCCCTAATGACTAAAGACATTGAGTATCTTTTCATATGCTTGTTTAACAGTGCTATTATTTTCTTTTTTAATTGTTGTTCAGTTACAGTTCTCCCACCTTTTCCCTGGTGCTTTCCCCTGCCCTGCCCCTACCCACTCCCACAGTCAATCCCTCTCCTCATTGTCCCTGCCTTGAGTCCTCTACCCGTGTTCTTCTGCTTGCCACTTCCTCTTCTTTCCTCCATTATTCCCCTCTCCCCTCCCATTGGATCATTGTCTGTTTGATCTTTATTTTCATGTCTCTGGTCGTGTTTTGCTCATTTATTTGTTTTGTTAATTAGGTTCCACTTATAGGTGAGATCATGCGGTATTTGTCTCACCACCTGGCTTATATCACTTAGCATAATATTCTACAGTTCCATCCATGCTGTCGTGAAGCATAGGAGCTCCTTCTTCCTTTCTGATGTGTAGAATTCCATTGTGTAAATGTACCACAGTTTTTTGATCCACTCATTTACTGATGGGCACTTAGGTTGCTTCCAGCACTTGGCTATTGTAAATAATGCCACTATGAACATTGGGGTGCATAGGTTTTTCCAAATTGGTGATTCAGGATTCTTAGGGTATAATCTCAGCAGTAGAATTGCTGGATTAAAAGACAGTTGCCTCTTTAGTTTTTTTGAGAAAATCCCACACTGTTTTCCACAGTGGCTGTACCAGTCTGCATTCCCACCAACAGTGCACTAGGGTTCCCTTTTCTCCACAACCTCACCAGCACTTGTTGTTTCTTGATTTGTTAATGATGGCCACACTGACCGGTGTGTAGTGGCATCTCACTGGGGTTTTAATTTGCATTGTTCTGTTGGTTAGTGATGTTGAGCATATTTTCATGTGTCTCTGGACCATCTGTATGTCCTCCTTAGAGAACTGTCTGTTCAGATCCTTTGCCTGTTTTTTAATTGGGTTATCTTCCTGGAGGGGAGTCAGGTGAGTTCTTTATATATTTTGGAGATCAAGCCCCTGTCTGTGGTATCATTGCTAATTATGTTTTTCCATACGGTTGGTTCCCTTTTCATTTTGCTAGTGTTTTCTTTAGTCGTGCAGAAGCTTCTTAATTTGATGAAGTCCAATGTGCTTATTCTTTCCTTTATATCTCTTGCCATAGGGGAAATATCAGGGAAAACTATTACTGCATGAGATATCTGAAATTTTCCTGGTTATGTTTTCCTCTAGGACATTTATGGTATCATGACTTATACTTAAGTCTTTTATCCATATTGAGTTTATTTTGGTGTAGGTGTAAGTTACCGGTCTAGTTTCAATTTTTTGCTTGTACTTATCCAGATCTCTCAATTTATTGAAGAGGCTATTTTTGCTCCATTTTATGTTCCTGCCCCCTTTGTCAAATATTAACTGACCATATTGACTTGGGTTTATTTCTGGGCTCTCTATTCTGTTCCATTAGTCTATGTGTTTGTTCTTATGCCAGTACCAGACTGTTTTTATTACCATGGCCTTGTAATATAGTTTGATATCAGGAATCATGATCCCTCGTACATTGTTCTTCTTTCTTGAAATTGCTGAGGCTATTTGGGGTTGTTTAAAGTTCCATATGCTTTTGAAATATTTGTTCTATATCTGTGAAATATGTAATTGGTATTTAAATAGGGATTGCATTGAATCTATAGGTTGCTTTGGGTAGTATGGACATTTTAATGATGTTAATTCTTCCAATACATGAACACGGTATATGCTTCCTTTTATTTGTGTCTTCCTTAATTTTTTTATTTTTTTGTTTTCCTATGAGTTTTTATTATTTTTAAGTATATTTTATTGATTATATCATTACAGTTGTCTCACTTTTCTTCTTCCTTTTAGTCCCCTCTGCCCTACAGCCACTTCCTACCAACATTCTCCCACCACTTACTTCATGTTCATGGGTTGTACACACAAGTTCTTTGGCTTCTCCATTTCCTATACTATTCTTAACCTCCCCCTTTCTATTTTGTACCTACCAGTTATGCTTCTTATTCCCTGTGCCTTTTCCCCAATTCTCCCCCTCACCCTCCCCACTGATAACCCTCCATGTGATCTCCATTTCTGTGATTCTGTTCCTGTTCTAATTGTTTGCTTAGTTTTTCTTTTTTCTGAGGTTCATTTTATCATAGTTGTGAGATTGTTGTCATTAGTGTTCATATTTTTTATTTTCTTTTTCTCAGATAAGTCCTTTAACATTTCATATAATAAGGGCTTGGTGATGATGAACTCCTTTAACTTGACCCTATCCAGGGAGTTCTTTATCTGCCCTTTCATCCTAAATGAAAGCTTTGCTGGATAGAGTAATCTTGGATGTAGGTCCTTGCCTTTCATGACTGGAATACTTCTTTGCAGTCCCTTCTTGACTGCAAGGTTTCTTTTGAGAAATCAGCTCATAGTCTTATGGGAACTCCTTTGTAGGTAACTGTTTCCTTTTCTCTTGCTGCTTTTAAGGTTCTTTCCTTATCTTTAATCTTGAGTAATGTAATTTTGATGCAATTTGGTGTGTTCCTCCTTGGGTCCAACTTCTTTGGGACTTTCTGGGCTTCCTGGACTTCCTGGAAAGTCTATTTCCTTTACCAGATTGGGGAAGTTCTCCTTCATTATGTTTTCAAATAAGTTTTCAATTTCTTGTTCTTCCTCTTCTCCTTCTGGCACCTTTATGATTCATATGTTGGAATGTTTAAAGTTGTCCTGGAGTTTCCTAAGCCTCTCCTCATTTTTTTGAATTCTTGTTTCTTCATTCTGTTCTGCTTGAATGTTTATTTCTTCCTTCTACTCCAAATTTTTGATTTGAGTCCTGGTTTCACTAGAACAGTTTTTTTTTTTTAATTGTTCAAACACTATTTTACAATCTGTAACATAATGAAAAGGGGAAACACAGGTATTTCACCAATAGAGTAATTAGAGAGAGTTCTCCAATCACACACTATTCATATTCTAAACTTGAACAGCATCCTCAAATTATAGTCAGGGATGATCAAGTACTTTGGAGCCAAGATCTCTAACACCAGTGGAAATCTGTCAACAACATTATCAGCTATTTAATATTGAGAAAATCTCTGTCTTCAAGGTGAGTTTCTTCCTCTTTGAAGTGAAAGGATTCAACCAAATCATCTCAAAACTAGCATGCAGCCATAGCTGTTGTGGCTCAAGTGGATTGAGTGCTGGACTGGGTACCAAAGGGTCTCCAGTTTGATTCCCAGTCAGGACACATGCCTGGGTTGCAGGACAGGTCCCCAGTTGGGGTATGCAATAGGCAACCACGCATTGATGTTTCTCTCCCTGTCTTTTTCTCTCCCTTCCCCTCTCTCTAAAAATAAATAAACAGAATTTTTAAAAATAAAAGGGAATAAAATTAGTATGTGTACAGACAAAAACATACACACAATTATTCCTACACTTCTAGCATTACCTCAATTTATCTTCCTGAAACTGTAACTTGTGATTTTACTTGGAACCCATGTTACTGAATCTTTCATCATGGCTCTGGCATCCTTCCAAATATGATCGAATTAAAAGTAAACTTAACTAGTAAGCCAAAGAATAGATATCAGTAGGAATTTTGAAACCCCTCTGAAAGCTTCAGCTACTCAGTGCTCCCCATCTGTCCCTGGAGTCAAGCCAAAGAGTTTTCAAAAATCAGCTCTCTTTGAAAGTCTGTTTTATTTTATTAAAGTCACAGAGGAATTCAGTTTATGGACTATCCTTTCTGTCCCTCCGTCTTTTTCCTTCTCCTTCCCAATTTTCCTCTAGCTGTTTCTGCAAGATGTTTAAGGTCATAATAATTTTATACTCAAGCACACACAGTACAGTAGTTTCTAAATTAATAGGATTAATAGTTCATACTTGTACTTCTCTATAAATGAGGAGATAAAAACTATGGAAGTCCATCCATAGCAGTAATTTCTTTTTTCAGTGTTGTGTAGTTTTCTGAGTATAGGTTTTTTACCTCCTTGGTTAGGTTTATTCCTAAGTATTTCATTTTTCTCATTGCTATAATAAATGGGATTTTCCCCCTATTTTCTGTTTCTGGTATTTAATTGTTAGTGTACAAAAATGCCTTTGATTTCTGAATATTGATTTTTTTAAGCCCACTGTTTTTCCAAATTCATTTATTATGTCAAGGAGTTTCATGGAGTCTATAGGGTTTTCTATGTGCACTATCCTGTCATCTGCAAACAGTGCCAGTTTTACTTCCTCTTTTCCATTTTGGATGTCTTTTATTTATTTTTCTTGTCTGATTTCTGAGGCTAGAACTTACAATACTATGTTGAATAGAATTGGTGAAAGCAGACACCCTTGTCTTGTGCCTGATCTTAGGGGAAAAGCTATTAGTTTTTGCCTGTTGAGAATGATGTTGGCTGTAGGTTTCTTGTAAATGCCCTTTATTATGTTGAGTTATGCTCTTTCTATTCCCACTTTTCTGAGTGTTTTTATCATAAATAGGTGCTGGATTTTATCAAATGCTTTTTCAGCATCTATTGATAGGATAATGTAGTTTTTGTGTTTCATATTTTTATGTGATGCATATTACATTTATTGACTTGTGAATATGTACCATCCCTGCATCCCTGAGATAAATCCCACTTGATTATGTTGTATGATCTTTTTAATGTATTTCTGGGTCCAGTTTGCCCATATTTGGTTGAGGATTTAGCATCTATATTCATCAGCGATATTGGCCTGTAGTTTTCTTTCTTTGTTGTGTCTTCACCTGGTTTGGAGATTAAGATGATGCTGGCCTCATACAAAAAGTTCGGGATTCTTCCCTCTTCTTGGATTTTTCTGGAATAGTCTGAGAAGGATAGGAGTTAGCTCTTCCTTAAATGGCTTGAAAAAATCTCCAGTGAAACTATCCAGTCAAGGGATTTTGTGTGCCAGTAGTTTTTTGTTTGTTTGTTTGTTTTTTATTACTACTTCAATTTCACTAGCTGGTATCAGTCTGTTCAGGCTTTCTGCTTCTTTTTCATTCAGTTTTGGAAGATTATATTTTTCTAGAAATTTTTCCATGAAGCAACCATGATTTCTAACCTCAAGGAAAGTAATACCTGCTAGCTGCTCAATACTACAAAAAACAAGATATTCACAAGAGCTTGAAGCCAAAGGTTGTTGTATATTGGAAAGAATATTCATATGAGAAATTCTATATAACTACTTATAGGAAAATACCTACCATTTATGTTGAAAGATGATTATTCGGGGCCTTTTGAGGTGATAAATGGGTAATTACCATGATCTTTTGATGGCAACTGACTTCTTGATTTGCATACATTTTATCTCCAACTATTCTGTGTAATGGCTGTGTACTTGGAACTAGGGTTTGCTACTTAACCCCCAAACCGACCCTACAATCTAGTCTGAAGAACCAGATCACATCACAGAAAAGGTGTTAGAATTTTGGTAGGAAAGCGATCAAACCAATTGAGAAGACTGAGATTCACAGAAGCAACCATAAAAACATACTTCTTGAAATATTCCAAAATGTACCATTTCTCTATAGGTCAAAATCCTTTCCTGCCTTTCCCAAAGAAATGGGTAATAAAGTAATGTGGTAATATCAAAAATATTTCACTGATATGTACCATGTCTGGGTCACCAAACTCTGCCAAAAAAAAAAAGGGCACATCAAGCATTTAAATTTTATTGTAGCTCAAGTAACCTCTTCTTGCATTAGCTGTCTTCAGTTCCTGAAGCTCTTGGGTTTTCATTTTGGTTACAACCAGGAGTTAGAATATACAATTCTATGACACATTCTCTCCTGGATGAGATTAGAATTGCCTCTGCCAACATTTGCCTTTCTTTAAATTTTATTTTTCAGTTACAGTTTATATTCAATATTACTTTGTATTAGTTTCAGGTGTACAACACAGTGGTTAGAAAATCACACACTTTACAAAGCATCCACCCTGATATTTCAAGTACCCATTTGATGCCATACACAGTTATTACAATATTATTGACTATAATTTTCTATGGTGAGTGAAATAAGTCAGCCTGACAAATACAAATACCATATGATTTCACTTATGTGTGGAATCTAAGGGAAAAATTAGTGAATAAACAAAATAGAAACAGACTCATAGGCACAGAACAGATTGATCATTGCCAGAGTGGAGGGATTTGTGGGCCCAAGTGAAAAAAGGTGAAGGTATTAAAACCTACAAATTGGTAGTTACAAAAATATTTGCCTTTTTAACCCACCTTCATTTGAGTGCTTTCTACAGAATCAAACCACTTCCAGGATGACACATTTTTTTCTTAATCTATATTAATGCCTCAAGTAAGTTTTCTGTGCTTTTTCAGGTGACTGCATATCTCTGCTATGATCTATTATACACTTATTTTCAAGCTATAATATCAAGGTAAGCTCACCAATGACCCTAAGGTGAGCCCTATTATCACAGTTTTTTGCCTTTCTGAAGTGCTACTACACATCTATGAGTAAGCCAAGTGAAATAGTACAAACAAGTTGAGAAGACAGAGCTTGGATTTTATAGAAAGTGAAATGGTTGGAATTTGCATAGTAGAGTATAACAGAGATGAAACTATGCAGAGAAAGCATCCCAGAAATCTGCTAAGGTTTTTCTGTAAATATTCTGCTGAATATTAAGATATTTTTGCATAGGGTGAAATTCCAAAAAGTTAGCCAAACAATAATTAGTAAAGAGGTTTAGGTTAAAATTTTTTCTCGTGTTCACACAGGGATGGGAGACATTTGACTTCCATCCACCTAAAGTAGATAAATATTACTGAAACCTGAAACACTCAGTGGAGAATTCACAATTAGTTCTCTGTGGCTACTGTAACAAACTGCCACAAACTTGACAGCTTAAAACAATAGAAATATTTTCCTTCACAGTTCTGGAGGCCAGTAGCGCAAAATCAATGTGACTTCAGGACTACACTCCCTCCAGAGGTTCTAGAGGAGAATGTGTTCCTTTCCTCTTTTTGATTCTAGTGACTGATGGATAACTTGGCATTCCTTGACTTGTGCCTGCATCACTCACTACAATCTCTGCCTGTATCTTCACATCACCTTTTCCTTCGTGAGTGTGTGTGTGTGAACTCCCTTTGCCATTTTTTAAAAAGATTTTATTTATTTATTTGTAGAAAGGGGGAAAGAGAGAGAAAGATAGGGAAACATCAATGTGTGGTTGCCTCTCAGATGCCCCCAACTGGGGACCTGGCCCACACAACCCAGGCATCTGCCCTGACTGGGAATTCAACTTGCAACTCTTTGGTTCGCAGGCCAGCACTCAATCCACTGAGCCACACCAGCCAGGGCCCTTTGCCTTTGTTATAAGGATACATGAGATTGTATTTAGAACCTACCCAGATAAGTGAAGCTCTTTCTTTCAAGATCCAAAAGTTAATAACATATGTTTATGTATACAGTAATATTCATGCTTTTGTCACAAAATGTAATGTTGATGCATTCTGGGAATTTAGAAGTGACTGTATCTTTGGAGGAGGGAGTAACTATTCAGCCCACAATAATACTTTAATAGTAAGGTTAAATTAACCCTATTGTGAAGCTTATATTTGATCCACATTAACAAAGCCTTTAAAAAACCTTGCTGAACCCACCTCCCTCCCCCACCTCCACCCTCCCCCTTGATTTTGTCCATGTGTCCTTTATAGTAGTTCCTGTAATCCCCTCTCCTCACTGTCCCCTCCCCACTCCCCCCTGGCTATTGTTAGATTGTTCTTAACTTCAATGTCTCTGGTTATATTTTGTTTGCTTTTTTCTTCTGTTGATTATGTTCCAGTTAAAGGTGAGATTATATGGTATTTGTCCCTCACCGTCTGGCTTATTTCACTTAGCATAATGCTCTCCAGTTCAAAAGGCATACAACTGTAATTGAATAACAATAAAAATTTAAAAAAAAAAACCTTGAGAGGGACATAAGTAATATGGCACCAAGAACCCAGGGCCATTTTTCCTCCCACAAACATCCCAATTCAGCAACAATTCACAGACAAATTTTGTGTGAGAGAAATCTACAAACTAAATAAAGCATCCTACACTCTGAGCAACCATGAAAGCAGACTGCAGCTGGTCAGGAGATTCAGAATATCTTCTTGCCAGAGTCCCTACCCTGCCCCCTGGTTGCAGTGCTATATGATTAGAACAAAACCCCCGAAGTCTTGACTTTTCTCAAAGGATGGATAGGGATGGTTTGTGCACCCAGCCCTACCTTTTCTGAGGAAACCTCCCAGAGGACTGTTCTCTTACCTGTCAGCATTGGATTTTGAATGGGTCCACCACAGTCTAGCAGCCTGGGAAATATGAAGACAGGAACTTGGGTTGGCAGACACCACAATTCTCCTTTCTTCTCAAGCAGACAAAAAAGCCCAGCTCTCAGCTTCTGTTGAAGAGTGAAAGGGTAGAGCTATGCATGCATGTTTCAAATTCTCTCGAGGGGATCCCCAGAGGACTGACCTCTGTCCTGTCAGTCTTACAGCTTGAATGGATCCACCACAGTCTAGTATACTAGGGGAGAATACAAGTATCATCTTACACTGATGAATACTATGGCTCTCCCTCCTGGCTCAGGAAATAGGAGAATGAAGCAAAAACAACATTAAAAAATAAAATAAAAGTGTTATGCATACCACTATGATTTTAAAAATTAAAAAATAAATAAAGTGCCTTTGGCAAAACTGAAAAAAAAAAAAAAAAAAAACTTTTGGCCACTTCCACTCCTGCCACTGTGGCTCATGCTGCTGCATGAAGGAGCCAAGCTTGCATTCTCTCTTCATTCCTCATGCTTTTTGCTGCTGGTAGGATCCATCTGCTGATGCCTCTGGGACCCTGTGTCATCACCTGCCCCAAATGCAATGCCCTCCGCTAAAAGTGAGGTGATGGAATTAAACCACCCCCAACCATCGGAAGATTTGGAACTTCCTTGAAAATTGGTATTGGTGGATTGCAAGATATTGGGAAATCTACCTTTTTCAATGTTTTAACCAATAATAAGGCTTCAACAGAAAACTTCCCCTTCTGGACTATTGATCCTAATGAAAGCAGAGTACCTGTGCCAGATAAAGGGTTTGATTTTCTTTGCCAGGACCGCAAACCAGGAAGCAAAATGCCTGCCTTTCTAAGTGCAGTGGATATTGCTGGTCTTGTGAAAGGAGCTCACAATTGACAAAGTCTGGTAAATGCCTTTTATTTCATATTAGTACCTGTAATGGAAACTTTTATCTAACATGTGCTTTTGAAGATGATGATATCACACATTTTGAAGGAAATACAGATCTTACTTGAGATACAGAATTAATACACGAATACTTTCAGCTTAAAGATGAGGAAATGATTAGGCTGATTCAAATGATTCAAATCTTTTGAATTGCAGTTTCAGGATTCTTAAGATATATTTCTAGAAGTGGAATTGCTGGACCTAGAGACTAATTATGCTAAGCCAAATAAGCCAGTCATTGAAAGACAAATGTCATATGACCTCACTTATATGTGGAGTTTAATGAACAAAATTAACTAACTAGCAAAATAGAAACAGAAGCACAGATACCATGGGACAGATTGAAAACTTTTAGAGGGAAGAGGGGAGGGAGTGACTGGGTGAAAGAAGGTGAAGGGATTAGCCAAAGAACATATATGCATGACCCATGGATGTGAGCAATGGTGTGGGGATTGCCTGAGGGAGTGGGGTGTGGCTGGGTGGAGGTGGGAAAAAGGGGGGAAAGTGAGGACAACTGTAATAGCATAAATAATATAATTTTAAAAATTTAAAATATAATAAAATAATTTATTGTTGAATTTGTAACATGTGATTATGAAATGCACAGTAACAGAAAAGGTGTGAAGTAGGAAATTATATACTGTTTCAAGTTTCTTACATTATACATGAAGTGGTGTAGTATCACAGTATTTGAAAATAGGCTGTCATAAGTTCAAGATACATATTTTAAACCTTAGAAATACCACAAAAAATAAAACAAAGAGATATAATAATAAGTCAAATAGACATAAAATGGAATACAAAAATAGAGTTGATTCAGAAAAGGACCAGAAAAGGAGAAAAATGAACAAAGAACATACAGGACATTTAGAAAAGAAACAGAAAAATGAAAGAATTAAACTATCAAGGTAGAAAATGATGCTGTTTTGTAAATTTTTCTAAATATTTCTATTAAAAATAGATGTTTTAAGATTGTATTTTAAGACTCAACTATACTCAACCTATAAGAAATAACTATTAAATATAAAGATACAGAGAGTTTCAAACATCAAGGATAAAAAATGTTATGCATACCACTATGATTTTAAAAATTTGAAGCATCTATATTAATATGAGACAAATGTTTAAGATGAGATTTATTACCAGAGGAAAACAGTGAATTTTATTATGACAAAGGGGTAAATTAATAAAGAAGACATAGTTGTTCTAACAGGTGTAAGGTGACATCTCACTGTGGTTTTGATTTGCATTTCCCTGATGATTAGTGATGTTGAGCATCTTTTTATATACCTGTTGTCTTTGTATGTCCTCTTTGGAGAAATGTCTATTTAGGTCCTTTGCTCATTTTTATTATTTTTGCAAAACCAAAGGAGGGTGGGATAAAGGTGGGGGGAGTGGGAATGGCTGGGGTGGAGGGAGTGGTGATGGGAAAACGGAGACAACTGTATTTTAACAACAATAAAAAAATGTGGAAAAGAAAAAAATTGTATGAGTTTCTTATGTTTGGGTTTATTAAGCTTTTATCAGCTATATGGTTTGCAAATATTTTCTCCCAGTTTGCAGGCTGCTTTTTATTTTGGTGACTGTTTCCTTTGCTGAGGAGAAGCTTTTTAGTTTGATGTAGTCCCACTTGTTTATTTTTGCTTTTTTTGGTCTGTGCTTTTGATATCATATTTAAAAAATTATTGTCAAAACCAATGCCAAAGAGATTATATCCTATATTTTCTTCTAGGAGTTTTATGTCTTCAGGTCTTATTTTTAAGTTTTAATGCATTTTGCATTGGGTTTTTTTTTTGTATGGTATAAGATAAGATTCCAATTTCATTCTTTTGCACATGCACATCCAGTTCTCCCAACACCATTTACTGAAGAGGACATTCCATTTCCAACATGTATTCTTGGTACCATTGTCAAATATTAATTGACTTCATATGTACAGGTTTACTTTTGGGGCTTTCTATTGTTTACTTTAGAAAACCAAAGTAATGGGATTTTTATTGCTTTTTTGATTACTGAATTTGAGAATATCTTGTCAAGGAAAGTAAATAAATATTTTCAATTAAAAGAAATCAAAAATTAAGTTAACATATATTCATAATTTCTGTGAGAAGTAAAACATTTAACATTTATATATAAGTAATCAATGAAAGTTTAAAAACTCAATGATTAAAATATGAGTAAATTATATGAACAGAAAATTTACAAAATAACAACTGTAAATTGTTTAAAAAAGAAAAAAGGAACATGAAAAAATTTCCAATTATGACAAACATCTTTTTAAAAAATAATTCTATACACTTATAAAAATAAGTTTACTTTGACATAAATGTTACATTAGTTTTAGGTATACAACATGGTGATTACACATTTATATAGCTTACAAAATTAGTCTAGTAAGTCTAGTATCAATCTGACACTATACATAGTTTTTACAATATTATTGACTCTATTCCTTGTGCTGTACTTTATATCCCATGACTATTTTGTAACTGCCAATTTGTACTTCTTAATCCCTTCCCCTTTTCACCCATGCTCCTAATTCCTCTCCCATCTAGCAACCACCAAAATGTTCTCTGTATCTATGAGTTTGCTTCCATATTTTTAGTTCTGTTAATTTGTTTTTTAGATGCCACATATGAGGTCTGTCTGGAAAAAGTCCAGCCATTCTTAATATGAGAATGGTTTTTTACAACATTGATGCAATCTGGCAGCCAAGGAGAGTAGGCTGGAATGCACAGGCATAAACAATGATGACTTTACTGTACTTTGAGGCATTGAGGGCAGTGAATGCCATTGAGTGAGCATGTGTACTGTGTAGCCATTGCATACAAAATGACTGAGCAAGTAGAACAAATCTGCATCAAATTTTGTGTGAAGCCTGAACATTCCCCCCACAGAAACTATTTGTATGATTCAAAAGGCCACAGCTATGGGTAACTGGTGGTTGGCAGCTTCATTATGACAATGTGCCTATTCACATCATGTCTCATGCAGAGTTCTTTGGCAAAACATCAAATCACTCAAGTGACTCAGCCCCCCTACAGCCCAGATTTGGTGCCCTGTGACTTCTGGCTTTTCCCAAAACTAAAACCACCTTTGAAAGAGAAGAGGTTTCAGACCATTGATATGATTTGGCAAAATACAACAAGGCAGCTGATGGTGATTGGGAGAACTGTGTGAGGTCTCAAGGTGCCTATTTTGAAGGGGACTGAAGCATCATTGTCCTATGTACAATGTTTCTTGTATCTTGTACCTTCTTTAATAAATGTCTCTATTTTTCATATTACATGGCTGGATACCTTTTAGACAGAACTTGTATAAGTTAAAAGATATGATATTTGCCTTTCGCTGACTTATTTCACTTAGCATAATACCCTCCAGGTCTGTCCATATTATAACAGATGGCGAGATTTCACTTTCTTGGTTGAGTAATATTCCATTGTATGTATGTACCACTTTTTTTAAACTTTTTTATTGTTGTTCAAGTACAGTTGTCTCCATTTTCCCCCCAGCACTCCCCCCATTCCAGCCACCCCCACTTCCCACCATTGATCCTACCTGCCTTCGGTTTTCTCCATGTGTCCTTTATGGATGTTCCTGAAAACCCTTCCCCCTTTTCCCTCCCATTAACCCCTCTGGTTACTGTCAGTTTGTTCTCAGTTTCAATGTCTCTGGTTATATCTTGCTTGCTTGTTTGTTCTGTTGATGGTTCCACTTATACGCGAGATCATATGGTATTTGTCTTTCACCACCTGGCTTATTTCACTTAGCATAATATTCTACAGTTCCATCCATGCTGTCACACAGTGTAGGTGCTCCTTCTTTCTTTCTGCTGCACAGTATTCCATCCTGTAAATGTACCATAGTTTTTTGATCCACTCATTTACTGATGGGCACTTAGGTTGCTTTCAGCACTTGGCTACTGTAAATTGTGCTGCTATGAACATTGGGATGCATAGGTTCTTTTGGATTGGTGTTTCAGGATTCTTAGGGTATAATCTCAGCAGTGGAATTGGCAGGTCAAAAGGCAGTTCCATTTTTAGTTTTCTGAGGAAATTCCATACCGTTTTCTCTAGTGGTTGTACCAGTCTGCATTCCCACCAACAGTGCAGTAGGCTTCCCTTTTCTCCACATCCTCTCCACCACTTGTTGTTTGTTGATTTGCTTATGATGGCCATTCTCACCAGTGCGAAGTAGTATCTCATTATGTACCACTTTTTCTTTATTCATTTGTTTATTGATATACACTTAAGTTGTTTCCATACCTTGGCTATGGTAAATAACACCACAATGAACATAGGAATGCATATGTCTTTTCCAATTAGTATTTTGGATTTCTTCAGATAAGTACTCATAAGTAGAGTTGTAGCGTTTTACTTTGACTCTTGTTATAGCCTACAGTTTAAAGTCTTTTGTCTGATATAAGTACAGTCAAACCCTGGTTCTCAAGTGTTTACCATCTCAAACAACTCAGTACTTTACCAAATTGTTCACAGAAAAAAACGTCTCAGTTGTCAAACAAAATTTTGGTTCTTTCCTTTCATGCTAATACAGTATTTCTAATGGGGAAAAAAAGGTTAAATTTTTGAACAAATTACTTCTCAAACAGCTATCCAGAATGAATTATGTTCAAGAACTGAGGTTCCACTCTATTGCTACCCAAACTTCTTTGTTGTTTTTCCCAATTTAATGCTATATCTTTTTCCATCCCTTTACTTTCCATCTCTGTGTGTCTTTCAATGTGAAGTGGGTCACTTCTAGGTATCATAGGTATGGGTCTTGTTTTCACATCCATTTTGTCCCCACATGTCTTTTGATTGAAGTATTAAATCCATTTATATTTAAATTGTTGGTAGGTGTTTAGTTGTTGCCATTTTATTATTCCTATTTTTAACCTTTTTTCTCTCTTCTTAAAAAAGTTGCTTTAACATTTCTTGTAATACTTGTTTGGTGGTAATAAACTCCTTTGGCTTTTTCTTGTCTGTGAAGCTCTCTATTTCACCTTCAATTTTCAATGATAACCTTGCTGGGTAGAGTAATCTTGGTTGTATTTTTCATCACTTTGAATATTTCATGCCAATCTCTTCTGGCCTTAAATATTTCTGTTGATAAACTAGCTGACAGTCTTATGGGAGTTCCCTTGTAGGTAACCCACTGCTTTTCTCTCACTGCTTTTAAGATTCTCTCTTTGTTTCGTACCTTTGCCATTTTATTTATGATGTGTCTTACTGTGGCCCTCTTTGAGTTTATCTTTTTTGGAACTTTCTGTCAGTTTCTGGACTTGTATGTCAATTTCCTTCACCACGTTAAGAAAGTGTTCTGCTATTCTTTTTTCCAATAGGTTTTCAATTTCTTGCACTCTCTCTTTTCTCCTTCTGGTACCCCATATGATTCAAGCATTGATATGTTTGATACTGTCTCAGAGGTCCCATAAACTTTACTCAGTTTCTTGGATTCTTTTTTTTTCTTTTTACTGTTCTGGTTGTGTGTTTTCTGCTACCTTCTCTTCCAAATAACTGATTTGATCTTCTGTTTCACCTAATCTACTGTTAATTCCCTCTAATGTATACTATGTTTCAATTATTTCATTCTTCATTTCTGACTGATTTTTTGTTTTCTGTGTTTATCTTTATGTTTCCTATCTTTTTGTTGAAGACCTCACTGAGATCATCTATTCTTCTCCTAAGTTTATTGAGCATCCTTATAACCAGTGTTTTAAACCCTGCATCTGGTAAATTGTCTCCATTTTGTTTAGTCCTTTCTCTGGAGTTTTATTGTGTTCTTTTATTTGAGACATCTTTTGTCTCCTCATTTTGGCTTCCTCCTTATGTTTGCTTCTGTGTATTAGGTAGAGCTGCTATGTCTCCTGGCTGCATAAAGTGGCTTTATATAGTAAGGGTCCTGTGGGGTCCAGTGGCACAGTCTCCATGGTCACTGAGCCAGGTACTCCAAGTGTGTCCCATGTATAGGTTGTGAGTGCCCTTCTGTTATAGTTGAGCCTTGATTTCTGTTGGCAGGTCAGTGGGTGGGGGGATTTACTCCCAGGAAAATTGGCTGCAAGTACTGGCTATGAGTACAGTAATGGTGCTCTTATGCAGGAGCTGACATCATGGAGCTGGAGTAAGTTTACTGGGTTCTAGTGCTGGCTTTTTGTGTCATTTGTGGAAGTGGTTGGGTGGTACTCTGGTGTGGTCTGAAGTTGGCCACCAGGTTTCTTGGTTCTGAGCCCTCTTGGGAGGGGTTCTGATACAGGCTAATGTTAGTCACTGCCTGTGCCATGCCTGGTGACACTTGGTCTGAGCTACAAAGTGATGTGCAGATGGTTTACACTTGTACTGGGCTTGGAGGTGCCTGGGCAAGTCTAAGCTGTTAATTAAGGCTGGATACCTCTAGTCCTGGGCTTGGGACTGCTAAGCAAATTGGAGGGGAACATTGAGGTCAGATGCTGTTTGCTTTTGTTTTGTGAATCTTTGAGAGATTTTAGGAAAGTTAGCAGCATTAGCCAAGACAGGCCATTTTTATGGAAATGTCATTGGAAATGGCTTGGGTGTGCCCACAATTTGGGTGGGTTAGGGTCTCAGGGAATGGCCAGGGCAAGGAAAACAGTTATAACCAGGTTGACGAAGACTCAGATATGGCACCTGTGTCACCTACATTTGGGTGAGGTGAGGACTCAACAAAGAAAGAATGGCTTCTGCCAGCACTTCTGTCTGGGTGAAAGCTACCCATACAGGCCCCACTCTAAAGCCTGACAGTTCAGTCCTCACTGTATGGCACTTTTTGAGCTGCTGCCTCAGTGCTGGAGCTCAGAGTGAGTGAGTTCATCAGTGAGTATGCCCATGTGAAGGCCCTTTAAGAGGAACACCTGGTACTCAAGCAGATTTCCATCTCACTCAGCCACAATCCCTGGTGGTTTTCACAACCAGAAGTTATAGATTCTACATTTTGGTTGTGATCATTACACAGTTGCATACATTTGTCAAAACTCATAAAACTGGGTATTTAAAATGGGTTCATTTGCTCTCTATACATTTTAACTCAATAAAGTTGAGTTTTAAATTGGGCAAAAGAATACTAAGATACAACCCAGTGGATTATCTGACTGTCAAACATATTCTTCCTTGCCCCCTTCTATTGTATAAAAGCAGCCCCACCTTTTCTTCATAATCAGAATCAATCCCCCCTGCCAGAATGTTGAAAAACACAGTTTATAAGTAGTTACTTGGGAGTAATGATATAAGCGGCCCTATTTCTCACACACACATACACACAGTTCCCAGACCCATACGCTATACCCTTTCTGGACACAGTGCCTTATTACGATCATTTATTTAAGGTCCTTATAGATGGGGCCCTATTTTTGCAAGGTATTATATACAGTTTCACCTTACAGATACGTCTTCAACTGGCCATTCTACCACTGTATGAGTCTAGCAGTTTCTATGTGGTAGAGTATATGATCTTTCTAGTAGATGCCAGGTCATGTGCCCATTGTCATATCTACTTTGTGGTGAAACAGTTCTCCTGGTCTGGTGTAATATCACAAAAGATTCCATGCTAATGGGTCAAACATTCTATAAGTCCTTGAATAGTGGTGCTAGCTGAGGCCTTTCAGGAAGGAGAGACAAAGCCATACCCAGAACATGCATCAATTCCAGTAAAAATTAATTGTTGCCCTTTCCAGAGTTGAAGGAGTTTAATGTTATCATCTAATAGCTAGTATCTGGCTGGGCTTTTCTCAAAAAATTGTACTATATTAGAATATCAACAATGGCTCATGTTGACTGCTTATTGTACCTTGTAAAGTGGCGTAATTTGTATAGGCAAGCAAAAGCCAATATTGTTGGCTCCATGAATGATGCCTATCCCTACCACAATGGCTACACAATTTATGAGCCCATTATGCTAGATTAATATGGCCAGTAAGAGACTGATTGACAGCCA
Organism: Desmodus rotundus; assembly: GCF_022682495.2. Classification (NCBI taxonomy): domain Eukaryota; kingdom Metazoa; phylum Chordata; class Mammalia; order Chiroptera; family Phyllostomidae; genus Desmodus; species Desmodus rotundus. Next base: position 19,964,778 of record NC_071400.1, on the reverse strand, counting down.
ATTTGTTTCATCAGTTTGTTGTTTTATTTCCTCTTCCATAATGTATGTTTTCTGGTGGGCATTAATATGTAATACAAAGAACTTCACTTCATAGGTATAACCAAATTCCATTTCTGTTGTCCTTAATCTTTTGTTTCTGTAGTACTTTTGTCTTAACAAGGTCTCAAAAATACTAGTCATTTCAACATTATTTCATACATATGCAAGAACAGCATGATGTTTTGTGGAATGTCTAGATGTTCTAGCTCAGTGCGGGATTGTAAATGTATATTGCTGTGTGCCCCCAAGTGAATGCAAACTATTTCTGATCCTCTCTATTGATAGGGACAGAAATGAATGCATTAGCCAAATAATTGACCATTTATGTGCCTGAGGTAGTGTTAATTTGCTGTGGTGAAGATATTATATTTGCCACAGCAGCTGCAATTGGAGCTACTAGTTGCTTAAGTTTGTAGTAGTCCATACACAGTCATCCTTCATGCGTTTTTGTAGGAGCCAGACTGGTAGATTAAATGGATATATGATAGAAACCACAACCCCTGCACCTTTTAGGCCTTTAAGTTTGACACTAAACTTTACCATTCCATAGGTATACAATATTTCTTTTTACTCAAATCTTAGTTTGGGAGCTGAGGTGGGGGAGGGTCAAAGGCTTCTAATTGACCTTCCCATTATGATAACTCTTACTCTACCAAGGGACCAGTGTGGTGGTTCTTCCAACTACTACCTCTGACTACTTTTTCTATGCCCATTCTAATAATACATTTAAGGACTAGGAAAATGGCCATTGAGTGGGTCTAGAGCCAGTGGATTCATTAGGAGTCAAACTTGGAAAAATACTCCATTAATACTTAGTTCCCAATATGTTCCCACACTTAAAAGTGCTCCATGGAATATTTCAATTATCTCAAAATCAATATCAAGTCAGATTTTGTATCTAGCAGCCCCTGAAGTATCTAAGTATTCCTTTTTTTTTCCCTTTGTGTGCAGATACCCTAATAAATGGTCATAGGCCACTTTGGAGAAGAATTGTTAAAATCATTATGACACAATTACTGTAATGTTTCAGAGTCCTTTCTTCTAGAAACTCCTCCCCTTCAATCAGTGGGTCTGTAAACTGGCTCAGATCCAGAAACTGGGCAAGAGATTATGATTATTGAGGGGTTTCTGCAGCCTACTGATGATCTATCCTTGATTTCTTTTGCTTGTATAGACTTAGCAATGCCCTTGGTGGCTGCCTATCTCTCTTGCCTCCTAGGAATACTGTATTAAATTAACCATATCCATAATTTCCCAGATGTCAGATTTCCATTCTAACCTTATAGCTCATTGTGATAATTTCATCTACCTTGCTTCTGACAGTTAAACACTACCACTTGGCTTCTATTATTTAAGTATCTAAGCACTTCAAAGCCCAGTTTAATAACAATATAATATACTCTGTTTTGGAAGTATTTAAGAAGGCCACAACTGAGTTTCTCATTGGTGTTGGTGCCCCTCTCTCATCAGTGCAACTCTTTATGTTTTGGTTAATGAAATGTTCTCAAGCTTTTTCTAAGAAACATCATCATGTGTTATTTTCCAGCCCGGATAATACATATACTCTAGAGTATTATACTCTAGCATTGTCATTTCTGTGAGATTTTGATTCCTTTTTTCACTCTGCCACAGTAGTTCAGAACTTTTTACTCCACATTTCTTTGTTCAAGCTACTAAGATTTAATCTAGCAGCAGTTTAGCACTGATCCTTGGGGTCTTTGCCAAGATATTAAATTTTATTTCATGGAAGTACTCCTATAATTTAAAAATCTCCCTTATTTAAATTTATGTTCCATCCTATACCTTATCCAGTACCCTCAGCACATACATACTCTCCTTGCTCTTATCAGTACATGTTGGCTAGGTATTTAAACTGTTTGTGGTATAATTCTTTCTTTACCCCACAAGGATTAATAAGCCACTAGTTTACTAATTCTCTATCTTGGTTATTGTAATCAATGCTAGTTATTGGTCTTGTGGTAAGGAGAAGAGGTGAGAGTAGATTCTAGGTATGGGGCACAGCTTGTCTTTCTGTGCTTGTCTACAAACATCAACCTTTAACGTGGAGGATTGGATCACTTCTACAGACTCAGAATGTTCAGGAGAATCTTGAGATTCAGCACAAAAGTATATATTGACCTTGATATCCACATCCCATTTCTCAGGGTTTCACTCCTGAAATCAGGTCTCTGACCTTAGCATAACAGACTTGCCAGAACTGAAAATTCAACATTCTCTACTCTGTTACTTTTAAAATTAAGCACTGGGCTCTTCAGTTTTTTGTCAGTCCTCAAGCTGAATGAGATGAGTCCCTTAATATGCTGCTAAGGAGGATCCTTGGCTTGGACATTTAGCCATAAATTAATGCTTAAACATTTTCAGCTTTTTAATATCATTCTCCAAAATATCAATAACTCAAATAACAGCCATTTGATTTTTTATTCTTAATATTTACCATTTCCCCCATATTTCTCAGACATTGAAAATATTGTACCTATTAGTATGTGCCTTGCATTGCTATCCTATCCAAGTTTACCACCACTACCACACTAAAAGTTTTAACAAGTGCATGACATAGCCTATCAGTGCTCCCCACATTGATGGCTTCATCTTTGTCAGATGGCCAGCAAGTGTCCAGCTGAAAATCTCATTTTATTGCTGCTTTGTAGAACCAGACCTGGAACTAACTCCCATAAGATGGGCTCCCCAATGTACAGATTCTGAAAAGGTCATGTGCATGAAGGATATTTACTGGGGGGTGCTCTTAGCAACACTTGTGAAGGAGTGAGGGAAGCAGGACTGAGGACAGAGAAAAGCTGAACGGTGTTGTAGTCACAATGAAGGGTACAACCAATCTTACAAAAAGCTCTACAGCTGGGGTGGACTTGAAAAGTTGACATACACTGAGACAAGGGGGCTGGGCCTATATAGTTCTACTTCAACTAGTCAATGGATACAGGCTGCTCCTGAAAAATAAGTCATGATATTAAAACAGGTAGCTCCATTTGTCTAAAGACAATTTTTGATGAGGAATTCAGCTATGAGTTATCAACATATAAGAATATTGGCATCTGGACTAATAAATGCCTTGATCCTGAGAAGGAAAATGAGGTAAATGAACAGCACATACAGCATCCACTATACTACACATGCATTAATATGACAACCTTCTTCCTTCCTTCCTAAATACTCTCTTCCCAACTTGCATCCATGTCCATGCCTCTAACATGATATCCTATTCTAATCCCTTGTTTATGAGCTAATTTTAACTGCTTCCACATCAGATCTCAGATATTTCTGATTAATTAGCAGCTATAGAGAGGGTGTCTACCTCATTATTCTAGATACCTCAGTAGCATGCACAATAACAACTTTAAGTTTACCTAAGTTACCCAAGATGGGTGTCTAACAAGGTCTTACCTCCACAAGTAGTCCATATGGGTTTGGAGTGAATCCAGAAGAATTCACATCCAAAAGAGTCAAAATGTTTAGGTTGTATAATTCTGAGTCTTGTCTGGATCTAATGAGATGTGGCAATGAAGAGTTTAAACTATGGTCGATGAGGGAAGCTGGAGGCCACAGCCAGAAAAGCAGCACCCATCATTGAGTCTGAGGTGTAAGGCAAGGTCTTAAACTGTCTAGGTGGCCAGCCTGCCTACCTATACCAGTTGAGATTTCTCTTTATTAAATGTGTCTTTTTCATTTGAAATGTTTTACACAGGTCAAAATGAGGAAGCTATGGGCAAAATGACAGAGCTCTTGCCCTGGCTGGTGTAGCTCAGTTGGTTGGAGTGTCATCCCATGCACTGAAAGGTCATGGGTTCAATTCCTGGTTAGGGCACATGCTTAGGTTGTGGGCTTGTTCCCTGGTTGTGGTGCATACAAGAAGCAGCCAATCGATATTTCTCTCTCACATTGATGTTGCTCTCCCACTCTCTCCCCCTCCCTTTCTCTCTCTCTCTCTCCCTCTTTCAAACAAAAACAAACAAACAATAAAAAAACACCTGATACAGCTCAGTCAGAAATCCAGAGAAAAATGTCTAGAGAATAAGGGGGATAATTGGTAATGGAAAAATATGATCAAATATAAATAAATAAAATTGATTGATTTCCTCTGACATCACATATTAATTATGTCACATATAGTTAATTGATTAACTTACTGGAGATTCACATTTTTTTCATATCTAAGGGGAGACCATAAATACAGTACCCATTTCCAAGAATTATTGTTGGGATTCAATGAATTAGTAAATGTGAAGGTATTTGGCTTCACATTAGTGTCTGATTTCACATAGAGCTATAAGATAGGCTATCCATAAAAAGGACACTTTCCATTTTGTGTTCATAAAAACTAGTTCCTGATTGACTCCTATATCTTTTGTAGTAGCTTGTCCTCATGGTTTGTCTACTAATCAACTGTAAGGTGGTCTCATAAGATGTTTTACCTGATCAACAGCCCCAGGCTACTTTTCCTTCTTTGGCTAAACACTTTGTGGTTCTTAGTCTGCTCTCCCTATCTCTCTCTCTCTGTACCTGACTCTGTCTCTCTCTCTCTGTCTCTCACCATCTTTCCCTATGGTTTCTATACTCACTTACATGCTTAGAGTTCTACTGTCTTCCGTCCAAGCATGGCCAGAGATACAACAGTTTCCTCCTTCTTTGAAAACAGTATCCTTTCTCTTTAAGGGTTTTACTGAAGATAATGCTGGAAAATAGAAGATACGAAGCATAACAAACTTGGAGGAGTATCAGTGAATTTCAGAACACAATTTTCACTATCTCCATTCTATGTCATTCCAAATTGCCCTTATGAGTTTGGTATTTACCCTGAGTACACAGAGCCCCCCCCCCCCCGCTTTATTCTCATTCCCTGAGGGTATAGCTTATGCGCCTTGAAATCGTCCCTCTCATGATATAGAACACATGCATTGCCCTAAATGTTCTTTTCTTCACTGGGCAGTAGGTATCTCTGAGGCAACCCAGACTGGCTGACCTCCTTGCTCACTATGCCTCTAAGTACTTTATTGCTCACACTGCCACTTACACTCTGTGTCTCCTCTACTGCTTAGTTTTTCCAGCTTATAACCAAATTTACCTTGATTTCTAGCTCTCAATCTTCCTGCTTCATGTCCCCATGCTGACTAGTGTTCTCTTTCAATACAGAAGGGGATTAGCCATTTCAAAAACTGAGACATACTGTTTGGTCTTTTCTATGCCCTGAAATATTTTAGCACCAAAGAACAGCAATGTACGCTATGTCCTGGAAGAAGAGTGGAATTGGTAACAGACAATTCTAATACACTCCCCAGACACAGCCTGTACGTGACCTGAGCTGGCCTCACTGTAAGCATCTCCATGGAAACCAGAAAAAGTATGCATTTTGAGCAGCCTGAGGTCAAGTCCCTGTGGCACATATATTTTCCACACTGAGTGATGCAGGTGAAAGTGACTCAAGTAACTGTGATATAGGCTAAGTCCTAGATGAGCCCACTTGTCCCCAACCAACCATCAAAGGTCACCCTGAAGTTTCTCAATTTGCCATATTACTACCAGCTGTTAGAGCATTATCACAAACTTTCTCAATTTCACTATCTAACCAGCTAATTTTTCAAAGAAAACCAGCAAGCTTTGAGACTTGATTATCTCTTTTCTTCATCACACAAGCATGAAATACCCTGACCAATCCATTTGTAATTCAGACAATTTTGTGCTAAAATAGTCTTCAGAATGGTACACTGCTATATTGTGCTTGCCTGTCTCTTATGGAAACATCCTTGGGATTGAGCTTCCCAGTGCTGTAGAAAGAGCCACTGTTGAGGTGATGACAACATAGGTTGTTCATCATTTTGGTCCCCCTCACAAGAAGACCAACAAGCAACTTTCCATAAAAGACTCCACTGTAAAACTCCCAGAATGCAGGAGTGAGATTGAAGCACCTCTCTGATCCACAGAACTGAGAAGGACTGTACTGGAAGGGTAAGAGGAGCAGTTTCACTTTAACCACATGATCCCTCCCACATGGAGGTATAGTGCTGCACTGAGAGGGCCACAGATTCTCCTGTGGATTCTCCTGTGGGAAAAGAGAGCCTAAGGTGGACATCCAGCTCCCCCAGTACTGAAGGACCATTCCTAGGAGGCCCACTCAAGTCTCACCTCATGGGAATCACTGGAGGAATTTGTGAAACTCAACAAATAGGAATCAAATAGACACTAAGAAAGATGGCAAGGCTTACAGCAAAGAACACTTAGCTCATATCACTCAATAACAGAAAAAAAAATTTTAATGGACAAAGGAGGACTTCTGGCCAAGATGGAGGTATAAATAGATACATTTTGCCTACTTGCACAACCAAAGAAGGACAACAACAAATTTAAAAACAAAAAACAACCAGAAAAGCCAGAAAATCGAACTGTATGGAGGTCTGACAACCAAGGAGTTAAAGAAGAAACATTCATTCAGACTGGTAGGATGGGCAGAAATGGGCAGCCAGGGTGGAGAGGACGTGAGGTAAGGCAGCAACTGGAGGATGGGGCAGGCAAGGTGGCAGCTGTTGGACTAGGTGTTTCCACACTTGCGTGTGGATAAACCAGGAAGAACAACTGGGGAGTGAGACAGACTACACAACCCAGGGTTCCAGCACAGGGAAATAAAGCCTCAAAAACTCTGGCTATAAAAACCTGTGGGGCTTGTAGCGGCAGGAGAAAACCCAGCCTCACAGGAGAGTTTGTTGGAGAGGCCCACAGGGTCCTAGAATTTTCAAAAACACACCCACCTGGGAATCAACACTGGAAGGGCCCAATTTGCTTGTGGGTAGCAGGAGAAGTGACTGAAAGGCAGCGGAGAGCTGAACAAGTGGCATTGTTACCTCTCGGACCCTTCCCCAACATACAGCAAAGAATACAGCCATGTGGGTTACCCCTGCCCTGGGAAATACCTAAGGCTCCTGGCCTTACAGCATAACAGGCGCACCAAGACAAAAAATATGGCCCAAATGAAAGAACAGGTCAAAGCTCCAAAAATAGAACTAAGTGATGAAGAGATAGCCAACCTATCACATGCAGACTTCAAAACACTGGTTATCAGGATGCTCACAGAAATGGTTGAGTATTGTTACAAAATAGAGGAAAAGGTGAAGGTTATGGAAAGTGAAATAAAGAAAAATATACAGGGAACTATCAGTGAAGGGAAGGAAACTGGGACTCAGATCAATGATTTGGAGCAGAAGGAAGAAATAAACATTCAAGTAGAACAGAATGAAGGAACAAGAATTCAAAAAAATGAGGAGAGGTTTAGGAACCTTTGGGACAACTTTAAACGTTCCAACATCTGAATCATACGGGTGCCAGAAGGAGAAGAGGAAGAGCAAGAAATGGAAAACTTATTTGAAAAAATAATGAAGGAGAACTTCTGCAATCTGGTACAGGAAGTAGACTTCCAGGAAGTCTAGGAAGCTCAAGGAGCCCCAAAGAAGTTGGATCCCAGGAAGCACACACCAAGGCACATCATCATTACATTACCCAAGATTAAAGATAAGGAGAGAATCTTAAAAGCAGCAACAGAAAAGGAGACAGTTACCTACAAAAGAGTTCCCATAAGACTATGAGCTGATTTCTCAAAAGAAACCTTGCAGGCAAGAAAGGGCTGGAAAAAGTATTCGAAGTCATGAAAGGCAAGGACCTACATCCAAGATTACTCTATCCAGCAAAGCTATCATTTGGAATGGAAGGGCAGATAAAGTGTTTCCCAGATAAGGTCAAGTTAGAGTTCGTCATCACCAAGCCCTTATTATATGAAATGTTAAAGGGACTTATCTAAGAAATAGATGATCAAAAATATGAACAGCAAAATGATGACAAATCCAGAAGTATCAACAACTGAACCTAAAACAAAAACAAAAAGAAACAAACAAAAAAAAGAACAAAAACAAACTAAGCAAACAACTAGAACAGGAACAGAATCACAGAAATGGAGATCACATAGAGGGTTATCAGTGGGGAGGGGGAGGAGAATGGGGGAAAAGGTACAGGGAAGAAGAAGCATAATTGGTAGGTACAGAATGGAAAGGGGGAGGTTAAGAATGGAGGAAATGGAGAAGTCATAGAACTTTTATGTATGAACCATGGACAGAAACTAAGGGGAGGGTGATGCTGGTGGAAGTGCCAGTGCAGGATAGAGGGGAATAAAGGGAGGAAAATGGGACAAGTGTAATAGCATAATCAATAAAATATACTTGAAAATAAATCAATAAATAAAGATAAAACAAAAAATGGACAAAGGACCTGAATAGATATTTTTCTAAGCAAGATATGTGAATAACCAACAGGCATACGAAAATGTGTTCAAATCATTAAGAAAATTTAAATCAGATTCACAATGAGATATCACCTCACACATGTGAATGTGGCTATTATCAAAAACAGCAATAGATAAATGCTGGTGAGGATGTGGGCAAAAGGGAACACTTTTATACTGTTGGTGGAAATGTGAATTGGTATACCCACTATGGAAAACAATACAATGGTTCTTTGAAAAATTAAAAACAGAATTATCATATGATCTAGCAATTTCATTTAGGGGTATTTTTCCAAAAGAAATAAAATCACTATCTTGTAGAGATATCTGCACTTCCATGTTCAATTGCAACATTATTTACAATAGCCAAGACCTGGAAACAACTTAAGTGTCCATCAAAAGATGGATAAAGAAAATTTATATATATAATGGAATAGTTAGCCATAGTAAAGAATGAAATTCTGCCATTTATAACAACATGGATGAAACCTGAGGGCATTATGCTAAGTGAAATAAGACAGAGAAAGACAAGTGCTGTATGTTCTCACTTATATGTGGAATTTTTTAAAACTGAACTTAGAAAACCAGAGAGTAGATAGCAGCACTTACCAGTAGAGTGAGGGAAATGGTTTTAGATGGTCAATGGATATAAATTTTCAGTTAAAAGATAAATAACTTGGGGGGGGTAATGTACAGCATGGTGACTATAGTTAACAATATTGTGCTGTATACTTGAAGGTTACTAAGACAGTAGATCTTAAATGTTTGACACATTAAGCTTGAACATTCTTCCATGGAAACTGTTTGGATGATTCAGAAGGCCACAGCTCTGGACAACTGGTGATTGGCAGCTTCATCACAACAATGTGACCACTAATTAATCATGTCTTGTGCAGAGTGTTTTGGTGAAACATCAAATTACCCAGGTGACTCAGCTCCCTTACAGCCCAGATTTGGAGCCCTGTAACTTCTGGCTTTTCCCAAAACTAAAATCATCTTCGAAGGGGGAGAGATTTCAGACCATCGATGAGATTCAGGAAAATACGATGGGGCAGCTGATGGTGATTGGGAAAACTGTGTGAGGTCCCAAGATGCCTACTTGAAAGGGGACTGTGGCATCACTGTCCTATGTACAGTGTTCTTTATATCTTGTATCTTCTTCAACAAATGTTTCTATTTTTCATAGTATATAGCTGGATGCCTTCTGGAAAGACTATATATATTAGATATTGTATTTTTTTCAAAGTGAGAATGTAACAAAAATTATAAATGCATGTAAGTTTCTTTAGAAGATATAAAAAGCATCTAAAATTGAATGTGAAATCCCCATTTTGTACCCCAGTCAAATTTTGCTTCCTTTAATTATGGGCATAAATTTGAACCCAGATTAAGATGTTAGTGCTAGTACCAGGGCTGTTATTGCCCTAGTGTGTTTTTGAAACTGGTGAAGTGTTGAGGTATAGGAATCATGTGGCCAACTTTGCATAGTTTTGTAGAAAGCTTATAACGTAAATGTATAGCTGAAGTTTTTGATACAATTCTGAGTTTCCCATAACAAACTGTGCAATGAAAGCAGAAGATTTATTTCTATGAACTTGAGAATACTTCACACCCATTAGGATGGCTTCTATTTAAAAAAAATCAAATTACAAGCGCTGGTGAGCATGGGGAAAATCTTGGAAACCTTATACACTGTGGCTGGGAATGTAAAATGGTAAAACTGGTGTACAAAAGAGTATGGTGGTTCTTTGAAATAGTACAAACAGAACTACCATATGATCAGCAATCCCATTCATAGGTATATAACCAAAAGAATTGAAAGAAATGTCTTAGAAATATATTTTCACAGCTATGCACAATAGTCAAGAGGTGAAAACAACCCGAATGTTTATCAACAGATAAATGGATAAGTAAAATGCAGTATACAAAAAATGGAATATTATTCAGCCTTAAAATAGAAAAAGTTTTTACATACTACAGCATGGATGAACCTTGAGGGCATTATGCTAAGTTAAAGAGTCCACCTATAAGTGGAACCTAATTAACAAAACAAAGAAGCAAGCAAAATATAACCAGAGACATTGAAATAAAGAACAAACTGACAGTAACCACATGGGGTGGGGAAGAGAGATAATGGGGGGAAATAGGGGAAGGGTAGTGAAGGAACATGTATAAAGGACCCATGGACAAAGCCAAAGGGGGATACAATCAAGGGTGGGAGGTGGGGATGGGTGGGGCAGGGGAGAGTGGTGGGGGGGAAATGGAGACAACTGTACTTGAATGATAAAAATAAATAAATAAATACAAATTTAAAAAAATTAAAAAGAGCCCAGTCACAAAAAGGTAAATACTGTTTGATTCCACTTATATGAGTTATCTAGGGTAATCAAATTCATAGGAAAAAGTAGAAGAGTGTTGTTAGGGATTGGGGGAGGGGGAAATGGAGAATTATTGTTTAATGGATATGAGTTTCAGTTTTGCAAAATAAACAAAGATCAGGAAATATGTTGCACAATGAGAATATACTTAAACATACTAAATTATACACTTACATGGTTTTAATAGTAAAGTTTATGTTATGTTTTTACTACAATTTAAAATTTTAAAACATTGAGGATTTCATTTGTGTTAATCTATTGTTGAGTATATTCTTTTAGTTTAATACAGCCAACTTCAATTTGTTCTTTTTAATATAATGCACAAGAATAAATTTACAAATAATGTCACTATTATTCATGAACTATTAACTTCCATATTAATATGCATAGTAGTCTTACTATTACAATCATATGAATGTACAGGGAAAAAAGAGTAGCACAAAGAGTTCCCAGATTTGGAGGAGGTCTTAAAAATAGTAATGAAGATTACTCAGCAAAAACCTGACTGAAAAACATCCAAGAACCATAAAATTACTGAGACTAGTTTTTTATGTAATGCATCGAAACCGTTCCAAGCATACATATAATTTGGAGGTAAGGAGGAAATCCCAAAGTGACTAAAATTGCATTTCTGCACCTCTGTCTAAATGAGGCTTGAAGTATAAATAAATTTAATTATTTATTTTAAAAATACTTATATTTTAGTATGGTATAGACTGAGATTTATACTGAGATGGAAAGCTGGCGTATGGCAATATGAAACAAACTTTAGAAGAATGTTCAAGAAAAATGACATCGTTATTTAGATCAGTTTTAGTTCTTTCACCAGTAGGTCTTGAAGGTGGCAAAAACCAGATACACTGCAATAAATACTTCAGTTTGCTGTCTCTGTTTATTCAGATAGAATACACATGTGTAATAAGTGATCTCTTGAAAAGGTAGTTGTATGAAGTTGGTAGTTATATGTAAAGTAATGAGGAGCTGGAAGTAGAATGTGATAGGCTTTGTTACCTGTATGACTTAGAATGAAACCTAAAGTTTCTAATAGGGCCAAGTTCAGTAAAAGTAACAAAGAACCTGCTTTACTCTCTTACTGGATAGTTTACACTGGTAAGCAGTACTTATAGATGGAAACCACAGAAAGATCCTCAGTCCAAGTCAAGGTCATACTGTAGATTGTGTAGCTTTTCCTGGTATAAACCAATGGCTAATGTCAAAACAGTACTGGTGGTATAAAAAATGCAAGCATGAAACTCATAATGACTTTCAAAGAGGAGATCCTTTGTGGATAAATACATGGAAATGCCATGTTCTTCAAGTACTATATTCATGTACTTCCTCTGGACATTGATTTGAGAATTTGAGGTCATGGATATGAGATATGACTTTGTAGGGCTTCAAAGTGAACCTTTCAAGTCAGCATAATTTCATGTAATTCATCTTAATGTAAATCCTGGTCTGGAAAGTAATACCCACCTCCTAGTGGGTTAATGGGACCACACATTCACACTATGATTCTTCCTCTGGTCTCTGAATGTATTATTGGAATGGACACTCTTACATGCTACATGATCTCTCCCATGCCTTCTTTGTCCTGTAGATTAAGGACCATTAAATAGGGCCAAGTGAAATTCACCAAAACTTTCCCTTCTATAAATCCAAATTAGAAAAAAATATATTGTTGCCCTGGTTGGCATAGCTCAGTGGATTGAGCACAGGCCTGCAAACCAAAGGGTCGCTGGTTTGATTCCCAGTCTAGGGCACATGCCTGGGTTGTGGGCCAGGTCCCCAGTAGGGGGGCACATGAGAAGCAACCACACGATATTTCTCTCCCTCTCTTTCTCTTTTCATTCCCCTCTCCCTAAAATAAATAAATAAGATTTTTTTAAAAAAATTTAAAAAGCTCAATCACAACAAATCTTTTTAAAAATTTTAAAAATATTTTAATTTGTGCTCAATGGCTCATATTTCATTTCTCTAAGTTTTCCAGTTTGGTCTCTGCAAAATCAAGTGGTTCATGCCTGGTGACAGTGGACTACTGTAAACATAACAAAATGGAAGCCCTTGCAGTTGTCATGCTGGGTGTGCTGTATTTATAAAAGTAGATCAACATAATCTCAGTCACTCGTATAAAACTATTGATTTGGCAGAATATTTTCTTAGGGATACACATCAGCAGGCAGGATTGAAGGTAATTCACTTTGAATGTCAAAAATAGCAAAGTACATACAATATCTTGCCTGAGTGCTATGTTAACTGTCACAGTTTCTGACACATCATCCATAAGGATCTTGAATATCTTGAAATTCCTCAGTATATCATTTTGGTTCACTTCATTTTAATTGGACCTGTTGAGCTGAAAATGACAAATACCATAGGTGCCTGAATAAGACACTTATATACCAATAGATGGAAAATAAGTTCTCTAAAGATTAATGCACCTGCTGTATCATTGAAAGTTTAGGGGTTCATTTGCATGCTAAAAGGTGATAAACCTTATAAAGTTTCAAGGCCTGCCATATTGATGAAGTTTTAGTGAGTGTGGTGGTTACCTTGGAAGACATTGTAACATTCTTCTAAAGTATATAAAGGACAAGTTGTTGTACCTGATAACCCTTACCACCAAGAGAGAGGAACATTATTTATTTGGACCCAGTAGAAGAGTCCTAAAACAAACACCTAGAACTCTAGAGAAAGAACACACCTTCCATGGCAGAAAAATACTGTTTGCAAAACATCTGCTATGTTACTATGCCCTAATCAAGATGGAGAACCTAACCACAGAATACCAAGAGAAACTTTGCAAGGAGAGATGGCCATCATGATAACATCATGGTGTTATTAGATTCACCATTCACCATTTAATAGGTTTGGGTAGTTATAACAGATATTCATTTAAACCCCTGTACAATTAAGTACAGTATAGCCCTCTAATCCATGGTTTTGCTTTCTGTGGTTTCAGTTACTCACAGTCAATGAAGGTCTAAAAATATTAAATGGTAAATGCCACAAGTAAAAAAGTTCATACATTTTAAACTTCACACCATTTTGAGTAGCCAGATGAAATCATGTTCCATCTCATTCCTATTCTCCTGGCATGTGAAGCATCCCTTACCCAGTGTATCCATGCTGTACATGCTACCCCCCAACTAGTAATTTAATAGCCATGTTAGTTATCACATTGACTGTGGTGGTATCACATGCTTGTGCTCAAGTAACCATTATTTTATTGTTATAACTGTTCTATTTTATTATTAGTTATTTTTGTTAATCTCCTACAGTGTTTAATTTGTAAATTAACTTTACCATAGATGCGTATGTATAAGAAAAATAGAGTGTATATAGGGTTATGTACTATCTGTGATATCAGGCATCTACTGAGGTTCTTGCAATATACCCCTAGTGTGGTACATCTGGGACTAGATTCAAGTATGTTCAGAAAGTATGGGCCAACTACATGAATAGATGGCCCAGAGGACCATGTTACCTAACTTTGTTGCATTAAGTCCTATTCTTCAATTGACACCAGTGGCCTCATGACACCTCTATAACCAACTGACAGAAGAGGAAATCACAAGAGCTTGGTTCACAAAAAGATCAACAGTATGTTGCTGCTGCCACATTACAACCCCACTCAAGTTTCTAAAACTTGAAGATTGAGTATAAAAAAAGAGGTATATGTGTTGGCCTATGGGAATGGACTACAAAACACACAGATATTTATATTTCAAGTTAGTACCAACCAGATAACATACATTATACATAAATCTCTTGCAATTATTGGGCAAGAGATTCATTCAGTGGGTCTCAGCTCATGTCTTTCATAAGCTACCCCAGTATTTGCACAATGTGCTAATGGAAGAAGGCATGCCAGCTATGCATGAGCCCAAACACATGAGTTCCCTTTCAAAAATTTTTGCAACTGTTTAATATTTCAAATTCCAGTAGTAGACATTCTATAAGTCCCCAATATAGCACCACTCCTCAGGTAGGTCAGCCAGACATTAATAGAAGGTCAATTAAATCAGACTCCTTCCAGTTTTCGGAGAATAGCAATTCACCTCTATCTGAGTAGATACATACTTCAGATATATGTCTTCTTTCTCTGTCTGCAGAACCTGTACTATTCCCACCATGCAAGGACTGAGAAAATCACTGATCCATTGGCATTTAATTGTGTGCAATAATGCCCAATGTCAAAGGAAGTGCAAGAATGGGCTCATGAACATGAAAATACCCCGAGTTACTATGTAACTCATCACTCACAATTAGCAAGCCTAAAACAATTGTAGGTAGACCTTCTGAGGAATAAGCAAAGGAACAAGCTCAATCACAACATTGTGAAAAGTATAATCACTGAAATTCTAGCCAACATATGATTTTCTTGAGTAGCTAGAAAACTTAGGTCCAGAAACTAAAGTATAGCATTAGCAGTGGCTCCAATTACCAATATTGCAATGACCTGCTTGTGGAATTTGTGCTTTCCTGTTCCTGCAAACATTAGCTATGCTAGATTTGAGATATCATTTCCAAGGTTGTGGGCACTTCCACTTGATGACACAGTAAATGCTTGAATGAACCTGAAGCTGCAAATTCCACCTCACAACTTTGGGCTCTTAATGACAGTGGAACAACAGGCAAATAAAAAGTTTCTTATACTTACTGAGGTAATGCATTAATTTCTGTTAAAAGTTAAGGTTGCAACTATACAAAGATATAGGGAGAATTATGTTTTAAACTCAAGAGATTCACTGAAGGTTCTCTTACTGTATCTATTTCCAACGATTAACTGTAAAGATCCAATTACAACTCAGCCTGGGAGGACTGCACAAGACTCAAGTCCCTAGACCCCTGTCATCCCACCTGGAGCTCTGTGGAGCAGTCTGCTACCTAAGACTGTAGTGTAGACTTCGTTGAAGATATCTTGAGGATTAACTAGGGAAAATCACAGACAGAGATGTGTGGATCTGAAGCAGAGACCCAGTCCCCTCTCCCACCCAGTGTGTCAGAGCAGCAGAGCCCTACATGGGTGCCCTGCTTCACTCCATTGGTGCAGTAACTGTGTCATGTGCCCACAGAAAGCACCAACCACTGAAAGCTAGAATAGTGGACCCAGATACCACACCAGAGATCCACTAGCCCCACTGGGAAAGAACCATTAGCTCCATCTACCTGACTGTCAGTGCCCCCACCCCACAGAGATTACTGTCAGCAGTATGGTTAAGAAGCTATAGCCAGCCAGGTTTCTGAGAGCATAAGACTCTCCAGGAGGTCCAGAAAGACTCTGGTAAAAATTGAGTTGTGTGGTTCTTGGGTGGGGACAATTATCCCATGCATGACAGACCAACAGCATGATTCCTGAGCAGAGCTCTCCCTTTACCCAGCCAAATCTTGGGTTGTTTGGGCCTGATGAACACTGCTGGCTCCACCCAGATGAATTCCTGAGGCTCTGCTCCACCATAAAGGTCCACAGATACACTGTAGGTGACAGCTGACATTGGTGTACCTAGAGACTGTTGCTGAGTGGCCTCAAACCCAGCACTAGTGCCAAACTTGATTCTGTGTCAGTCTGGTGAATACCACTCACTCCAACCTGATGATTCATTGAGAGCCTCCCTCATGCAACTTACGTACTGCCAGAGACTCTTTCAGGGACTGAGCCTAATGGATGCTTAGCAGGTGAGGGCTTATCTCAGGAAACCATGGGCATTTGCTGACCTCCCCCCACCCCCAACCAGCTACATGCTGATGAAAACTGGCCTTGGTGCATAGTTAGGCTTCTCCCACACAAATCCAGGCTCAGCAGAGGAAGCCACAAAACTGTGGATCACATTGTAGCTCCAAGAAGATAGCCCAGGGATCATCACAAGCAGTGCATAATATTGACCAGCACTAGATTATCTCCCAAAGGGATCCAGAACCAACACAACCAGTTGTTCAAACTACATCAGAGCACAACCCAATTAGCTCCACAAGCAGCACATATAAATGGAGGTCTCAGCAGACACCAGACCCTGGTGAAGTAAACTGAGCCTTGTGGCGCCAGCTCCCACACAGCAGCTCATACATTATGCTCCGGGTCAATCCAAAGGGGCAATCAAACCCACAGATGGGCCAACAACAATCAAGACCCAACTAAAATGGGAGGCCTCACATAACCCACACAAGAGACATTCTTGGAGCACCTAGCTCAGGAGATCAGGAAGACTGCACCTCTAAGACCCACATGATGCCTACTACATAATGCTACTATACCAAGTCATAGCAGATCTACCTAATAATAGGAATAAACAGAGAGAGGTAGCTAAAATGAGGAGACAAAGAAACATGTACCAAATGAAACAACAGAAATAACTCCAGAGAAAAGAACTAAATGAAACAGAAGAAAGCAAGCCACCAAATACAGAGTTCAACAAATGGTTATAAAGATGCTGAAGGAACTTAGTGAGAACCACAGCAGCATAAAAAGGGACATATAAACCATAAAAACAGTCAGAAATTAAGAATACACTAGAATAAATTGACAGCAGGTTAGAAGATGCGGAGAACTGAATCATATGTATAATAAGAGACAAAGAAGGACCCAGAAATTCCACTTATGGGTATTAATCTGAGGAACTCAAAACATGTGCATCTATGTTCATTGCAGTATTATTTACAGTGGCCAAGATATGGAAACAACTCAACTGTCCATAGATAAATTAATGGATAAAGAAGTGGTTCATATACACAATGCCTATGACTCAGCCTTAAAAAAGTAAATTCTTGCCATCTGCAACAACATGGATAGACCTAGAGGGTATTGTGCTGAGTGAAGTAAGTCAGAGAGAAAAAGACAAATGCCATATGATTTTATTTATATGTAGAATATAACAAACAAACAAAAGAGAAGAATAGAAATGAACACATGGATACAGAGGATATTTTGATGGTTACTGGGTGAGAGGGGCATTGGGAGATAGGTGAAAGGGGTGAAGGGATTAAGAAGTACAAATTGGTTGTTACAGAATAGTTAAATGGATGTAAAGTACAGCATAGAGAATACAGCCACTAGTATTATAATAACTTTGCATGGTGTCAAATGGGTACTACTTTTATTGGAGTAATCACTTCATAAGTTATATAAATGTCTAATCACTGGGTTGTACATCTGAAAACAATATGGTATTGTATGGCAACTGTAATTGAAAAATTTAAAAAAATTATTGTAAAAAATAAATTTTAAAAATAGGTAAAGAAAAGATGTCAAAATAATTACTATGTGCTTAGCACAGAACATGGGAGCTGGTGTAGAGCAAGTACCCAATAAATATTTGCTTAATTAATTAATTAATTAATCTGCTAGAGTTCTTGAGAATGAGAGACCTTACATTTAAGTTTGACATTTTACAAAACACTTTCCCGTGAATCATCTCATATGGTCCTTCCAATATTTGTGTAAAATATTAATTCTTTGCATGTTAAACAATTTATAAGTGAAATAAGCAAGACTTACACTCAAATATTTTTATACAAAACCCAGAGCTTTCCCTGATTTTAAATATTGTGTTATCTGATGGTTTCCCTATGACATAAGGTAAAACAAGAACAATTTTGAATTTTCTCATTCTTCTGTTCCAGGGGCTATGTAAAACAGTTACATCTATAGAATTCTTTAGGAAGAATACCAGACTTGAGGAGAATTTTATAGACCCAAAGTTGTACTTTATCAGAACAGATCCATTCTAACAGAAAATAAAATTAAAGAAGCCATCTAATATAAAGTTAAGTTATAATCTAGCCAATGTATTAGATCAAGGATGTCCAACCTTTTGGTGTCTCTGGGCCACACTGGAAGGAAAAGCGTCGTCTTGGGCCACACATTAAATACAAAAACACTTAGGAAAATTGATGAGCAAGAAAAAGGTTTTAAGTAAATTTACAATTTTGTGTTGGGCCACATTCATAGTCATCCGGGTCTCATGAGGCTTGTAGGCCACAGGTTGGACACCCTTGTTGGATGTTCAGAATGTTAAAGTGAGTAGTACCAAGCATTGCAAAAGTTCTTACATTTGATGTTAAAAGATCCTTCCATTCCCTCAGTAACTTTACATCATAATCTTTTGAAATTATCCTTGGTAACCTTCTTAGTATGATTTAATAATATTTAAATAAATTAAATGTATGTCATCAGACATATCTTTGAACCTCACTGAAAGTGTTATTAAAGTATTTTTTCCAATCAGACAATTTAATAGAATGGGCCACAATTAAAATCATTGTCACATCTTCAAACAATTCCAAAAAATTCAAGAAGAGGAAAGACTCCTAAACTCTTTTTATGAGGCCTGTATTATCCTAATTCCAAAGCTAAATAAAGACACAATGAAGAAAGAAAACTACCGGCCAATATGGAGGCTAAAATCCTCAACAAAATATTGGCAAACTGCATCCAGCAATACATTAAAAAGATCATAAACCGTGATCAACTGGGATTCATCCCAGGGATGCAAGGATGGTACAATATTAGTAAATCAATAAACATAATACACCACATAAACAAAAGGAAAGACCAAAATTACGTGATCATATCAATAGACAATGAAAAAGGTTTTGATAAAGTACAGCACCAATTTATGACAAAAACACTCAGCAAAGTGGGACTAGAAGTATCATACCTCAACCTTAAAAAGCCTATTTATGAGAAACCTACAGCCAGCATCATGTTCAACGGGCAAAAACTAAAACTTTACCCCTAAGGTCAGGAACAAGACAAGGGTGTCCACCTTCACCACTTCTATTCAACATAGTATTGGAAGTTCTAGCCACAACGATTAGACAAAAAAAATGAAAAGGCATCCAAATTGGAAAAGAGGAGACAAAACTGTCATTGTTTCCAGATGACATGAGAGTATATACAAAACCCTATAGTCTCCACCAAAAAACTACTCAACAAAATAAGTGAATTTGGCAAATGGATACAAAGTCAATATTAAGAAATTAGAGGCATTTTTGTACACCAATAATGAAATACCAGAAACAAAAGGAAGGGAAAATAATCCCATTTACTATAGCAACAAGAAAAATAAAGTACCTAGGAATAAACTTAACCAAGGAGGTAAAAGACCTGTACTCAGAAAAATAAGTGACACTGAAGAAAGAAGTTAAGGAAAACACAAATAAATAGAAGCATATATCATGTTCATGGATTGGAAAATTAACATAATCAAAATGTTAATACTACCCAAAGCAAACTATAGATTCAACACAATCCCTATCAAATTACCAATGATATATTTCACAGATAGAGAACAAACATTTCAAAAATTTATATGGAACCATAAATGACCCTGAATAGCCTCAACAATTTTTTAATTCACTTTTTTATTGTTGTTCAAGTACGGTTGTCTCCATTTTCACCCCACCAAGCCCCCTGCCCCACCCATCCCTGCCTCCCACCCTCGAATCTACCAACTCTGATTTTGTCCAAATGTCCTTTATACATGTTCCTTGATGGCCCTGCCCCCATTATCCCCTATTATCCTTCTCCCCCCACCCCTCTGGTTACTGTCAGTTTCAATGTCTCTGGTTTTATTTTGCTTACTTGTTTGTTTTGTTGATGAGGTTCCACTTATAGGTAAGATCATATGGTATTTGTCTTTCACTGTTTAGCTTATTTCACTTAGCATAATGCTCTCCAGTTCCATCCATGCTGTCATGATGAGTAGGAGTTCCTTCTTTCTGCTGCATAGTATTCTATTGTGTAAATGTAGCACAGCTTTTAGATCCACTCATTTACATTTTGCAGAGGAAGAACAAAGTAAGAGGGATCACAATACCTGATATCAAACCATATTACAAGGCTGCAGTAATGAAATGAATCTGGTACTGGCATAAGAACAGACACATAGATCAATGGAACAGAGTAGAAAACCCAGAAATAAACCCATGTCTCTATGATCAATGAATATTCAACAAAGAGGGCAGGAGGATAAAATGGAGTAAAAATAGCCTCTTCAACAAATGGTGCTGGGAGATCTGGACAGGTACATGCCAAACAGTGAAATTAGACCACCAACTTACACCACACACAAAAATAAATTCAAGATAGATAAGAATATTAAGTATATTCTTCTCTGTAGGTGACATATCAGTGAATACTATCCAGCAGAAAGAAAGAAGGAACTCCTACCCTTCATGACAGCACAGATGGAATAGAAGAGTATAAGCCAGGTGGTAAAAAAACAAATACCATATGATCTCAAATATAAGTGGAAGGTAATCAACAAAACAAACAAGTGAGCAAAATAGAACCAGAGATATGGTAATAAAGAACAAACTGATAGTGACAAGAGGGAAGAGGGAAGCAGGTTAATGGGGGAAAGAAGTAGAAGGGTCAAGTCTAGGAACATGTATAAAGGACCTACGGAGAAAGACAACAGGAGAGGGGTGGATTGAGGGTGGGAGGTGGGGGATGGGTAGGACAGGGGGAAGTAATGGGGGGAAATGAGGAAAACTGTAATTGAACAACAATAAAATTTTTTTAAGTCTTAAATGTAAATGTGGCATCATAAATGTCCTAGAGGAAAACATAGGCAGTAAAATGTCAGATATCCCATGCTGCAATATCTTCTCTGATATATGTCCTAAGGAAAGGGATATACAATAAATAAATGGGATTACATAAAATTAAAAACCTTCTGCATGGCTGAAGAAAACATCAGCAAAATGAGAAGAGAATCAACTATGGGAAAACATATTTGCCAATGATACCTCAGACAAGGGTTTGATCTCCAAAATATATAAAGAACTCATATGACTCCACACTGGGAAGACAAACAATCTAACTAAAAATGGGCAAAGGACCTGAATAGATAATTCTCCAAGGAGGACATACAAACAGCCCAGAAACATATGAAAAGATGCTCAACATCACTAGCCATCAGAAAAGATGCAAATTAACCACAGTGAGATATCACCTCACAGCTGTTATAATGGCCATCATTAATAAATCAACAAACAACAAGTGCTGGTGAGGATGTGGAGAAAAGGGAACTCTAGTACACTGTTGGTGGGAATGCAGAGTGGTGCAGCCACCGTGGAAAACAATATGGAATTTTCTCAGAAAGCTAAAGGAGAAACTGCCTTTTGATCCAGTGATTCCACTGCTGGGATTATACCCTAAGAATCCTCAGACACCAACTCAAAAGAACCTATGCACCCCAATGTCCATAGCAGCACAATTTATAATAGCTAAATGCTGGAAACAGCCTACGTGCCCATCAGTAAATGAGTGCATCACAAAACTGCAGTACACTTACACAATGAAATACTACGCAGCAGAAAGAAAGAAGGAACTCCTATCCTTCATGATAGCGTAGATGGAACTGGAGAGTATTATGCTAAGTGAAATAAGCCAGGCAGTGAAATACAAATACCATATGATCTCACCTATAGGTGGAACCTAATGAACAAAACAAACAAACTAGCAAAATAGGACCAGAAACATGGAAATAAGGAAAAACTGACAGTGATCAGAGGAAGGGGGGAGGGGGAGGGTCATAACTGGGGAAAGAAGGGGGAGGGTCTAGTCAAGGAACATATATAAAGGACCCATGGTAATGGACAACAGGGTGGGGACTGACCTATAGAGTGAGGGTGGGGGTAGGGTGGGGCAGGGGAGAGCAATGGGGAAAAACTGGGACAACTATAACTGAACAATAAAAATAAATAAAACCATTGCCACATCATTAATATAATTATAATCTTTCATATAAAGAAATAATCATGCAAACATTGATAAAACTTCTAATATATACTAAGCAATTTGCCTAGCACAGATGGAAACAAAACAAGCTTCATGAGTGCGAGAATGCTATTTTAAACTCACCATGCATATAAATAATTTAGCACAGTTCTTGGCAAGTAGTAAGTACTCAAAAATATTGACATAATGTATAAATAAAATATGACAAATTTGTGGTCCCTGACCTTGAAAATATTGTAATATACAATATTTGAAGCTCACAGGAATCTATCATGAGCCCATGGACAAGCTCCTGTTCCAAAATTGTACATGAGCATTTGTGGGGTCACTGGACCAGCTCAGGAGAGTGAATGAAGTATGATGTGATATGGAGAGCACTATGACATGTGGATTTGTACAAAGGGGACATGGTTGTGGAAAAGAAAAATGACTCAGTTGTGCTCAGGGTTCTCACAATGCTCCCAGTAGGAGTGTTCACTTCTCCAATATATCCCTTTGGAGAAAACAATGAGGTTGTGGAATGTGGAGGCTGCTCATTTGTAGAGAGTTCAGATCTCACATGTTTTACCTAGTCATTCTGTGAACTCTGTGACCCAAAGGGAGATCCTTGCACAGAGCCATGACATGGTCAATACTTCATGTGTATTGTGGGAGGAATAAAATTGAGTCCAATTAAAGGACTCCTCTCTGCCCCAGGAGAAAAACGGGAGACTTCCAGTCAAGCTCTCTGTTGCCATCTTGTGGTCATTGTATGCACATGACATTCGACCCCACAAATATGACTGAGGAAACGCAATTCACTTTCACAGGTGGGTGAGAACAGAAAAGATGCTTGAGAGGAGAGGGAACAGCAAGTGTTCTCTAAGAGAAGGATTGGTTTTCACCCATGGAAGCCAGGACTTAGTGGGTACACTGACACAAGCAGGGACCTTAGTAGCCTTTTCTCTGCTTACAAAGGCACATCGCTGGGCTGCAGCTGAGCTGAGAAAGTGACTTTTTTTTTTAAGTTATTTTATTGTTGTTCAGTTACAGTTGTCTGCATTTTCTCCCCACCCCTCTACCCCACCCCAGCCAAACCCACCTCCCTCCCCTGCTTCTACCCTCCCCCTTGGCTTTGTCCATGTGAGAACGTGACTTATTTTAAGGAGATTAGGCCATCAAAGAACTCAAACAGGATCCAGGTAAAGCCCTGCCAATATCCTTCCAATGACAATTGTAAGCGATTGGAGTGGAGGTAAGGAATTGAGCTGCTACACCACAACTGTGTCAAAACAAGTGGACTTGATTTGAAAAGGGCAAGATTGATAGAACATGTGGTTCTGGTCTTTAAACAGAAGGGATATGTTGTATAGGAACTTGTTCAATCAATCCTTACATTTTATATTTGTCCTACCTGCTCACATGCCTCAAAAGACAAGGAGACACTTGACATTTTGTTTATTCACCAGCCATAAAAAGGAATGAAGTATTGGTGATACATGCTACTACATGGATACAATTTGAAAACATCATGCTAAATGTAAGAAGTCAAACACAAAATGTCATATGTGGTATGATTTCATTCACATGGAATGTAAAGAGTAAGAAAATCCATGGAAACAAAAAGCAGATTGCTGGTTATCTGAGTTTGGGGGAGGGAGAGGGAATTGGCAATGAGTGCTTAATGGGTATAGAGTTAATTTTGAGGGTGATGAAAAAGTTCTAGAATTAGATTGTGGTGATTGTTGCAAAGCTTTGTGAATATACTAAAAACAACTGAATTGTGCACTCTTAAGAGAATGAACTTCATGGTATATGAATTATATCTCATTTTTTTAAAGACAAGTAAGAAAATGCAGGACAGATAGAAGAAGGAATTTGGGGGTCATCCTGAACAGTCTGCACAATTCTGTGTAACATGCGAGGCTTTGAAGAACCCTAAAGCCCATGACTGGTCATTATCAAGCAGCTTTGTGCACTTGAGTGGTACAGGATTTCCTGGTTGAAGCTCAGCTGTTGTCCCCAGGGCAGACTTTTCTGTGTGGTCTCTAAGCCAGTGTTTCTAGGGTCAAGTATTTACACCAGAGGGAAAGGTTTCTTACCTGTGGTGGAGGAATAAGCTTCTATTTCCTTTAATGTGTTCCCAGAAAATGAGGGCAGTCCAGTAATATACTGTCAGGTCTGTCTCAACCCAGAACATAGCAAAAACAACAAAACGAAGGCTGTGCAGATAACTGGGACCAAAAATTGTTGAATAAATATTAGACACAGTTGAGAAAGCGCAGAGACACAGTCCATAGTCAAAATCTAGAAGCTGTAAATGGAAAATATCAAAAAATAGATAATTACTGAGGCCTTACTATGAGAGTCCAAGATGAAAAATTTAGAATAGCTAACTAACATATGCTGAGTATTTAACATGTGCCAGGTATTGTCCAAGGTGTTTTAGAAATACAGATTTATTTTATTCCCATAATAGCCCTATGAGATGGGTACTATAACAATCTTTAATCTTCACTGTATATATAAGGAAACAGAGGCACAGAGAGGTTAAGAAACCAGCTCAAAGTCATACAACTACTAAGATGTGACCCATGTACTTAGCCAAGCCTACAGTACTCCTATTTGTTGTTTGAGTTGTGCTGAGTCAAGGGAGAACTTGCCCCACACCTTGTCCCTACAACGTGAAGAAGGGACGCAGTAGGTATAGGGAGCATGGAGCAGCTAAAGACAGCTATATTTGCAGCACCCATCCTAAATAATTTTATTGGAGGAAATATTCTTTCAACACTGTAATCAGGGAGGGGAAAGAATTGCAAAGGTAGAACTTCCCACGAATGAGCAGGAATTTGTTTTCAGCTTCCATTCCCTCAAAAACATGTGTGTTATAGGTGAGGGGAAGATATGAGGTGGTGGATTGTCCTGAGCCCTAATTTCACCCATTGGATGAGGACAAATTTACTCTCAGTCTTAGAAGAGAAGATGAGGCGTCCTGCCATCTAGCGGTCACTGAGGCATATGACACTCAATGTGGTATGTAGGAGTAAGTTGGGAGGAGGAGAATAGAACGGGGTTATTTATTTATTTTTTATTGAATTTGTTAAGGTGACACCGATTAATAAAATTATACAGGTTACAAATGTATAATTCTACAACACATCATCTGTATATTGTATTGTACATTCACCACCCCAAGTCAAGTCTCCTTCCATCACCATTTATCCCCCCTTTACCCACTTCTACCTCCCCCCATCCCCTTTCCCTCTGGTAATTCTCATGCTTCAGGTGCATCTTGCTTATTTCCTACCCCAGTCCTAGAATCACCCATTTCTCCAAAGATATCAGTTTCCTTTTATTGGACAATGGTATCAGAAATCAAGATCTGGGTAGTAGATGTGTTCATTGCTATTATACTGTTCTCTTTATTTTTTTTAACAAGTAAAATACAATGCAGATGTTTCTGAACCTGAGCTAAACCATCCCTGGTCTTCCATATATTTACAATCTCATTTCAATCAAGGCCCCAAATGCATCTTTTTTGTAAATTCAGGGCTTTATACTACTGAATAATATAGCAAAAAAAAAAATTCTGATACTTATTCCATCACTAAGAGTATGTAAATATCTCTGTATTTCATAGCCAAGTGAACATCTATCCACATCACTCTTTCCCTGAACCCACCCTATCTGTACTGTGTAGTATTTTCTGATGAAGTACTATGCAAAGTATTTATCTTTAGTACATCCCTTATCCTAATACCCTTTGACATCTCATCCACTGCTGACTTGACCTCTATCCCTGACCTCTTTCCCTATCTAACACTTTATTCTATGTAAAATCAATACTTTCAATTATCAATTACATAGAAAAGAGAGACCCCCAATTTTTACAAAGTTGCTGATTCATCCCATCCCTAATTTCTATATTAACATTCTTATATAATCATCATAATTAAATGGCTGCTTTACGAGCAGCTAATGTGAAAAATGGACACATAGCTATTCACCCATCACTGACAGTCACTTGATCCCTTACTTCTACCAGGCCCCTTTTTAGTTTTAATGTCTATGTTCAAAATAACATCCTTGATTTTATTTCATCACTGACCCTGATACCAACTTTCTCTCTCACAACTATTTGACACAAACCTTCTCATTATCCCCAGTAATACCAGTGATTGGATGATTAGGAACTAATATGAGAAGGAAATATTTTTAATTTTGAATCTACCCCTAATTATCATTCTATTTAAAATCACTCTTTTTACTACCAGTAATATTTTAAACAGACATTTCTAATCCTTGGTCACACTATTAACAGCTGCTATATAATTCTTCCATTTAAGTAAAACCACTACTTTATATTATTAAACATGCCCTAAAAGAACCTCTGTGATGCTCACAACCCACATAATCCTTACCCATTACTAACTTTTACATCACATCTGCCACTCAGTCCTCCTAATCTTCATGTCAACCCTGCTACTGTATATGTATATATATATATATGATGTATATGTATATGTATATGTATGCTATTATACATCTTATGTAAATACTCCAGTTTCCAAAATTACTAAGTAATGTAACAAACAGGACAGATTCTTATATTCTCAAAACTGACTTTATCCTAGTCCCCCCCATCATCACTTACTATAAATAAAATCAACTAGTTTTAAAAATCAAGTAATGTGAGAAACAAGCCTGACCTTCACCACATCTCCAAAACAAACATGATCTTATACTCTGTAAAAATTACTTTTTACAATTAACAAAGAAAATGCAAAATAATCTTCCTTAACCCTTATTCCCCTTTTCTGATAGTCTTTATAGATCTTCCTTATCATGTCACTACACTGAAAAAAATCCCCCAAACTCACCTCATCCTTACTTATAACCTCTTACTTAAATCCTCAACACTATACCATATCTTATTTTTAAAATTACTCTTCCTAATCATCAAACAGTTTAAGTCATCTTTGATACATACCTAATCCCAGAACTTGGCCCTAAGCCTGACCTTCTTCTCCTGAAATATAATTTGTTTTTAAAAATAAAAAATAAATGTGAGAAAGAGAAATCTCTCATTCTATAAAAATACTGGTATTATTATCAAACAATCAGTATTACAGTCCAGAGACTAAGAAGAGGATTGTAATACTGGGCCACAAAGAGTGCAGATGCTCACTAAATGTTAAGTGAGTAGAAATGAATAGACAACTTCCCTTATGAAATGGTCAATCACAGCCACTAGAGTCAAAGACGGCACTTTATGTTAAAGTTCTGTTGGCATTTGTGATCATTGCTGATAGTTATTTAGCTCCATAAATCTGAATCAGAAAAAAAAAACCAGATCCCTCTGGGTGAATGAGGTTACAGGTGTTTGTATATGTGTGTAGGAAAATTCACCTCTTTCCTCCTCTTTCCTGTCTCTTTCTCTCGATTCCACTCTTATCCCCTCTGTAATTGCTATTTCCAACTGTTCTTTGTGGTTCTTCCCACTCATCTCCCAAAACCTCCCTGCAGAAGGAGGTACAATAACCACTTCCCACTCCTCCCTTCCCTGGAACACCAGATGACCAGCACTCAGACAATTCTTAATTTAAGTATATGACTATAGACCATCCTAGAAAAAAATTCAAGGTATAACAGGATTATCACTTGCAGACACAAGAAATTTAAAAGAACCTAACAGAACTCTCAAAATCAATATTCTTGTTCTGTAGTTCTCAGCTTCATTTTGACCTCATGATAGTCCATGAACCAAGATCCTAATAATCTCTTACATTCCCTTTTGTCTTCCCCTCCTCTAATCTTGTTGTCTTTTGAGAAACTAAGACCTGAAGATAGAAAGAACTTATAACTCCAAGAGGTGCCCCCTTGATTCTGTGTGATAATGGTTTAAGAAGTTCTCCAGAAAGGGTAACCTCCTACCTCCAGTTCACTAAGTCTCGCTCTGCCTTTTATTCAGGAATGATTTCTGTTGGTTTTGTGTAAAATCGTATCATAGATAAGGTTAGAACTTGTGTCTAGAGATCGTTCTAATGTACTTCTGGAGTTTAGTCTAACATTAATACTAGTCTAGACCATCATACAATTACTTCAGTGGAGCCATCCCCATGAAGAGGAAGTATACATTTGAAAATGCTCTTTCTCTAGATAGGAAAAATATGAGTGAAGATATCTTCATTCTTACATGTAAGGGACAGAAAACTCTTCTGTAAAAGGTCAGATAATGACTAATTTAAGCTCCACAGGCTATATATAGTCTTTGTTGCATTTTTAAAAACACACCCTTAATAATGTAAAAACTGTTCTTAGCTTTCAGAAAGTCAATCTCCCCTCACAAATCCACTAAAGCTCTCCACCATTTTTGGGGCTTTCCATAGTACCAGTGCAGGTTTATGATGAATTTACCTTCTCTGACTACCTGAAAAGTGGCTGTGGAATTGATTTTTTCATATAATGTGAGGGAGAAGTAAAGTTTCAGTTATACACATGAATGTGCAATAATCCCAAGACCACTTAATGAAAAGGCAGTCATTTTATCATTAACTTGAAATGCTACCACTGTCATGTATTATATGTGTCATTCATATGACTATGGATTTATCATAAGTAATTATGTAGGTTAGAAGACAATGGAATACCCCCTTGAAGGTGCTGACAGAACAAAAATATCAATCCAAATTTCTGCAGCCATTGAAAATATCCTTCACAGATGAACATGAAATAAATGTTTTTAGACATCAGATTATTTGTCCCAAGGAGACATGCACTAAAATAAATGGTACAGGACATTCTTTAGGCTGAGGAAAATGACAGCAGAAAGTTATACAGATCTGTTGAAACCAATAAAGAACTTCAGAATTTTTGAGTATAATGTAACAAAACTGAATGAAGAAGCAGCAGAAAGCCTGAACAGACCAATAACAGCAGACAAAATTGAAGCAGTAATCAAAAAACTCCTGGCACACAGAAGCCCTGGACATGGTTTCACAGGAGAATTCTACAAAGCATTTAAGGAAGAGCTAACCCCTATCCTTCACAGACTATTCAAAAAAATCCAAACTGATGGAAGACTCCCAAACTCTTTTTATGAAGCCAGCATCATCCTAATCCCAAAACCAGATAAAGACACAACGAAGAAAGAAAACTTCAGGCCAATATCGCTGATGAACATAGACGCTAAAATTCTCAACAAAATATTAGCAAACCGCATCCAGCAATACATTAAAAATGTAATACACCATGACCAAGTGGGATTCATTCCAGGGATGCAAGGACTGTACAATATTTGCAAATCAATAAACATAATACATCACATAAACAACAGCAAATACAAAAATTACATGATCATATCAATAGATGCAGAAAAAGCATTTGATAAGGTACAGCACCCATTTATGATAAAAACACTCAGCAAAGTGGGAATAAAGGGAGCATTCCTCAACATAATAAAGGCCATATATGAGAGACCTACAGCCAACATCATACTCAATGGGCAAAAACATAGAGCTTTCCCCCTAAGATCAGGAACAAGACAAGGTTGTCCACTTTCACCACTTCTATTTAACATAGTATTGGAAGTTGTAGTCATAGCAATCAGACAAGAAAAGGAAATAAAAGGCATCCAAATTGGAAAGGAGGAAACAAAACTGTCATTGTTTGCAGATGACATGATAGTGTACATGGAAAATCCTATAGACTCCGCCAAAAAGCTGCTTGACCTAGTAAATGAATTTGGCATAACAGCAGGATACAAAATCAATATCCAGAAATCAAAGGCATTTTTGTATACCAACAATGAGACATCAGAAGCAGAAAGCAGAAAAAAATCCCATTTGATATAGCAACAAGAAAAATAAA
This sequence comes from Desmodus rotundus, assembly GCF_022682495.2. Lineage (NCBI taxonomy): Eukaryota > Metazoa > Chordata > Mammalia > Chiroptera > Phyllostomidae > Desmodus > Desmodus rotundus. The sequence goes on along the minus strand of NC_071400.1, from coordinate 19,934,471 downwards.
GTACCTAGGAATAAACCTTACCAAGGAGGTGAAAGACCTGTACTCAGAAAACTACACAACACTGAAGAAAGAAATTAAGGAAGACACAAACAAATGGAAACATATACCGTATTCATGGATTGGAAGAATTAACATCATCAAAATGCCCATACTACCCAAAGCAATTTATAGATTCAATTCAATCCTTATTAAAATTCTAATGACATATTTCACAGATATAGAACAAACATTTCAAAAATTTATATGGAACCTTAAACGACCCCGAATAGCTGCAGCAATTTTGAGAAAGAAGAGCAAAGTAGGAGGGATCACCATACCTGATATCAAACTGTATTACAAGGCCACTGTAATCAAAACAGCCTGGTAATGGCATAAAAACAGACAGATAGACCAATGGAACAGAACAGAGAGCCCAGATATAAACCCAAGTCTCTACGGTCAATTAATTTTTGACAAAGGGGGCAGTAGTATAAAATGGAGTACAAATAGCCTCTTCAACAAATGGTGTTTGGAGAGCTGGAAAACTACATGCAAAAAACAGAAACTTGAGCACCAACTTACACCATGCACAAAAATAAATTCAAGGTAGATAAAAGACTTAAATATAATTCGTGACACCATTAAAGTCATGGGGGAGAACATAGGCGGGAAAATCTCAGATATCTCACACATCAGTATTTTCACTGATATGTACCCTAGAGCAAGGGACATAAAGGAAAAAATAAACAAATGGGACCTCATCAAAATAAAAAGCTTCTGCATGGCCAAAGAAAACAGTATTAAAATAAAAAGAGAAACAACCGTATGGGAAAACATATTTGCCAATGATACCTCAGACAAAGTTTTAATCTTCAAAATGTATAAAGAACTCACATGACTCCATTCTAAGAAGACAAACAACCCAATTAAAAAATGGGCAAAGGACTTGAACAGACACTTCTCCAAGGAGGACATACAGAAGGTCCAGAGATATATGAAAAGATGCTCAGTATCGCTAGCTATCAGAGAGATGCAAATTAAAACCACAGTGAGGTACCACCTCACACCGGTCAGAATGGCCATCATTACCAAAGCAACAAACAATAAGTGTTGGAGAGGTTGTGAAGAAAAGGGAACCCTAGTGCACTGTTGGTGGGAATGCAGACTGGTGCAACCACTATGGAAAACACTATGGAATTTCCTCAGAAAATCAAAAATGGATCTGCCATTTGACCCAGCAATTCCACTGCTAGGATTATATCCTAAGAATCTTGAAACACCAATCCAAAATAACCTATGCCCTCCAATGTTCATAGCAGCACAATTTACAATAGACAAGTGCTGGAAGCAACCTAGGTGCCCATCAGCAAATGAGTGGATCAAAAAACTATGGTACATTTAAATTCTATGCAGCAGAAAGAAAGTAGGAGCTCCTAGCCTTTGGGACAGCATGGATGGAACTGGAAAGCACTATGCTAAGCAAAATAAGCCAGGCAATGAAAGACAAATACCATATGATCTCCCCTTTAACAGGAACCTAATCGAAACAAACAAGCAAGCAAAATATAACCAAAGACACTGACACTGAGAAAAGGCCAACAGTGACCAGAGGGGAGAGAGGAGGGAATTTCAGGGGAAAAGGGTGAAGGGTTTGTAGGAACAATTATAAGGGACACATGGACAATAACGGGGGGGGGTGGAAATGGGAGGGAGGTGGGGAGGGCTGGGGATTATGCTGGGGTGGGGGAAAAGGCAGAGAACTGTACTTGAATAACAGTAAAAAAACCCATTAAAATAAATAAATAAATAAAAAAAAATAAATAAATAAATGAATAAAAATAAAATATTCTCCTTTCTCTTTGATAATATGTTTTATCTGAAATCTACTTTCATGACATTTGTATAGCTATTTTGCTTTCTTATGATTGAGGTTTGTATAACTTTTCCATCTGTTTAATTTTAATCTATCTATACTCTGCAATTTAATATGCATTAAACATAATACACATGGGTGTTTCTTACATATCCATACTGGAATTTCTTCCTTGTAATTGTAATTTAGTCCATTTATATTTAATATTCATATAGTTAGGTTTACATCTACCAATTTATCTCTTCTATTAGTTCCATCTTGTCTTTCTTCCTTTTTGCTCATTTGGAGATATTTGTGGGTTTTTTAACATACCATTTGATTCCTTCTCTCTTTTTTTAAAGATTTTATTTATTTATTTTTAGAAAGGGGCAGGGAGGGAGAAAGGGAGAGAAACATCAACGTGTGGTTGCCTCTCATGTGTCCCCTTCTGGGGACCTGGCCCACAACCCAGGCATATGCCTTGACTGGGAATCGAACCAGTGACCTTTTGGTTCCCAGGCTGGCACTCAATCTATTGAGCCACACCAACCAGGTCCTTCTCTTGAATTATTAGATATACTACTATTTATAACAAATGATACAGTTAAAAATTTGAAACTTTATTATATTCTACTTTCAAAAAATATTATTCTACCTTAGGTATAAAATAATGCAATAAAATCATTTACAGATATTGTGCTGCTACATGTTATAACACTATATTTTGTTATTATTTTTCTTTTATATAGTCAACTTACTTTTAAAAATTAAGAAAATATAAAGTCTGTTTTATAGTTACCCATATATTTACTATTTCCAGCAATCTTCATCTTATCCTGCAGTCCATTTTATATATGTTAACATGAAACTTCAGCTTGAAGAACTTCTTTTAACTTGTATTCTAGAGCAGGTCTGCTGGTGAAAAATTCTATCAGTTTTTGTTTGCCTGACAATGTGTTTATTTTGGCTTAACTTTTGACAGATATTTTTTTCTGGATAGAAAATTATAGATTTACAGATTTTTCCAATAGCAATTTATAGATGGTATTCCTTTGATTACTTTCCATGAAATACAATGAGAAGTCATCTGGAATTCTTATAACTGTTTTCCTCTATGTAATCAGTCGTTTTTATTGAGTTTACTGTTAAGATTTTCCCTATATTAGTGGTATTCAGTAATTTGATTGTTTTTTTTTTCTTATTTGGGTTTTATTTGTGTTATTTGAGTTATTTGATCTTCTTCAGCCAGAACATTTACAATTTCACTGAATCTCATAAATTGTTCACTTTTATTTCTGTAAATATTTTTCTGCCCTTCACTCCTTCAATCTCTCTCTTTCCTTCATGAACTCAAAGTACATGAATGTTAGTCTGATATTAGCACAAATGTCACTGAAACTCTCCATCTTCTCAGCCTTATTTATTTTTGTGATTGAGATGGGATGATTATTGTTTCACATTCACTGATACTATTTCTGCAGTGTTAAATATTACACTCAACAGAGAATTTTTCATTTCATATAATTTTTCAGATTTACAATTTCAATTTAGTTCTGAGTTTTAGTTTCCATTTGTTTATCTGATTTTCTGTTTTGCTCCTTTCTTGTGGTCAGATTTCCTCTAAGTCTTTAAATGTATTAATAAGATCCCTTTTATAAGCCTTATTTGTTTATTTAATTTATTCAGCTATATCTGGGCCAGGTTCTATTGACTAATTTTTCTCTTGGTTATGGATCGCATACACACACATACTCCTACAAAAACATAAGGAGATATTCTTCAGACTTCATAAAGACTAAATTCCAATCTATTACTTCACAGCATTGACTTAGAAGGGAAAATCGAATTATTAGAACTTCAATCTTAAACTCCTTCAGTTTGCTAAGAAAAAGAAACAGAAAATGAAAGACTTTTCTCCACTTTATAGTTACCTACAAACATAAACATATTTGGACTCTAAAGAATGAATGTGTGCAAAGCAAAGTATCTGGTAAGCTTCTAAGACAACTAGTAGTAGGATCTACTACTAAAAATGCAGTGCAACCCTGGCTGGTGTGGCTCAGTGGATTGAGTGCCAGCCTGTGAACCAAAGGGTTGCAAGTTAGATTACCAGATCAGGTCACATGCCTGGGTTGTGGGCTGGTGCCAAGTACAGGGCTCATGAGGAGCAACCACACACTGATGTTTCTCTCAGTCTCATTTTCCTTCCCTTCCCCTCTCTCTAAAAATAAATAAATAAAATATTTTTAAATTTTTTAAAAATAAAAAATAGAAGTACAGTACAAAGAAGATTATATGTCAATTATATCTCAATAAAGTTCAGGGCAGGGTTAAGAATACAACTTAGTACCTACATATTTTAATTATGCTTACCTTAAGGATTGAAATTTTGAAAACAAGCCAGGATTACTTTTTTTTGGACATATTTATTGATTATGCTATTACAGTTGTCCCATTTCCCCCTTCACTCAATTCCATCCTGCCCACCCCCTCCCTCCCACATCCCCCCCCTATAGTTCATGTCCATGGGTCATACTTATAAGTTCTTTGGCTTCTACATTTCCTACACTATTCTTACCCTCCCCCTGTCTATTTTCCACCTATCATTTATGCTACTTATTCTCTGTGCTTGTCCCCCCTCCCTCCCCCTCCCAATCCCCTATTGATAACCCTCCATGTGATCTCCATTTCTCTGGTTCTGTTTCTGTTCTAGTTGTTTGTTTAGTTTTCTTTTGTTTTGGTTTTAGGTGTGGTTGTTAATAACTGTGAGTTTGCTGTCATTTTTACTGTTCATATTTTTGATCTTCTTTTTCTTAGGTAACTCCCTTTACCATTTCATATAATAATGGCTTGGTGATGATGAACTCCTTGAACTTGACCTTGTATGAGAAGCACTTTATCTGCCCTTTCATTCTAAATGATAGCTTTGCTGGATACAGGAGGAACACACCAAGGCACATCATAATTACATTACCCAAGATTAAACAGAAGGAGAGAATCTTAGAAGCAGCAAGAGAAAAGCACACAGTTACCTACAAAGGGGTTCCCATACGACTGTCAGCTGATTTCTCAGAAGAGACCTTACAGGCAAGAAGGGACTGGCAAGAAGTATTCCAAGTCATGAAAGGCAAGGGCCTACATCCAATATTACTGTAGCCAGGATTACTTTTGAAGTTCACAGAAAACATAAAAAGTTATGACTAGAAATTTAATGAAACTTTAAGTTATAAAGGATCATTTATTGTGAGATGGTATTTTTGTATAAAAATAAACAGTTCTATATACATGCTGGAATTATTAAATGTCTTACCTTTAATGGTCCTGGAAACAAAAGCTTTTGTCAAATTATTATTTAACATAAAATTCAGTCTCCTTAGGTATATTTAAATGACATTTGAAATAGCCTTACTATAAAAGACCTAAGATAAGCATTGAAAAAAGAAAAAATTCAAACCACAGTAAAATCCAGTATGTAAATCATGTCAGTTGAAATTTATAGCACAAAAAAAACCCTGCTATGTATAAGCACAGAAACACATACATGCACAGAAATTCAATGCATATAGAAGGACACAATACAATAGATTGAAATATCAGTTGAGTTTATGTTATTGAGAGTATCCCCTTTTCTTTTACAATTGCTCCATTTATCATTTGTTTACCAGATGCATATAATACCATTAGAATTTAACCAACAACAAAGGTAATTCATGAGTAAGCATTATCCAATGCTGAGTGAAGAAACAGTGACACAAAACTTCACCTACAACATAATCAAGATATAACCGAAGAAAATAAATAATGGTATGTTTATCTGTGGGTGAATCTTTTTGTGTTTCAAGCACATTGTGAGCAAAAAGGGAAGTTTATTGATGAGCAGTAGGCTCTATTTATTTAGTTAAATCATGTCAGCTCTCACGAATGGTTAAACATCTGTTTACCACATTTGAACACACATACCCATTAAGCTGTCTATAGTGGTTCTCTTGGGATAGGTTGATTGGGATGAAGTGTTTCCATGTGTCTTTCAGAAATTCATGTATTCTGCAAGATTCCCAACAGTGCTTATGTTATAGTATAATTCAATAGCAAATTCAGAACAAATGCGTGAAGAAAAAAATATTGGTGACAACTTGCTGTGTTGGCCACATAAGACCTATAAAATCTATCTCTAAACATACACAACAGGAGAATTGAAGATACAATCATATTTCACAAGCCTTTGTCTGTTTGAGCTGGCATTACCTGTGACTTCCTTGCACTTCTTAATAAATGGCTGTAGTACTTGGACTAGGACACTTTAAGAAGTAATGTTTATAATATTGTATATATGCCTCTATATGTGAAAAAATATATATTTGTAATCATGGTAGTTATTGTAATAATAACTCAATTAAATTTCACCCAAACTTCACCTTCTGGATCAATATATGCATGTGTGTGAGCCTGTGTATATATGCATGCATATATATGTGTGTGCATGTATGTATGTACATATATATTTATACAATCTGATATTTAGCTTCATGCACAATAACAAGTTACATTAAAATGAGATTTATACACATGCCATGGTTTGAATAATATTTTCACTTCTGGTTCCTGGACAGTTTGTAATCCTCATGAAAAATTTTCAAGACTTAATTTTTAATAAATAAATAAATATACAGGGAAATGCTGATGAAAGATTATTGATGAGTATAAAAAAGTGAATGCTTTCACATTGAAGGTTTGATAGAATACACACCTGAATCACAATGTTAGAGTGATATAGACACAAACATTATTTATGCAGCAATGTAATCTGTTGTTATATTTTTAAATAATAAATATTAATATTAAATTTTAGATAAAATTATAGGCTAAACTTTTTGAAGTTGAGCATTTTATTTATTTTTTTAATTTTGTTATTGTTGTTCAAGTACAGTTTTCTGCCTTTTTCCCCCACCACAGCCCAATCCCCCAGTCCTCCGTACCTCCCTCCCATTTCCACCCCCCATTATTGCCCATGTGTCCTTTATACTTGTTCCTGCAAACCCTTCACCCTTTTCACCTTAAATCCCCTCCCATCTCCCCTCTGTTCACTGTCAGCCTGTCCTCAATTTCAGTGTCTTTGGTTATATTTTGCTTGTTTGTTTGTTTTGTTGATTAGGTTCCTGATAAAGGTGAGATCATATGCTAAGCAAAATAAGCTGGGTGGTGAAAGACAAATACCATAGGCAAAATTTTTGAAAAGGGGAAAATGCTATATTTTCTGAAGCATATGTGTATAGCTGTGATTCAACATTTGTTTAAGATTAGAAAATGTAGACCTTTCAATCATGATACCCAAGGTCAAAGGCATTAAATTTCTAGTTGTTAAATAAGTATCTTATAAACTGAACCTTTCTTCACTGAGATCCTAATAATTTTAGTGAATGTGGTCATCAAGAATTTCTTTGACAATGTTTTATTTACTAAAAATAAGATCTTACAAATGTTTCATGCAAATATGATCCAAACCATGACATAAAATAAATTTTATTTTAATGGAAACTTACGTATGAAGCTAAATATACATGTTAGTATATGTATATTAAAATGAGTGCATGAAAAGTAAATGATCTTGTAAGAGTATGTCATAACAAATTTTTAAGTGACAGTATTAACATTCTATTTTCTTTTTAGTTAGACTCCCTAGGAATAACCCATAACATTTGAGTAAGCTTTTAAAAATGCTAAAAAATGAGTGCATGAGTTATACGGAACTGAGTTTGAATGTGTATGTTGGAACATAATCCCAATGTTTACCAGTGGTACTCACAGGTACTGTTTATAATGGTGCTTTACTCTTGATCAGCATATGGCTATTTTCTGAATCCTTTGCAAGCACCATGTCTTAGTTACTTATGAGAAAATGTTATATGATTGATCTTGAAGACATAGTCAGTGACACACATACACAATAAGTAACAGGAAGTCACTGAAGGTCTTTTTCCATTAGACAGAGGGAAAGGGAGGTAGAAAGAGAGGGAGAGAAACATGACTGTGTGGTTGCCTCTTGCACGTGCCCTACTGGGGACCTGGCCCGCAACCCAGGCATGTGCCCTAACCTGGGAATCAAACCAGCAGCTCTTTGGTTCACAGACTGGCATTCAATCCACTGAGCCACACCAGCCAGGGCAAGTCACTGAAGGTTTTATAATGATTTAGGGATGTGCTTGTGTTCCAATGTTAAATAATGAAACCATGAAACTAAATCATGTCCCTTCTGACTGGAATTTATATATATAAAAATATATTGAATATATATATATTTGAGTATAAAATATGTATATTTTATAATATATATTTTCAATATATATTTGAGTATATATATTTGAGTATGTGTATTATTTCAAGAGGGCATTGTAAAAATATTTTTGTATTTATGACTGATTTTAGAGAGAGAGAGGAAAGGCGATAAAGAGACATCAATGTGTTGTTCCAATTATTTATGCATTCATTGGTTGCTTCCTGTATGTGCCCTACCGGGAGATTGAACCCATAACCTTCCCATATCAAGATGATACCCTAACCAACTGAGTTACCCATCCAAGGCAAGTAGGCACTGTAAAGCACCCAGTATTAAGAACTCTCTAGACACTTATCTTGGGGTTCCAGACAAAGAGTTGTTTTTCCCTAAATATAGCAAGGCCCAGTGACCAGGCCAGAAAATGGAAGGGGACTCCCAGGCAACCTAGGAAATGAGCCAGGTCAAGAACCATTGTTTATTGGTACCTAAGATATGCTTTTCTCTAAGTCTTTAGATGCAATAATTTCTTTTCCCCTTATGCCTGGATCCCTGAGTTTTCCCCACTGACATCTCAAGACAATTTGTGAACAAAAGAAAACACTGGAGATATGATGTTGAGTGCACAAACAGTGGAATTACAAAGACTAGGTAAGTGAAAATTGAGTTCTTGAACCAAAAAGATAGATGCCTAATGAAAGTATAGATTTAGGCCCCAATTTGATTGCAGATGGAAAACAAAAGCAAAATCACAACAGTGTGAGCAGGTTTCCTCAAACTGTACAGGAAGTGTGGCAGCCAGTTTATCTGCCACCTTTGTTTCTTGACTGCTTTTTCTTCACATTGAATGGGTGGGAAAAGAGGGCATTGAGACAGTGTTATATTGAATTTATGAAACAACACTGCCCTTGTGAGGAAATCTGTAAAAAAAAGCCCCAAAGCTTTCTCTCTGAACCGACTTTTAGTTTGGAAACGTCCATTCTGTGGGAAGGCTCATGGATCTGGCCCCAAGGTGGAGCTCAGTGCCTCCACAGGTGGACTACCTTGAACTGTGGATAAAGATAGCGTCAGGCATAAGAGCTATCCAGAGAAGAGGCAGGACAGTCAGCAGCTGCCAAGAAGTCTGACCCAGGTAGTTGTAGGGTAGGGTCTTGGTATTCTCCCAGTATGCACAGGAAAAAGTACTGGGCCTACAAGTGTTTGTCTCTCTCCCAGACCCTCAGAGCATGTGGTATTCCTAACTATGCTCTGGGACCTCTGTCCTTTTTGGTAGCCATGTCAGAGTGTAGAGAATAGGACAATTCCTGATGGCTTATATCAGGACACAGTGTGTTTGCTGGCAGTTTCAGTGGCACCTGAATTGGGGCTGGAGAGCATGAAAAGAAGTGGAGCCACCCAGCCAAGACAAGAAAGGTTAGCACTTCTGTTAGAAGATCAGATCTTTCACAGACAGATGAGAACCAAAAACAAGTGAAGATGAATCTAACATTTTAGAAGTTCTTGTCTGTCAGATGTGTCATTAACTGTGACCAAAGTTCACTTCTTCAAACATGGCTGTTGTAGCAGTTACACTGTAAAGAAGCATTATTGTTTCTACAAATGCAAAAACAGATGACAAAATTGTAAAACATGTCAGAATTCCAAAGAATAAATATTTAATGATATTTTTTAAAGGATTTGGCTGCTGGCAGGGAAACTTGTTTTAATGCTCAGAGTAAAAGGAAAATCAAACATTGTGTTTTTTTCTTTTTTCTCACTTTTTAAAAATTTTTGATCAAGTACAGTTGTCTCCATTTTCCCACCAACATTCCCCTCCAACGCAGGCATTCCCCACCTGCACCCTTGATCCTACATGCTTTGGCTTTCTCCATGGGTCCTCTACACATGTTCTTTGAAGAACCTTCCCCCTTTCTCCTTCCCCATTATCCTCTCCCACCTCCCCTCAGATTACTGTCGGTTTGTTCTTTATTTCAATGTCTCTGGCTGTATTTTGCTTGCTTGTTTGTTTTCTTAATTAGGTTCCACTTATAGGTGAGATCATATGGTATTTGTCCCTCACTGCCTGGCTTATTGCACTTAACATTATGCTCTCCCATTCCCTCCTTGCTGTTGCAAATGGGAGGAACTCCATTCTTTCTGCTGCATAGTATTCCATCTTGTAAATGTATCATAGCTTTTTGATCCACTCATTTACTGACGGGCACCTAGGTTTCTGCCAACATTTAGCTATTGTAAATTGTGCTCCTATGAACATTGGGGTCCACAGTTTCTGTATAATTGGTGTTTCAGGATTCTTAGGGTATAATCCCAGCAGCAGAATTGCTGGGTCAAAGGGCAGTTCCATTTTTAGTTTTCTAAGGAAATTCCATACTGTTTTCCACAGTGGCCTCATCAGTCTGCATTCGCACCAACAGTGCATTAAGGTCCCTTTTTCTCCACATCTTCTCCAATGCTTGTTGTTTGTTGATTTGTTTATGATGGCCATTCTGACCAGTATGAAGTGGTATCTCATTGTGGTTTTAATTTGCATCTCTCTGATGGCTAGTGATGCTGAGCATCTTTTCATAGGTCTCTGGGCACCCTGTATGTCCACCTTGGAGAAGTATCTATTCAAGTCCTTTGCCCATTTTTTAATTGGGTTGTTTGCGTTCCTGCAGTGGAGTCGTGTGAGTTCATTATACATTTTGGAGATCAAACCCTTGTCTGAGGTATCATTGACAAATATATTTTCCCAAAGGACAGGTTCCCTTTTCATTTCACTGATGTTTTCTTTAGCTGTACAGAAGCTTTTTCTTTTGATAAAGTCCCAATTTTTTATTCTTTCTATTATGTCCCTTGCTCTAGGGGACATATCGTTGAAAATATTGCTGTGTGGAATATCTGAGATATTCCTGCCTATGTTCTCCTCTAGGATTTTTATGGTGTTGTGACTTATATTTAAGTTTTTTATCCATCTTGAGTTTATTTTTGTATATGGTGTAAGTTGGTGGTCAAGTTTCATTTTTTTTGCATGTAGCTGTCCAGATCTCCCAACATCATTTGTTGAAGAGGCTGTTTCTACTCCATTTTATGTTTCTGCTCCCTTTGTCAAATATTAATTGACCATAGAGTCTTGAGTTTATTTCTGGGCTCTCTGTTCTGTTCCATTGATCTATGCGTCTGTTCTTATGCCAGTACCAGACTGTTTTGATTACAGTGGCCTTGTAATATAGTTTGATATCAGGTATTGTGATCCCTCATACTTTGTTCTTCATTCTCAAAATTTCTGCAGCCATTCAGGGTCCTTTGTGGTTCCATATAAATTTTTGAAGTTTTTGTTCTATATCTGTGAAATATGTCATTAGCATTTTAATAAGGATTGCATTGAATCTATAAATTGCTTTGGGTAGTATGGACATTTTGATAATGTTAATTCTTCCAATCCATGAACACAGTATATGCTTCCATTTATTTGTGTCTTCTTAATGTCTTACTTCAGTGTTCTATAGTTTTCCAAGTACAGGTCTTTTACCTCCTTGGTAAGGTTTATTCCTAGGTACTTTATTTTTCTTGTTGCTATAGGAAATGGGATATTTTTCCTGATTTCTGATTCTAATATTTCATTGCTGGTATATAAAAATTCCCTTGATTTCTGAATATTGGCTTTGTATCCCACTGTTTTGCCAAAATCACTTCTTATGTCAAGTAGTTTTCTGATGGAGTTTATAGGGTTTTCTAAGTACACCATATATCACATAAAAATAGTGACAGTTTTACTTCCTCCTTTCCAATTTGGATGCATTTTATTTCTTTTTCTTGTCTGATCACTATGGCTAGGTCTTCCAATACTATGTTGAATAGAAGTTCTGAAAGTGGACATCCTTGTCCTATTCCTGATCTTAGTGGGAAAGCTTTTAGTTTTTTCCAGTTGAGTTTGATTTTGGCTGTAGGTTTCTTGTATATGGCCTTTATTATGTTGAGGTATGCTCCCTGTACTCCCACTTTACTGAGGGGTTTTTTTTATCATAAATGGTTGCTGTACATTTTCAAATGCTTTTTCTGCATCTATTGTTTTGATCATGAGATTTTTGTCTTTCCTTTTGTTTATGTGATGTATTATGTGTATTGATTTGCAAATATTGTACCATCCTTGCATCCCTAGGATGAATCCCATTTGATCATGGTGTATGATATTTTTAATGTATTGCTGGATGTGGTTTGCCAATATTTTGTTGAGGATTTTAGCATCTATGTTCATCAGTGATATTGACCTATAGTTTTCTTTCTTTATTGTGTCTTTATCTGGTTTTGGGATTAGGATGATGCTGGCTTCATAAAAAGAGTTTGGGAGTCTACCCTTTTCTTGGATTTTTTTGGAAGAGTCTGTAAGAAATACCAGTTAGCTCTTCCTTACATGTTTTGTAAAATTCTCCTGTGAAACCGTCCAGTCCAGGGCTTATGTGCCAGGAGTTTTTTGATTACTGCTTCGATGTTGTCAGCTGTTATCGGTATATTCAGGCTTTTTGCTTTTTTTTCCACTCTGTTTTGGGAGATTATTTTTTCTAGAAATGTGTCCATTTCACCTAGGTTTTTAAATTTCTTGGCATACAGTTTTTTGTAGTAATTTCTTACACTCCTTTGTATTTCTGTGGTATCATTGTAATCTCTCTTCTTTCATTTCTGGTATTTTTTATTTTTAAGTATAGTTTATTGATTATGCCATTACAGTTGTCCCAATTTCCCCACATTGCCCCCATCTGGTACCCCTTTTGCCTCCAGCAATCTCCCCCTTAGTTCATGTCCATAGGTTGTGCATATAAGTTCTTTGGCTTCTCCATTTCCTATACTCTTCTTAACAATCATTTATTTTGTACCTACCAATTGTGCTTCTTAATCCTTGTACCTTTTCCCCTATTCTCTGCCTTCTCCCTCCCAAATAATAACCCTCCAAATGATCCCCATATCTATGATTCTGTTACTGTTCTGGTTGTTTGCTTAGTTTGTTTCTGTTTTCCTTTTTAGATCCAGTTGTTGACAGTTTGTTGTCATTTTAATGTTCATAGTTTTGATCTTCTTTTTCCTATATAAGTCTCCTTAACATTTCATGTAGTAATGGCTTGGTGATGGTGAACTCCTTTAGCTTTTCCTTGTCTGGGCAGCACTTTATCTGCCCTTCCATTCTAAATGATAGCGTTGCTGGATACAGAGTTTTTTTTTTCTGGAGCTTTGATCTGTTCTTTCATTTGGGCCATACATTTTGGTCTCAGTGCACCCATTACATAGTAAGGGGAAGAGCCTTAGGTATTTGCCAGGGTGGGGCCATCCGCTTTACTGCTTTTTGGCTCTGTATGTGGGGAAGGGATCAGAAAGGAGATCATGCCACTGCCTGGCAGCTGGAGGCTTCCTCAGCACTCACCCCTTTTCCAGTCACTTCACCCACTTCCTATATGTGACTGTTGCCCTTCTGGCTGTTGCCCTGGTGGTGGTTCCCAGAGTGGGTGAGTGTGTTTATGTTCTAAGAAGGTGTGGGCTCTTTAAATGGATTCTCCTGTGAAACCAGCAGTTTCTTCTGCCTCTGCAATCCCCAGTTTTTTATAGCAAGAAGTTATGAGGTTTTATTTCCAGGTGCTGGATCCCTAAGCTGTGTTGTCTAGCCTGGGGCTTGGATTGCTCATTCTCAAGGTATCCCTTGTGATGTTTTCCACCACACATGAATATGAGACCCCCCATTCCACTGACCACTGCCACCACCTCCCTGCCACCTCCTCATTTCCACAACACCAATCCTCACCTCCCTGGCAGCCCATCTTCACCCCTCCTACACATCTGAAAGAATGTGGCTTTTTTAAGTACTTGGATATCAAACTTCCATATAGTTCAATTTTCTGATAATTCTGGGTATTTTTATTTTGAGGTTAGTTGTGATCCTTCTTGTGGTTATGCAAGGAGGTAAAGCATGTCTACCTACACCTCCATCTTGACCAGAGGTCTCAGTTGCATTTTTATATGCCAATGATGAACTAACAAAAAGTGAAATCAAGAAAACCATCCCATTCACAGTTGCTTCAAAAGAAATAAAATACCTAGGAATAAACCTAACCAAGATGTGAAAGACCTGTACTCAGAAAATTATAAGACACTGAAGAAAAAAATTGAAGAAGGCACAAATAAATGAAAGCACATACCACGTTTATGGAAAGGAAGAATTAACATCATTAAGATGTCCATACTACCCAGAGCAATCTATAGATTCAACACAATTCCTATCAAGATTCCAATGACATATTTTACAGAACTAGAGCAAATATTTCAAAAAATTTATAAGCTCCATATAGCAACAGTGATCCTGAGAAGGAAGAACAAATTTGGAGAACTGGCCAAGATGGAGGCATAGGTAGATATCCTTTGCCTCCTTGCACAACCAAAAGAAGGACAACAACAAATTTAAAATAAAAAAATAACCAGAACTGCCAGTAAATCTAACTTTGTGGAAATCCATCAACCAAGGAGTTAAAGAAACATTCATCTAGACTTATAGGAAGGACAGAGACAGGCAGCTGTGGTGGAGAGGATACATGGCAAGGTGGCAGCTGGAGGACCAGATGGGCTAGGTGGTGGCTGGCAGACTGAGCCATCCCACATTTTCATGCAGTTAAACGGGGAGGAACAACTGGGGTTAAGAGATACCACACAACCCAGGGTTCCAGCATGGGAAAAGCCTCAAAACCTCTGACTGTAAAGACCTGTAGGAGTTGTGGTGGTGGGAGAAACTCTCAGCCTCATTGAGAGTTCATTGGTGAGACCCAAGGGGTGCTAGAATGTACACAAATGCACCCAGTCAGAAATCAGCACCAGAAGGCTCAATTTGCTTGTGGGTAGCAGGGGAAGTGACTGAAAGCCATCATGAGTCAAGCAACAGGCATTCTTCCCTATCGGAACCCCCCCCAATACAGCACCACACACAATGCAGCAATCTAGGTTGGCCCACCCTGACGAATACCTAGGGCTCTGACCCTTACAATGTAACAGGTGTGCTAAGACAAAAAATATATATATATGGCCCAAATTAAAGAACAGATCAAAACTCCAAAAATAGAACTAAGCGATGAAGAAATAGACAGCCTATCAGATGCACAGTTCAAAACACTGGTAATTATGATGCTCACAGAAATGGTTGAGTATGGTTGCAAAATACAGGACAAAGTGAAGGTTATGCAAAGTGAAATAAAGCAAAATATACAGGGAACCAACAGTGAAGGGAAGGAACCTGGCACTCAAATCAATGATCTGGGGAAGAAGGTAGAAATAAACATTCGACCAGAACAGAATGAAGAAACAAGAATTCAAAAAAATGAAGAGAGGCTTAGGAACCTCCAGGACAATTTTAAATGTTCCAACATCTGAATAATAGGGGTGCCAGAAGGAGAAGAGGAAGAGCAAGATATGGAAAACTTATTTGAAAAAATAATGATGGAGAACTTCCTCAATATGGCAAAAGAAATAGGCTTCCAGGAAATCCAGGAAGCTCAGAGAGTCCCAAAGAAGTTAGACACAAAGAAACACACACCAAGGTACACCATAATTACATTATCCAAGATTAAAGATAAAGAGAGAATCTTAAAAACAGCAAGAGAAAAGGAGAAAACTACCTACAAAGGAGTTCCTATAAGGCTATCAGCTGATTTCTCAAAGGAAACCTTGCAGGCAAGAAGGTGCTGCAAAGAAGTATTTGAAGTCATAAAAGGCAAGGACATGCATCCAAGATTACTCTACCCACCAAAGCTATCATTTGGAATTGAAGGGTAGAAAAAGTGCTTCCCGTATAAGGTCAAGTTAAAGGAGTTCATCATTGCCAAGCTCTTATTATATGAAATATTAAAAGGACTTATCTAAGAAAAAGAAGATGATCAGAAATATGAATAGTAAAATGACAATAAACTCACAAATATCAACAACTGAGCCTAAAACATTCTGAGCAAACCACTAGAACAGGAACAGAATCACAGAAATGGAGATCACATGGAGGGTTATCAGTGGGAGGGGGAGGGTAGAGAATGGGGGAAAAGGTACAGGGAATAAGAAGCATAAATGGTAGGTACAAAATAGATGAGAGGAGGTTAAGAATAGTATAAAAAATGGAGAAGCCAAAGAACTTCTATATATGAGCCATAGATAAAAACTACGGGGGGAGAAAGCAGGTGGGAGGGAGGGTGCAGGGCAGAGGGGAATAAAAGGAGAAAAAAAAATGGGACAACTCTAACTGTATAAGCAGTATAATATATTTTAATTAAAAAAGAAGAAAGTTGGAGGAATCATGCTACCTAATATCAAACTGTACTATTAGGGCATTAGTATTCAAAACAGCAGGATACTGGCATAAAAACAGACACATAGATCAATGGAACAGAACAGAGGGCCCAGAAATAAATCCATACCTTTATAGTCAATTAACATTTGACAGAGGAAGCAAGCACATGCATGCGTTAAAGATAGTTTATTCAGTAAATGGTTTTGGGAAAATTGGACAGATATGTGCAGGCAACGAAACTAGACCACCTTCTTACACCACACACAAGAAGAAATTCAAAATGGATCAAAGATTTAATATTAGACACAAAATCATAAAAATCCTAGAAGAAAACAGGCAGCCAAATCTTGGACATTGCTTGTAGTAATTTTTTATCAGATATATCTCCCCAGGCATGGGAAATAAAAAAATAAATAAACAATTGGGACTATATCAAATTTAAAAGTTTTTGTATAGCAAAGGAAAGCATCAAGAAAATAAAAGACAACCCACAGAATGGGAGAACATATTCGCTGATACATCTGATAAGGGGTTAATATGCAAAATGTATAAAGTACTTACCAAACTCAACACTGAAAAAACAAAACACCACAGTTAAAAAGTGGGCAAAGGATACTTCTCCAAAGAGGACATGCAGATGACCAGTAAACACAGGAAAAGATACTCAATGTCACTAATCATCAGAAAAATCCATATAAAACCATAAGATACTATCTCACACCTGTCAGAATGACTATCATCAATAAATCAACAAACAAAAAGTTCTGGCAAGGAAATGGAGAAAGGGGAAGCCTTTTGCACTGTTGGTGGGAATGCAGACTGGTGCAGCCACTGTGGAAAGTGGTATGGATGACAGCTAAGGAGGGGAGGGTAAGGGTGGAGAGACTAAGTAAAAAAGGAAAGAGGACTCATGGACCTGGACAACAGTGTGGTAATTGCTGGGCAGAGAGGGGTAATAAGAGGATTAAAAGGTCAGGTAAAAAATACAATAAAATTTATTAAAAATTAAAGAAATTATAATGTACTAATATCTAATTTTGATATGAATTTATTCTTGCTTGTGAACACAAATATAGAACTTCATGTATTTAGAGGAGTGGAAAGACATAATCCAAAGTGTTGTCAGTGATTATAACCACTTATGGTAGTGCTTTTCTCATAATCATCACATAGTTATTCTCAATCCTTGGCAAGCACCTCATAATTACTAATGAGAACATGGTTTTCAGACTGATCTCTAACAGATAAATAGTACTAAACACACACCTGCACTCCCAATAAAGTCATAGGAAAGCAATTGAAAACCATTCAAAAACATGGGATAGTGCTTGCATTGCAAATGGTAAATGAAAGCATAAGGCAAGTCTCTAAGTAGCCATATGGGTCCTTGTGTGGTGTATATTGATGAAAGCTATGTGGGCCCTCCTCTTAGGGCCCCAGTCAAAGAGCTGGTAACACTTTAACACATAAGGCCTAGCTCTTCACCCCCAAAAATATAGAAATCTTGAGAAAGGTAGAGATGAACCAAGAAAGGACACATGGATTTGTACTTAAATATGCTCTCCTGGCTGAATTCCCAGCACTTCCTTTTTGTTGTTGTTGAGGTCTGGATCCTTGAGACTTACCCCCCAGAAACAGACAACCCAATAACTTGGGAAAATGCTAGATACACAATGCTAAGTGAACAAGAACAGAACTGTGAAGACTAGGCCTAGTGGAAACTGAATTCTTGCAAAGAGAAAATGCCTGATAAGATGGGTAGTTTTAGGCTTCTGCATGGTTTCAGATAAAAACCAAAGCAAAAGTGCAGCAGTGTAAGCAGGTTTTCTCAAGCTGAGCAGGATGCAAGGCAGTCATATCTCCTGGTGCCTTTGCCTCTTGCATTCCCAATAAAATCACAGGAAATCAATTGAGAGCATTTTTTCAGACAGGATGGGCAAGTGAAAAGGGCCTGTGGGGACAGAAAGTACTTGTTGATAGAGCTGATGCACTACTGCCATAGTGAGGAAATAGTTTTAAAACAATCTATATTGCCATGGTTTTGTTTCCATGAGGGCCCATTCTGTGGAGAGGTTAAGCAGGCCCTGACCCCAGATTCCTGGCTTTCTGGGCATTCCTGGCTTTTCTGAGTTATTCCAGGATCTCTGACTGAAGGTCTGATTGATTCTGGTATGATAAAACTGAGGTCCAGGTGGAGGAGATGGCCAGTGGGGAAGCAGAACTGAAACACTAGCTGCCAGGAAGTCCTGGCAGAAGAAGTTGTCAGGTGAAATTTGGTGTCCTCCCAGAGTGTATGTGGGGCTAGAGGAAGCCTCTAGGATTTCTGGTCAATTGCAATTACCAAAACTAAAGCAGAAATAGAAAAAGAGAGTTGGGGAAGGAAAAATACAGAGTACTAAAAACTGTAGGAAATTTCCAAAAGGTCTAATTTATTTCAGTTGGAATCACAAAAGAAAAAGTGAAGTAATATTTAAAAACTAATGACAAAATTGTTTTTAAATGAGATCTTCGTCCATTACCATTTATACCCCCCTTACACTCTTCTACCTCCCCCTACCACCCTTTCCCTCTGATAATCAACTTAGTGTTGTCTGTGTCTGTGAGTTATTTTCTTTGCTTAATCCCTTCAACTTTTTCACCCTGTCCCCTAACACTTCTCTCCTCTGACAGATGTCAATCTTTTCTCTATATCTATGAGTCTATTCCAATAAAATTAATAAAAAGGAGGCCTCAAACCACAGATCTAATAACCTTAGAAAATCTCAAGTAGTTAAACACACATACATACAAATATACATCAATAGTAAAACTCCTGAAAAAAAATATAAGAGAAAATCTGGAGGGCAGCTGGACAGGAAAAAAAGATAGTCCCTGGAGAGAAAAAAATATATAAAATTTATAGCAGACTTGTCAGACATTATTCAAGCTATAAAGAAATAGAGTGGCATCTTAATAGCACTCAAAACAAAATGATTAACCCAGAATTTTATACCATAAAACATGTCTTTCAAAATAAGGAGAAACATTTTTTCAGACAAACAAAAACTAAAAGAATTCATTATCAGCAGACTTTCATCACAACAGATATTAAAGAAAACTCTTCAAGGAGAAGGAATGTAATAATCGTACAGTCAACTGGGATTGACACAAAAAATTGGAGAGCTATAGAATTTGTTAAATGAAACTAAATGCAATGGATATTTTTCTTATTTCTAATTATTTTAAAATATATTTGACTGTCTACACAAAAGTAATAGTATATATAAAAGGTATGATGGCAATAGTATATTTTCTTGGGTCCTTATAGTACATGAGAGGCAATATATTATTTAAAATAAGACTGGGATTAATTACATGTATACATTTTTAAACCCTGAGTCAAACACACACAAATTTAAAAAGAGATACAACTAATAAACTAGTGATAAAACTGGAATCATAAAAAAATATCAGTTGTTCCAGTAGAATTTCAGAAAAGATGAAAAAAAGAAGTAGAAAAATAATTAGCAAAATGCTAGCATAGCAATAATTACATTGAATATAAATGATCTAAATATTCTATTTAAAGACAGATTTTCAAATTTAAAGACATTCAAATACATGAGAGCGAATAATATGTTATTAAATAATAGATACACTAACAATTAGATCAAGAAAGAAATCAGGGAGAACCAAGATGGCGGCGTAGGTAGACACACTGTGCCTCCTCGCACAACCAGAACTGACAGAAAATCCAACGGCAAGGAAGTCTGACATCAAGTAGATAAAAAATAAACATTCATCCAGACCGGTAGGAGGGGCTGAGACGGGCAGCCCAGCCGGGGCGGAGAGGACTCGTGTTGCTGTGGCGGGACTGAGACTGGCGAGGCAAGCAGTCTGACCACTAGCAGACCTTGCAGCCCTACAGTCCTGCACATGTAAACCGAGAGGGCCAGACTCAGAGCTGCAGAGAACAGGGCAAGCAGTGTGGCACGTAGCAGACCCAGCGGCCCCACATACGCGCATAGATAAACCGGGAGGAATGGCGGGGAGTGAAGCATACAGCGTAACCCAGGGCTCCAGTGCTGGGAAATAAAGCCTCAAACCTCTGAGTGAAAACACCCGTGGGGGTTGGGGCAGCAGCAGGAGAAACTCCCAGCCTCACAGGAGAGGTCATTGGAGAGACCCACAGGGGCCTAGGGTGTGCACAAGCCCACCCACTCGGGAGCCAGCACCAGAGGGGCCCAATTTGATTGTGGGTAGTGGAGGGAGTGACTAAAATCCGGCAGAGAGTGGAGCGGGCGCCATTGCTCCCTCTCGGCCCCTCCCCCACATACAGTGTCACAGCACAGCCACCAGCATTACCCCACCCAGGGGGAACACCTAAAGCTCCGCTCCTTTAAGCAACAAGAGCACCAAGACAAAAAAAAAAAAAAAAATGGCCCAAATGACAGAACACTTCAAAGCTCCAGAAATAATTCAATTAAGCAGCGAACAGATAGCCAACCTATCAGATGCACAGTTCAAAGCACTGGTAATCAATAAGCTCACAGAATTGGTTGAATTTGGTTGAAAACTAGATGAAAAAATGAAGGCTATGATAACAGAAACAAAGGAAAATGTACAGGGAACCAATAGTGAGGCAAAGGAAACTGGGACTCAAATCAACAGTGTGGACCAGAAGGAAGAAAGAAACATCCAACCACAAAAGAATGAAGAAACAAGAATTCATAAAAATGAGGAGAGGCTTAGGAACCTCCAGGACATCTTGAAACGTTCCAACATCCGAATTATAAGGGTGCCAGAAGGAGAAGAGGAAGAACAAAAAATTGAAAACTTACTTCAACAAATAATGAAGGAGAACTTCCCTAATTTGGCAAAGGAAATAGACTTCCAGGAAGTCCAGGAAGCTCAGAGAGTCCCAAAGAAGCTGGACCCAAGGAGGAATACACCAAGGCACATCCTAATTACATTACCCAAGATTAAGGAGAAGGAGAGAATCTTAGAAGCAGCAAGAGAAAAGGAGACAGTTACCTACAAAGGGGTTCCCATAAGACTGTCAGCTGATTTCTCCAAAGAGACCTTACACTCAAGAAGGGGCTGGAAAGAAGTATTCCAAGTCATGAAAGGCAAGGACCTACATCCAAGATTGCTCTATCCAGCAAAGCTATCATTTAGAATGGAAGGGAAGATAAAGTGCTTCTCAGATAAGGTCAAGTTCAAGAAGTTCATCATCACCAAGCCATTATTATATGAAATGTTAAAGGGACTTATCTAAGAAAAAGAAGATAAAAAATAGGAACAGTAAGAATGACAGCAAACTCACAGTTATTAACAGCCACACCTAAAACAAAAACAAAAGCAAACTAAGCATACAACTAGAACAGGAATGGAACCACAGAAATGGAGCTCACATGGAGGGTTATCAAGAGGGGAGTGGGAAGGGGAGAGTGGGGGAAGGTACAGAGAATAAGTAGCATAAATGATAGGTGGAAAATAGACAGGGGGAGGGTAAGAATAGTGTAGGAAATGTAGAAGACAAAGAACTTATATGTATGACCCGTGGACATGAACTATAGGGGGGGAATGTGGGAGGGAGGGGGTGGACAGGATGGAGTGGAGTGAAAGGGGGGAAATGGGACAACTGTAATAGCATAATCAATAAATATATTTTTAAAAAAGAAAGAAATCAAAAAGTATCTGGAAACAGTGTTCGCTTTGGCAAAACATATACTAAAACTAGAACAATACAGAGAAAATTAGCATGGCCCCTGCACAAGGATGGCACACAAATTCATGAAGCGTTCCATATTTTTGAGTATTGGGGGAAATGGAGACAACTGTACTTGAACAATAATAAAAAATGTGAAAAAAATTAACAACACACACAAAGTATCTGGAAAGAAATGAAAATGAACACAGAACAACCCAAAACCTATGGCACACAGCAAAGGAAGGCAGTCCTGAGAGGAAAGTTCATAGTGATGCAGGCCTACCTAAAAAAGACAGAAACATTTCACATAAACAACCTAACACTACATCTACAAGACCTGGAGGAAAAACAACAAATAAAGCCCAGAGTGAGTAGAACAAAGGAAATAACCAAGATTATAGAAGAATTAAATGACATAGAGACTAAAAGAACAATCGAAAGGATCAATGAATCCAGGAGCTTGTTCTTTTAAAAGACAAACAAAATCAACAAGCCTTTAAGCAGACTCATCCAGAAGAAAAGAGAGAGGACCCAAATAAATTAAATCAGAAATGAAAGAGGAGCAGTAACAATCAATACCACAGAAATCCAAATGATTGTAAGAAATTACTGTGAACAATTATATGCCAAGAAACTGGACAACCAGGGTGAAATGGACAAATTTCTGGAAACAAATGATCTCCTAAAACTGAATCAAGAAGCAGAAAGCCTGAATGGACCAATAACAACTAGCAAAATTGAAGCAGTAATCAAAAAAAACCCTGGAACACAAAAGCCTTGGACCAGATAGCATCACAGGTAAATTTTACCAAACATTCAAAAAAGAACTAACTCCTAACCTTCTGAAACTATTCCAAGAAGAGGGAAGACTCCCAAACTCTTTTTAGGAGGCCAGTATTATCCAAATTCCAAAACCAGGTAAAGACACACAAAAAGAAAGAAAATTATAGACCAATATCTTTAATGAACACAGATGCTAAAATCCTGCATGGGGGTTGTACACATTCACATCAGGTGTGTGTGGAGGGGGTGGGGGAGGAGTGGGTAAGAAGGCATGGGGGTAGGGAAGGCATGAGGGTGGGGAAGCATGGGGGTGTTGGAGTGGCAACTCATGTGAGTTGTATACCTTCCACATCAAGGTGTGTGTGAAGGGGTTGGGGAGGCATGGGAATGGGGAGGGCATGTGGGTTGTACATTTTCCACATCAAGGTGTGTTTGGAGGGGTTGAGGGTGGGGAAGGCATGGGGGTTGCACACCTGCCACATCTGGATGTGTGTGCAGGGAGGCACGGGTGGTGGGGCAAGGTTGGGGGATGGGTGAGTGTGAGAGAAACCAGTTTTAATGGACATTTTACTAAAAGACTTTTCTGATTTAGGATGGGAAAGCAAGAACAAGGAGGTGGTGTGTTTAGGAGGAGTCCTTCAGAACTGACAATGGTGAGGATAAACTGGATGAAGATTAGAAAGCCTACTAGGTATCTATTTTATTGTGAAGAATCTGTGTCTTCAGGTTTTTGTTTTGTTTTGTTTTGTTTTGTTTTATGTGTGTTTTTTTTTAATTATTGTTATTCAATTATAGCTGTCTGCATTTTCTCCCCATTTGTTTTGTTTTTGACCCAGATTAATATTGACTCATCTACTTCGAAATCTAAATTTAACTGGACAAAAATTAAGTGGATGAGGAGTTGTTAGAAAATAAAACAATGACTCGAAGAACTTATATGTGGAATCCATTGACATGAACTAAGGGGGGAAATGTTGGAGGGTTGGGGGGGCCGAGCAGAGGGGGGATAAAAGGGAAAAAATTGGGGAAACTGTAATAGTATAATCAATAAAAATACTTAAAAAAAGAGAATAAAAAATAAAATAAAATGATGTATTTTGTTCCCAGAATTATCCATCTCCCATGCTTCAATCCCCACCTTTTTGACCAGTCTGACTCCCTCCACACTCTGGGTTGTACCCTGCTTCTCAGGACATTCCTGTTTACAATAGCTAATATTTACAAGCAGCCCAATTGTCCATCAGTAGATGAGTGGGTAAAACAACTATGGGACATTTAAACAATGGAATACTACTGGGCCATAAAAAATAAGGAAACATTATCCTTTGTGACAGTATGGATGGACCTGGAGAACATTATGCTAAGTGAAATAAGCCAGTCAGAGAAAGACAAATACCATATGGTTTCACTCATATGTGGAATCTAATAAACAATTTGAACTAACAAGGAAAATGGGTACAGACTCATAAATGGAGAGGGGGATGACAGTTGTCAGAGGGGATAGGCTTTGGAGGCTGGATGAAAAAGGTGAAGGGATTAAGAAAAACAAACCTTATTGGTACAGACAACAGTATGGTGATTACCAGAGGGAAAGGGGTGGGGGAAGTGCAATAGAAGAGGGTAAAGGGCAAATAACTGGTACTGCTGGAAGGAGATTTGACTCAGGTTAGTAAACACACAATACAATCTACAGATGATGAATTACTGAATTGTACACCTGAAACCTATATAATTTTATTAACCAGTGTCACCCCCAATAAATTCAATCAAAAAAAGAAAACAAAAAGTAAAATTTTCTTACTTTGTTTCATCCTTTTCTCCATGAAAATCTCTCTTCAAACTGTTGTCAGTGGAGTACTCCTGTTACTGAGCAGCAAGTGGAGTCTTGCTGCCCACCCTCTAGGCAAAATTCTGGAGGCAAAGGTTTGGTAATTGTAGGGTAAGTGGAGTCAGTCAGGCTCCCTCACCCAGATGTCTAGGAAACTAAGATAAGCAGCATTCTTACAGCCTTGAGAAGTATTCCCATAGCCTTGAATGGGCTAGCATGAACAGAATTATGCTCTGTTACATAATATCTTGGCACCCTGCCAGCTTTGCATACATTTAGAATATAAGGGAATTGGGACTTCTGCTGAGGGACAGCTTGCAGCATGTGTGGATCACCCCACCCTTGAATAAAGGCATGCCAGGTATTCCCAGAGCTCCATGAATTTTCTCCTGTCTGCCTGAATCTCGAGTGAACCTGCCTGGCCTTGACAGGCTGCAAGACAGTAATAAAGGAAAGGAGTTTTATTCAAAAGCTACACAATTTTGGAATAACAGCTTTCCACATGCATTAGTCACTTAGGCCTATCAGTTAAGGCTAACATCTTTAACTCTTGAGTTCCAGCTTTAATCACTTAAGTCTATCAATTAAGGCTAAAAATTTTAACTCCCGAGTTCTTCCATCATCCCTCCTGTTCACTTTAATTATCTTATTTCTGTAAGTTAGTTTACAAACTACAACATAGTATACAAAATCTACACAATTTGGAAGAATGGTAGTCTTCTGCCTCAGAACCTGTCCCCTGTAGAACATCCAAAGAAGAATAACCCCGCCACCCTCTGCCAGACCAGCCTAACCCCAGGCTGCACCTGGTGTTCCCTTCCATACAACATACCATCCTTTGGGATGGGAAACACAGGTAGCTGCGGCACCATCATCCAGGCATCCTTGAGGAAGAAGAGCCTGAGAGGAAGTCTCTGCCCTCTTTTTATTTTAAATCTTCTGGCCCATAATTCCATGCGCTCTGGAGGCATTCAGCTTCTCAGCCAACCACTCCTAGATTGTTTACCATTGCCTCGAGCAACCTCCACCAATGGCCTCTTCATACTCCTCCCCAACGATCTAATCGGATTCCTGTGTATCACTCCTAACCCCTTCCAATTTGGTGCTGCCCTGATTCAAATCAATTTTTGCTGAAATAAACTCTGAAAATTAAAAAATAAATAAATAAAATGTAAAATATTTTTTTAATTAATGAAAGGTTTCAGGTGAAAAATACTGGATCAAGACAACTTTTATAAAACACTATATTACATTGATCTTTTTCCCTCCTCTCCCCAAATTTGCCTTACGTAACTGGGTGAATGAAGCTTCACAAACATTTAATGCTTATAGTAAGGGTCCAAACAAAGGAGGGATTTCCACACTATAGTAAGAATATCAAACTTTAATTGAGTACATCTTATTTGATAAGCATTTTGTGAAGTGTTAATATATGTCTTCTCCATTTCTATTTAGCTAGTGATGCCAACAGCCACCCAATTCTGGCACGAACATGGGAAAGGGCAATGGTATCAAATAATTACGCTCGCATTAACTCTTGAGGAATGTGTAAGATTTCATTAAGTGGATAAAGGAAAGAAAGAGCATTATGGATGGAAGAACACACACAAAGGTAATAAAGAAGCAGAAAGTATATTGTCTTTTCATTCATATTCAAAATGACTACACCACGAATTATCGGAGGGGTAGGTAAAGGCCTAACTGTGGATGGTCTGAAATGCCATGCTAAAGAAAAGTTTAGACTTGATCCTATAAGTAAGAAAAAACAAGTAAATAATTTGAACCTCAGAATGACATGGTCTGAATTCAAAATGCAAGAGTCCGGTTAAATGCTGAGACCAGGTGGGGAAATATTTTGAGACTCCACGTGAGAGATGATTCTGGTCTGAATGAAAGGAGTATTAATGAAGATGCAAATGACAGGACAGACAGGAGAGATTTTTCAAATACTGTTTTCATAAAATTAAGATGCTGGCTCATGGCAAGGTGGAGGGTGGCATGAGAAAGATGCATCTGACTGATGGGGGACTCAAATGTTGGAAAAATTTTAGTTTCAGGTAATAGCTAATAAACTTAGTAATCAATGTATGTAAAAAGCTATTGTTTCATGAACTGAAGGTATAACCTACTCTGACTCCAGGAGACCATAAGCAGTTCCACCTTTGTGCCTCAGGAGGACTCAATCAATTCAAAATGGTATCTGAGCCATTGTACTCCAGGGGAGACACCCACAGCCCAGGGCACAGATGAAAGAATGCTACCGTTTTATCTGATTAACTTTTTTCCTGAATTCCATACCCCTTACCCACATTTTTCTCCTCCTTATAAAAAGGGTCAATTTAAATGGAATTTAAGACAGTCTGTTAGGGTACAAACCCACCATCTCCTCAGATCACAGGCCATCTGAATAAAGCACGCATAAAGATTCAATGCCTGTCTCTGCTGATTGGGTCTGGTAGGTAACAGCACGAATTCTGGCTTTTCTGGTTTCATATTAGGATTTTCAGGACTTTGGGATAATATAGGCTGTCTGCATGATCCTCCCTTTTCTAACTACATGTTTAAATGAGGCCCATTTTCTTCACGTACTTCAACCCAAGCAATATTTTACAATAGCTTGCAGAAAGAAGCAAATATGAGCGTGCCACTAACTTCCTTAAGCCAAAAAATAAAGATATTTGTAAAAATTTACATTTCCCTCACTAAATGTACCTATTTTTAAGTGGATATTTTTTCATAATTCACTTTATTGTTGTTCAATTACAGTTGTCTGCATTTTCTCCCCACCACTCCCCCACACCCTATGAAAAACCACCTCCATTCTTTGCTTCCACCCTCCGCCTTGGTTTTGTCCATGTGTCCTTTATAGTAGTTCCTGAAAACCCTTCTCCCCACAGTCCCCTCCCCCCTCCCCTGTGGATATTGTTAGATGGTTCTTAATTTCAATGTCTCTGGTTATATTTTGTTTGCTTTTTCCCCTGTTGATTATGTTCCAGTTAAAGGTGAGATCATACAGTAATTGTCCCTCACCACCTGGCATATTTCACTTAGCATAATGCTCTCCAGTTCCATCCATGCTGTTGCAAAGGGTATAAGTTCCTTCCTTCTCTCTCCTGCGTAGAATTCCATTGTGTAAATGCACCATAGTTTTTGGATCCACACATTTCCTGATGGGCACTTAGGTTGCTTCCAGCACTTGGCTATTGTAAATTGTGCTGCTGTGAACATTGGGGTGCATAGGTTCTTTTGGATTGGTGTTTCAGGGTTCTTAGGGTATAATCCCAACAGCAGGATTGCTGGGTCAAAGGGCAGTTCCGTTTTTAGTTTTCTGAGGAAATTCCATATGTTTTCCACAGTGGCCTCAGCAGTCTGCATTCCCACCAACTGTGTACTAGGGTTCCCTTTTCACCGCATCCTCTCCAACACTTGTTTGTTGATTTGTTTATGATGGCCATTCTGACCGGTGTGAGGTGGTATCTCATTGTGGTTTTAATTTGCATCTCTTTGATGGCTAGTGATGCTGACCATCTTTTCATATGTCTCTGGGCCCCCTCTATGTCTTCCTTGGAGAAGTGTCTATTCAAGCCTTTTACCCATTTTTTTAATTGGGTTTTTTGTCTTTCCGGAGTGGAGTCGTGTGAGTTCTTTATGTATTTTGGAGATCAAACACTTGTCTGAGGTATAATTGGCAAATATCTTTTCCCATATAGTTGGTTCTCTTTTCATTTTAATGCTGTTTTCTTTAGCCATGAAGAAGCTTTTTAACTTGATTAGGTCCCATTTATTTATTCTTTACTTTATGTCCCTTGCTTTAGGGGACATGTCAGTGAAGATGTTGCTGCGTGGAATGTCTGAAATTTTCCTACTGATGTTTTCCTCTGGGACTTTTATGGTGTTGTGACTTCTACTGAAGTCTTTCATCCACCTAGAATTTATTTTTGTGTATGGAGTAAGTTGGTGATCGAGTTTCATTTTTTTTGCACGTAGCTGTCCAGATCTTCCAACACCATTTGTTGAAGAGGCTGTTTTTACTCCATTTTATTTTTCTTCTCCCTTTGTCAAATATTAATTGACTGTAGAGACATGGGTTTATTTCTGGGCTCTCTGTTCTCTTCCATTGGTCTATGTGCCTGTTTTTATGCAAGTACCAGATTGTTTTGATTACAGTGGCCTTGTAATACACTTTGATATCAGGTATTGTGATGCCTCCTGCTTTGTTCTTCTTTCTCAAAATTGCTGCAGCTATTTGGGGTCGTTTATGGTTCCATATAAATTTCTGAAATGTTTGCTCTACATCTGTGAAATATGTCATGGGTACTCTAATAGGGATTGCATTGAATCTATAAATTGCTTTGGGTAGTATGGCCATTTTGATGATGTTAATTCTTCCAATCCATGAGCATGGTACATTCTTCCATTTGTTTGTCTTTCTTAATTTCTTTCTTCAGTGTTGTGTAGTTTTCTGCATACAGGCCTTTTACCTCCTTGGTTAGCTTTATTACTAGGTACTTTATTTTTCTTGTTGCCATATCAAATGGGATTTTTTTTTCCTGATTTCTCTTTCTGATATTTCATTGTTGGTGTACAAAAATGCCTTTGATTTCTGACTATTGACTCTGTATCTGGCTGTCTTGACAAATTCATTTATTAGGTTGAGTAGATTTTTGGTGGAGTCTATAGGATTTTCCATGTACACTATCATGTCATCTGCAAACAGTGACAGTTTCATTTCCTCCTTTCCAGTCTGGATGCCTTTTATTTCTTTTTCTTGTCTGATTGCTGTGGCTAGGACTTCCAATACTATGTTGAATAGGAGTGGTGAGAGAGGGCATCCTTGTCTTGTTCCTGATCTTAGTTGGAAAGCTCTAAGTTTTTGTCCATTGAGTGTGATGTTGGCTGTAGATCTCTCATATATGGCCTTTATTATGTTGAGGAATGCTCCCTCTATTCCCACTTTGCTGAGTGTTTTTATCATAAATGGTTTCTGTACCTTATCAAATACTTTTTCCACATCTATAGATATGATCATGTGGTTTTTGTTTTTGCTGTTGTTTATGTGGTGTATTATGTTTATTGATTTGCGAATTCTGTACCATCCTTGTATCCCTAGGATGAATCCCACTTGATCATGGTGGATGATCATTTTAATGTATTGCTGCATGTGGCTTGCTAATATTTTGTTGAGGATTTGAGCATCTATGTTCATCAGCGATATAGGCCTGAACTTTTCTTTCTTTATTGTGTCTTTATCTTGTTTTGTGATTAAGATGATGCTAGCTTCATAAAAAGAGCTTGGGAGTCTTGCATCTTCTTGAATTTTTTGGAATAATCTGTGGAGGATGGGGGTGAGCTCTCCCTTAAATGCTTATGTAAAATTCTCCTGTGAAACCATCTGGTCCAGGAATTTTGTGTGTCGTAAGCTTTTTGATTACTGTTTCACTTTCATCAGCTATTATTGGTCTGTTCAGGCTTTCTGCTTCTTTACTGAGGTTTTCAAGATTATATTTTTTCTAGAAACTTGTCCATTTCACCTAGGTTTTCAAATTTCTTGGCATATAATTCTTTGTAGTAATTTCTTACAATCCTTTGTATTTCTGTGCTATCACTTGTAATCTCTCCTCTTTCATATCTAATTGTGTTTATTTTGGTCCTCTCTCTTTTCTTCTTGATGAATCTGCTTAAAGGCTCCTGGATTTTGTTTTTCTTTTCAAGAACCAGCTCCTGGATTCATTGATCCTTAGAATTGTGCTTTTAGTCTCTATGTTATAATTCTGCTCTGATCTTGGGATTTCCTTCCTTGTACTTGCTCTGGGTTGTCTTCATTGTTGTTCCTCGAGTTCTTGTAGGCATAGGGTTAGGTTGTTTATTTGAAATGTTTCTATCTTTTTTAGGTAGGCCTGTATCACTATGAACTTCCCTCTCAGGACTGCCTTCACTGTATCCCATAGGTTTCAGATTGTTGTGAGTTCATTTTCATTTGTTCCAGAAACTTTTTGATTTCTTCCCTAACCTCATTCTTGACCCATTCATTGTTTAATAGCGTGCTGTTCAATCTCCATGTTTTTGAGTGTTTGGGGGTTTTTCCCTTGAGGTTGGTTTCCAGTTTTAATCCCTTGTGGTCAGATAAAATGGTTTATATGATTTCAATTTTCTCGAATTTGTTGAGGTTTGTTTTGTGTCCTATCATGTGGTCTATCTTTGAAAATGTTCCATGTGCATTTGAAAAGAATGTGTATTTTGCTTCTTTGGGATGAAAGGTTCTATATATGTCAGTTAAGTACATTTGATCTAGGACATTGTTAAATGCCACAGTATCTTTGTTGATATTCTGTTTGGAAGATCTATCCATTTTTGACAGTGGGATGTTAAAATCTCCTACTGTGATAGTGTTGCTGTCAATATCTTTCTTGAAGTCCTCCAAGTTTTTCTTTACGTATTTGGGTGCTCCCATGTTGGGTGCATATATATTCACAATGTTTATGTCTTCTTGATGGATTCTTCCTTTGAGTATTATGAAGTGACCTTCTGGATCTCTTTTTATGGGTCTTCTTTTGAAGTCTATTTTGTCCGATATGAGTATTGCTACCTCAACTTTTTTTTTTCTTGTCCATTTGCTTGGAATATTTGTTTCCAGCCCTTCACTTTCAGTCTGTGTAGGTCTTTTGTCCTGAGGTGGGTCTCTTGTAGGCAGCATATGTGTGGGTCATGTTTTCTTATCCATTCCGCTATTCTGTCTTTTGATTGTGGCATTCAATCCATTTATGTAAAGGTTATTATTGATAGGTACTTATTCATTGCCATTTTTTCATACCTGTGTTCCTCTCTCTCACTGTTTTTCTTCGTGTTCTTAAAGCAAACCATCTAGCATCTCTTGTAGAGCTTGTTTGGAGGAGGTATATTCTTTGAGGCTTCTTTTGTCTGTGAAACTCTTTATTTGGCCTTCTATCTTGATTGAGAGACTTGCTGGGTAAAGTAGTCTTGGTTGCAGGCCTCTGGTTTTCATTACTTGGAATATTTTTTTGCCATTCCCTTTTGGCTTGGAGCATTTCCATTGAGAAGTCAGCTGCTAGTCGTATCGGGGGTCACTTGTATGTTACTTCCTGTTTCTCCCTTTCTGCCTTGAAGATTCTCTCTTTGGCTTTAAATTTTGTCATTTTAATTATGATGTGACTTAACGTGGGCCTCTTTGGGTTCCTCTTGCTTGGGACTCTCTGTGTTTCCTGGATATGGGTGACTTTTTCTCTCATCAGATTAGGGAAATTTTCCATCATTACTTTTCAAACACATTTTCCATCCCTTGTTCTTCTTCTTCTCCTTCTGGTATCCCTATTATACGGATATTATTACGTTTCATGTTGTCCTGCATTTCCCTTAACCCCTCTTCGTCTTTCTGACACTCTTTTCCTTTTCTTGCTCTTTCTGGGTGTTTTTTCTACCTTGTCATCCAGTTCGCTGATCCAATCATCTGCTTCATCTAGCCTGCTTTTGATTCCTTCTACTATGTTATTCAGTTCAGAAATTGTATTCTTCATTTCCTCTTGGCCCTTATTGATAGTTTCTCTTTCCTTTTTCATGTTGATATAGTTTGCATTGAGTTCACTGTAGTTTTCCTATAGTTTCTGGTAATTCTCTGTGAGCTCATTGACCTTTCTGATAACCATTGCTTTGAACTCAATGTCTGACAGTTGACTTGCCTCTATTTCATTTAGCATTCTTTCTGAGGCTTCCTCCTTTCCCTTCATTTGGGGATTTTTTCTTTTTCTTCCCATTGTTTGTGAGACTCTTCTTGTTAGCCTCTGTTTCTTAAATTGATCTGTTCTGACTCCCTAGATTTATGACATGAACTTCTATGGTAGAAGACCTGTGAGATTCAGTGGTGCCATCTCCTTGATCTCCTGAGCCCACTGGTCTCGGGCTGTCATTTATGTTGGCTCTCTGTATATCTTTGGGTTTTGATTGTTGTTGGGTCTTTCTTTGGTGGGTCCTTCCCTCCAGCTGATTAACTGAGAGTCTCTCCATCCACCACCTCTTGTATTCTGTTGTGCAGATGTGGGTAGGTTTTGTTGAAGCTGGTTCTTCCATGTGTACAAGGTTTTGAGGATTCTCTCTTGCTCTTGTTCAGTTTTTTGTTCTGAGTAAATTTCTCCACCATTTAGCTGTATTTCCAGATAGGTCCTGTGTTGAATTAGTGTGGCTTCTACTCCTTCCTTCTCCTTCTTCTGTTGTTATCTGTTGGTG
The DNA here is from genome assembly GCF_022682495.2 of Desmodus rotundus. Lineage (NCBI taxonomy): Eukaryota > Metazoa > Chordata > Mammalia > Chiroptera > Phyllostomidae > Desmodus > Desmodus rotundus. The sequence continues at coordinate 19,901,541 of NC_071400.1, read as the reverse complement.
ATTCCTTTTTTGGTGGGTTTCCTCTTCTAGCAGGTATCGTGGTGTTCATAGCTTCCACCTTGCCAGCCCAAAACGAAACACACCCCTCAAAGGATCTGATTCCAGTGCAGCCTCTGAGACTTGGAGTCCCTTTCCAGACTCAAACTCTCTGTGGCCAACACCTTTTTTCCACTCAGCAGTTTCTGCTCGCCACCAAAGTCACTTCTGAACCTGTTGTTAAATGGGCATTTTATGTTAATATACTGTGTTTATTGTTTTATAAGAATATATTCACTTGTAGGAGAAACAGACATATACATAAATAATTTTAAAGCAGTAAGGTAAATCCAATAATAGATGTGTTATAAACTACTGTGGTGACTAAAATATATTAATACTTTTCTTTCCACCTTCTAAGATCTTCTGGCTGGGATAATAACCAAATTAATTAATAGACACAGATTGACAGGAGAAAAATCCAAGTTTAATACATGCTCATGGGAATTCACACAGGCATAATTAATCCATGAAAATTCCAAAGACAGTGAGGCAACAATGGGTATAAAGGTATTTTAGACAAAGAAGAAAAGGGGCAGGAGGTAACATGGTATTAGATTTTCCGAAGTGAGAAGGGGTGACTTACAAATAGTCGAGGGAGAGCCAAAGACACAGGCCAGGGAATTACTTGCTGGGTGACTCAGAGACAATGGGACACAGTGGGTATCTAGCTATATGCACTTATCTGAAGCACTCTATTTATCACACTTAATTCTATTTAGGCTAAGGAGGCGTCTTAAGCAGTTTCTCTATCTGAATCTCTTGGGCAAGAAAGGAAGGAGAGTCAACGGTTCTGAATCTTTTGTGTCTTGATAAACAGCTTATAATTAATATCAAAAAAAAAACAGCATCAAGTTTGCAGGATTTTGGTTCCTTTACTACAATGGTAGTAAAGAGAACATTTGGTCAGGAAAGTCTTATTAAGTATTGTTGAGCTTTGTTGTGAGGGAGGATTATAGAGGGTGCTTGAAAGAAGAGGAAGAAGAAACTTCAGGCAGAAGAAACAAAGAATGCAGAAATTCAGAGATGGAGAAGAATGTAAGATTATTAGAGCTTGCTTGACACCATAGATAGCTTTTAGGAGACTTTTGCTACAGTTCAGTTGAGAAAAGATGAGTGACTGTAACCAAGTAAGGGGATTCTGCTGCCTGTCACAAAGAAAGCCAAACTCAGAGGCAGATGCTGGTGCAAGAACAGAGGTTTATTCAGGTGCTAAGACCTGGGAGAATGGTGAAGACCCATCTCAAAGATCACCCCTTCCTGCTCTACCCCATGGTTCTTGTTGGGATGGGGAAGAGAAATGATTTTTCTATCCAATTATCTTGCTAGCCTTTGCTGTTCTAAGGCCCTGTCCATTTACCTTTCTACCTTTGGTGCTTTCAGTGTAAGAACTGCCCCCTGTGCCATCTTGGACAATGGGGGAGATTTCCCAACACTCCAATGGACTATCTACAATAACAGGACCAGAACAGAGAACTGTCAGTAAAGATAGGTGTGTTGGGTTGCTTGGTTTGCCATAACAAAATACCACAGAGTGGGTGGTTTAAGCAACAAAATTTATCTGCTTACAGTTGTGGTGGCTAGGAACTCTGAGATCAACATGTACTTAGGGTTGATTCTTTCTGAGAGTTGTGGGGAAGGAGCTTTTCCAGACTTCCCTCCTGGGCTGTACATGTCTATCTTCTCACTGTGCCTTTACTTCCTCTATACATGTCTGTGTCCAAATTTCCTCTTCTTATAAGGACATGAGTCTTGTTGGATTAAGGGCCACTCTAATAACCTCATTTTAACTTAATTACCTCTTTTAATACTTTATCTGAAAATAAAGACACATTCTGAGATACCAAGGAATCACATTTCAAAATCCTTCTTAATCTTCTTAAATGAAAAATACATTTAACTTATCTCAATAGACCCAGGAGTCTTAACCCATTCAAGAACCAATGCTAAGTTCAATTAACAGGTACACTAAAGTAGAATCAAAGTGGCTTCATCTAGTACACAAACACAAGGAGGCTGCCAAAATCAGGAGACAAAGAAATATGGCCCAAATGAAGGGACAGAACAGAACCCCAGAAAAAGAACTAAGTGATGCAGAGATAGCCAACCTATGTGATGCAGACTTCAAAATACTGGTGGTCAGAATGCTCCAATAAATTCAATAAAGTGCTTCCCAAACAAGGAAAAGCTAAAGGAGTTCATCATCACCAAGCCATTATTACACGAAATGTTAAAGAGACTTATTAAGGAAAAAGAATAATATCAAAACTATGAACATTAAAGTGAAAACAAACTCACAACTATCAACTGAAACTAAAAAACAAAAACAAAACAAATTAAGCAAACATATAAGTAGGTAAATAAAAATATTCTTAAAGAGAAACATGGCATGCTGTTTACAGTGATTTTTCTATCACTTTTTCCGGGATTTATTGCACTTAACATGTTGGATTGAGCCCTGGCCCACTAGTTCAGTTAGTTAGAGCATTGTCCCAATACACCAAGGTTGTGGGTTCCATCCCCTCTCAGGGCACATACAAGAGACAACACAATAAATGTATGGATATGTGGAACATTAAATCGATGTTTCTCTCTCCCTCTCCAAAATCAATAAATAAAAAAATTTTTTTAGATCAAAGAATCTTTTTTTAATTTTTATTGTTATTTTTAAACATTTCGTTGACACATTATATTTTGTAAAAATACTCATTAAAAAACAATATAAGTTCATGATTTTAAAATTTATGTTTAATTATACAGAGATTATACAAAGTCTCCACATTTCATTTCTTTCTTCCCTTGGTTTATACATGCAGATATTTTCTATGAATGTGTGTGTGTGCGTGTGTGTGTGTGAGAGAGAGAGAGAAAGAGAGAGAGAGAGAGAGAGAGAGAGACACTCTCCTTGGCTATCTTATGTGAGAAATCAGTATGATGAATCCCTAATGGAATGGTTATGGCTAAGGTAATATGCATTAGTAATGATTATTGCCATAGCCAAATGGCTCTCCCCCAAATAGATATACCCTCATCAGTGGTGTATAAGAGTGTTTGTTTTCTCACATCTTATCAAAACTGGGCATTTCATTATCAAACACTTTAACACTTTACTAATCTCACAGATGACAACACCATCATGACTTTTACATGCCACTATTTCCTTTTATTTTAAAAATGTGATAAAATGTATTACTTGAGCATTCTTTAAATTTAATCATGTTTAATTAATTTGATAGACTCCAGCAGTACTAGCCATTTGCCCACAAACAGTTATGATTGATTTATGGGGAGTAAAATCTTAATATTTCCTTTAGTCTATACTCATTTTGTACCTTGCATGCAAAATACCAATAGCAATACGAATTATAACAATAAAATTTAGAAAACAAAACAATAATAAAAATCTCAGCATCATTATTTCAGGTATTTAATATTTATTTCAGATTTATATCAGTCAGTAGACACCTATCTATTTTAAAATAATAAAAAAGCTAATAGATGTTGGGCACCATTGAAACAGGTCAAAATGTGTGTTAATTAAATGTTTTAATAACATTTTGGTTTCATCTTTAATATCAAAATATCATTAGATTTTTAGTTAAATTATAGCAGGCTAGCATATGAAACACACTATTCATTACCTAAGCTTCAGTAAATTGTTAGAAAATGTTCAAATGATCAAAGTAACATCTTTTGAAGATGTCACTTTCAAAATAAGTGACTTTTTTCTTCATTTTTATTATGGACACTATTACAGATGTCCCCATCCCTCCCCTTTTGCCTGCCTCCACTCATCCCCTACCCCCCTTCCCTCTAGCCATCACCGTACTATTGTCTGTGTCCATGGGTCATGCATACCTGTTCTCTGGTTAATCCCTTCACCTTCTTTCATCCAGTCCCTCCATCCCCCTCCCCTCTGGTTGGTATCAGTCTCTTCCATGTGTCCATGCCTCTGTTTCTGTTTTGTTCATTAGTTTATTTTGTTCATTAGATTACATGTAAGTAACTTCTAATAATGGTTAATAAAACCCAGCTGCCCATATAAGGTGGTAGCTTACTATGCCTTCATTTATATACAGTACTAAAATAAAAACAAGAAGTTTTATAAAAAGATTATAGTAGTTAAATTTAATCAGGTAGACATACTTAGGGTGACCAACAACATTGAATTGGAGAAGATATGCAATGACTCTTTCTTTCCTTAGTGCAGGTTGAAAATGAGGAAAGTTTTATAGGAGTTTCTTAACAACACTATCCTCAGAAAATTGAATTAAATTATTGATTAATTGAGAAATGAACACAATTCTAGTCAGTTTTTATATGATCTCAAAAAGTGCCAAGTAATTAACCCAGTTTTGACTCAATATTTATTCAACTATTGTTTTCTCAGTGTTACACACTCCTCTTGTTGATGGGGATATGATAGTGAGTAAGCATAATAGGCATGACCGTGACCTACAGGGAGATTACAATCTAACACAGTAAAAAATAAAATTTATGTAAAGAAAATCTAATGAACAACCTGAACTAACAAGCAAAACAGAGACAGACTCATAGATGGAGAACAGGATGATAGCTCTGGGCAAGGGCTAGGGGGTGGAAGGACTGAGCAAAAAGGAAAAAGGACTCATGGACATGGACAACAGTGTGGTGATTGTGGAGGGAGGGAATATAAGGGGACTAAATGGTAATGGAAAAAATACAATTAAAAAGGTACAAAAAAAGAAAAGCACAAACTTCCCCTTAAAATGGTAATGAATTTTAAGATTAAGAATAACTAGATAAGGTAACAGATCACATACTATTCAGCAAGCTAGAGCCACATTATTGTTAGCAATACATTAGTAATGGTTTTGGTATAATCATATTTCCAGGACATCCAGACCTGTTTGCTAACGTTGAAAATTTCATTAACTGCTGATAAGACTCTTTCTTCCAAAACCTAAAATGGAAATTAGAATGTAAGAATAATTAGGGTAAATGACGGTTAGCAGATCTCTTCCTGGAGGCAGATTTTAGTATGGTCTGTAGAATGAGAGTCCTTATATGGATTTGTGGAAAGATACATTAAGAAGAGACTTGGAAATTGATAGATAAATAAATGTATCCATTTTAAAACTTCTCTTGAGAGATAGATCTTATCAGAAAGATATCAGGTATTTAAGTCATTATCCTTTACTATTATTAATTCCTACTTATGTTTTATTATTTGTATGTTCACTCTTTGTTTTTGATTTCCAGTTATATTATGAAGCAACTGATTTTTATTAAAGTGTATAAGCTATGAAATTCACAAGTTCAATATATTTCCTTTTGGCTCATTTGTACACAAGTTCCATAAAATGCATCATCATCCATGAGACACCAAAGACAAAAAAGAGATGCAGAGAAGGTAATATGTTTGTGTATGTAAAATTCTGTGCAGTGATTACAAATAGAACATTTTAAGTTTAAGAATATTGATAGCTAAGCTGAACAAATATTAAATATTATACTATCATTACTTTTTATATTGAAAATGATTCTTTTGATTTTGGATACGCAACTAAATTGAATGTATGTAGCCTCGGGTTTGTATCCAAGACAGAAATCTATGTAATCTGCTATTTTAGTGTTGTTTCATTTTTTCCCTTTTGGACTCAGTTGTCTACATGGTGCATGTGAATACAATTTATTCATTTCACAGGAGGTGTCTATAATATCCTTGTGGTTAAGCATTCATAATAATGTATAATTAAAAGGTGAAGGAAATTGTTCTAATCCTAGGGGAAATTAGTGTATTCATTTCAGGATACTGACACTATAATCAGAGGTATCTTTGTTAAATGTAGAAAGGGTTGATCATAGATTCAAACTCTCTTAAATCTTGCTTGTATCTGTCAAATGTGAATGTTTATTAATGTTTGATTTTGGACTGTATTAAAAGAAGATCTAAATAGCCCCAGTGAAAATTACTTTGTTTCCTGTTACAGGTATTCACAGAATTCCAACCATAAAATGTTTGTACTTATGTCCTTAATCCTGAGTAAAATGTAACTACTTTTGCCAAATAATTACTGAAAGTAGAAAGCACAATTGAACCCTATGCTAAAGTGAAAATATTTATTTTTAAAGCAAGACTTGAAAATAGAGTAATCTTGCCCTGGCTGGTGTGGCTCAGTGGATTGAGTGCTGGCCTATGAACCAAAGAGTTGCCGGTTCCATTCCCAGTCAGGACACATGCCTGGGTTGCAGGCCAGGTCCCCAGTGGGGGGCATGTGAGAGGCAACCACACACTGATGTTTCTCTGGCTCCTGCCCACTCTCTCTAAAAATAATAAATAAAATTTAAAAGGAAAAGAATATAAAGTAATCTTAAAAACAGCAGGGTTTTTTAATAAGAAATTTATCTTCTGAACATTTCTTTAAATCATATAGAAAGATGTATATTGCCTTCAATATAAATATGAAAACCAGTTAATAAAGGCTGGAAAATGTAATTAGTACCTCAGGAATCTTTTTAATTTTGGTTTTTATATTGAATAATTACCATGAATATTGATATTTATTTTCGTATGGGTTTTATATTAGACTTTTTCTTTATGTTGAAATAATCATTTCAACAGAATAATACAATATCCAAGAACCAATTGAATACCGTTAAATTGTATTTTTAATTTTATAGAAGACATAAAAAGAGGAATTGTCACATCTTAATCTTCTCAATCTTTGAATAACCTTGAGTTATCAGATTAGCTTCTCCAAAAGAATTTGAGTATGACACCTATATACACATGCTTTCATATCTCTTCTTTTAAGGGAAAACTCCCTTAAGTTTAGTTTACTACTTTTTTTATTATTATTATTATTATTTATTAAGTATATTTTAGAGAAAAACTAATAAACCCCAGGTTGAGGCTTAAAAAATTGGGTTTACATGGTTCAAACCTTTTCAAAATTCTATAAAACAACATGAGAGGGAGCAGCAAGATGGCAGAGGAGTGCGTGGAAGTCAACTATCTTCCCAGGACCAATCTGGAATTACAACTAAATTGTGGAGAAATCACCAGGAACAAACAACTGAAAAATAGTGAGAGAGAAGGCTTATAACCTTGGACAGACAGAAGAATTAGCTTCAGCACAACCTAATTGGTAAGGAGTACAGTAGAGACTCTAGAGGGCTGGCTAGGCACTCACAGGTGGAAGCGCAAGAGGGATAATTAAACTGCTGGCTGGAACACCCTGGGAAGTGGGGTTTAAACCCTAAGCTGGGATCCCCAGCCTAGAACACCAGAGCCCAAAAAGTGCACAGATAACGACCAGCAGTGAAAAACAGCAGGGTTGCTCTCTGCCAGAGATGGGCGGCTAGAGATGCAAAGAGCTGCTTAAAGGGCTAATGCACAATTTTTCATTTGCAACCACTTACCCTGGGCTCTGGCAAAGGCGGGAGCAGAGTGGGCTGGAGAGGCCTGAGGAGAGACTCTGGATGGAAGCTTTGGGAAAAGAACTGAGAGAGCAGCCCCCATAATCCCAGTGCTGAATCATCACCCATACGGCAGCAGCCTGAGGGGAAACATTAGCCTGGAACCAGAGGGATTCTGCCCTGCGCTATGGTGCTTAAGCATGACTGCTGAGTGCAGAGTGGCTACATTAACAACTGAAGGAAACAGCCACAGACAGTAGAACTCTGGTAGTCTCAAACAGGCTGCCTACAGCCAGACTGGGACACTATCTGACATCACCAGAGATGGATCCAGAAGAGAAAACAGTGGCAAATACTAGAGGCTACCAAGATGAAATCCACTGTGGTCCTCTCCATGATTTGCAACATTTTCTTTCCTACATAGCTTTTTTACATTCCTTTCTTGTCCATCAAGAATGTGCATATTCTGCCTTTCTCATTCCCTTTTCTATTCATGATGTAAATTTTACTTTTTCTTTTTGCATTGCTCTGACTCCCATTGCTCATTAGTGCTCCTACTTCTACCCTCTCAAAATCATTTTTCTTTCAGTAGGTTATCTCATAATCACTCTCATTTTTATAATAGTCTTAATGTCTTTACACCCGTATTAATACTGGTCAATTTGTGGTTGATAGTGAGATGCGGGGGCAGTTATTTTTGTGGATGTGGATTTGTAACCTAGGCTTTGTGGTTTTGTTCTGGCAGCACCTGCAAAACAGCATGCAAGACATGGTGGGCAGAGTGACCCTCACTCAACCAGCTAGAGGGAAGGACCCACCAAAGAAAGACCTAACAACAATCAAAACCCAATCACATCCAGAGAGTCAATATAAATGGCATAAAGGGCATCCCAAGAGCATCAAGTTCAGGAGATCAAGGAGACGGCACCCCTGAATCTCACAGGTCTCCTACCATAGAGGATCACACCACAAAGTCAGGGAGGCAGAACAGATCAATTTAAGCAACAGAAATAAACAAGAAGAGTCTCACAAATAATGGGAAGACAAAGAACCAACCATCAAACAAAAGGAAATGAGGAATCTTCAGAAAGAATGCTAAACAAAATAGAGGCAAGTCAACTATCAGATACTGAGTTCAAAACAATGGTTATAAGGAAGCTCAATGAGCTCACTGACAATTACCAAAAACTACAGGTGAGTAATGAGGAACTTACCAGAAACTATATAAGCATGAAAAAGGACACAGAAACTCTCAACAAGCCAAGAGGAAATGAAGAATACAATTTGTGAATTGAAGAACACAGTAGAGGGAATCAAGAGCAGGCTCAATGAAGCAGAGGATTGACTAAATGAGCTAAAGGACAAAGTAGGAAAAAAATTCCAGAAAGAGAAAGAAAAGGAAAACAGACTCAAAAACAATGAAGAGGGGTTAAGGGAATGGCAGTACAACATGAAATGTAATAATATCCCTATAATAGGAATGTCAGAAGGGGAAGAAGAGGAACAAGGGATACAAAACCTGTTTGAAAAGGTAATGATGGAAAACATCCCTAATTTGATGAGAGAAAAAGTCACACAAGCCCAGGAAGCACAGAGAGTCCCAAGCAAGATAAACATAAATAGGTGACTCCAAGACATCATAATTAAAATGCAAAATTCAAAGACAAGGAGAGAATCTTAAAGGCAGCAAAGGAGAAACATCTAGTAACATACAAGGCAGCTCCGAAGAGGCTATCAGCTGATTGCTAAGCAGAAACACTACATGCCTGGTGGGAATGGCAAAAAATATTCCAAGTAATGAAAAGGAAAAGTTTACATCAAGACTACTCTACCCGGCAAGGATCTCTCTTAAAATGGAAAGGGAAATAATGACTTTCCCAGACCAAAACGTGAAGGCTAAAAGAATACATCTCCACTGAACCAGTACTGCAAAACATGCCAAAGAGAATGTTTTAAGAAGATGAATAAAAGACTGAGAGAGAGAGAGAGAGAGTAACACAGATACAAAGGGAGTAAAATGGCAATGAATAAGTAGCTATCAATAATAACATTAAATGTAAATGTATCAAATGCTCCAATCAAAATACATAGGGTAGCTGAATGGATAAGAAAACATGACCCATATATATATGCTACCCACCACAGAACAAAAAACCTGCATAGACTGAAAGTGAAGGGTTGGAAAAAATATTCCAAGGAAATGGACTGGAAAAGAAAGCTGAGTCATCAATACTTATATCAGACTAAATAGACTTCAAAACAAAAGCCATAAAATGTGACACAAAAGGACACTTCATATTACTCAAAGGAAGAATCCATCAAGAAGACATAAATATTATAAACATAATGAAGCCAATATAGAAGCACCCAAATATATAAGAAAAATATAGACAGCAACACAATTATAGTAGGGGATTTTAACACCCCACTGTCAACAATGAATAGATCTTCCAAACAAAATATCAACAAGGATATTGTGGAACTGAAACACTCATTATATCAAATGGACTTAATTGATATATATAGAACCTTTATTCACAAAGAAGCAAAATACACATTCTTTTCAAATACACATGGAATATTTTCAAAGATGGACAACATGATAGGACACAAAACAAGCCTCGACAAATTCAAGAAATTTGAAATCATATCAAGCATTTTCTCAGACCACAAGGGCATGAAACTAGAAACCAACCCCAAGGAAAAAATTCAAAAATATTCAAACTCATAGAGACTGAATAGCATGCTATTAAACAATGAATGGGTTAATAAAAGATCAAGGAAGAAATCAAAAAGTTTCTGGAAACAAATAAAAATGAACATACAACAGTCCAAAACCTATGGAACACAGCAAAGGCAGTCTTGAAATGGAAGTTCATAGCAATACAGGCCTACCTTAAAAAAGACAGAAATATTTCAAATAAACACCCTAACCATACAACTACAAGAACTGGATGAACAAAAACAAATGAAGCCCAGCGAGAATAGAAGGAAGGAAATAATCAAGATCAGATCACAATTAAATGACAGAGACCAAAAAAGTAATTGAAAACATCAGCAAATCAAGGAGCTGGGACTTGAAGATATAAACAAAATTGAAAGGCCTTTAACTAGACTCATCAAGAAAAAAAGTGAGATAACCCAAATGAATAAAATCAGAAATTAACAAGAGAAATTAAAACTGATACCACAGAAATACAAAGGATTGTAAGAAATTACTATGAACAACTATAGTCCAAAACATTGAAAACCTGGGTGAAATGGACAAATTTCTAGAAAAATATAATCTTCCAAAACTGAATGAAGGACAAACAGAAAGGCTGAACAGACTAATAACAGCTGGTGAAATTGAAGCAGTAATCAAAAAAATCCTGGCACACAAAAGCCCTGGACTGGATGGATTCACAGGAGAATTTTACAAAACAATTAGGAAAGAGCTAACCACTATCTTTCTAAGACTTTTCCAAAAAATCCAAGAAGAGAGAAGACTTCCAAACTCTTTTTACAAAGCCAGCATCATCCTAATACCAAAACCAGATAAAGACACAATAAAGAAAGAAAACTACAGGCCAATATCGCTGATGAACATAGATGCTAAAATCTTCAACAAAATATTGGCAAACCGCATCCAGCAATACATGAAAAAGATCATACATTATGATCAAGTGGAATTCATTCCAGGGATGCAAGGATGGTACAATATTCACAAATCAATAAATATAATATATCACATAGACCAAAAGAAAGACAAAAATCACATGATCAAACCAATAGATGGGGAAAAAGCATTTGATAAGGTACAGCACCTATTTATGATTAAAACACTCAGCAAAGTGGGAATAGAGGGAGCATACCTCAATATAATAAAGGCCATATACAAGAAACCTATAGACAACATCATATTCAATGGGCAAAACCTTAAGGCTTTTCCTCTAAGATCAGGAATCAGACAAGGATGTCTGCTTTCACCACTTCTATTCAACATAATATTGGAAATCCTAGACACAACAATCACACACAAAAAAGAAAAAAAAAACATGTAAATTGGAAAGGAGGAGGCAAAACTGTCACTCTTGGCAGATGATATAATAGTGTACATAGAAAACCCTATAGACTCCACCAAAAAAGTACTCATCCTAAGTGAATTTGGTAAAACAGCAGTGAAACAAAGTCAATATTCAGAAATTGAAGACATTTTTGTACACGAGCAATGAAATATCTGAAACTTAAATCAGAAAAAAAAAACATTTGTTATAGCAACAAGAAAAATAAAGTACCTAGGGATAAACCTAACCAAAGAGGTGAAAGACTTGTAATCAGGAAACTACACACCACCAAATGAAAAAAAATTAAGGAAGACACAAATAAATGGAAGTATATGCTCTTTTCATGGACTGGAAAAATTAACATCATCAAAATGTCCATACTACCCAAAGCAATTTATAGATAAAATGGAATTCCTATTAAAATAACAACGACACACTTCACAGATACAGAACAAACATTTCAAAAATTTATATGGAACATTAAAAAACCCCAAATAGCCACAGTAATTTTGAGAAAGAAGAACAAAGTAGGAGGGATCACAATATCTGACGTCAAACTGTATTACAAGGCCACTGTAATCAAAACAGTCTGGTACTGGCATAAGAACAGACATATAGACCAAAGAAACAGAGTAGAGAGCCCAGAAATAAACTAATGTCACTATTGTCCATTAATATTCAACAAAGGCGGCAGAAGCATGAAATTGAGTAAAAATAGTCTCTTCAACAAATGGTGTTGGGAGATCTGAACATCTACATGCAAAAAAATTAAACTCCACCTCCAATTTACACCATACAAAAGATAAACTCAAGATGGATAAGAGACTTAAATATAATTTGTGACATCACAAAAGTCCTACAGGAGAACATAGGCAGGTAAATCTTAGATATTCCATGCAGTAATAATTTCATTGATATGCCCCCTAGATCAAGGGACATAAAGGAAAGAATAAACAAATGGGACTTCATCAAAATAAAAAGGAAAACATCAGGAAAATGAAAAGGGAACCAAGAGTAAGGGGAAATATATTTGCCAATGATACTTTGGACAAGGGTTTGAACTTCAAAATATATTAAGAACTCACACAACTCCACTCCAGGAAGACAATCAATCCAATTAAAAGGAGGGCAAAGGAACTGAACAGACACTTCTCCAAGGAGGACCTACAGAGGGCCTTACATATACATGAAAGAATGCTCAGTATCACTAGCCATCAGAGAGATGCAAACTAAAACCACAATGAGATACCACCTCACACCAGTCAGAATGGCCATCATAACCAAATAAACAAACAATAAGAGCAGCAAGTTTGTGGAGAAAAGGGAACCCTAGTGCACTGTTGGTGGGAATGCAGACTGGTGCAACCACTTTGGAAAAGAGTATGGAATTTCCTCAGAAAACTAAAAATAAAGCTGCCTTTTGACCTGGCAATTCCACTGCTGGCATTATACCCTAAGAATACTGAAACACCAATTCAAAAGAACCTATGCACCCCAATGTTCATAGCAGCACAATTTACAATAGCCAAGTGCTGGAAGCAACCTAGGTGCCCATTAGTAAATGAGTGGATCAAAAAATTGTGGTACTTAGGGTATAATCCCAGCAGCAGAATTGCTGGGTCAAAGGCCAGTTCCATTTTTAGTTTTCTGAGGAAATTCCATACTGTTTTCCACAGTGGCCGCACCAGTCTGTATTCCCACCAACAATGTACTAGGGTTCCCTTTTCTCCGCATCCTCTCCAACATGTGTTTGTTGATTTGTTTATGTTGGCCACTCTGGTGTGAGATGGTACTTCATTGTGGTTTTAATTTGCATCTCTCTGATGGCTAGTGATGCTGAGCATCTTTTCATATGTCTATGGACCCTCTCTATGTCTTCTTTGGAGAAGTGTCTGTTCAAGTCCTTTGCCCATTTTTTAATTGGGTTGTTTGTCTTCCTGGAGTGGAGTAGTGTGAATTCTTTATATATTTTGGAGATCAGGCCCTTGTCTGAGGTATCCTTGGCAAATATGTTTTCCCATCCTGTTGGGTCTGAAACACCAATCCAAAAGAACCTATGCACCCCAATGTTCATAGCAGCACAATTTACAATAGCCAAGTACTGGAAGCAACCTAAGTGCCCATCAGGAAATGAGTGGATCCAAAAACTATGGTACATTTACACAATGGAATTCTACGCAGCAGAGAGAAAGAAGGAGCTTATACCCTTTGCAATGGCATGGATGGAACTGGAGAGCATTATGCTAAGTGAAATAAGCCAGGCGGTGAGGGAAAAATACCATATGATCTCACCTTTAACTGGAACATAATCAACAAAAGAAAAAAGCAAACAAAATATAACCAGAAACATTGAAATTAAGAACATTGTAACAATAGCCAGAGGAGAGTGGGGAGGGGATAGTGGGGAGAGGGGTCTATAGGAGCTACTATAAAGGACCCAAGGACAAAATCAAGGGGGAGGGTAGAGGTGGGGGAGGGAGGTGGGACTGGCTGGGGTGTGGTGGAGGGATGGGGAGAAAATGCAGACAATTGTAACTGAATAAAAATAAATACATTAATTAACAAATTAATAAAAATTGTGGTACATTATACAATGGAATACTAGGCAGCAGAAAGAAAGAAGGAGCTCCTACCCTTCTTGACAACGTGGACGGAACTGGAGAGCATTATGCTAAATGAAATAAGTCAGGCAGTGAAAGGCAAATACCATATGATTTCACCTAATAGTGGAACCTAATCAACAGAAGAAAAAAAGCGAGCAAAATATAACCAGAGACATTGAGATAAAGAACAAACTGACAGTAACCAGAGGGGAGGTGGGAGGGGATAATGAGGGAAAGAAGGGAAAAGGCCATCAATGAACAAGTATAAAGGACCCATGGAAAAAGCCAAAGGAGGGTAAGATTGAGGGTGGGATGTATTGGTGGGGTGGGGTGGGGGAAAGTGGTGGCAGGAAAATGGAGACAACTATACTTGAACAACAATAAAAAAATAAAAGAAAAGAACTGATTAGGCACAAAATTTAAAAAAAAACAAACCCAGCATGAGACATTGTTCTATTTAATATCCAGCTATTGATTCAACAAAATGTTTGTTTGGAGCTAGCCATTGCAGTTTTATTGGAACACTAAAAAATACTTTTTTCTTTGGAGAGGGTATGTATGGGGATTATCTTCACAAAGGCCACATCCATCTCTTGGACACAGATTTCTCATGTTGAGGGCAATAAAGGCCTTTCATCCTTGAAATATATGACATCTATTTATACTACTCTTAAAATTTACTCAAAATTAGCAACTTAAATCTAAAACCTGAAATCAGAAAACTCTTAGACCAAAAAGAAAGTAAATGCTCCTTGACATCCTCTTGTTAATGATTTTTTGGATATGATACCAAAAGCAACAATAAACAAGTGGGGACTACATTAAATTAAAAAGCTGTGCACAGAAAAAGAAACAATTAACAAAAGGCAGCCTACAGAATGGGAGAAATGATTGCAAACCAGTTATCTTATATGGGGTTAAATATCAAATAAATATATATATATTCCACATATATTTCATATATATATAAACTCCATATATATATATTATATAGTACATATACACTATTATACACACACATACACACCAGGTCTGTCCAGAAGGTATCAAGTCATGTAATATGAAAAATAGAGATATTTACTGAAGAAGATACAAGATACAAGAAACATTGTACATAGGACAATGATGTCTTAGTCCCCTTCAAAGTAGGCACATTGGGACCTCACACAGTTTTCCCAATTGTCATCAGGTGTTCCATTGTATTTTCCTGGATCTCATCGATGGTCTCAAATCTCTTCCCTTTCAAAGGTGATTTTAGTTTTGAAAAAAGCCTGAAGTCTCAGGGCACCAAATCTGGACTGGAGGGGTATGAGTCACCTGGGTGATTGGATGTTTTGCCAAAAAACTCTGCTTGAGATGTGATGCTTGAGTGGACACATTGTCGTGATGAAGTTGTCCATAGCTTCAGCCTTCTGAATCATCTGAATAGTTTCACAGAGGAATGTTCAAGCGTAATGCAAAATCTGATGCAAATTTTTTGCTCTACTCTCTCAGTAATTTAAAATGAGACAGCCACACAGTACACATGCTCACTCAACTGCGTCTGCCACCCCCTCTGACTAGTTCAGTGAAGTCATCATTGTTCACACATGTGCATTCTAGTCTACTCTCCTTGGTTGCCAGGTTACATCAATGTCACGCAAATCGTACTTGTTATATTAACAATGGCTGCACTTTCTCCAGACAGGCCTCATATATATGTATTCAGGTCTTACATTTAAGTTGTTCATCCATTTTGAGTTAATTTAAGAGTGGTATAAATAGAGGTCCAGTTTCATTCTTTCAACTGTAAATATCCATTTCCTTCAGCACCATTTATTTAAAAAAAGTCTTCCCATTGAGTATTCATGACTTCCTTGTCAAATATTAGATGACAGTATATACTAAAGTTTATTTCTGGGCTCCCAATTTTCTTCTATTGGTGCCCATTTTTATGGCAGTGCCATACTGTTTTGATTACTATAGTCTTGCAGTATAATTTGCAATAAGGAAGTGTGATGTCTTCAGCTTTGTCTTTCTCAAGATTCCTTTGGCTATTCTAGCTCTTCTGAAGTTCCATACAAATTTTAGAATTGTTATATCATTCATGCAACTCATGGTGTGGTTTTATATTTTTTAAAAAATATGTTTGTCTTCCACAATATTGCAGATATTCATTTCTGCCTATAAATGTTCTAATAGTTTTACAGAAAAGTACTCTGTGTTTGTTCATGAATGTTCATAAGATATTGATTAGAATTGACCCTTTAACCATTAATGAGAAATTTTCTAAATCCTTCAATAAATATGAAATTGATTATTAACTTATAATCACAGACCTTAGCAAAAAAAAAAATTATTAAAAGGATTTTGAAAAAACAAACTAAATTTAAATTCCTATATAATTTTTGTAATGGACTCATATTTTATTATGTTACTTGTAAATCATAATAACTCCATGTTATTTATGCTTAATGGTATGAAAATAATTTTTTCTGGCCTTGGGGAGTAAAGTTACTCAGAAAAGTAATTTGGGAACATCTAAATAAATTCTATCTGGAAGATTAATTTAAAGAAATTCTTAGCCTAATATGGTTCATGAGACATATTCAATTTTTAATGCAGCTGGATGTTGCAGGATGAAATATTAAATATAAAAATGTCATATATTGCCAATATCACCAAGTAGCTTTTCAACAACTGGGTGGTATGTGTTTGTTAAATGCCATGTTAAGTAGATTATGAAAGGTATTTGTTTCTCAAACTGTACATTATCAAGATTATCAGTAAATTGTTGTTTGTAGTAATTGCAAGAGTTTGATCAAGTATTTTAAGATAAAATAATTTGTTAATTAAATATATTTTGGGCAAGAACTTCAGATAAAATTTAATAATAAGGGATCCAAGATGGTGGAGGAGTGAATGGAAGTTACAATAAACTCCTCCTAGGACCAATTGGAATTATAAATAAATTGCAGAGAAATCATCCAGAATAACTAACTGAACACTAACTGGAGAGAAGCCTTACAACCATGGACAGACAGAAGAAACAACTTCAACACAACATGACTGGTAGGGAGTGTGGAGGAGACACAAGAGGGATAGCTGGGTGTCCATGGGCAGCAGGCGAAGTGCTAGAGGGATATTTAAGCAGCCAGGAGGTTCCCCCTGAGAAGCGTGGGGTCTAAACCCCAAAGTGGGCTCCCCAACATACAGCACCAGAGCCTGAAAAGTACACAGATAACATCCAGCTGCAAAAAGTGGCAGGGTTTCTCTCTGCCAGAGACTGATGGCTGGAGGTGTAGGAAGGTGTTTAAAGGGATAACATATACATTATAGCCAAGGGACTTGATATAAACTTGGGGAATCACCACAACAGCTTATGCTTAAACAGTCTCAGTGATTGATGCTGCATAAACCATGCAGAGTTTACCTGAGTACCTGATAACATTACCAAAGTTATTCAAACTTCAGATAAGGAGGATTTATCACATTGTCACTGCTTTCTTTTATTCCAGCTAGAGAAACTTTGTGCCATACATCTAAAAATCTTTTTGACTGACAGCCTTACAGAGTCAGAAACTGTTTCATAATTTGATGTGATTATTAACCTTTGTTTTTTTCTTCTGTTTTCATAGACATACCCCTTAGTAAATACCTGATTGCTTTTTTATACAATATAGGTCTCATTTTAGAAAACCTATCTGTATCACTGCTTCCTGAAATGAGACTCAACAATTTAATAGAACTGATTTATTTTCAGGACTACATAATTGAGTCAATGAAATGTATGAGGGGGACCCCCCAAAACCAAGGATTTATTTATAAAACATTGTGTATTTATTCTTACATGTTTAAATTTCAGTCACCTTCAAAGTACTCTCCATTTGATGCAATACACCTACAGAGACATTTTTTCCACCTCTCAAAACAGTTTTTGAACTCGTCAATTTTTTTAATTAATTATTTTTATTCAGTTACAATTGTCTGCATTTTCTCCCCTTCCCTCCACCCCACCCCAGCCAGTCCCACCTCCCTCTCCCACCTCTTGATGCCTTTTAATGCTTCTGCCATTTTTGTTTGTTTGTTTGTTTCGCTTCTTCCGCATCAGCAAGACATTTCTTTTTCAGGGCTTTTTTCATCTGGGGAAAGAAAAAAAAAAAGGCAGTTGGGGTGAGATTAGGTGAGTAAAGAGGATGGGGCACAGGGGTCATGCCGTTTTTAGTCAAAAATTGCTGAACACACAGCACGGTGGGCAGGTGTGCTTGTAAATCACCCATCATGAAGTGGGAAAGTGCATTGAATCTTCAAAAAAATTCACTGAAGCCAAACATAGCCTCTCACAACAATGCCAGCTGGTACACTGATTCAGATGGGTTCCTTGAACACTTACCTGTACTACAAGGAGCCTGCCATCCAGAAGATAATTCTGGGTTTTTGCAGGTCTCCCCTTATAGAAGAAAAATAAATCTTTCGTTTCTAATTGAAATCTTAATTTCAATTAGAAATTTTCAAATTAGACTGATATAAGAAATATAAGTAGTTCACTTTTAACCTACTACATCTACTTCCCCTTCAAAATGAAAAGAGCTCATAAGTCAAGATATGATAACTTATTTTTATCTTTCAATATTTATTTTTATTTTTCTCTTTAGCCACAAGTTAATAGAACAAAATTATACAGAATATATAAATAATATATAAATGCATGTTTTATAAATATGTAAATTTATATATAAATATAGTATATACATGTATAAAATATTTAATAAATATATTAAGTAAATTTACTAAATATATTTATAATAGATCTATAAGATATATAATAATAAATACATATATGTATTGGAGGGAAAATGCATGAGAACAAATATCCTCTACAAAATAAAATGTGTATAAAAGTTATGGAAAATACTAGAAATGGAAACTCCAGTAGTAGTACATTTCATAAGAAACATTTTAAAATTATGTTTAATAGCTTCATAACATATATTTTCAGTTTTTTAGTAGTTTTCATTTAATTGAGGTGAAATGATAATTTCACATTTTATATGTGATAGCTGGCAGTAACAATTCCACACATAGCAGTGATGATATTATAGGCTTCATAGTCTGAAAACATAAAGTACCAGAGAAGGAAGTGGTTCATTCATATCAAAATTTTCCTAACTCCACACAAGAAAGGATTTATTTTTTTATTGTTGTTCAAGTACAGTTGCCTACATTTTCCTGCCACCACTTTCCCCCACCCCACCCCACCCATCCACACCACCCATCCTGGATCCTACTCCCCTTTGGCTTGTCCATGTGCCCTTTATATATGTTCCTTGATGACCATCCCCCTTCATTCCCCCATTTTCCCCCTCTGCCTTCCCTCTGGTCACTGTCATTTTATTCTTTATTTCAATGTCTTTGGTTCTATTTTGCTTGCTTGGTTGTTTCATTGATTAGGTCTCACTTATAGGTGAGACCATATGGTATTTGTCTTTCACCACCTGGCTTATTTCACTTAGCATAATGCTCTCCATTTCCATCCATGCTGTCACGAAGGGTAGGAGCTCCTTCTTTCTTTGTGCTGCATAGATGAGCATTTTATTCATGTGTCTATGAGTCCTCTGTGTGTCCTCCTTGGAGAAGTGTCTGTTAAGATCCTTTGTCCAGTTTTTAAAAGATTTAATTTATTTATTTTTAGAAAAAGAAATGGAGGGAGAAAGAGAGGGAAAGAAACCTCAATGCTTGGCTACCTCTCATGAGCCCCCAACTAGGGAGCTGGCCCACAACCCAGGCATGTGCCCTGACTGGGAATCAAACCGGTGACCTTTGGTTTGTAGGCTGTGCTCAATCCATTGAGCCACACCAGCCAGGGCCCTCTGTCCATTTTTTAATTGGATTGTCTGTATTCCTGGTGTGGAGTTGTGTGAGTTCTTTCTATATTTTGGACATCAAATCCTTCTCTGAGGTATCATTGGCAATCATGTTTTCCCACACGTTTGGTTCCCTTTTCATTTTGTTGATGTTTTCTTTAGCCATGCGGAAGCTTTTTAGTTTGATGTAGTCAAATTATTTGTTTCCTTTATATCTCTTGTCCTAGGGGATGTATTGGTGAAAATACTGATGCATGGGATATATGAAATTTTTCTGAGTATGTTCTCCTCTAACCTTTATGGTGTTATGATGTATATTTAAGTCTTTTATCCACCTTGAGTTTATTTCGATGTATGGTGTAGGTTGGTGGTTTAGTTTCATTTTTTTTTTTTGCATGAACCTGTCCAGATTCCCCAATACCATTTATTGAAGTGGCTATTTTTTATTCCATTTTATGTTACTGCCCCTTTGTCAAATATTAACTGATCATATTGACATAGGTTTATTTCTGGGCTCTCTATCTGTTTCACTGGTCCCATTTGAATGCCTTTTATTTCTTTTTCTTGTTTGATCACTGTGGCTACAACTTCCAATATTATGCTTAATAAGAGTAGTGAAAGCAGACACACTCGTCTTCTGCCTAATCTTAGGGGGAAAGATTTTAGTTTTTGCCCATTGAGTATGATGTTGGCTGTAAGTTTCTCACATATGGCCTTTATTATGTTGAGGTATGCTCCCTCTACTCCCACTTTGCTGAGTGTTATCATAAATGGGTGCTGTAGCTTATCAAATGCTTTCTCCACATCTATTGATATGACCATGTGGTTTTTGTCTTTCATATTGTTTATGTGATATATTACATTTATTGATTTGCATATACTGTAACATGCTTGCATCCCTGGGATGAATCCCATATGATCATGGTATATGATCTTTTTAATATAATGCTGTATTTGGTTTGCCAATATTTTGTAAAGGATTTTAGCATCTATGTTCACTGGTGATATTGGCCTGTAGTTTTCTTTCTTTGTTTTATCTTTATCTGGTTTTGGAATTAGGATAATACTAGCTGAAAAAAAAAGAATTTGGGAGGCTTATCTCTTGTTGGATTTTTTGTAATAGTTTGAGAATTGGGGTTAGTTCTTCCATAAATATTTGCTATTTCTTTAAAGTAAAAACATGGGTAACAAAAACAAACAAGTGGAACTACATTCAACTAAATAGCTGCATAGCAAAGGAAACAGTAAATTGAAAAGGCCACCTACAGAATGTGAGAAAGTATTGCACACCATATATCTGGATATTAAGGGGTTAACATCCAAAATATATTTAAAAAAAAAAACTCATACAACTCAATAGCAAAAAAGCAAAAATTCAATCCAAAATGGACAAAGGGCCTGAAGAGATGTTTTTCTAAAGAAGATATACAAATGGCCCATAGGTATATGAAAACAAGTTCAACATCATTAATTATGGAAATGCAAATCAAAGCCACTATGAGATATCACTTCACACCTGTTAGGATAGCTATCATCTAAAGGACAAAAGATAACAAATATTTTAGAATGTGGAGAAAATGCAACTCTTCCTTATACACTGTTAATGGGAATGTAAAATGGTACAGTAATTATGGGAAGCATTCTGGTGTTTGCTCAAAAAATTAAAATCTGAACTACCACATTATTCAGCAATACGCTTACTTGGATGAAATCTGAAGAAACTGAAGTATCTTGAAGAAAGATCTGCACACCCATGCTTATTGCAGTATGCTTTACAATAGCCTAAGGTGTAAGCAACCCAAATATCTATGGACAGATATATATATATATATATATATATATATATATATATATATATATATATAATGGAATATTATTCAGCTTTAAAAAGAAAAAAAATGACACATGCTACCACATAGATGAACCTTGTAGACATTATACTTAGTGAAATAAATATGTCACAAAATGACAAATTCCACATTATTCTAACTATATGAGTTATCTAGATTAGTCAAACTCATAAAAACAGAAAGTAGAATGTTGATTGACAGGGGCTGAGGGTAGGGAGAAATGGGGAGTTGTTGATTAATACATATAAAAAATTCTGGAGATTGGTTGCACATCAGTGTGACTATACTTAACACCACTGATCTGTACACTTTAATAAGTGTTTAAATAGTAAACTTTACATGTATTTTACCACAATGTTAAAGTACTCTTAAACACCAAGACCAATAAGTTTAAATTGTGTTCAGAGATAACATAATACGTTGCTAGCACAACAAGGTGATAAAATTGCTTGAACACTTACTTTGTGTTGTTCACACTAAGTATTGACACTATTTTTTCCTATATTATGCATTATTTTGTTGAATCAAAAATTATTGCTACATCAAAGTTTTAAACAGTAATTAGAATTATCAAGTCATCCGATCTAAAGTAAAAGGTGCCATAGTGAGCCACATTCTCATGGTATGTTACACACTGCTACAGTTCTTCCTGACCATAGAATGAATTTTTTTATTTTTATTTTAAGTATATTTTATTGATTATGCTATTACACTTTTCCCAATTTCCCCCCCTTTATCACCCCTACACCCTACACCCCCCAGCCCTCCAGCATCCTCCCCTTAGTTCATGTCCATGGGTTGTACATATAAATTCTTTGACTCCTCTGTTTCCTATACCATTTTTGACCTCTCCCCATCTATTTAATGCCTACCAATTATGCTTTGTCTTCCCTGTACCTTTTCCCCCCTCCCCTTCCCCACTGAAAACCCTCCATGTGATCTCCATTTCTCTGATTCTATTCCTGTTCTAGTTGTTTGCTTAGTTTTTGTTTTTGTTGTTTTTTGGTTTGCTGCCTCACTGCAGTTTCTCAGCCAGCCCCGCCCACACAGTAGGCCACCTCACAGTGGTTTCTCTCCATCCACCACCTCATCAGTCTGGTTGTTCTGTTTGACTGTGATCCTGAGAAAAAAGAACAAAGTTGGAGGAATCATATTACCTAATATCAAACTATAGTATAAGCTCCTAGTAATCAAAACAGCATGGTACTGGCATAAAAAAAAGACACATAGATAAATGGAAGAGAATAGAGAACCCAGAAATAAACCCAAAATTTTATAGTCAATATTTAACAGAGGAAGCAAGCACATACAACAGGCTAAAGATAGTTTATAATAAAAGGTATTGGACCCTGGCTGGTGTGGCTCAGTGGCTTGAGCACTGGCCTGCGAACCAAAGGGTTGCTAATTTGATTACCAGTCATGGCACATACCTGGGTTTTGGGCCAAATCCCCAGGAGGGGGTGTGTGAGAGGCAACCACACATTGATGTTTATATCCCTCTCTTTCTCCCTCCTTTCCCCTCTGTCTAAAATGAATACATAAATAAATCTTTTTTAAAAAGTGTTGGGAAAATTGGACAGATATATGCAGAAAAATGAAACTAGACCACCTTCTTACACCACACACAAGAATAAATTCAAAATGGCTCAAAGACTTAAATGGTATACCTGAAATCATAAAAATCCTGGAAGAAAACAGGCAGCAAAATCTCGGACATTGATCATTGCTATATTTTATCAGATATATTTCCCAAGGCAAGGGAAACAAAAGAAAAAATAAACAAATGGGACTTCATCACACTAAAAAAAATTTTAGAACCCACAGAATGGTAGAACATATTCACCAATATATCTGAGAAGAGGTTAATAGCCAAAAAATACAAAGAACTTACAAAACTCTGGTGCAGCCACTGTGGATAATAGTATGGAATTCCCTCAAAAAACTAAAAGTGGAACTGCCTTTTGACCCAGCAATACCACTGCTGGGATTATTCCCTAAGAATCCTGAAACACCAGTTCAAAAGAACCTATGCAACCCAATGTTCATAGCAGCACAATTTACAATAGCCAAGTACTAGAAGCAACCTAAGTGCCCATTAGCAAATGAGTGGATCAAAAAACTGTGGTACATTTACACAGTGGAATTCTACACAGCAGAGAGAAAGAAGGAGCTTATACCCTTTGCAATAGCATGGATGGAACTGCAGAGCATTATGCTAAGTGAAATAAGCCAGGCAGTGACATATAAATAGCATATGATCTCACCTATAAGGGGAGCCTAACCAACAAAACAAACAAGCAAGCAAAATATAACCAGAAACATGGAAATAAAGAACAGACTTACAGTAACCAGAGGGTGGGGGGGTGGATAAGGGCCAAAGAAGGGGAGGGGTAGTCCAGGAATATGCATAAAGGACCCATGGACTAAGACAATGGGGGAGGGCATTGAGTGTGGGAGGTGGGGGTGGGTAGGGCGGAGGAAACTAATGGGGGGGAAATTGGGATAACTATAATTTCACAACAATAAAAAAAGAGAATAAATATTTTTTAAAAAAAGAACTTACAAATCTCAACACTAAATTAAGAAACAACCCAATTTAAAAAATAGGCAAAGTTGCTGAATAGACACTTCTCCAAAGAGGACATACAGATGGCCCATAGACATATGAAAAGACACTCAAGGCCACTAATCATCAGAGAAATACAAATTAAAACCACAGTGAGATATCTCACACATGTCAGAGTGGCTATCATCAATAAATCAACAAACAAGTTCTGGCAAGGATGTGGAGAAAGGGAAATCATTTTGCACTGTTGGTGGGAACGCAGACTGGTACAGTCACTGTGGAAAGCAGTATGGAGATATTTGCAAAAATTAAAAATGGATCTGCGTTTCAACTCAGCTACCCCATTTCTAGGAATATATCTGAAGGAACCCAAAATACCACTTCAGAAGAACATAAACAGCACTATTCTCATTGCAGAGTTATTTATAATCATCAAGATATGGAAGCAGTCCCTTTCCATCAATAGATGAGTGGATAAAACAACTACAGGACATCTACACAATGGAATACTACTTGGCCATAAAAAAGAAGAAAAATTTACCCTTTGCAGCAGTATGGATGGACCTGGAGAACATTATGCTAAGTGAAATAACCCAGTCAGAGAGAGACAAATACCATATGATTTTACTCATATGTGGAATCTAATGAACAAACTGAAATAACTAGGAAAATGGGACAGACTCATAAATGGAGAGCAGGATGACGACTATTGTGGGGGGGAGGCTAGGGGGTGGAGGGGTTGAGTAAAAAGGAACAAGGACTCATGGACTTGGACAACAGTGTGGTGATTGCTGGGGGGAGGGAGGTATAAGGGGACTAAATGATAATGGAAAAAAATAAAGGATTAAGAAAAATGAAAAAGAAAATCACCTAAGACACAACCCAAATAAAAACAATACACTGAAATATATATATGGCATATGTGTAAAAGGAAGTTTAATATACCTTGTAACAGTAAATCAAAGAAATGAATAGAACAATGCAAAATGAACAGACAATTCCCAGAAGAGAAAATACCAATGTCCAATAAATATTTGAAAAGATTCTTACACTTCATTATTTGTGATGCAAAATGAAGAAATAACAATGAGAGGAAACAAAATCTCCTGCTAGTAAAAATTTGGGTGGAAAGAGTCATTCACACATAAATGTGTGTGTATGTGTGTGTATGGAGGGGTTTTAATTGCTAAATGCTTTTTATGAAATAGTTATGGTAATGTTTGGTATATTAAGAATACACATATTCTTTGACTCAGAACACTCTTTGGGGAATGACTCCTTTGGGAATGAAAACATTAATGCACAAAGGTAAATTTACAAAATGCTTATTTTAGCTTTATTTGTGTTGTCAAAAACTGAAATCTCACTGGAGGCTCACTAGAAGGGAAAGTATTAATTAAATAAAATATGGTACATTCTTGCTATCAATTATCATGCAACTACTAAAAACAATTATATATATGAATGACTTGGATGAATGTTCATCATCTAGTGAGAAAAAACAAGTCACAGAGTAAATGACTGCACTTTTGTGGAAACAAGCAGTAACTACTCATTTCTGTTTATATAGTACCATACTCATCAAAGGAATGGAGAAATGACTTTTTCATTATACATTTTTATAGCATATATACTTGTGCAATTATATTTTAAAATAAATACAATTAAAATGTTGATATTTGTCTTTATGGTCTATTTTTAAAGACAGAATTGTATTTACTAAATTTAACTTCTAGGTACTCTCATCATAGTTCAGCATTTCTCCAATGAAGAAATTTGGGGTATATGCAAATCATCTGGGAAAGTTTTCTGTCTTTGTATTTTTAAGAGTAACTGCCTCTCTCCTTTTCTCACTCCAACCCTTCCAGGAGTAAAGGGTGCAAGTCGGCTGCTCATGAGTATATTTTAAGTTTCACAAGTGTTTTCTGATGTGTCCCCTGTACCACTCTGCCCCACCGCCTGGATGAGGACCACTGAATTTATAGCTACTGAGACCTGGATTGAAGTCAAAATTCATGGCTGGATTTTAATCAAAGAATGTATTTTCCTAAATAAGAAAAGTCATGTCCCACTTATAGGTGAGATCATATGGTATTTGTCTTTCACTGCCTGGCTTACATCACTTAGCATAATGCTCTCCAGTTCCATCCATGCTGTCCAAAGGTAGGAGTTCCTCCTTTCTTTCTGCTGTGTAGTATTCTACTATGTAAATGAGTGGGTAAAAAATTATGGTACATGCAAGCAAAATATGACCAGAGACATTGAAATAAAGAACAAGATGATGGAAACTGGAAGGCAAGGGGAGAGGGATAATGGGGAAAATAGGGGAAGGGTCATCAAGGAACATGTATAAAGGACACATGGACAAAGCCATAGGGGGTAGGTTTCAGGGTGGAAGGCGGGGATGGGTGGGGTGGGAGGCTGTGGTGGGTTGAAAATGGAGACAACTGTACCTGAACAACAATTAAAAAAAATAAAAGTCATGTCTTATTTTTTTTGGAAAAGTGGAGGAATTCTCTTCAGGAAAAGAATGCCTTACAGTTTCCACAAATTTGTTTTGTAATTTTGTTCTCCACAGGATGCTATAGTATTTTAAAAAGCATTATAAGAGAAATACTTTTTAAAAATTAACCAAATAAATCATAGGAATTTTTTCTGTACATTTTCTTAGTAAATTTACCTTCAATATTTCTCAACACTTAGTAGTTGGTACCATATGAAAACAGACCTCTGACTCCCTTCTAGGGTTTATAGTCTCCTCATTGTTGATTCTTACCAATCTTTTACTCACTGCTTCCTCTTTACTCTTCCTGCATCCTGATCTGAATGAACATTCCATCCTGCCTGTTTACAGCCTCTCCTCATTCAACTGAAATGAAGTCAGGCCTGATGTTTCATGATGCTTTTCAAGATCTGATCTTTGCCCTTTCCCACTGATTATAGTTCATACTTACCTACCTAATTACCTTGGTTCTAGGTGCATTGAGAAATATACCTTTCCCATTCAAACAAGTTTCTGAAGTCTTCTCAAGCTGGATATCTTACACACCCACCTTTATTGGATTGGCCCCAGACCCAAAACTACTGTCTAGGCAAATGTGACACTAAGGTGGCTTAGAGTTGGTGGCCCATGTTAGTAACTCTGAAAAAGAGGAACTAGAATTTCTCTTACCACTAGATCTTATTACTATCAATTCCTGTCCAGATAAGGAGCAATTAATTACATATAAGAACAATTTTCTTAAGAAGGAAAGAGCCCAGATCGCCTGCACAATTCCATGCAAAGTTGGCTCACACTGCAGATAGAAGCATGTATTTTTAAGAATGAATAAGTCAAGTTTAGGTGAAGAAGGAAAGAAAAAAGGTTGAAAGGGTTTGGAGTTAGGGAAGAGCCTCAGTAGATCAGGAGAATTCTTCCTTCTTTAGGGTGAGGGATGGACTTGGGGGTCAGAGATTACCTCTCAGGGAAGCTAACTAAAGGAGGGGAAGCCAAACTTCAGAGAACAAAACAGAGCACAAGAGTTCAACAGGTCCTCCAGGTGTCATCACTAAGTCAAAGGGAGAAGGAACCTGCCGACCAGCAATGGTGACTTTAAGGCCTCTGGAAGTTTCTTTGTTGTTTGTGGTTCTTGCATGCATTAGCCCTGCTATGTGCTCTGGGGTTTGTTTCCCTGCCTGATCCAGAGTGAAGTCATTGAAGCAGGATGGTCAGTGTGTGAGCCAACTGGAGCCCAGGAAGGGAGAAGCTGGGGTGGCAGTGGCCCCCTCTATAGTCATACTTCTGAGGAATCAGTCTTAAAGAGCAGAGTAGGGGAAAATCAAGATGGCGGCATAGGTAGACACACTGTGCCTCCTCGCACAACCAGAACTGACAGAAAATCGAACGGCAAGGAAGTCCGACACCAAGGAGATAAAAAATAAACATTCATCCAGACCAGTAGGAGGGGCAGAGACGGGCACTGGGGCAGAGAGGACTCACGTGGCCTTGGCGGGACCGAGACTGATGGAGTGTGGGACGAACGGGGCTGGCAGTCTGACCACTAGCAGACCCTGCGGCCCTACAGTCGCGCACAGATAAACCAAGAGGGCCGGACTCAGAGTGGTGGAGAACAGGGCAGGTAGAGAGGCGGGTAGCACCTGCAGTCCCACATTCGCGCATAGATAAACCCAGAGTGAAGCCTACAGCGT
Organism: Desmodus rotundus; assembly: GCF_022682495.2. Classification (NCBI taxonomy): domain Eukaryota; kingdom Metazoa; phylum Chordata; class Mammalia; order Chiroptera; family Phyllostomidae; genus Desmodus; species Desmodus rotundus. Next base: position 19,873,008 of record NC_071400.1, on the reverse strand, counting down.
AACCCAGGGCTCCAGCTCTGGGAAATAAAGCCTCAAACCTCTGAGTGAAAACACCTGTGGGGGTTGGGGCAGCAGCAGGAGAAACTCCCAGCCTCACAGGAGAGGTCGTTGGAGAGACCCATGGGGGCCTGGGGTGTGCACAAGCCCACCCACTTGGGAACCAGCACCAGAGGGGCCCAATTTGACTGTGGGTAGTAGAGGGAGTGACTGAAATCTGCCAGAGAGTGGAGCGGGCGCCATTACTCCTTCTTGGCCCCTCCCCCACGTACAGCATCACAGCGCAGCAACCAGTCTTACCCCGCCCCGGGGGCACACCTAAAGCTCTGCCCCTTTAAGTAACAGAAGCACCAAGACAAAAAAAAAAAAAAAAAAAAAAAAAAAGGCCCAAATGACAGAACACTTCAAAGCTCCAGAAATAACTCAACTAAGCAGCGAACAGATAGCCAACCTATCAGATGCACAGTTCAAAACACTGGTAATCAATAAGCTCACAGAATTAGTTGAATTTGGTCGAAAACTAGATGAAAAAATGAAGGCTATGCTAAGAGAGACAAAGGAAAATGTACAGGGAAGCAATAGTGAGGCGAAGGAAACTGGGACTCAAATCAACAGTGTGGACCACAAGGAAGAAAGAAACATCCAACCACAAAAGAATGAAGAAACAAGAATTCAGAAAAATGAGGAGAGGCTTAGGAACCTCCAGAACATCTTGAAATGCTCCAACATCCGAATTATAGGGGTGCCAGAAGGAGAAGAGGAAGAACAAAAAATTGAAAACTTACTTGAACAAATAATGAAGGAGAACTTCCCTCATCTGGCAAAAGAAATAGAGTTCCAGGAAGTCCAGGAAGCTCAGAGAGTCCCAAAGAACCTGGACCCAAGAAGAAACACACCAAGGCACATCATCATTACATTCCCCAAGATTAAAGAGAAGGAGAGAATCTTAGAAGCAGCAAGAGAAAAGGACACAGTTACCTACAAAGGAATTCCCATAAGACTGTCAGATGATTTCTCCAAAGAGACCTTACACTCAAGAAGGGGCTGGAAAGAAGTATTCCAAGTCATGAAAGGCAAGGACCTACATCCAAGATTGCTCTATCCAGCAAAGCTATCATTTAGAATGGAAGGGAAGATCAAGTGCTTCTCAGATAAGGTCAAGTTAAAGGAGTTCATCATCACCAAGCTATTATTATATGAAATGTTAAAGGGACTTACCTAAGAAAAAGAAGATAAAAAATATGAACAATAAAAATGACAGCAAACTCACAGTTATTAACAACCACACCTAAAACAAAAACAAAAGCAAACTAAGCAAACAACTAGAACAGGAACAGAACCACAGAAATGGAGATCACATGGAGGGTTATCAACAGGGGAGTGGGAGGGGCAGAGGGGGGAAGGTACAGAGAATAAGTAGCATAAATGATAGGTGGAAAATAGACAGGGGGAGGGTAAGAATAGTGTAGGAAATGTAGAAGCCAAAGAACTTATAAGTATGACCCATGGACATGAACTATAGGGGGGGAATGTGGGAGGGACGGGGTGGGCAGGATGGAGTGGAGTGAGGGGGGGGGAAATGGGACAATTGTAATAGCATAATCAATAAATATATTTAACGAAAGAGCAGAGTAGAAGGTGGCAGCTATGGAGAGGGAAGGAAGCAGGGCGATGTGGCTTAACCAAAGTGAGGGAAGGAGAGCATGGGGGACCAGCTGGTTCTGAGAGGGGCGTGGGATGCTGAGTGGAAGAAAGGCTCCAAGGGTATCCAGGCCAGGCCCTTATGGCCAAGAAGAGGTGAAGGGCCCCATGAGGCCTCTGTCAGGGAGGCCACTATCCTCTGAAACCAGGAGGGGTCTAATTGCCACCAAGAAGTTCCCATCAGTGCAGTTCCACCCAGTGTTGTGCCTTTCTGAGCAGAGAACAAAATGCTGGGTCCCCACCTTCAGTCTCTCTGCCCACAGAGTTATGACTCAGTGGGAGGATTCTCCAGCTGGGAGCCAGCCTCTCTCTGGGACACAGCTTCTTGACCTTCCGGCAGTGATTCTAAATTCTGTGTGCCACAAAACTTAATGTGGACCTGATGACAGGTATGAGAAAATGCACCAGAATTGCTTTTATCTATGATTCAATGTTTTTTATGTTCACAGAACTTCATGCCCTTCCCATGAACCCCCAAATTAAGAATGCTGCTCTAGACTCATAGATAAAGAGAACAGACTGACAGCTGTCAGAAGAAAAAGGGTTGAGGAGCTGGGTGAAAAGGATGAAGGGATTAAGAAAAAAACACTCATAGACAGAGACAACAGTATGGGGAGTACCAGAGGGAAAGGAGGGTGGGGAGGGGGGAAAGAGGGTAAAGGGGGACTACACGGTGATGGCAGGAGACTTGAGTTTGGCACTGGCCAGGTAACTCGGTTGTTAGAGCATCATACCTATATTTCAAGGTTTCAGGTTTGATTCCTGCTCAGAGCACACCCATCAATCAACCAATGAATGTGTAAAGTGGAATAATAAATTTATACCTCTCCTCTTTCTTTCTTTCTCTAATATTAATAAATTTAAAATTTGTTTTAAAAGATGACTGTTTGGATTATACCCTAAGAACCCTGAAACAACCATCCAAAAGAACCTATGCACCCCAATGTTCATAGCAGCACAATTTACAATAGCCAAGTACTGGAAGCAACCAAAGTGCCCATTAGCAAATGAGTGGATCAAAAAACTATGGTATATTTACACAATGGAATCCTACGCAGTAGAGAGAAAGAAGGAGGTTATACCCTTTGCAACAGCATGGATGGAACTGGAGAGCATTATGCTAAGTGAAATAAGCCAGGCGGTGAGGGACAAGTACCATATGATCTCACCTTTAACTGGAACATAATCAACAAAAGAAAAAAGCAAACAAAATATAACCAGACACATTGAAATTAAGAAAATTGTAACAATAGCCAGAGGGGAGTGGGAGGGGATAGTGAGGAGAGGGGTTTACAGGAGCTATTATAAAGGACACACGGACAAAATCAAGGGGGAGGGGGGAGGGGGGAGGGGGGAGGGAGGTGGGTTTGGCTGGGATGGGGTGGAGGGATGGGGAGAAAAAGCAGACAACTGTAATTGAATAACAAAAATTAAAAAAAATCAATATCAAATTAAAAATGTAAAAAAAAAGATGACTGGATGGTGAACACAATGCAATATACAGATGATGTATTATAAAATTGTACACTGGAAACTTATATCATTTTATTAACTGATGTCACCCAAATAAATTCAATTTAAAAAAACAAAAAACGTACTCTATTCACTCCTAAATTGCAGTTACAGTATGCAGTATACAGTATACAGTATGACACACATGTCATGTGCCTCTATGACCACTAGATGCCGACAGAGACTGTGCAGGACACCTTGCCTTCTCTTCCAGGGCTGCTAATAACCTTCTCACAGACCAAGTTTGTTCTCATCCAATGGGTGAAATGACCACTCAGGACAAACCACTGCCCCATATCTTCCCCTTATCTTTCACACACATTTTTTAAGTTAATGGAGGCTGGAAACAACTTCCTGCTTACCCGTGGAAAGTTCTACCTTTGCAATTCTCTCCCCTCCCTGATTACAGTGTTGAAAGAATATTTCCTCCAATAAAATTGGTTAGGATAGGTGCTGCAAATGTAGCTGTCTTTAGCTGCCCCATGCTCCCTATACCTACTGCGTCCCTTCTTCACGTGGTAGGGAACAGGGTGGGGAGGCAGGTTCTCCCTTGACTCAGCACAACTCAAACAACAAATAGGAGTACTGTAGGCTTGGCTAAGTACATGGGTCACATCTTAGTAGTTGTGTGACTTTGAGCTAGTTTCCAACCGCTCTGTGCCTACGAGGAGGGAGTATAATAGTACCTCCCTCAGTGTGTTATTAGTATGGGAATAAAATAAATAAATATTTCTGAAACACTTATGACAATACCTGACACATATTATACACTCAATACATGTTACTTATTCTAATTTGTCTTCTTTGAAACTCATAGTAAGGTCTAAGTAATTATCATTTTGTTTTTTGTTTTTGTCTTTTTGCCTTTTGCCTTTTGCACTTAAAGTTGTTAGTTTTTGCTGCAGACTTTATATGGCTTCATCATGTATGTCTGGTAGTTAGTTCCTAACTGCTTTTTGGTTGTAGTTTTCTAGAAAGTCCAGGTGTTGGTGTCACTGCTGTTATGCTCTGGGTAGAGGCAATCCTGACAGTGTATTACTTGTGTTCCAGTGTTCTCTGGGAATGTATGATAAAAAGTAGAAACTCCCTCAACCTACATATTTTTAAAAAATCCTCTCTGATGTAAATATTTGATCCTGGGCACAGAGTGTAAGGCCCATGCTTAATTTTAAAATGTTGTTCTTGGAACTCTAGTTAAGCTTCTACTCAGTAGGTACCGTGTCCTACCCAGGCCAGTACACAATTCTGTTTGAGAACTTCCATAGCTCCCAGAAGCCCTCATTCAACTATTTTTCTACTCCCCAAATCAGAATTGTCTTAAATGCTCTGTGTGTTAACTATGTTCACTTATTCATGGTCCTAGTTGAACCACAGGTAAAGGAGAACTGGAATGAAAGTGGTCCCATATGGGCAGAGCTTCAGTACAGGAAGGTACCTTCCTCCAAAAGCCAGTCTGCAGGCCCCCTAGAGAGCTCACTAAACTAAAAGTTTTCAACTGTATTGCATAATCAAGCAGGTGCGTCTATGCAATAACTTGTCTGCTTATAAATTAAGTATAAATTCAAAACCAAAAGAGAACTAGGTGTTCCTAATGAATGTATCTCAAAAATAGTCTCTGTAAATAGAAGAACAAGTCCTTGTACTAGGAAGGTGCTTGCAAAGATAAGACTTACCAAATAGCGTAAAATCAGATTGGGCCATTACATTTGCATCTCCCAATGTCTGATGACACACTCCAAAAATCCATGGCCCACTTCCAGATTTTTGTCATAATAGTTGAGGTAATTCATATCAACCTTCTCTTTGAGAACAATTTTTTTAAAGATTTTTAATTTATTTTTAGACAGAGGGAAAGGGAGGGAGAAGAAAGGGAGACAAACATCCATGTGTGGCTGCCTCTTGCACGCCTCCCTACTAGGGACGTGGCCAGCAACCCAGGCATGTGCCCTGACTGGAAATCTAACTGGCAACCCTTTGGTTCACAGACTGGTGCTCAATCAACTGAGCCACACCAGCTAGGGCTGAAAAAAAACATTTAAAAACCTGGATAAAATTTAAATAATAACCTTTTTAAACAATTGAAAAGCTAAAAAGGAAATAAAGTGTTACTTGGCTAGAATATAGGGAACATGAAGACCTAGAAAGATAAATGAGTACTGGAGACCACTTTTGCTATCTGAATATTTTCCCTATCAGAAAATAGCTTTGTCAACTTCATAGGACAAGATGAATACAAACTAAAGGTGAATATATATATGCAGGGAATCCTGAGACTTAAAATTTAGTGTTGTCCCCAACTGAGAGTATCCTTAATAATCCCCCAAATATTTCACTTGACAAAGGCAAATGAAGATCCTCTCTAGAGGAATGTGACTCCTTCCTTACCTAAAGTTATTGCTACAGATAATTGTTAAAGTATGATGCCCAAAATTACCAAGCACATTAACAAATAAGGCACCAAAGGAAAGGACAAGCACAAAAACAAAAGAAAAAGAGACACACAGCATTTTAATTAATGGAATTATTAGACCTAGACCATAAAATGACTATGTTTATCATGTTTAAAGATATAAAAATGTAAATCCCACTTCTGGTGAGTATAGAATAGCAGAGACCAATTTACTCTCATGCTTAAATAACCACAAACAACAAATAAATGAAACAATGGTTATCATGACACTGGACATGAGGTTACACAGGATAGTGACCCTTAAAGATGGATAACAAACAATGTATTCCCACAATCATCCCAGCTTACTGCCTTAAAAGAGTTTTCAGGTCTTATCAGTAGGGCCTAGTGGACTCCCCAAGTTGCGGAGATGACAAGGAGTGTTGGGAAGAATGTAGTGACTTAAGTTTGCTAGCAGAGTACCAGGCAGGGGATTGCATGGAGGGAAAACTTAGAAGATCTGCAAGGATACATATGTGTGGTGTATGAAATTACCCAAGACTAGGGAAAATGTTATGGGAAAGGACAAGAGAGAACTGCACCCAGCACTCATACAGGGCTAAGAATAGAACCTATTTCTGCCTGCCAGACTTGAAACTATCAAAAAGCAGAAACATTGGATAGAATACTCAGAAAGTTCTTGCCTCAGTTGTGGGGAAAAATTACTCATGAACTAAATATGATTGTGGTGCTACCTAACAAATTCAAAAAGTTAAACTGTAGTTTCCAAATAACTAAACTGTATTCCAGTGAAAATGTCAAAAATATATAAAGAAATACAATAATATCCAGTATCCAATAAGTAAAAGTCACAATGTTTGATATGCAATAAAATGTTACAGGCATAAAAAGAATCAGGTCAATAGGATCCATAATAAGTGAGAAACCAATAGAAATTGACCTTAATCTGACAGAGATTTTAATCTTGGAAGTAAAAGAAATTAAAACAACTATTATAACTGTATGTCTGTGTTCAAAAGGATAAAAAGACATGCAAGATATAAAAAAGCCCAAATCAAAATTTTATAAATGACTTCTGATTTCAAAGCATTTGTGGTCAGAGAATACACTTGATATGATTTCAATCCTCTTAAATTTGTTGAGCCTAGTTTTGTGACCCAACATATAGTCTATCCTTGAGAATGTTCCATGTATACTGGAGAAGAAACTTTGCTTTCAAATTAGAAATCAACTGCAAAAGGGAAGTAAAGAACCCCACAAATATGTGAAGATTTAAAAAACATACTGCTAAAAATGGGTAAAAAAAAAGAGATAAAAGGTGAAATCAAAAGATATATAGAGAGATTTGGGGGTTGGTAAGATGGTGGAGGACTGAATAGAAGCCACACTAACATCCTTCCAGGACCAATCTAGAATTACAACTAAATTGTGAAGGAATCACCCAGAACAAACACCTGAACAATAGTGAGATAGAAGACTTATAACCTTTGACAGACAGAAGAATCATCTTCAGCACAAACTGTCTGGTAAGGAGTGCGGTGGAGACTCGAGAGGGCTGGCTGGGCACCCAAAAGCAGCAGCTAAATTGCTGCTGGGATAACTGAGCAGCTGGTTGGATTACCTTGAGAAGTGTGGGGTCTAAACCCAAAGCTTGTATCCCCAGAATTGAGCACCAGAGCCCAAAAGGTGCAGAATCGCGGTAGTGAAAAGTGGCAGGGTTGCTCTCTGCCAGAGACAGACAGCTGGAGATGCAAAGAGCTGTATAAAGGTCCAACACACAAATTTCCATTTGCAGCCACTTACCCGGGGCTCTGGCAATGGCAGGGGCAGAGTGGGTTGGTGACTCCTGAGGAGAGACTGGGGATGGAGGCTTTGGGGAGAGAACTGAGAGAGGAGCCCCCAGGATTCCAGTGCTGAGTCATCACCCATATGGCATCAGCCGTCATGCTCAGGCAGAGCACTCCCCTCCAACAGGCAGCCGCCTAAGGGGAAACAATAATTCCAGTCCCAGGAGAGATTCTGCCCCACCCTAGGGGATTTAAGCCTCCATGTTGAGTGGAAAGTGACTGGATTAACAACAGAAGGAGACAGCCACAGACAGTAGATCCTGGGCAGTCTCAGATCTGGCTGCCTAAGGTCAGTCCGGGTCAACATCTCATATCACCAGAGGTGGATACAGAAAGAAAAAACAGTGGTAAATACTAGAGGTTACTGAGACAAAATCCACTGTGAACTTCTCCAATATTAGCGATATTTTCTTTCCTGCATAGCTTTTTAACATTCATTTCTTGTCCAGAGGTTGGTACATATTAGTCACTAAAATTTATACTATAGTTTATTTTTCTCAATTCTTGTAATAGTCTTAATCTTCTTACACCCTTATTAATACGGGTTAATTTGCTGTTGATAGTGGGATTGTGGGTGGGGGGAGATATTTTTGCAGATGTGGGCTTCTTCCCTGGGTTTTGTGGTTTTGTTCTGGCAGTACCTGCACAACAGCATATAAGATGTGGTGGGCTGAGTGACTCTCAGTCTACCAGCTGGAGGGAAGGACCCACCAAAGAATGATGCAACAACAATCAAAACTAATTATATCCAGAGAGACAACATAAAGAGCATCCCAAGAGCATCAAGTTCAAGAGATCAAGGAAACTGCATCACTGAATCTCACAGGTCTCCTACCATAGAAGTTCACACCATAAACTCAGGGAGTCAGAACAGATCAATTTAAGAAACAGAGGATAACAAGAGTCTCAGAAACAATGGGAAGACAAAGAAACAAACCCCAAACAAAAGGAAAGGAGGAATCTTCAGAAAGAATGCTAAATGAAATAGAGGCAACTCAACTTTCTGACATTGAGTTCAAAACAATGAACTCAATAAGGAAATAAGAAAGCTCAATGAGCTCACTGAGAATTACGAAAAACAAAAGGGAAACTATGAGGAACTTACTGCAAACTATATCAACATGAAAAAGGAAATAAAACTATCAACAAGAGCCAAGATGAAATGAAGAATATAATTTTTGAATTGAAGAACACAGTGGAAGGAATCAAAAGCAGATTAGATGAAGCAGAGGATCGATTCTGTGAGCTGGAGGAAAAGGTAGAAAATATCTCCCAGAATGAGCAAGAAAAAGAAAAAAGACTCAAAAGGAATGAAGAAGGGTTAAAGGAACTGCAGGACAACATGAAACATAATAATATCAGTACAATAGGGATACGAGAAGGAGAAGAAGAAGAGCAAGAGATAGAAAATCTGTTAGAAAAAGTAATGATGGACAACTTCCCTAATTTGTTGAGAGAAAAAGTCACACAAGTTCAGGAAGCAGAGAGGGTTCCAATCAAGAGGAACCCAAAGAAGCCCACTCCAAGACACATCATAATTAAAATGGGAAATTCCAAGACAAAGTGAGAATCTTAAAGGCAGCAAGGGAGAAACAGGAAGTAACATACAAGGGAGCCCTGATAAGACTAGCAGCTGACTACTCAATGGAAATGCTCCAAGCCAGAAGAGAATGGCAAAAAATATTCCAAGTAATGAAAAACAAAGGCCTGCAACCAAGATTACTTTATCCAGCAAGGCTCTCAATTAACATAGAAGGCCAAATAAGGAGCTTTCCACACAAAAGAAGGTTAAAAGAATACACCTCCACCATGCCAGTACTGCAAGACAGGCTAAAGGTATTGCTTCAAGAAGATAAAGAAACAGAGTGAGAGAGAGAGGAACAAAGGTATGAAAGTACCTATGAAAAATAACCTTAAATGCAAATGAATTAAGTGCTCCAATCAAAAGACATAGGGTAGCCGAATGGATAAGAAAACATGACCCACACAAATGCTGCTTACAGAGACCCACCTCAGAACAAAAGACCTACACAGACTGAAAGTGAAGCACTGGAAAACAATATTCCAAGCAAATGGACAGGGAAAAAAAGCTGGGGTAGCAATACTTATATTGACAAAACAGACTTCAAGACAAAGGCCATAAAAAGAGAACCCAGAAATGAACCCAGAAGGATACTTCATAATACTCAAGAGAAGAATCCATCAAGAATACAGAAACATTATACAAATATATGTACCCAACATAGCAGCACCAAATATATAAGAAAAATCTTGGAGGACATCAAGAGACATATGAAAAGAACACAATTATAGCAGGGAATTTTATCACCCACTGTCAAAAATGGGTAGATCTTCCAAATAAAATATCAAACAGGATATTGGGAACAATGCCTTAGATGAAATGGACTTACCTGATATATATAGAACCTTTATTACAAAAGAAGGAAAATACACATTCTTTTCAAATGCACATGGAACATTCTCAAAGATAGACCACATGATAGGACACAAATCAAGCCTCAACAAATTCAAGAAAATTGAAATGATATCAAGCATCTTCTCACACCACAGTGGCCTGAAACTAGAAACCAACCTCAAGGAAGAAACTCAAAAACACTCAAATTAATGGAGATTGAATAGCATGATATTAAACAATGAATGGGTCAAGATGAGGTGAAGGAAGAAATCAAAACATATCTGGAAACAAATGAAAACGAACTCACAACAGACTAAAACTTATGGGACACAGTGAAGGCAGTCCTGAGAGGGAAGTTCATAGCAATACAGGCCTACCTAAAAAAGATAGAAACATTTAAATAAAACAACCTAACCCTACGCCTACAAGAACTGGAGGAACAGCAACAAAGACAGCCCAGAGTAAGTAGAAGGAAGGAAATAACCAAGATCAGAGCAGAATTAAACGATATAGAGACTAAAAGAACAATCTAAGGATCAATAAATCCAGGAGCTGGTTCTTGAAAAGATAAACAAAATCCAGGAGCCTTTAAGCAGACTCATCAAGAACAAAAGAGAGAGGACCCAAATAAACACAATCAGAAATGAAAGAGGAGAGATTACAACTGATACCACAAAAAATGCAAAGGATTGCAAGAAATTACTATGAAGAAGTATATGCCAAGAAATTTGAAAAACCTAGGTGAAATGGGCAAATTTCTAGAAAAATATAATTTTTCATTCAAAACTGAATGAAGAAGAAGAAGAAACTCTAAACTAACCTATGACAGCTGACGAAATCTAGACAGTAATCAAAAAACTCCTGGCACACAAAAGCAGTGGACTGGAGAGTTTCACAGGAGAATATTACAAAATATTTAAGGAAGAGTTAATTCCTATCATTCAGACTATTCAAAAAAAAAATCCAAGAATAGGGAAGACTTCCAACCTCTTTTTACAAAGCTAGCATCATCCTAATCCCAAAAGCAGACTAAGACACAACAAAGAAAGAAAACTGGAGGCCAATATAACTGATGAACATAGAAATTAAAATTTTCAACAAAATATTGGCAACCCACATCCAGCAATACATTGAAAAAATCATGCACCATGATCAAGTGGGGTTCATCCCAGGGATGCGAGGATGATACCATATTTGCAAATCAATAAACATAATACATCACATAAAAGGAAAGACAAAAATGACATGATCATATCAATAGATGAAGAAAAAGTATTTGATAAGATAGAACAACCATTTATGATAAAAACACTGAGCAAAGTGGGAGTAGAGGGACCATTCCTCAACATAATAAAGGCCATATATGAGAAACTTATAGGCAACATCATACTCAATGGACAAAAACTAAAAGCTTTCCCACTAAGATCAGGAATAAGACAAGGATGTCCGCCTTCACCACTTCTATTCAACATAGTATTGAAAGTCCTAGCCACAGCAATCAGACAAAAAAAAAAAAAAGAAAGAAAGAAAGAAAAGATGTCCGAATTGGAAAGGAGGAAACAAAACTGTCATTGTTTGCAGATGACATGATAGTGTACATAGAAAATCCTATAGACTCCACCAAAAAACTATTCAACCTAATAAGTGAATTTGACAAAAACAGCAGGATACAAAGTCAATTTTCAGAAATCAAAGGCATTTTTGTACACCAACAGTGAAATATCACAAACAGAAATCAGGAAAAAAATCCCATTTGCTATAGCAACAAGAAAAATAACGTACCTAGTAATAAACCTAACCAAGGAGGTAAAAGACCTCTACTCAGAAAACTACACAACCCTGAATACAGAAATTAAGGATGACACAAACAAACTGAAGCATGTACCATGTTCATGGATTGGAAAAATTAACATCAATAAAATGTCCATATTACCCAAAGCAATTTATTGATTGAACACAATCCCTATTAAAATATCAATGACATATTTCACAGATATAGAAAAAACATTTCAAAAATTTATATAGATCCATAAACAAGCCCGAATAGACTCAGCAATTTTGAGAAAGAAGAACAAAGTAGGAGGGACTACCATACCTGATATCGAACTGTATTACAAGACCACTGTAATCAGAGCAGTCTGGTACTGGCATAAGAACAGATGCACAGACCAATGGAATAGAATAGATAGCCCAGAAATATACCCATGTCTCTATGGCCAATTAATGTTTGACAAAGAGGGAAGAAGAATAAAATATAGTAAAAATAGCCTCTTCAAAATATGTTGTTGGGATATCTGGACATCTACATGCAAAAGTGAAACTTGATCACAAACTTACACCACATACAAAAATAAAGTCAAGGTGGATAAAAGACTTAAATATAAGTCGCTATTCCATAAAAGTCCTAGAGGAGAACACAGGCAAGAAAATCTCAGATATTTCATGCAGCAATATTTTTATTGATATGTCCACTAGATCAAGGGACATAAAGGAAAGAATAAACAAATGGGACCTCATCAAAATAAAAAGTTTCTGCATGGCTGAAGAAAACATAATGAAAAGGGAACCAACAGTAAGGGGAAATATATTTGCTGATGAAACCCTGGACAAGGGTTTGAACTTCAAAATACATAAAGGACTCAAACAACTCCACTCCAGGAAGACAAGCAATCCAATTAAAAAGTAGGCAAAGGAAATGAACAGACACTTCTCCAAGGAGGACACACAGAGGGCCTACAGACTTATGAAAAGATGCTCAGAATCTCTAGCCATCAGAGAGATGCAAATTAAAACCACAATGAGATATGACCTCACACCGGTCAGATGGCCATCATAACCAAATCAACAAACAAAAAGTGCTGATTTGGTTTTGGAGAAAAGGGACCCCTAGTACACTGTTGGTGGGAATGCAGACTGGTGCAGCCGCTGTGGAAAACAGCATAAAATTTCCTCAGAAGACTAAAAATGCTGCCTTTTAACCCAGCAATTCCACTGCTGAGACTATACCCTAAGAATACTGAAAGCACCAATTCAAAAGAACCTATGCACCCCATTGTAAAACAATTTACAATAGCCACGTGTTGGAAGCAACCTAAGTGCCCATCAGTAATTGAGTAGAACAAAAAACTGGTACATGTACACAATGGAATACTATGCAGCAGAAAGAAAGAAGGAGCACCTACCCTTCGTGACAGTGTGGATGGAACTGGAGAGAATTTTGCTAAGTGAAATAAGCCAGACAGTGAAAGACAAATACCATATGATGTCACCTATAAGTGGAACCTAATCAACAAAGCAAACAAGCAAAAAATATATAACCGGGGACATTGAAATTAAGAACTAACTGACAGTAACCAGAGGGGAGGTGGAAGGGAATAATGGGATAAAAGGGGGAAGGGTCATCAGGAACATGTATAAAGACCAGATGAACAAAGCCAAAGGGGTTAGGACTGAGGGTGGGAGGTGGGGGTGGCTGGGATGGGAGGGGCTGGTGGGGAGCAAATGGAGACTACTGTATTTGAACAACAATAAAAAAAGAAAAAAATAGAGAGAGAGACAAATGAGAATGACAATACGACATATCAAAAGTTCTAGGATGCAGGACTTCCAGCCAAGTTGGAGGTGTAGGTAGATACATTTTGCCTCCTTGTGTGATCAAAAGAAGGATAACAAATTTCAAATAAAAAAATAACCAGAACTGCCAGAAAATTGAACTGTATGGAAGTCTGAGAAACAAGGAGTTAAAGAAGAAACATTCATGCAGACTGGTAGGAGGGTTGGAGAAGGGCAGCCTGGAAGGCAGTAACATGACTGCTGGAGGACTGGTCAGGCAAGGCGGTGGCTGGCGGACCGGGTGGTCCCACATTTGTGTGTGGATAAACCAGGAGGAACAACTGGGGAGCAAGACAGACCACACAACCCTGGGTTCCAGTGTGGGGAAATAAAGCCTCAAAGCCTCTGACTGAAAAAACCTGTGGGTGTTGAGGCAGCAGGAGAAACTCCCAGCCTCACAGGATAGTTTGTTGGAGAGACCCACAGAGTCCTAGAACATACACAAAACAACCCACCTGGGAATCAACACCAGAAGGGCCCAATTTGAGTGTGGGTTAGGAGGAAGTGACTGAAAGCCAGCCGAGAGCTGAGCAAGTGGCATTGTTCCCTCTCGGACCCCTCCTCCACATACAGCGCCACAACTTAGCGACTTAAATATGTTGCGATACCATAAAAGTCCTACAGGAGAAGCCAAAGAACTTCTTTGTATAACCCATGGACTTGAACTAAGGTGGGGGAATGATGGTGGGAGGGCAAGTACAGCGTGGAAGGGGAACAAAGGGGAGAGAAAAACAGGACAATTATAATAGCATAACCAATAAAATATATTTTTAAAATATATTTTAAATATGTTCTTGGATGCAGTAAAAACAGTAATAAGAGGGAAGTTTATATCGTTACAGACCTATCTCAAGAAACAAGAGAAACCCCAACTAAACAACCTAATATTACATTGTAAAGAACTAGAAAAAAGAACAAAAGCAACCCAAAGTCAGTAAAAGAAAGGAAATAATAAATATTAGAGCAGAATTTAATGGAGAACAAAAATAGAATACAAAAAATTATACGACACAGAGTTGGCTCTTTGAAAAGATTAATAAAATTGACAAACTCCTGGCTATGTTCTCTAAGGACAAAAGAGAAAAGATGCATAAACCAAATCCGAAATGAAGGAGAAGTTACCACAGACATCACAGAGATACAAAGGATCATACTAGAATATGATGGAAGACTATATAATACCAAATTCAATAACCTAGAAGAAATGGATGAGTTCCTAGAAATGTATTATCTTAGACTGAATCATGAAGAATTGGAAAATCTAAATAGACTGATCAAGAGTGAGAAAATTGAAACAACTATAAAAACCTCCTCATAAACAAAAGTACAGGACCAGATGGCTTCACTAGTGAATTCTACCAAATACTCAAAGAAGAGTTGATACCTATCCTTCTTAAATTCTTCCAAAAAGTTGAAGAGGCAATATTTGTTAACATATTTTATGAGGCCAACATAACCCTGATACCAAAACCTGGAAAGGATAACATCAAAAAAGAAAACTACACGCCAAAATCTCTGATGAATATAGATGCAAAAATCCTAAACAAAATAGTAGCAAATAGAACACAACAATACATTAAAAAAAAATACATCATAATCAAGTGGGGTTCATTCCATGGGCACAAAGATAGTTCAACATATGAAAGTCAATGTAGTACATCACGTTAGCAAAATAAAGGATTAAAAAAATCACATAATCATATCAATAGATGTGGAAAAAGCATTTGATGAGATACAACATCCATTTGTGATTAAAACACTCAATAAAATGGGTATAGAAGGAAAGCACCTCAACATAATAAAGGCCATATGATAAACCTTCAGATGATATCATACTTAATGGTGAAGAACTGAAAGCTTTTCTACTAAAATCAGGAACAAGACAAGAATGTCCACTCTCACTATTATTCAATGTGGATCTGGAAGTCTTAGCCACAGCAATCAGGTAAGAGAAAGAAATAAAACGTATATGAATTGGGAATGAAGAAGCAAAAGTGTCTCTGGTTGTATTTTCCTTGCTTGTTTGTTTTGTTCATTAGGTTCCACTTACAGGTGAGATCAGATAACAGGGGAAAGAAGGGGAAAGGTTTTCAAGGAACATGTATGAAGGACCCATGGACAAAGCCAAAGGGGTAAAGGATTGAGGGTGGGAGATGGGGGAGGGTGGGGCAGGGGAGAGTAGTGGGGAGAAAATTGAGATAACTGTGCTTGAATAATAATAAAAAAGAAGTAAAAGTGTCATTTTTTGCAGAAGATGATTCTATATATAGAAACCCTAAAGAGACCACCAAAAAAGTATTGAAACAATATACAATTACAGTGAAGTTTCAGGATGCAAAATCAATGTATAAAAACCCACTGCATTCCTATCAACTAACAATGAAACTTCAGAAAAAGAAATTTTAAAAAACCAAATTCTTTTGCAATTGCAACAAGAATAAAATAACTAGGAATAAACTTAACAAAGGATGTGAAGGACCTATATGCTTGAAACCACAAAGCATTATTAAAAGATTGAAAAAGAAACAATGCAATTGAAAGATAATCCATGTTCATTGGTTAGAGGAATCAACATAGTTACAATGTCTATATACTACTCACCCATAAAAAAAAAGAAAAATTTACTCTTTGTGACAGCATAGATGGACAGGGAGAACATTATGCTAAGTGAAATAAGCCAGTCAGAGAAAGACAATACCTATGATTTCACTCATATACGGACTCTAATGAACAAACTCAGCCAACAAAATAGAGACAGACTTGTAAAGAGCAGACTGACAGCTCTGGAGGATGGGGGGTGGTGGAGGGACCAAGCAAAAAGCAAATAAAAAAGAGGAGGAACTCATAAAAATACAATAAAATAGAATGAAATGTCCACACCACCCAAAACAACGTACATATTGAATGAAACTCCCACAAAAATTTCAATGTCATTTTTTAGAGAAATAAAACAAAAAAAAATCATCATATTTGTATGGAACCACAAAACATCCCGAATAGCCAAAGCAATTCTGAGAAAAACAGATGAAGCTGGAGGTATCACAGTACCTGACTTCAAATTATACTACAGAGCAAAGATAAGAAAAACAGCATAGTATTGTCAGAAAAATGGACACACACACGAATGGAACACAATTAAATGACCAAAAATAAAACCACATGATATGGGCAAATAATTTTGAACAAATAAGCCAAAAACACACAATGGAGGAAAAAAAGCCTCTGCAATAAATGATGCTGGGAAAATTGGAAAGCCACATGCAAAAGACTGAAACTAGGTTACAGTTTGTCACCATGTATAATTCAAAATGGATCAAAGCAATGAATATAAGACCTGAATCAATAAATTACATAGAAGAAAATGTAAGTACTAAACTCATGCACCTTTGTCTTAGAGAAGATTTTATGAATTTGACCCTAAAGGCAAGGGAAGTAAAGGCAAATATAAATGAATGGCACTATATCAAACTAAAAAGCTTCTGCACAGAAAAAGAAATGAGCAACAAAACAAAAAGGCAACCAACCGAATGGCAGATGATATTTGCAAGCAACAGCTCTGACAAGGAGTTAATATCCAAAATATGTAATAAACTCACACAACTCAACAGCAAACAAACAA
This sequence comes from Desmodus rotundus, assembly GCF_022682495.2. Taxonomy (NCBI): domain Eukaryota; kingdom Metazoa; phylum Chordata; class Mammalia; order Chiroptera; family Phyllostomidae; genus Desmodus; species Desmodus rotundus. The sequence goes on along the minus strand of NC_071400.1, from coordinate 19,855,894 downwards.
TTCAGTTAAAAATGGGCAGAGGACCTGAACAGGGACTTCTCCCAAAGACATACAAATGGACAACAGATATATGAAATGATGCTCAACTTCACTAGCTCTTAGGGAAATGTAAATCAAAACTACAATGAGATACCACTTCACATCTGTTAGAATGGCTATTATCAACAAGAGAAGTAATAAAAAGTGTTGTGGAGATTGTGCAGAAAAAGGCACTCTCCTTCACTGCTGGTAGAAATGTAAACTGGTACAGTCACTATGGAAAACAGTATAGAGGTTCCTCAAAAAGTTAAGAATAGAGTTACCATATGGCCCATCAATTCATCTTCTGCGTATCTACCTAAAAAACTCAAAAACATTTATTTGCAAAGATATATGCATCCCTATGTATTGCTACACTATTCACATGGAGACAACAAAAGTGTCCTTCAATAGATGACTGGATAAAGAAGATGTGGTACATATACACTGTGGACTACTACTCAGCCATAAGAAAATATGAAATACTGCCATTTGTTACAACATATATGAACCTCAGGGAATATTTTGCTAAGCAAAATAAATCAGTCAGAAAAGATGAAATACTGTCATTTCCAACAATGTGGATCAATCTTGAGAATATTATGCAAGCAAAATAAGTGAGTCAGAATAACCTAAGAACTATATGAGTTCACTCATATGTGGGATATAAAACTGAACCTCATAGACACAGACACCAGTGTGGTGGTTACCATAGGGGAGGGGAAGGAGAGGGCAGTAAAGGGTAAAGGGAGCCAAATATATGGTTCTAGAAGATGATTTGACTTTGGGTGGTGGCACACAATATATAATATGAAGGTGATGTGTCATAGAAATCTATACTTAAAAATTCTATAAACTACAATATTTAAAATGATGACTATGCTGTATGAGATTAATATCACCTTAGCCATGGCAAAAGATTAGTAAATTTGAAGACATAGCAATTAATTCTATCATCTATCTATCATCATCTATCTTCTATCAAACCATTAGTTCATACTAACACATTCGATTCCAATCTGACAAAACATGGTCCTATTTAGTATTCCTCTTTTCATATTGGTAACTACTTTCTCTGACAATGAGGAGGAACCTGGCCTCTGTTATTTACAATGTATACACATTTTTTGCTTAATACTTAAATTCACAAAGGGTTTCAGAATTGACCATTTCTTTGGCATTATGAAAAGGGATTTTTTATTTTACTTTAATATCATTTGAGGGTGTTTTTTTTGAAAGGATTAGATTTTATTTTTCTTTTTTTGTCTTGTATTTAACTTTTTTATTGTTATTCAAGTACAGTTGTCTCCCTTTTCCTCTACCACTCCCCCCACCCCAGCCATCCTCGCTTCCTATCCTTTATCCTACCCCCCTTTGGTTTCATCCATGTGTACTTTATAAATGTTCCTGAAAACCCTTCCCCCTTTTCTCAAACAAACTTACCTGGGATACCTCCACAAAATTCATTTTTGAAGTAACTATACATAGATAGATAGGTATATAGAATGATAGAATGACAGATATAATAGAAAAAAGATATATGTGTATATCTATTATATGTAATATGTTTACATATGCATGCAATGATGTACATACATATATATAAATATGCATATTTCCTAGTTCTGTTCAGGGAGAGACACCACTGGCAATGAGCATATTTAGTGTTCAGATCTTATTTTGAAATGCCACTCTCTGTGACAAGGAATCAAGTTTCTTTGGAGAACTGGCTGATTCCAAGGCTGGGACAAGGATAGTACATGAAAATGTTTTAATATCATGTTGTTAAGAAGAGAAGAAAGTGGTCCAAGAATGATGGACACATGTCAAAAGGACAGGGAAGCCCCTTAAAGTGGGTAGGAATGGCCAAATTAGGGAAATCTGAGCATCAATATAAATAATAGCAATAACAGATTATAATTCACTGAAAAAAAAAAGAATCCTTTATACTGAAATTAATTGATTAATTTGGAAAAAGGATAAATTCCTCCCTTTTTGATTTTAAGTACTTTTAATATTTTTATAAGTTTTCCTAGTTCTGTTTAAATTACATTTAGTGGTATAACATTGGTTAATAAAATTATATAGGTTTCCAGTGTACAAATCTATGATACATGATCTGTATATTGCATTGTGCACCCACCACCCAAAGGCAAATCTTCTTCCATCACCATATATTTGACCCCCTTTTTACCCTTTATGACTCCCCATCATCCCTGGTAACTACCATATTGTTGTCTGTGTCTATAAGTTTTTGTTTGTCTTGTTTGTTCATTTATTGCTTTCAGTTTTATATTCTATTGTAGATATGAGTGAGATCATTTGGTCCATGAGTTTTTATGTCTGACTTGTTTTGCTTAGCATGGTATTCTCAGTATCCACCCCTATTGTCACAAATGGCAAATGGCAGTATTTCATCTTTTCTTATGGCTGAGTAGTGTTCCATAGTATATATACACCACATCTTCTTTAACCAATTGTCTATCAAAAGACACCTTGGTTATTTCTTTACCTTGGCCACCATGAATAATGCTGCAACAGACATAGGGTACATATCTCTTTGTGAATAAATATGTTTTCAAGTTTTCTGGTAGATACCCAGAAGAAGGGTTGCTAGGTCATATGTTAATTCTTTTCTAATTTTTTTGAGGAGCCTCTATGTTATTTTCCATAATGGCTGTATCAGTTTATATTCTCAACAGTAGTAGATGAGGGTTCATTTTTCTAGGTAATCTCTCCAACAATTGTTATTGTCTTGCTGATAATAGTCATTCTAACAGGTGTAAGGTAATATCTTATAGTAGTTTTGATGTGCATTTACCTAAAAGCTACTGAGATTGAGCGTATTTTCTTATATCTGTTGGCCATTTTTATGTCTTCTTGGGAGAAGTGTCTGTTATGTCTGTTCAGGTTCTCTGTCCATTTTTAAATTGGATTGTTTGTTTGTTGAGTTATATGAGTTCTTTATATATTTTGGATATTAACCCCTTGTTTGAACTCTTGTTTACAAATATCTTTTCCCATTTAATTGGTTGCCTTTTTGTTTTGTTGGTGGTTTCTTTTGCTGTGAAAAAGCTTTTTAGTTTGATATAGTCCCATTCATTTATTTTTGCCTTTACTGTTCTTGCCTTTAGGGTCAAATTCATAAAATCTTCTCCAAGATTAAGGTCCATATGTTTGGTATCTATAGATAAACTCTTCCTTATAGTGGAATACAAACTAATAAGTGTAGAATAAGTAATGAGATTATTGGTTTTTTTAGTTTTTTTCAGGATTCTACCTTGAAGCCTTCTTAATCTGATGCCACTTATTGGAAGGAAGGAAATCCTTATCTAAACTTATTTAATTTTATTTTGCATTTGGCCTACTAGACTTTCTGTTTCTAATGGAGTCATTTAAGCAAGTTGAATTATAATAAAAATATCCAAATTTTCAAATTTGGTTTACGTAGTTTTGTACAAAATAGTTTATCTTTTCTTGTTTAAAAATAGATATTTATTTCTCATGACTTTGTGGGCTGATTGCGTGATTTTTCTGGTTTGAGCTACCTCGGTTGCTTTCTGAGGTCTGTTGGCAATGGAGCTGAATGATGTTGGAAGGCCTCCCTCACATACCTAGTGATTGGCAGACATGGCCTCATCAGTAAATTATCTCAGGCTCATTCACATGAAGATGGTCTCAGGGTTCCAAACTCAGCAAGAGAGAGAAAGCACCAATTCATAAACACTTTGAATGCATCATATTTCCTAAAGTACCACTAACCAAAGAAAGTCACATGGACAAGAATCAATAGAAAGAGTGAAGTAATAGGTTGTACCTCTTGATGGAGAGAATAGCAAAGTCACATTGCCAGGAGACATATCTTTAGGAATGGTAATAATTTGTTGTAATTTTGCAATCTATTACACTTTGCCTGGTTGAGTACCAAGAGCTTTCTCTAAAGTTGATATATTCTGGTGGGCATTAAAATAGGACATAAATATCTTATACTCTGCTCATTCTGAGAGGTCCATCTATATTTTTCCATACTTCTTAGGTACCGGTCTTATAATATTGTTCTTTCCAAGTTTGTAAACAGTTGGTCAAGTTATTAAGTACTGTCTATGAATATATACATATTATAGGCCATTTCTCATTCAATTGACCACTTGGGGTTCTGTCCAATAGTACTATTTCATTACTGTCTTTCTGGGCTATCCCTGAGTGACACTGCAATGCACCATCCATCCACTTCTGGCCGGTTACAGCAAACCATGCAGATCTATATGTAAACTAGTTCTATCATTTTCTTTCCCTGTTACTGGTCATAGGAAACTTTATAAGGGCTGAGGAAAAAGCAGTGAAGCATGCACAAGGGAAGTCTGAGCCATCTGCTCATGCAGTTTACTAATGACTTCCATACTTATTCAGCTGTGTTTTTATATACCATTTTCATTTTTACAATGGAATATGGCTATGTATAACCAATTTTATGATTTGATGGATTAACAACACAAACTTTATAATGGGAAATTCAGGTTAAATCATTATTTAGTTTTCCATAATCCAATATTTAGCCTCTACTAGGGCACAGTAGCAAGCCAGAAGTTGCTTTTCTAATAGAGTTGCTGACAAAGAAGGGCATGCCTTACTCAAAAACTCTTTGGGGTCTGCGCAGGAATTCTCCAACTGAGGCTTGCCAGAGGCTACACAGAGCATTTCTGTCTGCCACAGACATTTCAACAATTCTAATACTCTTGGGTCTGCTGAAACATTGCAACCAAGTAGTAGGGCAGTTTTTATAACACCCTGGCTCTGCTACAGAAACTTCTCTTCCTTCTGGTCTCACTTGAAAATGGAAATATTATAGATTTCCTGGTACATGTGTGGGGATAGCACACCTGAGTACAGTGTCTACACTCAACAAAATCCAAAGAAGCTTGTAGTATTGTGCTCTGGTTTTGGTCATGCATGTTACAAAGGTGTGGCAACTTATTTCAGATCACTTGAACCCTAATAAGTCCACTAATAAGGCAGGTCCCTAAGTTTGGTGCAGTTTATGTCCATGCTCTGGCATGTCTCAGTAATGTATTTAGTGTGCCTCCTATTTTCTGTTCATCAGCTCTAGTTACCATATGTCATCACTGTAAGAGTTCTGTGCAATGACCTGTGTGATAACAAAATGACTATCTTATGACAAAAAACAGGAAAATTGACATAGTAAGAAAGTGAAGGAAGTGAAGAATTTCTCTTGTTCTCTCAAAAGTAGATTTCCCATTTTCTGTTGATGGGGATGGAGGGTGGTAAATTCACTTGATAGATCAATATCTGCACACTCACTGATGAAGGAGACATTGATTTTCCATATCCAGTTAGAGGGGCCTAAGAAACTTCACATTAGAAGAGACATTCTTTCTGGGTTTCCATGGTTAAATAGGAGTTTTAATAGCTGAGAACTATGGGGAACCGTTCCAAGCATGGGAAGTGTGGCCCAGCCCCCACTCGGAAAAGACAGTGGGGAACGAGCTTTGGGGGGCAGGACCCACACCCACAGATAGGTTCTCTCATGGGGAATCGGGCCTGCATTGTACCTAGACTGCTATGAGGCTTGCTCTTGCTGAAACTCCTTCACCCTGAATTGAGGCAGCAAACGTTTACTGCATATCTTTAAAGTAACTTCCTAAAATCTATGCTGAACCTTCCAAGGACCAGTGTAACCCGCTTAACCACTTTTCCCTTTGCATTTGCAAATATCCTTCCTCTTTTATGTAATTAGCAACACCCTCTCCTGTTTTCTGTAACGCCTAAAGCCTAAAGCAAACCTGTGCATAGTAAATGAGGATCATCCTCAATGTAACATGCCCAGAAAAGCAATAAGAGCCTGTCAAGGCCAGGGTTGGGGCTTTCTCCTTTTGAGAGAGTGGCCATGCCCTCCCTTTTCCTCCACAGGACTCGGTAGTCCGTGCGTATTTGTCTATTGCCACCACAACACAGGATCCTGCGGGCCAGGATCTGCATCAGAGAACCATAGACGTTTTGCAGAAAATTCATCAATCCTGTGCACAGAGTTGGAAAAAAAAAATGAGGTGTTTTGGGGAAAAGTAGTAAGTTTCTATGACTGGATCAGCAGAGATAGTCCATGTATGTGGGCTGGGTCTAGATCTCGGAAAGCCTTAAGAAAGCCTGAAGAGTCTGTTCCTCCTTCACTAGGGTCACCACGCACAAATTTACAAAAGCTTCTTTTGTGCACACCTTACATTTTGTACATTGGTACAAATACAATACTTCCCATGTAGTCCAGGTCTTGGAAAGTAGGGACAAGTGGTACCCATGTGGGCCAGTGCTAGAACATAACCACACTACTGTGTGAACTTCCCCAGACACTCACAATGATATGGGGTCTTGAGAGAGCTGCAGAACAGCTTGCAGCAAAAATAAGTCTACATCTACTCTACTACTCCTCTCAAACTAATTACAGGATCATCTCTGGGCCAAAGACCAAAAATAGACCTTTTGCTTCTTCCTGAGATCTGTGATCACAGGAGCTTTGATCCTGGACATGCTGGGGTGAGTATGGGGAGTCAGGCCATTCTTTCTGGAAGTCCTTCTAAACCACCGACTTTGCATCCTAAATCCTAGCTGACCTTTCCCACCCACTAAGGATACTTGTTCACCTTTTTTTGGTCCGAATTGTCAGAAATGGCTGAAATCTACTCATTATTACTAAATTTAAGATTTCAGAGGCATTGGCTAGAACTTCTTGTCTTCATTTTTTTTTTTTTAGTTTCATAGAATTTTTGTCTAATAGCAAACTCTCTGCTTTAAGCCGAGTCAAGTAGAAAAAATGCAGAAACGTTGCCCTGTTTTCTGCACAGTTAAGAAATGGAGAATTCAATATGTGTTTACAATGATAGCATTGTTAAAATAGCTCATGCTATGTTGCCAAATGAAGGATAACAGAGACATAAACACTGTCCTTAAAAAGATTCTTTTAGAGGAAAAGTATGATTCAAATCATTTACTGAAGTACTGTTTGAACAGATGGTGTGATTAACAGCCAACATGTATAAGTCATCTTGGGAGCTTATGTAAAAGTAAACAAGTGGAATGGAAAAAAATCACTTTATTCCCTTCAAAGAGTTTTTCATTCATTTTACTAGGGAAATTGGGAAGTCTGTGTTTTGAAGGCTGCTGCGTTTCCTTGGAGGATGTTAGAGTAAGGCGGGAGAAGAGTCTCTTTAGAGCAAAACCACATAGAGGATGGGCTGAGCTCTGAATTCGCCTCCTGAAGGATGATGACATGGGTCTGAGAAGCCGAGACCCTCAGCATAGCAGATCCTTTCCAAGCACTAAGGACATTTCTTCATTTCTGTTTGTCCTGAAAGGCCTTATGTGCTCAAGGGAAGAGAAGGGAGTTAAGAGTTGGGAACCAGTTATGTTACTGACACTCTGCTAGAAACATTACATGCACCCCTTTCTCTAAGACTAGCTCACAATGGCCCTGGGAGTCATATGTTATAAGGCTAGGTTTCCACTGGGCAAATTGGGGTGGAAAAGGGGCATGTGGTCTCCCAAGGCCACACAGTTACTTCCTTTGTGGAGCTGCCATTGAAACCCTGACCTGTTGAGTTGCAGAGCTCTTAGGGGAGACCGCTAATTACAGAAGGGAGAGCACTGACCAGGATGTCTGGAGACATGGGTATGAAAGTTTCCTCTGCTAGCTAGTCCCTTGGGACAGCAGCTGTTCCCTTTTGTGCCACTTTTCTCAGCTTTACAATGTGGGCGCTGTACGAGATGGGCTCCAGTGTCCTCATGTGGGTTTCTAAATGGTATTAGAACAGTGCGTTGGCTCCCCCAGCCCTATTTCCTTTTTCAAATTAAAGTTTTTAAATATTTTATTTACTTCTTTTTAGAGAGAGGGGAAGGGAGGAAGAAAGGGAGAGAAATGTCAATGTGTGGTTGCCTCTCGCACGCCCCCTACTGGCGATGTAGCCCACAACCCAGGCATGTGCCCTGACTGGGAATGGAATCGGTGACCCTTTGGTTCGCAGGCCAGCACTTAATCCACTGAGCCACACCAGCCAAGGCAGAGTAGTAAGTTGGCTCCCCCAGCCCTATTTCTAACTTTCCTCAACTGACATGAGGAAAAAATGTTGGCACAGTGGTGCAGCTCTAGCCATTGTCACTCACTTGAACAAATCTCCAAGAGATTGCCTGACCCTTTGGCAGAGCTCCTTCCCTCCTGCCTTCATCACAGCACACTCCATTGGTGATGGCAACCACAGGTTGTCGTAGTGATCTTTCATTGGTCTAATATTTATTGAGTGTGTAGTAGTGCTCCAAGCACTGTGCTAGATACTGTGGAAACAATGGTGAGCAAGAAGGACACAGTGTCTCTCCTCCCAATATGAGATCTAGTGTTGGAGACTAGTGTGCACAAGTGAACAAATAATTAAGATATAGATGGGAGAGTGTGAGCATAAGAAAAGGGAACAAGAGTTCTACCTGAGGACTCAGTTATGCTCCTCTGTTGTAGGTATGTTGACACCAAACTAAATACATGTTTTATCAACCACCCAGATATTTAACATATTAGCTTCCTGTTTCAGATTTGGTTGCCTTTTATTCTGCCATTTGGTGCCACTTAGGTCTACATGTTGGTTTCCCAGGTCACTTATAGCCAAAAGTTGCCATGAAGGCAATGAGGTCTTTTATGTTCCCCAAAAGCTACAGAATCAATTAAGTAGGAAAGCATCTTTAGCATTAGTAACCCAGAAATAAGCTCCTTCTCTTGGGCATGTTCTTGTAAATACTTCTGAACTCTTTCATGTGAAGGGACTTCTAATTGCTTCTCTGGGACCTAATCCTGGAGCCTTTAAAATAGTTTCCCTTTGCAACTTTGAAAACTTTGATACTGTGTTCCTTAGCAGGTGTAGTTCCACCTCCTTTGCTGCCTTTTTATAAATGGACATTAGGAGTGTTCTCTCCCCATTTAGTAAAGGGGTCCCTGCTTTTGAGTTACACTTGGAATTCACTTCAGGCCTCTACTAGATAGACGGGAAAAGCTTACTTGCATGTGCTGCATTGATGCCTGACATTGTTCAGCCCAAAAATTCTTTCCTGGGCTAGAATGATCCATTGGAACATTGCTCCAAATCAACAGAAGGAGGAAATTCCTGTGACACCTCAGATTCCCGTCTGGTAGGACACTTACTACTTTCTTCGTACTTCACCTTATAGCTACTTGTATCCAAGTTTCACCCCTCACCCTTCTACCCGATTATGAGATCCTATAGTCAGCTATAGTGGTTTGGTTTTCCTCAGACACTAGGTGTCTAAGGTCATTGCCTTCTGTGTAGGAGGTGCTGGTTCAATATTTGGCCAATGTCCAAACTTTCAGTATTATTTTATTGTTGTCCTAAATTAAACAAATTAAATCAATATCTTAAAGACACATCTCCACTCCCTTGTTCAAGACAGTACTATTCACAGGAGCCAAGAAAGACATAGAAATGACCTAAGTGTCCATCCACAGATTCACAGATAAAGAAGTGATATATAAAAATATTCAGCCATGAGAAAGAAGGAAATCCTGCCATTTTCAAAATAGTAGACTATTCTGGGCATTTTGCTAAGCGAAATACATCAGACAGAATCAGACAAATACTGTATGATCTTACTTATATGCAGAATCTAAAAAGCCAAAGCCACAGAGAGTAGAATGATGATTGAGATGGACTGGGGGGTGGGGAAAATAGGGAGGTGTCATTCAAAGTGGGCCATTTTCCTGTTATAAGATGAATAGTTCTGAGGATCTTATGTACAACATTATGACTGTAGTTAGCAATACTGTATTATATTCTTAAAAGTTGCTAAGACAGTAGATCTTGAATGCTCTCATGATTAAAAATAAATGATAATTATGTGAGGTAATTAAAGCATTAACTAACCATATTATAGTAAAAAATTTACAATATATAATTGTAACAGTTCATTACATTGCTTACCTTAAACTTATACATTGTTATATACCAATTATATATCAATAAATGTGGAAAATAGTGCAAAAAATAGGGAAAAACTCATAGCACTAAATACTATCTGAGAAGAGAATGATTAAACAAGAACTACCTGGGGGAGGGGATGCTCATAGAAGATTAGATCTTTTTCCCCAAAATCATTGCAAATAGTATTTTTGCCATGCATAATACACAATTTTTTGGCCAAGTTTTTGAGGGAAAAATGAAGATGCACATTATACATGGGTATAATAATCCCATTTATAATGCACACAAAATGTGGGTGCACATTATATATAGCAAAACACGGTAACTATTGTTAGAAATTCTCAATGAATACATTAGAATGACAGTAAACATTAGTTGTATATTTTCAATATATAATCTTTACTATATTTTTCCATTACCATTTAGTCCTCTTATACCCCTTTCCCCTCAGCAATTACTACCCTGTTGTCTAGGTACATGAGTCCTTTCTTTTTTGCTCAATCCCTCCACCCTCTAACGTCCCCCCACTAGCTGTCATCTGTTCTCCATCTATGAATCTGTCTCTGTTTTGCTTGCTAGTTCAGTTTGTTCATTACATTCCTCATATGAGGGAAATCATACGGTATTTGTCTTTCACTGACTGGTTTATTTCAATTAGCATAATGTTATCCAGGTCCCTCCATACTGTTGCAAAGAGTAAAATTTTCTTCTTTTTTACAGCTGACTAGAATTCCATTGCGTAAATGTCCCATAGCTGTTTTATCCACTCATCTACTGATGTACACTTGGGCTGCTTCCATATCTTAGCAATTGTAAATAATGCTGCAATGAACATAGGGTGCTTGTGCTGTTTTGAATTAGTGTTTTGGGTTCTTCAGACATATTCCCAAAAGTGGGATTGCTGGGTCAAAAGGCAGATACATTTTTAATTTTTTGAGGTATCTCCATACCGCTTTCCACAGTGGCTGCACCAGTCTGCTTTCCCACCAAGAGTGAAAAAGGTTCCCCTTTCTCCACATCCTCACCAACACTAGTTGCTTGTTGATTCATCAATGATAGCCATTCTGACAGGTATGAAATGGTATCTCATTGTGGTTTTAATTTGCATTTCTCTGATGACTAGTGATGTTGAGCATCTTTTCCTGTGCTTATTGGTATTTTGATGTCCTCTTTGCACAAGTGTCTATTTAGGTCCTTTGCCCATTTTTAAATTGGGTTGTTGTATTTTTGGTGTTGAGTTTTGAAAGTACTTTATAAATTTTGGATATTAACCCTTCATGAGATGTATCAGTGAATATATTCTCCTATTTTGTGGGTTGTCTTTTTATATTGTTGATAATTTCCTTTGCTGTTCAAAAACTTTTCAGTTTGATGAAGTCCTATTTGTTTATTTTTTTCTTTTGTTTCCTTTGCTTGGGGAGATATATCCAATAAAAAATTACCATGAGCAATATCCAAAATTTTACTGCTTATGTATTCTCCTAGGATTTTTGTGTTTTGGGGTCTAACATTTAAGGCTGTGATCCATTTTGAATTTATTCTTGTGTGTGGTGTAAAAGGTGGTCTACTTTAATTTTTCTGCATGTATCTGCCCAATTTTCCCAACAACATTTATTGAAAAATCTATCTTTAGCCCATTGTATATGCTTGTTTCCTCTGTCAAATATTAATTGACTATAAAGTTGTGGGATTATTTCTGGGTTATCTATTCTGTTCCATTGATCCATATGTCTGTTTTTATGCCACTCCCAGGCTGTTTTGATTACTATGGCCTTGTAGTATAGTTTGATATTAGGTAGCATGATTCCTCCAACTTTGTTCTTCTTTTTCAGGATCACTGTTGCTATGCAGGGCCTTTTGTGGTTCCATATAAATATTTTTTCAGACATATACATAAATGGAACAGAATACATATAAATATTTGAAATATTTGTTCTAGTTCACTGAACTACGTCATGAGAATCTTGATAGGAATTCTTTTGAATCTATAGGTTGCTTTGGGTAGTTTGGACACTTTAATGATGTTAATTCTTCCTGTCCACGGACACAATATGTGGTTCCATTTATTTGTAGCTTCTTCAATTTCTTTCTTCAGTGTCTTATAATTTTCCGAGTATAGGTCTTTTACATCCTTAGTTAGGTTCATTGCTAGGTACTTTTTTCTCTTTGAAGCAATTGGGAATGTAATTGTTTTCTTAATTTCCATTTCTGTTAGTTCATTATTGGTATATAAAAATGCAACAGATTTCTTGCCCTGTCTGGTGTGGCTCAGTGGATTGAGAGCCAACCTGTGAACCAAAGGGCCACAAGTTCGATTCCCAGTCAGGGCATATGTCTGGGTTGCAGGCCAGGTCCCCAGTGGGCGGTGCATGAGAGGCAACCACACATTGATGTTTCTCTCCCTCTCTTTCTCCTTCCCTTCCTCTCTGTCTAAAAATAAATAAATAAATAAATCTTTAATAAAAAATGCAACAAGTTTCTGGATATTAATTTTGTATCCTGCTACTTTGCTCAATTCATTTATCAGTTATAGTAGTTTCTTGGTGGAATCTTTGGGATTTTCTATGTACAGTATCATGTCATCTGCAAATACTGACAGCTTTACTCCTCCCTTTCCAATTTCAATGCCTTTTATTTCTTCTTTTCTGATTGCTGTGGCTAGGATGGCAATCCTTGAATGAGAGGTGAAAGCAGAAATCCCTGTCTTGTTCCTGATCTTAAGGGGAATTCTTGTTGTTTTTTCCCATTGAGTATGTTGCTGGAAGTGGGTTTGTTGTATATGTCCTTCATTATGTTTAGGTATGTTCACTCTAATCGCACTTTGCTTGAATTTTATCATAAATGGGTGTTGGATTTTATTGAATGCTTTTCCTGCAACTATTGATATAATCCTGTGGTTTTTAGCCTTCCTTTTATGTGGTGAATCACATTTATTGATTTACAAATGTTGTATCATCCTTTCACTCCCAGAATAAATCCCACTTGATCATGGTGTATGATCTTTTTGATGCATTGCTGTATTCAGTTTGCTAATATTTTATTGAGGATTTTAGCATCTATGTTCATCAATAATATTGGTCTATAATTTTCTTTCTTTGTAGTGTCTTTATCTGGTTTCAGAATTAGAATAATGCTAGCCTTGCAAAATGAGTGTGGGAGCCTTCTCTCCTCTTGAATGTAATGAAATAGTTTGAGGAGAGGTGTTAGTTCTTCTTGGAATGTTTGGTAAAATTCACTTGCAAAGCCATCTGGTCCAGGGTTTCTGTTTATTAGGAGTATTTTGATTACTGCTTCAATTTCATTAAATGTAATCTGTCTATTCAGATTCTTTGATTTCCCGATTTATTTTTGGAAGATTTTATGTTTCAAGGAATTAATCCATTTCATCCAGGTTGTCCAGTTTGTTGGCATATAATTTTCATAATATTTTCTCACAATCCTTTGTATTTCTTTGGTGTGAGTTGTTATTTCTCTTGTTTCATTTCTGATTTTATTTATTTGGGTCCTTCCTCTGTTTTTCTTCATGAGTCTGGTTAAAGGTTTGGCTATCTTGTTTATCTTTTTAAAGAACAAGCTGTTGGATTCATTGATCTTTTGCATTGTTCTTTTAGATTCTATTTCATTTATTACTGCTTTGATCTTTAATACCTTCCTCCTACTCATTGGGCTTTGTCTCTAGTTCTTTTTCAAGTTCCTTTCAGTGTGAAGTTAGATTGTTTATTTGAATTTTTTTCTTATTTTTTGAGATAGGCCTGTAATGCTATGAATTTCCCTCTTAGGATTGCTTCCTAACATCCCACAGATTTTGGATTGTTGTGTCCTCATTTTCATTTGTTCCAAGGTATATTTTGATTTCTTTCTTGATCTTATTTTTGATCTCCTCATTGTTTAATAACATGTTATTTAGCTTCCATGTCTTTGCCTGTCAGTGTTCTTGTGATTGTTTTTTATTTTCATAGCACTGTGGTCAGAGAAGATGTTTGATATGATTTCAATCTTCTTAAATTTATTGAGACTTGTTTCATGTCCTAACATGTGGTCTATCCTAGAAAATGTTCCATGTGCACTTGAATAGTATGTATATTCTGCTGCTTTGGGGTGAAATGCTCTGAAGACATCAATTAAATCCATTTGATCTAGTGTGTCATTTAAGGCCACTGTTTCCTTGTTGATTTTCTGTGTAGAAGGTCTATCCAGTGAAGTCAATGGGGTGTTAAAATCCCCAACTATGACTGCATTGCTGTTGATGTCTCCCTTTATGTCCATCAAGATTTTCTTCTCATATTTATGTGCTCCTATGTTGGGTGCATAAATGTTTACTAGGGTTATATCTTCTTTTTGGATTGTTCCCTTTATCATTAGGTAGTGTCCTTCTTTGTCTCTTACTATAGCCTTGGTTTTAAAGTCTATTTTGTGAGATATAAGTTCTGCTACCCTAGCTTTTTTTCCCTTTCCACTTGCATGAATTATCTTTTTCCAATCTTTTACTTTTAGTGTGTATCTATCTTTCAATCTGAGGTGGGTGTCTTGGAGGTAGCATATATATGGGTCTTATTTTCTTATACATTCAGCTACCCTCTGTCTTTTCTTTGGAGCATTTAAGCCATTTACATTTAAGGTGATTATTGATACATATGTATGTAGTGATTTTATTGTTAGACTGTTTTCCTCTGTTTTTTTTCCCTTTTCCTCTTCTTCCTCCTCCTTCTTCCTCTTAAAGCAAGCCCTTTAATACTTGTTGCAGTATTGCTTTGGTGTTAACAAACTCCTTTAGCTGTTTCTTGTATGGGAAGCTCCTTTTTTCTCCTTTAATTTTAAGTGATAGCATTGCTGGTTAAGTAGCCTCGGTTGTAGGTCCTTGCTTTTCATCACCTTGAATAATTCACAACACTCCATTCTGGCCTTAAATGTTTCTTAGGAGTAATGAGATGACAGTCTTAATAGGTGTCCCCTTGTAGGTAACTACCTGCTTTTCTCTTGTGGCTGTTAGGATTCTCTGCTTTTCTTTAAGCCTTGTCATTTTAATTATGATGTGTCTCAGTGTAGGCATTTTTGGGTCCAACTTGTTTGGGACTCTCTGAGCTTCCTGGACTTGTGTGTCTTTTTTCTTCACCAGATTAGGGATGTTTTGGTTATTATTTCTTCAAATAGGTTCTCAATCCCTTTCTCACTCTCTTCTCTTTCTGGTATTCCCATGATGCATATGTTGTTATGCTTCATGTCATCCAAGATGTTTCTTAAGCTCTCCTCATTTTCTAAAATTCTTTTTTCTTTTTGCTGCTCTGCCTGATTATTTTTTCTACTTTATCTTCCAAAACACTGATTTGATCCTCTGCTTCATCTAATCTACTGTTTATTCCTTCCAGTGTATTACTTATCTCAGATGTTGCATTTTTTATTTTTGACTGATCCTTTTTTTGGTTTCTATGTCTTTTTTCATGCTGTTGAGTATCCTCATAATCATTACTCTAAACTATCTTATAAATTGCTTACTTCCATTACATGCAGTTCTGGAAAATTCTCTTGTTCTTTAATTTGGGTTCTATTTCTTTGTCTTCCCATTTTGGCTACTTCTTTCTACTTTTTCCTTAGATGTTAAACTATGAGCCCTAATCTGATCAGTTGTTAATCTAATTAAGCTATAATCATCAGTTAAGCACCACAGGTTGGAACATAGCAATTCTTGAGGGAGGGGTATTTCTTCCCCTCAGTCTGAAGCCATTCAGAGAGGAGGGTTCTGCCTAAGATGGCTCCTGCAGTATGGGGGAATGACTCAGCACATGGATGCTGGCAGTTGTTCTGTCAGTTTTCTTCCCAGAGCCACCTACCCTAGACTCTCCTCAAGTATCTCTAGTCCACTCTGCCCTCCCTTTTTTGGCACCCATGATAAGTGGCCGCAAATGAAATTTTGTGCTTTGGCTCTTTCAAGGGCTCTCTGCATTTCCTGCTGTTCTCTACCTGGCCAACAGCACTACTGCTGCTTTTCACAGGTTGATGTTATCTGGGTTCCTTTCTGGCTCTGGTGCTATAGGCTGGGGAGCCCAGACTGGGGTTTATACCTTACACTGCTCAGGGGGAACTCCCTGGCTACTGAAATTTCCCTCTGGCACTTCAGTTGCCACCTGTGGGAGCCCAGCCAGCCCTCTCAAGTCTCCTCTGCACTCCCTACCAATCACATTGTGCTGAAGTGTTTTCTTCTGTGTGTCATTATATGGCTTCTGTCCAGCTAGTGTTCAGTTGGTTATTCAAGATGATTTCTCTACAAGTTAGTTGTAATTCCACTGTGGCCCTGGGAGGAGCTTAGTGTAGCTTCCACTTACTCCTCCCCTATCTTGGACTAAACCTTGGTTTTGGTTAGGTAAATACCACAACTGACTAGTCTTCTACAACCTTGGTATTATCTCCCCTGCCTTCAACCCCTGTTTGTATTAGGCAACTCAATTGCAAAGTTGGGACATGTTCTTTTATGTTCCTAAGATGGAAACATTACTCTCACACTGAGGCTATGAATTGTTAAATCTCCACAAGACTTTCCATAGTTGCAATTCAATTGTGGATTCTTTTTAACCTAGTTAAATATTTGGGGTCTATCAGGGGGTAGACATTTTTGGAAAATATTAATATCTTAACAGTTTGTACATATAATCAAAACTACTTAATTCATTATTCTGTGGCTGGGATCAAGGAAACAATATCTTGAACACTTAAAGCAAAAATATTACTTTAATATTTGTACCGAGAAAGGAAAACTGCATGTCATGAACTGGCATCTATATTATTGTCATGGATACTAGAAAATTAATTCTCTTTGGTGGTGTTCTGATACCAGTGTATAGTGGTAGCCTTATTACAGCCATCTCTGTGTATAAAAAAGAAAAATATATTTAAACAAGTATAAATAAATGTGCATGAATCACCAGCACAGTTAACTCAAGATTTTCCAGACTTAAAACCACAACTGATAGAAGATTTATCACCACAGCTGCCTGTATTAAACTTCTTTTCCTGCAGTTAAAGGAATCAAATTTCTTCTTGGAGATTAGTCATTTGTGGGGGTGTTGCCAACTGCAAAATGCTTGTTATGAATGAGGTACACTTCTCTGTTGATGTCCTCAAGCCCTAATTTTCATCTCTTTTTGTGTCTTTCCCACTTATATACAGACAAATTTTAATGACTTACACAGTCAAGTTTTCTTTAGTTATTTTTCAAACCTAGTACTTCAGGTTATTTTGTTTGATGATAATTGGTAACCTCACAGGGAAGAATGGGATGAAATGATAATTTGGCACATATTCACATGGACGAAATTTGAGTACAAGAGAAATTTTACATGGAGGTAAAAGTAGAAAGGGATTTAACATTTCCTGAGTGGCTATAAATGTGCCAAGCCCTGTGCTAAATTTTTTATTGAAATAATCTCATTTCATTCTTGGGGCAATCCTACAAGCAGTTAAGAGATATTCCCATTGCATATATGAGGAAATTGACTTTTTAAAAATTGTGAAGCTTATTAGTAACTGAGCAGGTACGTGAAACCAGCTACCAGTGACTCCAAAGCTCCTGTTTTCTTTTCTGTCTCCATTTGAACATATAGCTACTGGAGTTCTAGAAGAATACAATTGGACAAAGCATTGTTACAACTATACAATTTGCAGGGGGGCTTAATGGATTTATTAATAAGTGATTCATATGCCATACAATTCATCTTGTTAAATTCTACCATTCATTTTAGTATTTTCACAGACTTGTGCAACTATCTCCACAGTCAATTTTACAATATTTTTATTATCACAAAAAAATCCCTGAACAATTCAACTATCACCCTAATTGTTGGGGGGCTTTAATGCAGCCCCCCCAGTCCGTCACGGATGAAGAAAAAGACTACCAAGACATGATCTGCTTGGGGAGGAAAGGTGGCCGCTTCTCTCAAGGGGAGAAGGGCCCAGAGCCTCTCTCTCCAGGGGCTTTTATTAGGTTCATTCGCATAGGAATACAGATAAAGCTCATCAATCATTGTCAGCCAGTAAGGGTTAAACAATACATGATTTACAGAGAACTCTGAGGGCTTATTCTGAGTTACAGCCAATTAGTTAGAGGGCCATAAAACTTTAGGCGCCAGACTCATCTCAGGTCTGGACCCTTATCTCTTAAACTGAGGGCATGAATTAAGTAGGTTTCACAGGAATGTATGTATTTTTGTTAGGCCTGATTCCCCAGGGAATCCGCCCCTCCCAGCACATGACTGCACTGCCCTCTGTTATTGCTTCAGGCTTAAGTCAGGCAAGGGAAGTAAGGCAGCCAAGAGATTAGGAGACTTCTTGCAGACAGAATGAGGACTCAGGCTATTTCAAAGCCGAGGGGCGAGGGTCCATCACCCCCTTTTTCCACAGCCCCCCGAGTCCTTCCCTGGGAGCTTATCCCTGGTGACCAGAGCTTGTCTTAGGTTGATCCTCCCTTGAGGATTCTTACCTGTCATTGGCTAACTGGCCAAGCTCAGGGCCAAGCAGGGTGAAGTGGGCAGAGGTGGCACACCTGCCAGGGAGATAAGCTTTGTCTCCTTAGTGGCTTATGGTCCCAACTCTGACTCAGCCTTAACCATGGGGGGTTACAGCCTCTGAAACCAGGCAGGGTGGTTCCCAACATCTCCCCCTTTTTTGTTTGTGAAATCGGTTGTAGTTGTTAAGCCTGTGAAACCTACCATTTGCTGTTTACGAACGCGATCTCGAGAAAACAACCTCCAAATACATCGTAAGGCACAAATAAGGATTAAGACAAAGACGCACACAAGGGCTGCCATGACCCAAACTTGTAAATTCAGTCCATCAAACCAGTTCTTAGGGTTCAGCCATTGTAGATTGTCGTGGAGGGTCTGGAACACTTTCTGTTCAGTTAAGCGTTTGATGTCACTGAGTTGCTGGTGGAGCTCAAACTGGAGCTGATCAATTTGTCCTTTGAGATTGGTAGAGAATGCGCCCTGCAGGCAATGATGAATATCTGCCCAGGAATGCTGACTAGAATTCCACCTTAATGGAGTAACACAGAGTTTAGAAAAACCAGGATCACAAGTAAGTTGTTGCCTTAGTGCAAGAGCATCTTGCCGCTCTCCAAGCCAGACAATAGCAGATTCTGTGGCAGAGAGCAGAGTAAGAATTTCCTGATCAATCTGGCTCTGTTGGATCATTTGCTGAGTAACATTAGTGAGAAGAACATCAACTGCATGCGCGGTCTGAATGGATTCAGTAAGGGCTACAGACGCAGTAGTTGCAGTTCCAATTATTACAATAGCAGAAACTATGGAGGCAATAAGCATGCCTATAAACCGGCGGGTCCTGACACGGGCAAGGGCCTTATTGAGAGCACTTATTCCTCCTGGATCGGCCCACTCCCGAGTAAGATTAACAGGAACCCAGGCCTGAGCCTGTTGACGAATGACAAATATGGTGGTAAAATTTAATTGAGTGACATTCGCACGGGTTAAGCAGCTAGTATATATAGTGCCAGGGGTAGTAATAAGAGTATATACAGTAGCAGTCTCATTATACATAAGTTGAGGTGTACCAGGGACGACTACAAACAGATAAGGGTGAGAAGTACATACAGTAACCCAAGTACGATTAATATTCCAAATGTTAAAATAACTAAAGGCATCATTTCCCCTTTGGATGAGCTGAAATTGTCCTGTCTGACGGTCAATAAAGGGGAGCCCCATCTTCCAAGTAGAAGTATGCCATGGGCTGGTATGATTGAGATTTTTTATTCTGAGAATAGGGGCTCCTGCTCCTCTACCATGCCAACTAAGTTTATTATATATTTGGAAGGGCGTTGGGTTCTCTATTATCGAACCTGTTATGGCATATACCTTCCATTTAGCACCCCAGTTTTCTGCTACTAAAGGGGTGTTAGTGATATTGATTAATGATGGTGCTTGATCACGACACAACTTCCAAGTGACTAGTTTGGCTGATCCACCATCTATTTGACATAAAGGAAAATTGGGTGGTTTAGTACTTTCCCCTGGCCTTTCTCCTTTAAATCCTATTGCTCCAACTAAGGAAAGATTTACTGCAGGCAAAGACTGTTGAACAGTAAAATTAGTCATTGCATAAGCATACTACTTAGACATAATAGGTAAACAGAGGGTATTGGTTAACACGGAAAAGCAAGCAGGCAAATGGTTAGAGACATATACAGTGCCTTCCGGGGCAAACAGCCAATGATGTTTTTCCTCTAGCGGTCCATCTGGAGGGAGCCAGGTGCCTCCGGTCCACTCAGTATCGTTACTAGACAAAGGAGGCTCAGGATTCCACCAAGTCTGGAGCTTAAACATAGGCGGGACTATAACATGGCTCCAATACATATGATTAGTTTCAGAGGCTAGGCCTATCCCTCCGAGGCATGTGAGCAGGCCCAAGATTAGGGCCACCTTGGTGAGGTTAGAAGAACCAACTGACAAATAAGCTAAGACTCTTAATTGCTGGGCATACTGTTCTGCCCTTGTATTGAGAGTTTTTAGGTCACCCCAAATTACTCCCTGAGGTTGATCTAGGGAGTTGCTCCTCTGAGTCTGTGTCTTCTGGTGGTGACATTCTTCCACCTTGGTCCTCGGGGACATCTGTTCCGTCTGTCCCAGCTGTAAAATCCTGACGAATGGCCACATCTGTTGTTGGGGCCGGTCTGTTATGATATGGCTTCACTCTTTTCACTGCCAGCTCTAAAGGTCCTTCTGGAGAGTAAACACAAGCATACCCTCTTCCCCAAGTTAATAGTTTAATTGTGCCTTTCTATCTTCCTTCCCCTAACGGGTCTTTGTATAAGACCAAAGGGTGTGGGCCTGCAGGCCTGTTTTGCACAAAGTGTTTGTCTATGGGTGACTTTAAATTATCATCACAATTCAAAAAATTTTATGTATATATGGCTATCATGGTTAAATTCCTGGGGGATATTTCCTGACTCCCCCTTTTTTGTTTGTTTAATAATGTCTTAAAAGTCTGGTGAGCTCTTTCAACAATTGCTTGGCCTGTAGGGTTATAGGGGATACCTGTTTTATGCCGAATTCCCCATTTTTCTAAGAAAGCCTGAGTGGCTTATGCAATAGATCCTGGGCCATTATCAGTCTTGATTTCTTGTGGACGGCCTAGGCTGTCTCTGCAAGCTGCAATGAGTTTGAGCAGCGAGTTAATCACCTTATTGTTGTCAGGACCAGGTAGTTTCTAGGTCTAAAATTTGCTGTGTTTCAAAGACTTAGATGCTTATTATTCCTCTTATTTCCTTTTTTTCTACTTCCCCTCTTCAGCTATTTACTCTAATGTACTTTCTTTCCATGCCACATGAGAATGTGGTATCTATCTTTTTCCTTTATCCTTCTTACCCTCTTCCTTTATGATCCTATATTTTCCTTTACTTTCTTAATTCCTTCCTTACAGACTATCTACAACTCACTTGAACTTTCTACAGTATATATAATCCACATAATATTCTAAAATAAGCATAATAAGTCTTTTAAAACTTAAGTTTGATTATATTACCAAATGTTTGACTTAAGGAGTAATTATGAATGAAGAAGGGGATAGTGAGTAATATCTGTTTGCCAAATTATTCGAGGTTGCAACCCTCTAGGGTTAATTCTAAGAGTAGGGGGCGCTTTTGCAAGCGCTTGACAATCTGGACATATTAGGCTAGTAGGTGTCCCCAGCGTGGGGAAGCAAAAAAGTCTGACAGGTAATCACCTGTTTACCCTAGTGAGCTACCTGGAAGAAAGGTATTGGTTACTGAGAAGGCAAATCTCTTGCGGTCCCTTTCTGCTAGGGGAATGATAAAGAAACAGTCCCTTAACTTTTTCTTATTACTTTTCCTGTTTGGTTCTAAGGGCCTGATTTTCTGATTCTCGCCCTGCTGGGAGGGCTCCTTTTGGCTTTAAGGCCTTAAATTTTAGCTTCCCGGTTTTCAATGGGAAGGAGGCTCTAAGTGGCTGCTGAAAAAAATAGCCTTAGTTTTAAAAGTGCCTCTCCTTTCTTTGTAAAAGCCTAAGGCGGGGCTTGACCCCACGACCTAGGACTGAGGGTCCCATGCTCTACTGACTGAGCTAGCCTGGCCGCCTGGGTAAACGCTTGGAACCCTAACCTCTAGACCCTGTGCGAAAGATGGTGGCGGCAGGGGCAGTGGCGCCGCTGGGGCGAGCGTCCCCGGGATGCAGCACTGGGCGCGTGCGACTGGGCCTTGGTGCGAGCAGGCGCCCACGGGGGCGAACAGGAGTGGCGGCACTTGGCGGGGGTGGCGGCGCTTGGTGGTGGTGCAGAGCCCCCCGCAGGAAAGCCGGGCTTGGAGGTGGGCCAGTGCGAGCGAAGAAAAAAGCGGTTACGCGCCAAAGGCCTTAAGTGACTTAACTAACCGTTTCCTCAGGGAGAATAGCGAGTTCTTCCCTAAGGAAATGATCAGTGTTTACAAGTACCAGTTAAAAATTGGTGCTTATCTTCCGCGGAGAAGGGCTAGTTCTCCCCGGGAGATCGCACTCCTATATTTCATTTTTATAATAAAAGGTCACGGCTCTGGCATAAACAAGGAGGATTCTTAATATTTCTTTGAATACATCACACACCCTATTGACTGAGGAGATTACGGCCCTAAATATTAAGGGGCATAGGCAAGATATATGGCCGAATTAAGAGCGGCATTCCTTTGCCTAATGCCTGCCTTTGCCACAGCACGGACAATCCCCGGGGAGAAGCTTGTCTTCTTTTTTAAGGTAGCCTAACAGTCCCTGGGCAGGTGGCCAGGCATTCCACAATTGTAACATCTGGGATCCCCTTAATTGCCGTAGCTAAGAAGGAAGCCTTAGAATCTTTGTCCAACATGTTCCTAAATAACTAAGTCTAAAGATCCCTTACTAGGGAGACGTTCAGCAGCCTTAAAAAGCTGCTGAATTAGCTTAAAACATTGCTTTTGTTCTTTAGAGAGCCCGTTCCCCATCGTTGAGGATTTTTAAAAACTTTTAAAGAAACTCCTTAACAATTAAAAGAACCTTTTCTGAAATTCCCCCCGCCGCAAACGCGGCGGTTACAAAACCAATTTCGCTTTCAATCCATCTGCACCCTCAGACCCTGTTTCTTGCTAGGGAGGAGAGTGTAGTGGGTCGAAATGTGCTGTTGGTGGAACACAGTCAGGGCGGGTTACCCGATGTTTTGGGTACCCAAACCCCGCTTATGGGTCTCGGTTTCTCTTCCCAGCCATCTAAATCAGCTGGGAGGGCTCGGAAGCGCTGGGTGACCAACCCTTAAATCGCGCTCCCCCGGAGGAGCCAAAAGTTAAATTACGTGAGATGGAATTCCCTATGAGGCCCCTGCACGTCTCAGGGATTCGACCCCAGACACCTCCGCGAGGCCCCCACTCACGTAGGGGCACCCGAGACCTCGAGCCGGAGGGAGGAAGTGCCTCTTTTCTTAGGCGCTCTGCAAGAAGCTGAGACGCTCATAAATACCTCGCTAGGAAAGCTAATAAAAGGGAAAGTCATTGCTTTCCCCTCCCCAAGCCTAAACCTAGGCGGGGATCCTGCTGCAGGGGATGGGGCTGTGAATGCTTTTACAGTGTGCCTCTCGTTGCGTGGACATTTGCTTCCGGCTGGCGGGAGACCTAGCGTCCTGTCCCGTTCCACGTCCAGCTTATCCTAACACGGGAGTCTTTCCGCGGCAAGCGCCCTAAGTGGCTTTTAAATACTTGACCAGTGCCCGCAGATTGCAGCAAATGCTTGGGGAGAGAAAGCAAGACTCCTATTCATGGAGGAGGGTGCAGGGGAGAGAAATGAGAAGAAAACCGCTCAAGGGGCGGCCTGACAGAAACCTTTCCTCTGATCTGTAACGCGCCTGGGGGCCTTACCGTGCTGTGCCCCTGTCCCTGGTGGGGATGAAAGCGCTAATTCCCGTCCTCTTAGAAGTGAGGTCCTTGGCGATGGTGGCTCAAAGCCTCTGGTCCGTGCAGGTCCCAAAAATCCTCAGGTCCCTGTCCGGTGCCCATGTCCCCTGTTCCAGGCGCCAGATTTCAGGGGGCTTTAACGCAGCCCTCCGGGTCCGCCACGGATGAAGAAAAAGACTACCAAGACATGATCTGCCTGGGGAGGAAAGGTGGCCGCTTCTCTCAAGGGGAGAAGGGCCCAGAGCCTCTCTCTCCAGGGGCTTTTATTAGGTTCAATCGCTTAGGAATACAGATAAAGCTCATCAATCATTGTCAGCCAGTAAGGGTTAAACAATACATGATTTACAGAGAACTCTGAGGGCTTATTCTGAGTTACAGCCAATTAGTTAGAGGGCCATAAAACTTTAGGCGCCAGACTCATCTCAGGTCTGGACCCTTATCTCTTAAACTGAGGGCATGAATTAAGTAGGTTTCACAGGAATGTATGTATTTTTGTTAGGCCTGATTGCCCCAGGGAATCCGCCCCTCCCAGCACATGACTGCACTGCCCTCTGTTATTGCTTCAGGCTTAAGTCAGGCAAGGGAAGTAAGGCAGCCAAGAGATTAGGAGACTTCTTGCAGACAGAATGAGGACTCAGGCTATTTCAAAGCCGAGGGGCGAGGGTCCATCACCCCCTTTTGCCACAGCCCCCCGAGTCCTTCCCTGGGAGCTTATCCCTGGTGACCAGAGCCTGTCTTAGGTTGATCCTCCCTTGAGGATTCTTACCTGTCATTGGCTAACTGGCCATGCTCAGGGCCAAGCAGGGTGAAGTGGGCAGGGGTGGCATACCTGCCAGGGAGACAAGCTTTGTCTCCTTAGTGGCTTATGGTCCCAACTCTGACTCAGCCTTAACCATGGGGGGTTACAGCCTCTGAAACCAGGCAGGGCAGTTCCAACACCTAATATCAACAATCTCTCCAGTTATAAATTATCACTAATTCACTTTCTGTCTCTATAGGTTTGACGATTATGATCACTTCATATAAGTGGAAGCATACGTTATGGGTCTATTTGTGACTGGCTTGTTTCACTTAGCATAATAATGTTGTAGCATGTGTCAGTACTTCATTCTTCTTTGTGGCTGAATAATAGTCTGTTGTAATAATATACCACATTGTATTTGTCTATACTTATAGGGACTTGATGTTATGTCAAAATAAGAAAATTCTAAATCTGAAAGAGTCATCAATGGTTTATGTGTTTTGTTATCTACCTAAAATCATACAAAAATGATTGAATCTGTCCTACTTTTTTCTAAAGGCTCCTAGAAACATGTAACCTCAAATTTGTCTAGTCCTACCTTATAATTTTTGGTAACCACTGCCTTTGCAAAATCATTTTGATTACTCAGTTATTGCTTATACCTGTATTGAGATGGAAGATCTACACATAAGCAGTCTTTTCCCATTTTTCTTTCTTTTTTTACTGTTGCTCTATTACAGTTGACTCAATTTTCCCCCATTGCTCTCTGCACCCCACCCACCCCAACCCCTGCTCCCACAGTTAATCCCAACTCTATTGTCCATGTCCATGTGTCATTTATACTTGTTCTTTTACTAAGCCCTTCCCCTTCTTTATTCTCTTATCCTTCAAACCCTACCACTATGGTCCCCGTGAGTTTGTTCCTTGTTTCCATGCATCTGGGTCTATTTAGCTTATTTGTTTGTTTTGTTCATTAGGTTCCTGTTATAAGTGAGATCATAAGGTATTTTTCTTTCACCATCTGGCTTATTCCACTAAGCATACTGCTCTCCAGTTCCATCCATGCCGTCGCAAAAGGTAGGCATTCCTTCTTTCTTTCTGCTGATTAATATTCCATTGTGTAAATATACCAGAGTTTTTTGATCCGCTCATTTACTCATGGGCACTTAGGTTCCTTCCTGAACTTGGCTATTGTAAATTATGCTGCTATGAACATTGGGGTACATAGGTTCTTTTGATTTGGTGTTTCAGGGTTCTTAGGGTATATTCCCAGCAGTGGAATTGCTGGGCCAAAAAGAAGTTTCATTTTTAGTTTTTTGAGGAAATTCTGTACTGTTTTCCACAATGGTTGTACCAGTCTGTATTCCCACCAACAGGGCACTAGGGTTCCCTTTTCTCCACATCCTCACGAGCACTTGTTGTTTATTGATTTGTTAATGATGGCCATTCTAACTGGTGTGAAGTGGTATCTCATTGTGAGTTTTTTGCATCTCTGATGGCTAGTGATGTTGAGCATCATTTCATATGTCTCTGGGCCCTCTGTATGTCCTCCTTAGAGAAGTGTCTGTTCAGGTCCTTTGCTCATTTTTTAATTGGATTGTTTGTCTTCCAGGAGTTGAGTCATATAAGTTCTTTATATATTTTGCAGATCAAACCCTTGTCTGAGGTATCATTGGCAAATATGTTTCCCCATATGGTTGGTTCCGTTTTCACTTTGCTGATGTTTTCTTTAGCCATGCAGAAGCTTTTCAATTTGATTAAGTCCCATTTGTTTATTCTTCCCTTTATTTCCCTTGCCCTATAGGATGTATCAGCAAAAATATTGCTGCATGGGATATTGTTGCATCTGAACATTTACTGCCTATGTTTTCCTCTAGGACTTTTATGGTGTCACAGTTTATATTTAAGTCTTCCATACATCTATAACCCTTGTAAACAGATAGGCACACAACATAGGAGCACAAAAATATATAAGGAAACTCTTGGGGGACTTCAAGAAAGATATCAGCAGCATCGCGCTCAGTAGGGGATTTTAACAATCCATTGTAAACAATGGATAGACCTTCCAAACAAAGAATCAATAAGGATATTGTGGCATTGAACAACACTCCAGATCAAATGGACTTTATTGATATATACAGAACCTTTGACACCAAAGAAGCAAAATATACATTATTTTCAAATGCAAATGGAACATTTTCAGAAATAGACTACATGGGAGGTCACAAAACAAACTCAAGAAAATTGAAGTCATATCAAGCATCTTTTCAGATTACAGTGGCTTGAAACTAGAGTCTTGAAGGAAAAACTCAAAAACATTCAAATTCATAGAGACTGAATAACATGCTATTAAATAATAACTACAGAACACTGAAGAAATAAATTAAGGAAGATACAAGCAAATGGAAGCATACACCATGTTCATGGATTAGAAGAATCAACATCATTAAAATACCCTTACTACACAAAGCAATCTATAGATTCAATGTAATCCCTATTAAAATACCAATGACATATTTCACAGATTTAGAACAAATATTTCAAAAATTTATATGGAACCATAAATGACCCTGAACAGATGCAGCAATCCTGAGAAAGGACAAAGTAGGAGGGATCACAGTGAGATCAAGGGAGAAACCAAAAAGTTTCTGGAAACAAATGAAAATGAACACAAAACAGCTCAAAACTTCTGGAACACAGTGAAGGCAGTCCTGAGAAGGAAGTCATAATAATACAGGCTTACCTTAAAAAGATAGAAAAATTTCAAGTAAACAACTTAACCCTACATCTACAAGAACTAGAGGAATAACAACAAAGAAAGTCCAGAGGGAGTGGAAGTAAGGAAACAATCAAGACCAAGGAGAATTGAGGGAAGGGAAGTCAAGGAACATGTATAAAGGACCCATAGACAAACCAAAGTGGGGTAGAATTGAGGGTAGGAGATGGGGGTGGGTGGGGCGAGGGAAGTGGTGATGGGGAAATGGAGACAAGTGTACTTGAGCAACTAAAAATAAATAAGTAAAATAAACAAAACCAAAAATATGACATAGAGACTAAAAGAACAATTCAAAGGATCAATATATTCAGGAGCTGTTTCTTTGAAAAGATAAACAGAATTGACAAACCTTTAACCAGACTCATCGAGAAAAAAGAGAAGACCAAATAAACAAAATCAGAAAAGAGAAATTACAACCGATACCAAAGAAATACAAAGGATTGTAAGAAAATTACTGTGAACAACATTATGTCAAAAAATTGGACTACCTAGGTGAAATGGACAAATTTCTAGAAACACATAGTCTTCCAATACTGAATCATTAAGAAACAGAAAGCCTGAATAGACCAACAGTTAGTTAAATTGAAGCATTAATCAAACAACTCACAGCATTCAAAAATGCTGGACCATACAGCTTCACGGGCATATTTTACTGAACATTTAGGGAAGATCTAACTCCTATCTTTCTCAAACTATTCCCAAAAAATTCAAGAAGAGAGAAAGACTCCCAAACTCGCTTTATGAAGCCAGCATTATCCTAATCCCAAAACTAGATAAATACACGACAAAGAAAGAAAATTACATGCCAATATTGCTGATAAACGTAGACACTAAAATCCTCAACAAAATATTGGCAAACCACATCGAGCAATACATTAAAAAGATCACACACCATGATCAAGTGGGATTCATCCCTGGGATGTCAGGATGGTATAACATTTGCAAATCAATAAACATATTACATCACATAAACAAAATGAAAGACAAAAATCACATGATCATATCAATAGATACTGAAAAGGCATCTGATAAAGTACAGCACTGAGGACTGTGGAAGATGGTGGTGAGGTAGGTGGGAGTGGAGCCCAGTTCTCCCTGTGGCAAATTGGAACACCTAGTTGATTTGAGGAACAGAGTGAACAACCAACATAATCCCAGCTTATATGAAGTTTGGAGGCAAAAAAATGCAGAGGGCATTGAAAAACACATGGTGAGGAGATTGTGCTGGAACAGTAAGGTCCCTGGGATCTGTGCAGGGACCTAGGCTGCTGTGGACCCCTGGCCCAGCACCTGCCACAGGCTACGGAGAGTTAGATCACAATCTCGCTCCTCTACCACAGCAGGGAGGATAGCCCGGCACCAGGAGGGATCTGGAGGCTGGAAGTTGCTGGGGGGAATAGAGACAAAGTGGGGGAGACACACACAGGCAGTACAAATCTGCTGAGACTGTGGACGCTGGCACCAGAGAAGTTGAGGAGCCAGGCGACACCTGGAGAAGGAAGGAGTTGGGCCGTGTTGGACCCTGACTCGGATAGTCTCCGGAAAGGCTGGAAAGTTGGGCTATGTGAAAAGCTAGGTGCTTGTTAAGAATGGCGGGCAGCTGCTTTGTAAGGAACTCTCCAGCAGTGGCTGGCGTGCCCTGAGGGAGATTTCAGCTGCGCACCCGGAGACTGGCTCAGCTTGTCTCGGGCACTGTGCCTGAGATTGACTCATGCTGGGCACCCAGAGATTGAGTGGCTGAATTGAGCCTGGGACCTCATGGAGGACCTGGGACAGCACAAACCGGGAAATTCCAACCCAGACCTGGTCCCATCCTGTCAAAACCGTAGGGAGAAAAGCGAAGCCCAGCCCCCCTCTTCCTGTGGCATCTAGGAAGACCAGCAGAACTCGCTGAACAAGTTTAGAGTCAACAGGAGGCTTAGTATTTTTTTTTTCTTTTTGGATCCTCTCTTTTTTTTTTTCCTTTTTTTTCTTCCCCCAAATGAGATAATAAGACGTGGAGTTACAAAGGGTACAGAGACAGATAGAAAGGGGGAGCACAAGGCTAACCCCCAAAAACTGAGAAACTGAGACAAATGTCACTTTACTATCCCATAGAGCTGGCATTTTATTGTTTATGTGTATTATTATTATCTTTTAATTATTTTCACCACTTTTATTTTATTAGTATTCTTTTATTCTCTTCTTTAAGTTTAGTTTTCCTCATTTTATTTCTCTGTTCAGTTGCATTGTTTGTCTGGTTTTCCTTATTCTCTCTTTATTGTGTTTTAATTTTCCTTCTTTCACTTCACCAATGTTCCAATAACACACAACTCTTGATCAGGTACTTTCCATTCTGGTTATCCAAATCATATATATTTCTTCTCATATAATTGTTGTTCCAGTACTATTGTAAATAACTGTTGTTCCATACAATTGTACATACTACACAGTAATGCTCCATGATCTTAGCCCACTTCACTTTAACCCTGAGCATTATTATTGTGGTTAACGCTATTCTCTCTCACACTACATCTACTTTCTATACTTTAATCTCACTATATCTCATCATCTAACCTTGCCCAAGTGCTCTGTTTTCAGGATTCAGCTCACAATCATCCTCCCCTCTAACAAGAGTCTGACCTCTCTTTCATCTTTTATAAAAAGTGGCTAGTTGGGTGAAAGATCACAGTTAACACTATACTTAACCAAATAATCTCCTATCTCTTCTCTACTCACTGGGATTTTAAATCCCATAAAATACTCTCCTGCTGTCTTAATCAATTTTGCCTAACCGCTGCCACTGATCACGTACAAGAATAGGAGGAAGCTGTGAACATCAGTATACCTGCTGGAGGAGAAAAACCACCAACAAAGGAACCACCAAAAGGTAAAAACACAAGTACAACAAGAGAACCCACACAAACAGAAGAAATGGCAAACCTAGAGTGACTAGACAAGGAGATCAAGGAGACCAAACCAGTAAACCTCATAAAATTCCTACCATAGAAGTGCACCCTACAAACACAGCTAGCAAAGCAAAACATCACAAAGTGCAGAAACAAACAAAAAGAGTCAACTCAAATGGAGAGACAAAAAAAGAACATGCAATCAAAAGGAATGGAATGCGCCCCACTAAAAGAGCTAAACGAAATGAATGTAACCAAACTATCAGATATAGAATTCAAAATAATGGTTATAAAGATGCTCAAGGAACTCACAGACAACTACAAGGAACTGAGTGAGAAATACATCAGCATGAAAAAGGAAACAAACTATAAGCAAAAACTAGGAAGAAATGAACAATAAAATCTCAGAAATAAAAAACACTTTACAACAAATTACAAGCAGGCCAGATGAAGGAGAGGAACACATCAGCAAGCTGGAGGACAAGGTAGAAAAAAAACATGTGAAGGAGCTAGAAAGGGAAAAGAGACTCAAAAAGAATGAATACGTGGTAAGTGAGATGCAAACAACATGAAACGTAATAATATCCGTATAATAGGGATACCAGAAGATGAAGAAGAAGAGCAAGGGATAGAAAACCTGTTTCAAAAAGTAATGATGGAAAAATTCCCTAATATGATGAGAGAAAAAGTTACACAAATACAGGAAACACAGAGAGTCCCAAGCAAGAGAACCCAAAGAGGCCCACACCCAAACACATCATAATTAAAATGGCAAAATTCTAAGACAAAAAGAGATTCTTAAAGGCAGCAAGGGAGAAACAGAAAGTAACACACAATAGTGCCCCAATGAGACTGGCAGAGGACTTCTCAATGGAAACACTCCAAGCCAGAAGAGAAAGGCAAGAAATATTCCAAGTAACGAGAGCCAGAGGCCTGCAACCAAGACTACTTTACCCAGCAAGGCTCTCAATCAAGATAGAAGACCAAATAAAGAGTTTCCCAGACAAAAGAAGTCTAAAAGAATACACCTCCATCAAACCAGCTCTGCAAGAGATGCTGAAGGGACTGCTTTAAGGAGAGGAAGGAAAAGAGAGAGAGAGAGGAACACAGGTACGAAAAATGGCAATGAATAAATACCTATCAATAATAACCTTAAAAATAAATTCATTAAATGCTCCAGTCAAAAGACATAGAATAGCTGAACAGATAAGAGAGCATGACCCACACATATGCTGTCTACACGAGACCCACTTCAGGACAAAAGACCTACAAAGACTGAAAGTGAAGGGCTGGAAACAAATTTTCCAAGCAAATGGAGAGAGAAAAAAAGCTGGGGTAGCAATACTCACAGCAGACAAAATAGACTTCAAAAAAAGAGTCATAAAAAGAGACCCAGAAGGTCACGTCATAATACTCAAGGGAAGAATCCATCAAGAAGACATAAACATTGTAAATATATATGCACTCATCATAGGATCACCCAAATACATAAGGAAAATCTTAGAGGACTTTAAGAAAGATATTGACAGCAATACAATTATAGTAGGGGATTTCAACACCTCACTGTCAAAAATGGATAGATCTTCCAAACAAAATGTCAACAAAGATATTGTGCCACTGAACAATGCCCTAGATGAAATGGACTTAACTGATATATATATAGAGAGAGCCTTTCATCCCAAAGAAGCAAAATACACATTCTTTTCAAATGCACATGGAACATTTTCAAACATAGACCACAGGATAAGACACAAAACAAGCCTCAACAAATTCAAGAAAATTAAAATCATATCAAGCATTTTCTCTGACCACAAGGGATTGACCCTAGAAACCAACCTCAAGGAAAAAACTCAAAAACACACAAACTCATGGAGATTGAATAGGATGCTACTAAACAATGAATGGGTCAAGATGAGGTTAGGGAAGAAATCAAAAAGTTTCTGGAAACAAATGAAAATGAACTCACAACAACCCAAATCTGCTGGGACACAGCAAAGGCAGTCCTGAGAGGGAAGTTCATAGCTATACAGGCCTACCTAAAAAAAAAAAAGAAAGAAACATTCAAATAAACAACCTAACCCTACACCTACAAGAACTCAAGGAACAATAACAAACACAGCCGAGAGCAAGTAGAAGGAAGGAAATAACCAAGAGCACAGCAGAATTAAATGATATAGAGACTAAAAGAACAATCTAAGGATCAATAAATCCAGGAGCTGGTTCTTGAAAAGAAAAACAAAATCCAGGAGCCTTTAAGCAAATTCATCAAGAACAAAAGAGAGAGGACCCAAATAAATACAGTGAGAAATGAAAGAGGAGAGATTACAACTGATACCACAGAACTAAAAAGGATTCTAAGAAATTACTATGAAGAAGTATATGCCAAGAAATTTGAAAATGTGGGTGAAATGGACAAATTTCTAGAAAAATATGATCTTCCAAAACTCAATGAAAAGGGAGCAAAAAGTCTGAACAGACCACTAACAGCATAAGAAATTCAAGCAATAATCAAAAAACTCCTAACACACAAAAGCCCTGGACCAGATGGTTTCACAGGAGAATTCTACAAAGCGTTTAAGGAAGACCTAATGCCTATTCTTCACAGAATATTCCAAAAAATCCAAGGAGATGGAAGACTTCCCAACTCTTTTTACAAAGCTAGCATCATCCTTATCCCAAAACCAGATAAAGACACAACAAAGAAAGAAAACTTCAGGCGAATATCGCTGATGAACATAGACGGTAAAATCCTCAATAAAATATTGGCAAACCACATCAAGCAATACATTAAAAAGATCATACAACATGACCAAGTGGGATTCATCCCCGGGATGCAAGGATGGTACAATATTCACAAATCAATAAACATAATACATCACATAACCAAAAGCAAAGAAAAAATTCCCATGATCATATCAGTAGATGTGGAAAAAGTATTTAATAAGATACAGCACACATTTATGATAAACACATTTAGCGAAGAGGGAATAGAGGGAGTATTTCTCAACATAATAAAGGCCATATATGAGACACATACAGCCAACATCATACTCAATGGGCAAAACCTAAAATCTTTCACACTAAGATCAAGAACAAGACAAGGTTGTCCACTTTTGCCACTTCTATTCAACATACTATTGGAAGTCCTAGCCACAGCAATCAGACAAGAAAAAGAAATAAAAGGCATCCAAATTGGAAAAGAGGAAACAAAACTGTCATTGTTTGCAGATGACACGATAGCATACATAGAAACTCCTATAGACTCCAGCAAAAAAGTGCTCAACCTAATAAATGATTTTGGCAGAACAGCAGGATACAAAGTCAATATTCAAAAATCAAAGGCATTTTTGTGTACCAACAATGAAACATCAGAAACAGAAATCAGGGGAAAATCTCATTTGATACAGCAAAAAGAAAAATAAAGTACCTAGGAATAAACCTAACCAAGGAGGTAAAAGACCTGTACTCATAAAAATATACAACACTGAAGAAAGAAATTAAGTAAGACGTGAACAAATGGAAACATATACTATGTTCATGGATCAGAATTAACATCATCAAAATGTCCATACTACCCAAAGCAATTTATAGATTCGATGCAATACCTATTAAAATACCAATGATATATTGTACAGATATAGAACAAACACTTTAAAAATTGATATGGACCCATAAATGACCCCAAATAGCTGCAGCAATTTTAAGAAAGAACAAAATAGGAGGGATCACAATACCTGATATCAAACTGTATTACAAGGCCACTGTAATCAAAACAGCCTGGTACTGGCATAAGAAGAGACATATAGATCAATGGAATAGAATACAGAGCCCAGAAATAAACCAATGTGTATGTGGTAAATTAATATTTGACAAAAGTGGCAGAATTATAAAATGGAGTAAAAATAGCCTCTTTGACAAATGGTTCTGGGAGATCTGGTATGGTACATGCAAAAGATATGAATCCAGATCACCAACTTACACCATACACCAGAATAAACTCTTTTCCCATTTAAAACAGATGACAGAACATCTGAGAAGAAATGAAGATTTCAGTAAACCTATCAGATGCTTGCTTTATTTCATACCAATATTACTAGTTTGGTTTTCACTGATGTGACTGTTTCTTAGCAACATACAGATAGTTCAACCTATTAGAATATGTCCAAAATGACAGTTGGAAAATGGTTTAAAAAAGTAATTCAAGACATTCACTTGATATATATAAGTAGTTGTTTGAATTTAAATTTACAAAAAAGTATGGAGATTGGGCAGCTAATTTGTTTTAAAACTGGCATAATTGCAACATATATATATATATACACACACACAGATAAAACTGATAACCTCTGTCCAAGTTTTAGACAAACATCTACTTATGTGATTTTATGAAAGAAATTGGACTATTTAATTATATATTTTACTGAATTGACCAGAAATAGTGACACAATGTAAACCTAGTTTAAAAACCACTCTTCAGGATCTTGTAGCCTAAACAACTTTTATCAACCTTATCTTGCATCTTAGGTTCTAAGACGAAAAGAAAGGGAAGGCATTATTCAAATAATTGTACAGATGTACGGTAGAGTCTAATATATTGGTAGAAACCCTACAAAATCATGGCTAGAATGTAACAAAGAACTCATTAGTATTTATCTCAATTAGTTGCAGAATACAACCACTTTTTGGAAACCACTTTAAGTCCTAAATCCACAACTGTGCCCAAAATAGTGCAGGGAGAGACAGGTGAGAGAGAGAGACAGAGACAGAGACAGAGACAGAGACAGAGATGATAGATAGATAGATAGATGATAGATAGATAGATGATAGATAGATAGATAATAGATAGATAGATAGATGATAGATAGATAGATGATAGATAGATAGATAGATATAGATAGATAGATATTGGATAAAACCACTGTAGTAGCCCATTGTGAAAAGTTATTCGTGCTTGTAACACAATATGAATAAAAGTAATACACAAGATAGAATTTATGCAACCATAATCTGGGAATTCTTTGTTAAATCTCCTCTTTTATGCAACCACTTTCTTTGAACTAATGTATAATAATACTCAGATCCCATGTTTTTTAAAAAAAATCTAAATACTATTGTGTTTTTATTTTTTATTATTTCAATTATATTTTATTGATTATTCTATTACAGTTGTCTCAATTTCCCCTCCTTTGCCCCTTTCCACCCAGCAACCCCTACTCTCTCAGGCAATTCCCCCTACCATTGTTCATGTCCATGAGTCCTGAGTATGAGTTCTTTGGCTACTCTATTTCCTATACTATATTTTACATCCCTATAGCTATTGTGTAACTACCCATTCTGTGCTCTGTGCTTTGTATATTTTAATCCCCTCGCCTCTTCACTCATTTCCCTACACTCCCCTCCTATCTGGCAATCATCAAAATGCTTTCTGTACCCACAATTCTGTCTCTGTTCTTCTTGTTTGCTTAGTTTGTTTTTTAGATTCAATTGTTCATAGATATGTATTTTTGGCCAATTTATTGTTCATAGTTTTGATCTTCTTTTTCTTAAATAAGTCCCTTTAACATTTCATATAATAATGGTTTGGTGATGATGAACTCCTTCAGTTTTTTCTTGTCTGGGAAGCTCTTTATCTGCCCTTCAATTCTGTTTTTTTTTTATTTTTTTATTTTTTTATTTTTATTGTTGTTCAAGTACAGTTGTCTCCATTTTCCCCCCACCACACCTACCCACACCTCCCACCCTCACTCCTAACCACCTTTGGCTTTGTCCATAGGTTCCTTATATGGAAGGGTTCTTTGATGAACCCTTCCCTTCAATTCTAAATGATAGCTTTGCTGGGTAGAGCAAACTTGGCTGTAGGTCCCTGCTCTCATGACTTTGAATATTTCTTGCCAATCCCTTCTAGCCTACAAAGTTTCTTTTGAAGCTTTGGAACTCCCCTGTAAGAATCTAA
Source organism: Desmodus rotundus (assembly GCF_022682495.2). NCBI lineage: Eukaryota > Metazoa > Chordata > Mammalia > Chiroptera > Phyllostomidae > Desmodus > Desmodus rotundus. The sequence continues at coordinate 19,819,625 of NC_071400.1, read as the reverse complement.
CTGCTATTCTCTTGTTGCTTTTAAGATTCTCTCTTTAAACTTTGGCATTTTACTTATGATATGTCTTGGAGTGGGACTCTTTGCATCCATTTTGTTTTGGATTCTCTGTGCTTCCTAGACTTGTATGTCTATTTCCTTCACCAAATTAAGGAAGTTTTATTTCACTATCTTTTAAAAATAGATTTCCAATTTATTTTTGTTTGCTTTTTTCTTTTGTTGATTATGTTCCAGTTAAAGGTGAGATCATATGGTATTTGTCCCTCACTGCCTGGCTTATTTCACTTAGCATAATGCTCTCCAGTTCCATCCATGCTCTCACAAAGGGTAGGAGCTCCTTCTTTCTTTCTGCTGTGTAGTATTCCATTGTGTAAATGTACCATAATTTTTTGATCCACTCCAGAGACATTGAAATTAAGAACAATCTAACAATAAACAGAAAGGAGGGTGGAGGGGACAATAGGGGAAAGGGTTTTTAGGAACTACTATAAAGAACATATGGACAAAACCAAGGGGGAGGGTGGAAGCAAGGGAGGGAGGTGGGTTTGGCTGGGGTAGGGGGGAGTGGTGGGGGGGGAATGCAGACAACTGTAATTGAACAACAATAAAATAATTAAAAATAAAAAACAAATAAATAAAATAGATTTCCAATTTCTTGCTTTCTCTTCTCCTTCCGGCACCCCTATGACGTGAATGTTGGACCTCTTGAAGTTGTCCCAGAGGCTGCTTAACTATCCTCATATTTTTGGATTTTTTCTTCTTGTCATTCTGATTGGTTTTGTTTTTGCTTCCTTATATTCCAAATCATTGATTTGATTCTCAGCTTCATTCACTCTACTGTTGTTACCCTGTAAACTGTTATTTCAATTAGTGTATTCTTTGTTTCTGACTGGATCTTTTTTATGCTGTTGAGATCCTTGTTAAGTTCCTTGAGCATCCTTATAACCAATGTTTTGAACTCTGCATCTGATAGATTGCTTGTCTCCATTTTACTTAGCTGTTTTTCTGGAGTTTTGATCAGTTCTTTCATTTGGGCCATGCTTCTTTGTCTCCTTGTTTTGGCTGCTTCCCTGTGTTTGTTTCTGTGTATTAGGTAGAACTGCTTTGACTCCGTGTCTTGGTAGTGTAGCCTAATGTAGTAGGTGCTCTGTATGGTCCAATGGCATAGCTTCTCCATCACCCAAGCTGGGTACTCGAGTTGTGCCCTTCATGGAGGCTGAGTATGCCCTCCTCTTGTAGTTGAGCCTGGATAGCTGTTGGCAGGTCAATGGGAGAGATTTACCTAGGCCAGTCAGCTGCAAGGGCTGGCTATGACCACTGACTACCAACCTCTGCCCTCTGTGGAGGATCTCTTGTGCAGGGGCAGGGTGGTGGTGGTCTTTAGCTGACCACTGGGAGTGCAGGCTCTGGGGTTTCCTGGGTGGTGTAGGGCAAGGTCAGACCCCACCTGTGTTTTGCCTGGGGTCAACCTGCTTGAGCTGTAAAGCAATCAGAGATGGCTGCTACTTGTGCTAGGCTTGGAGATTCCCAGGTGAATCCAAGCTGCGAATGTATACCTGGGGCTCACTGAGGCCAGCTATCGCTTTTTTGATAGGATTTAAGAAGTTGTCAAGCAGGAGGCAAGACCAGATATTCATATTGAAAAGCAGCTTGGTGGGCCCATAATTTGGGTGACGCAGAATCTCTGGGGATCTCCAAGGTGGAGCAAACAGTGTTAGCTAAGTTGATGGAGTCTCAGATATGGCACCAGCCTGTCAGTTTTGTGGCTCTGTGGAGGGATGGTTCAGAATAGGGACAATGGCCTCTGCTTGCCTTTATGCCAGACACTTCAGTTTCTCCCTGTATACAACTGGGGTGTATACAACTGGGGTCTTTCAAGTTGCTACCCCTGTGCTGGAGCTCAGATGGAATGAGTGAGTGAGTCTGAGTACGTCGGTGTGTGGGTTCTTCTTTTATTTCTTTTATTTATTTTTTAGAGAGGGTAAGGGAGGGAGAGAAACATCAATGCATGGTTACCTCTCGTGCACCCCTACTGGAGACTTGGAGAGCAACCCAGGCATGTCCCAGGCATGTGCCCTGACTGGGAATCAAACCGGCGACCCTTTGGTTCACAGGCCGGCGCTCAATCCACTGAGCCACACAAGCCAGGGCAGTGTGTGGGTTCTTTAAGAGGAACTACTTGGGACTCCAGAAGTTTCTTCCACCGACTCAATCTCCACTGGTGTTTGTAGCCAGATGTTGTCGGGACTCATCTTCCTGTCACCGGAACCCTGTCCCAGGGTGGTGGGGCTGGTGTCAGGCTGGGATTCCTTAATCCCAAGATATCACTCCCAAATTTTTATCCACTACACGTGAGTGTGGGGCCAGCCTATTCTGCATCTATGTCCCTCCTACCATTGTGGATGGCTATGGTTTCTTTGATTCCATAGTTGTCAGACTTCCATTCAACTTCATTTCTGATGGTTCTGAGTGATGGTTGTTCTATATTTTATTTGTACTGTTGATGTGGTTGTGAGAAGAGGCAAGCCATGTCTGCCTGTGTCCAATCTTGAGTGGAAATCCAGATCCTGTGTTAAAGTGATTTCCTCTGATGATAAGAATTATATTCTGTAATAAAAATACGTTCTCATTTAGAAGTACTACTGAATAAGTTATTCTTATTTATATTTACAATTTCTTACTTTATTTTACATGTAATAGACATTAATAAATATTTCTCAAACATTGTTTTTGCAAATATTAAATTTCTATCACATCAATTTTTCATAAAAAGGATAAACTAAAATTGCTATATTTTCCTTTTTCCTGTTTCTTTACCTTCTCTTCTATGGTGTGCTTTAGCAACCATTCTGGCTACTTTTGCTCCCAGTCCTTGAACACATTTATGAGCTTAGGATTTCTATTTGCCTTGTGAGTTACAGCTAAAATTGTGATTCCGTTTCTCATTCTTCCCATATGATCTCATATACATTATGTAACTTAATCTTTTTCATTTTTGTCTTGGCCAACTAGCTCCCAATGACTTCTGACATTTTACATTCATATGGTACCATAAATTGGGTCTTTTCCTTCCTGCTCTGTCCCACTCCTCTTTCCCCCAACACTAACACAGTCTTTTTCTTAAGTGAACATTATCTTTCTTGACAAAATCTTTATCTGATTTCCCTTTATGATTTTTTTTCATGTCATTTCAAACTCTATTGTGCAAATTTTTTTTCTCCAAAGTGATGCTGGGTAGAAAGAAGGGGAGAATATAAAAAAATGACTCTCAGATCTCAGGGCTAAGCTTATTGATGTCATAGTGAAGCAGGGAATAGGTATTCAAATGTTTTTTGATTGAGTCAATATGTTTTCCTGGAGTTTTGGAAAGAGGTCTAAGCTACTGATAAAAATTTCAAATGAATAGGCAGGTATGAGGAAACAGAGAAGAGAATGAAACCACAAAGTCTTAGCAAACATCAACATTTAAGAGACATCCAGAGGAAATGCCTCAGAAGCCGAATAGTATGGGTGGTTAGAGACAGGAGGAAAGTTGTGACCTTACCAGTGAAATTTTCCTGACAATTTATTTAAAAACTTGCAAATACCTTCTTGGCATTCTTGGCATTGTTGATTTGGAAAGGCCAATTCAAAGAAATATAGGGGTAAAATGTCAGATTGCTGTGAAGTTTGGATAAAATGGAGGTGAGGAAGTGAAAACAGCAAACGCACTTCACTTGGCTATAAAAGGGAAGAATGTATTATACAGGAGTTTGCTACAGGGGAATATAGGGAAATTATTAAAGGTAGGAGAGAATGGAGACTATTTATGGTCTGAGGAGTAAAGTCAATGAATAGATACAAAGCTTATCAGAATTTGGTTAATTGGTAAAAGAAGGTTACTGAGGATAGAAGAGGAGTTGGAACTCAGAGTTTATATGTATATAGATCAATTTGTGGGGGCCGGGGCTCACTGAAAGGTGCTCTCTTTCACTGAGGAAAGTTGGGAGGAGAAAAATAGTTTTTGATACAGACATTTTATGGTTATTGATGTAGAAAATGTGGGAACCTCTGCTTTAAGTTCTCTGTTTTGTATGAAAATAAAGATGGAGTTTTAAGGATAAATGAGAGGTTTGAGAAAATTGACAAAAGTTTGAAATAAGTTTTGAGGGAAAGGTGGAAGGAGTTGATTAGGCTAGGCCCACAAGGATTCTCAAACTGGAGTGTACATCATAATCACCTGGAGGGTACGTTAAAACACAGAATGTGGGGCCTTACCCTCTCTCTGAGTTTTTGATTCAGCAGGTCTGAAATAGGGACCAATAATTGGCATTTCCAGCAAGTAATGCTGATGCATTACTTGCACCAGGTAATGCTGATGCTGCTGATCTGGGGGACCACTTTTTAAGACTCGTTGGCTGAGGGATAGATAGCAATTTCCAGAAAATATAAACAGCTCAGTTGAGGTTGAACATTATTTCACAGGTTTTTGAAATTTTTCTCAAGTATCTTTTCACAGCCCAGATATGTAGAATTAGAAAACACAGCTGGTTGAATTAATGGAAGTGTGATGAGTTGCAAATATGAAGGGCAAGCAAATTAAATGCAAATTCATACCATATTAAATTAAATGCCAGCACCAAGTTGGTACTCAATAAATGGTACCTGCATCATTGAAAAGACAAGAGATAACAAGTGCTGACAAGGATGAATCTTGAGGGCATTTTGTTGGGTGAAATGAGTCAGAGAAAGACAAATACTAGATGATCTCATTTATATGTGGAATCTTAGAAAACACAACCTTGTAGAAACAGAGAGTAGAATGAGGGTTGCCAGGAGCTGGAGGGTGGGTAAAATGGGGAGATGTTGGTGAAAGTATACAAACTTCTAGTCAGAAGATGAATAAGTTCTGGGGGTGTAATGCACAGCATTGTGATTATATTGTAGTTAACAATACTGTTCTATATACTTGGAAGTTGCTAAGAGACTAAATCTTAAATGTTTTCACCATAAAAAAAAAAATGGTGATTATATAACATGATGGAAGTGTTGACTAACTCTCCAGTGGTAATCATGCATCAAATCATTATATTGTACACCTTAAATTTACACAATGTCATAAGTCAATTATATCTCAACAAAGCTGGGAAATTAAATAGATTGATAAGTAGCTGCTTCTCCATGACCATATAATGCTTTTGCCAGACTCTGCTGCCCTTTTGGGACTGGTTTCATAGTGACACAGCCTGTTCCTGCCTTTTTTCCACTGAACTCATACCAGGCATGCCCTTAATTGTCATTGTAGACAGATGACTCCCCAAATATTGCCTAAGTCACTGTGTTTCAGTTTACCCTACCAATGCATAAAAGCTTCCATGTTAAATTAAGTGGTAACCTACTGTGGTAATTGTGGTAACATACCTTATGAATGCACCAAAACTCTCATCTGTACCTGTCTAATGTCAACTAAATGTTTTTGCTTTCTGGTTTTATTATGTACATGTTTCATCCTATCCCCAAATAGAGGTATTGTCTCACCTGTAAACACAGAAGTTGTGTGGTATAGGGGATCCTCACTGCTTCTAGTCCCATTAGTGAGCCAGATATCCCTAGATTCACATGAACAGAAGAGGCTATCCCTGATACCACACCATATTTGAGTAGTCAATGAAACCAGAGCACATATAGAGTGCTTGTCAAATCATATGTTTAACTGTTGCCATGTTGTATATAGAAATACACACCATATCTTTCTACATGCCAAATGAGGATATGTTACAGTATCATATATAGAGAATATGTTATATTATACATGTTAACCTAAAGCCAAACCATGGTATAACCTGCTCCCCAAATCACATTGTACAATGGACGAATGGATATGCTAATCTTCTCTGTAGTGTCCCAATTTTAACATATGCCCTGCTGGGCTGAATACAAACTACATTTGATGCACAGGAGCTATCTTCTTCCTTTATCTAAAAATAAAACCACTTTCTCACCCCGCCAAATCTACTTATGACTTATATTCTACTCACAAAAGCCCTTCAAGTTCCATCACTAAAGCAGCTTTCTCATAAGCAAAATCGTTTCAGTCAAAGCTCCTCAAACTTAACTTTATACAGAGGGGCCATGTACAATACCTATATGTGTAAGTTTGTGCGCCAACAAAAATTGAAGATCTAAGAACATCTTGGAGGAACTGCTTTAATGATTTCCAATTATTAACATGGAATATGTCCAAGGTAACATGAGGGAAAATTTAAGATTTTTGTGGGGAACAAAGAGGAACATTCAGTTAATTTCTAAATAGCATGCATATAGTTTTGTGGACACTATATATTTTAGAGGCAGCTGTCACTGAGATCCCACCTGGCACTTAGTGCCTGCAGAGGCTGCCCTCTAAATAACTCTGTGTCGGTGGCTATGCCTCCCATTACACCCTGTGAACCAGAGTCCCAGAAATCATACTATGAAAAATCTCTCCTCAAATTACTCCATTTACAGATACAATGGGAGCAGTTACAGTTTTGTTCTAAGTAAGCTCAGTAAGTCCACTCTAACTGAGACAGTTTATAATTGAGATCATCTCCTCAGGAATTTGCTATAGAAGTGCTAGGTCAGGGATCAGTTTCCAAGAGCTGAAGTGAGTTTTGCAGTTGAAACTTGAGTTGAGTCACATAAGACAGCTGGTGGTCTTCCAAAATGAAAGGAAAGCATGCTTTACAGAATAAAAGCAGCTGTGGGGTTCCCAAACATGGAGTCTACCACATCTGGCACTGGCTAGACTTGCACATTACCTGGAAGTTTCCAGGCTGTTATCTTCTGATTTCATGGTCACCAGTGCTGAGCTTCCTGGAAATGTTTCCTCCAATCTTTAGAACCAACAACTCTCATTCATATACAGGGTAGTTGATTATAGCTGGAACAATTTCTTCAAGAAATACACACATGGGTCAAAGTCTCTAGAGATCCTCTTACAAAATGATTCCTAATGCTTCCCTGTTGGAGAGATTTGAGGAGAAAGTAAACAGAATTTATAGCTGCTTGAATGCCTTTGCCATGGCAAATGTCCTACCATTCTTTGGGAGATTTGTCAGAGGACAGTTCAGAATGGATAAATTAAACATGAATTAGTGAATGATCTTGAAGGGGAAAGGGAAGGGGTGTTTAAAAGGGTAACAGTATTGACTTTCCTCAGAAAACTAAAAATGGAACTGCCTTTTGTCCCAGCAATTCTGTTACAGAGCAAGGACAGGGGGTGGTTCACGATAAATTATTACAGAAAGGATTCCCCCTTTCTGTCTCTGGAGGATCCTTCCCCCACGCCCACCTGCTAAGTTCGAAATGCCCGCCGCCAGAGGAAAGACGTCTCTCAATGCCAGAGACTGGTGAAAAGGAAAGGAATTGTTTATTTAAAAGTTACACAGACTTGGAGTAATGGCTTAATGTCTTCAATAAGATACTAAAGTCCTTTAGAATACCCACAGACGCACAGTCCTTCCCTCTCCCTGTGCCCAGTCCGGGTACCGTGTCTCAGGAAAAGAAGTAGAAGTCCATGATTCAGGCTCCTGGCACCATCAGCTGTGTGGCTGCTGCAATCTCCAGTTAATCCAAAGCCATGTGGCACCTTCTCAAGGCCCACCAGCAAGAGTCCTTCCTCCCCTTTTCTTCCTAGCAAAGTCTCTCCTGCTGCCTAAGCCGCGTGGCAAAAAGAAGCACTCCAAAACCTCGTGGTCCTCTCTACTCTCCTTCAGAACCGCGTGGTCTTTTTTCCCATTTCAGAACCTCATGGTTCTCTCTCTTTTTACTTCAGAACCACATGGACCTCTATCTATCTACTTGCTTCAGAACCTCATGGTTCTCCCATTTACTTCTCAGAACCTCGTGGTACTCCCATTTACTTCAGAACCGTGTGGCCCCCTATTACTTCAGAGCCACATGGTCTACTCCTTTCTCCCCCAAAACCTTGTGGTCCTCTCCCTTCTATGGCTGCCGCGCCTAGGTTTAAATCCCAGCGCCCATCTTCCTTTGCAGCCCCATTTCCGACTCCTCCTACAGTCAGTTACACCTGCCAGCATCCCCGTATTCTTCCAGCTTTACTGGGCTGCCATAGTAAGTCTGGGCAGGTGTGGCCCCATGGCATGGAGCCAATCATCTCCACGCTCTCACGCAGGCCCTGTAACTGGGGGGGAGTTGCTTCCCAATCCCATCTTGGGTGGAAGTCACTCCCATCCCCCTGGCTCAAAGCATGGCCACAGCTATTTAACATATCCATGAAACCAGTTAAAGGTTATAGATATGTTAAATGACCGTGCCAGTGGTTAGCTGCAAAGCTCTTGCCACCCAAAACAGCTCTGAATGGCCCTGTTCCATGTGTCCCATTCCCCCTGGCTCAGGCCTGTGGGGGTGAGAACATCCTACATACATTTTTCTAATATTTCCTGGACACCTTGAGTCCTGGACCCCATTACAAATCCCTTCCTGGGGCCCTCCTCTTGGCTGCACCCTGCTTCAATTCCACTGCTAGGATTATATCCTAAGAACACTGAAACACCAATCCAAAAGAACCTATGCACCCCAATGTTCATAGCAGCACAATTTACAATAGCCAAGTGCTAGACACAACCTAAGTGCCCATCACTAAATGAGTGAATCAAAAAACTATGGTACATTTACACAATGGAATACAACAAAGTAGAAAGAAAGAAGGAGCTCCTACCCTTTGTGACAGCATGGATGGATCTGGAAAGCATTGTGCTAAGGGAAGTAAGCCAGGCAGTGAAAGACAAATACCATATGATCTCACCTGTAAGTGGAACCTAATAAACAAAGCAAAGCAAGCAAGATATAACCAGAGACATTGAAATAAAGAACAAACTGATGATAACCAGAGGGGAAGGGAGAGAGGGATAATAGGGGAAAATAGGGGAAGGGTCATCAAAGAACATATGTAAAGGATTCATGGACAAAGCCAAAGGGGGTAGAATCGAGGGTGGGAGGCAAAATGGAGATAATTGTACTTGAACAACAATACAAAAATGTTGTATAGAAGTGGAAGATGGCGGCGAGGTAGGTGGGAGCTGAACCCACTTGCTCGTGCACCCAAATGGGACACCTACCTGATCTGAAGAACAGAGTGAACAGCCAACAGAATCCCAATTTATATGAAGTTTGGAAACCTAACATTGCAGAGGATGTTGAAAATCAGATGGTAAGGAGATTGTGTAGGAATGGTAAGGTCTCTGGGACCTGCACAGGGACCAAGGCTGCTGTGGTTCCCAGCCTGTCGCCAGGCACTGGGGGTCAGTGGCTGTCATAGGAGCTTTGGAGGAGAGGTAGATCAGCGACTAACTTTGCTGCTCCTTCCCCTCCCAGATCAGGGAAGGCAGTCCCGAACCAGAAGAGCCCTGGATGCTTGAAATCACTGGGGGAAATAAAGACACAGTGAGAGAAGCACAGAGGCCTTGTTTCCCCCCTGAGACTGTGGTCCCTCACTGGGATAGTACCAGAGAAACTGGGGAGTGGGGAGCCAAGTGACACCTAGAGGTGGGAGAAGACTCAGGCCTTGATGGACCCTGACCCAGAGAGTCTCTGGACTGGTCAGAGAGTTGGGCTGTGTGGAAAGCTGGGCGCTTGTTAAGAATGGTATGCAAACAGAAAAAAGTCTTTCATCCACTGTTTAAGAAACTCTCGCACCAGCCAGGCCAGCAAAGAGGGAGAAGGAGGGGCAAAATTTGCATGGACTGATCAAAGTGGGGCAGCAGGGGCTCAGAGGAGTAGCAACACTCAGAGAGATTTAATTTAACAGGGGAACTAAACTGCCCTGAAGGGACTTTGTCTGTGCAGCGCCCAGGCCAGCAAAGAGGGAGGAGGGGTGCAAGATGCTCCTACTTGGTACATCTCATGGACTAATCAAAGGGTGGCACAATGAGGTGGATTAAAGGCACTGGCCTGGTGCATATGAACAGTGGAGGTTGCACAGCAGCGCTCTAAGGGCTTGGGCTGGAGGTTGGACACCTGTGGATATTGGAACCTAGACTGAGCCCCCAATGCAGAACCACAGGAAAGAAAAGAAATGGAGCCCATCCCCCCTCTGCCTGCAACACCCAGCAAGATCCACAGAATCCGCTTGGTGGGTTCAAAGTCAGCAGGAGGCAGGGTTTTTGTTGTTGTTGTTGTTGTTGTTTTTTCTTCCAAGTGTAAGACAATAAGGCCAGGAACTGTGAAAGGATCAAAGACAGATCCAAAGAGAGATCAGAAGGCTAACGCCAACTGAGACAAAATTCACTTTGCTATCCTACCGAACTTGTGATAGGGGGCTGAAGAGTTGGAAAGTTTTAGTTTAAGGTAAATAGTTAAAAGCCTAGTAAAGAATGCATATGTTAAAGCTTTTGTTTCAGAAACTACAGATAAGGCCCATCCTGGCTCCTGGGAAAACAGCCGACCTCCTGAGGCACTGCTAAAGATTACCACCTGGGGACAACTGGAGGCATCCGGGCCTTTGTGTTCCAGGGAGAGACAGATTCCACCACCCCTCCCTGGGAACAGCTAACTGCCCAGGACAAGAATGCTGCAGTCTCTTTCACCTAATTCTCCCTGAATTTCAAAACCCCTCACCACACCTTGTTTATTCCCTGTTATAAAAATGTTGAGAACATAAGATGGTTTGTTTTAGGGTGGGAACCTGCCATCTTCTCATATCACCGGCCATCTGAATAAAGCACCCATAAAGATTCAATCTCTGTCTCTGCTTATTGGGTTTGGCAATTGACAAGCAGCATGAGCTCTGGTGTCTTTTCTGGTTTCACTTGCATTTTATTTCTTATTTTTTATCTATTTTTTGTTATTTTATTTTTTTATTTCTCTTCTTTGGTGTAGTTTTCTGTGTTTTGTTTGTTTGATTTCATTGTTTGACTGGTTTTCTTTGTTCTCCCATTCATATTGCATTTTAATTTCTCTTCCTTCACTTCACTTGTATTCCTATAACACACTACTCTTGGTCTTTTTTTAATTCTTTTTACCCAGATCATATATTTCTTTTCATATTATTGTTTTTCCCATTCCCACACAGCACCCTTCCCTGGTCTTGGTCCATCTTACTATCTTCATGAGCTTTATTACTGTTGTGGTTAAGTTCATTCTCTCATATACTACGCCAACTTTCTATCCCTTACTCTCAATATAGCTCACCATCTAACCTAGCATAAGTGCTTTGCTTTCTGGAGTCAGCTTACATTCGTTTTCCCCTCTAGCAAGAGTCTTATTTCTTTTTCACCTTTTAAAAAAAAGTGCCTAGTTGGATGAAACATTATGGTTATTGCTGTACTTCTCCAAAGGATCTCCTATCTGTTCTCCACTTGAGTCCCACAGAACTCCTACCATTGAAGTTCACCCTATGAAGACAGATAGCAAAGCAGAGCACTGGGAATCACAGAAACAAAGAAAAAGAGTCACTTAAAATGGGGAGACAAAGAAAGCTCCTGCAATTGAAAGGAATGGAAGACTCCCCACTAAAAGAGGTAAATGAAATGGAGGCAAGCAAACTATCAAATATAGAATTCAAAATAATGGTTATAAGGATGCTCAAGGAACTCACAGACAACTACAAGGAACTGAGTGAGAAGTATAACAGTATGAAAAAGGAAATAGAAACTATAAACAAGAACCAGGAAGAAATGAAGAATATAATTTCTTTTTTTTTTTTAAAGATTTTATTTATTTATTTTTAGAGAGAGGGGAAAGGAGGGAGAAAGAGAGGGAGAGAAACATCAATGTTTGGTTGCCTCACGGGCCCCCTACTGGGGATCTGGCCCACAATCCAGGCATGTGCCCTGACTGGGAATTGAACCAGTCACCCTTTGGTTTACAGTTCACACTCAATCCACTGAGCCACACCAGCCAGGGCAGAATACAATTTCTGAAATAAAAAACACACTATAAGGAATTACAAGCAGGCTGGATGAAGCAGAGGACTGAATTAGTGAGCTGGAAGACAATGTAAAAAATACCCAGGTTAGAGCAGACACATAAAAAAAGACTAATAAAATATGAAGATAGCTTAAGGGAACTGCAAGACAACATGAAACACAACAACATTCGAATCATAGGAATACCAAAAGGAGAAGAAAAGGAGCAAGGGATAGAAAACCTGTTGGAAAAAACAATGACAGAAAACTTTCTGAACTTGGACGGGGAAAAACCATGCAAGTGCAGGAAGCACAGGGGAGAGGGATAATAGGGGAAAATAGCGGAAGATCCATCAAGGAACATGTAAAATGAACACATGGACAAAGCAATAGTGGGTAGATTCAAGGGTGGGCGGTAGGGATGGGTGAGGTGAGGTGCTGAGTGGGGGTGAAAATGAAGACAGCTCTACTTGAACAATTTAAAAAATGTTGTATAGAATTCCACTATGTGGGTGTACCATATTAATAAACAATTTTGTTTCTTATAACTCATGATTTAAAATAAAAAGGGGTACCTACCATTTTTAAAACATATGATGATCAATGCAAATCAGCAAAATAGGTACACAGCACTATGTATTTGTATACATCAGTGATTTTCTTACTTAGTTTACCAGAATCCTAGTGACCCCAGAGAGACCATCAAGGTACTCTTAAGAAAAGGTGATAAAGGTGACTGAAGTAGGGATGACTCAAGATACCAGATATGTCTCTTTATAGAGCTGTATTGCCTAATATGATAGCCATTAGCCACAGGTGGCTATTGAAATTTAAATTAATATGAGATAAAATTAAAACTTCAGACCCTCAGTTGCAATAGCAACAAGTATTCAATAGCCACATGTGGCTAGTAGGTATCATATTGGACAGGATAGATATATACCATTTTAATTTTCTTCATCTCAGAAAGTTCTATTGAATAGCACTACTATAGTTTACATATATATATATATATATACACACACACACACATATGTATATGTGTGTATATATGTGTGTATATATAAATACACACACATATATATACATACATATGTATATGTATGTATGTATACACACACACACATACACATATATATACATATATATATTGAAGAAGGAAGAGAGAGACTCTATATATAGAGGATATATATAGGCTTTGTCCACTTGGCAACTTTTACCAAGGAACATCCCCTCTAAAACCAACCCCACCTGACCAATGCCACCTGAACAATGTTATCTCCTTTCATAAGTTAGTCTGTAGCAGATAGTCCTGGGGAATTCCTATAACTGTATCTGTGGTATAATATAGTTATAAAGTCAATCCTGGATGAGCAATGTAACTCTGAAGAGTGAAAACAGAAGGTCATCTTCTCTCTTTTTTTTTATATTTTGGTAACCATAGTATAAATTAATGATTTTACTTTATTTTTTAATTGAATTTTAATTTTCCAATTACAGTTCACATTCAATATTATTCTGTATTACTTTCAGATATACAGCATAGTGGTTAGAAAATCATATACTTTACAGAATGGTCCCCTCGATATTTCAAGTACCCACCTGGCCTTATACATAGATGTTAGGATATTATTGACTATATTCCCTATGCTATAATTTACATCTCTGTGACTTTTCTGTAACTACCAATTTGTAATTCTTAATCCTTTTACCTTTTTCACCCATCTCCCAGAGCCCTTCCCATCTAGCAACCATCAGTCTGTTCTCTGTATCTATGGATGTGTTTCTATTTTGTTTATTTTGTTCTTTAGATTCCACATATAAGTGAAATCATATGGTATGTGTATTTCTCATTCTGACTTATTTCACATAACATAAAACCCTCTAGGTTCATCCATGCTGTTGCAAAAGGTGATGTTTATTCTTTTTATGGCCGAGTAATATTCCATTGTGTAAATGTACCACAGCTTTTTTCTCACTGATCTATTGATAAGCACTTAGGTAGCTTCCAAATCTTGGCAATTGTAAATAACACCGCAATGCACTAGGGGTGCTTATGATCTTTCAAATTAGTGTTTTGGGTTCCTTTGGATATGTTCATGGAGGTGGCACACATCAAAAAACAGATCCAGTTTAGTTTTTGAGGTATCTCCATACTGCTTTCCACAGAGGCTGCATAAGTCTACTTTTCCACCGACAGTGCAAAAGGGTACCCCTTTCACCACATCCTCATAAGCACTTGTTTGTTGACTTATTGATAATAGCCACTTTGACAGGCATGAGGTGATATCTCATTGTGGCTTTCATTTGTATTTCTCTGATGATTAGAGATATTGAGCATCTTTTCAAATGTCTGTGGGCCATCTGTATGTCCTTTTTGGAGAAGTGTCTGTTCAGATTGATAAGTCTTTTGATTGGAGCATTTAATCCATTCACATTTAAGATTATTATTGATAGGTATTTATTCATTTTCCCCTTTTGTACCTGTGTGCCTCTCTCTCTCACTTTTTCCTTCCTATTCTTATATCAGTGCCTGTATCATATCTTACAGTGATGGTTTGGTGGAGGTGTTTTCCTTCAGCTTTCTTTTGTCTGGGAAACTCCTTATTTCACCTTCCATTTTAATTGAGAGCCTTGCTGGGTAGAGTAGTCTCAGTTGAAGGCCTTTGCTTTTCATTACTTGGAATATTTCTTGCCATTCTCTCCTGACTTGTAATGTTTCTATTGAGAAATCAGCTGCTAACCTTATTGAAGTTCCTTTGTATATTACTTCTTGTTTCTCCCTTGCTGCTTTTAATATTTTCTCTTTGTCTTGGACTTTTGCCATTTTAATTATGATGTGCCTTATAGTAGGCCTCTTTGGGTTCATTGTGATTGGGACCCTCTCTGCTTCCTGGACTTGTGTGGCTTTTTCTCTCATCAAATTAGGGAAGTTTTCCATCATTACATTTTCAAACATGTTTTCTATTCCTTGCTCCTCTTCTCCTTCTGGTATCCCCATTATACAGGTATTATTCTGTTTCATGTTGTCCTGCATTTCCCTTAACCCCTCTTTCTTCTTTTTGAATCTCTTTCCTTTTCTTGCTCTTTTAGAGAGTTTTTTGCTACCTTGTCCTCCAGCTCACTAATTCAATCCTCTGCTTCATCAAATCTGATTTTGATAACTTCTCCTGTGTTCTTTAATTCAAAAATTGTATTTTTCACTTCCTTTTGATCCTTGTTGATTGTTTCTATGTCCTTTTTTATGCTGATATACTTTGGAGTAAATCCCTTGTAGTTTCCCTGTAGTTTTTGGTAATTCATACTGAGCTCATTGAGCTTCCTTATAACCATTGTTTTGAACTCGATATCTGATAGTTGACTTGCCTCTATTTCATTTAGCATTCTTTCTGAGGATTCCTCCTTTCCTTTTGATTGGGGGTTGTTTCTTTGTCTTCCCATTATTTGTGAGACTCTTGTTTGCTTCTGCTACTTAAATTGATGTGTTTTAACTTCCTGACTTTGTGGTGTGAACTTCTAAGGAAGGAGGCCTGTGAGATTCAATGGTGCAGTCTCCTCGATCACCTGAACTTTATGCTCTTGGGATGCCCTTTAGGCCTTTATTCTGGTTCTCTGGATGCAATTGGGTTTTGATTGTTGTTGGGTCTTTCTTTGGCGGGTCTTTCTTTCCAGCTGGTTGACTGAAGGTCACTCTCCCCACCACATCCTATGTGCTGTTCTGCAGGTGCTGCCAGAACAAAACTACAAAGTCCAGGAAACAAACCAACACCGGCAAATATAACTCCCCCCTACAATTCCACTATCAATAGCAAATGAACCAGTATTAATAAGGCTGTAATGAAATTAAGACTATTATAAGAAAGGAAAGTAGATATGAGATGACCTACTGAAAGAAAAATGATTTTGAGAAGGTAGAGAGAGGAGCACTAATAAGAGTTGGGAGTTGGAGCAATGGAAAGAGAGAAGGTAAAATTGACCTCATAAATAAAATAGGAATGAAGAATGTGGAATGGAGTATGAGAAGGGAAGTGTATATTAGGTGTAAACAGAAATTAAAATAATATAAAATAAAATAAAGTAAGCAAGAGAAAGAAAAAGGAAGGAAAATAGTAAATAATTGATCAAAATATAGGAGGCAAATTGGAGAGGAAGATCCACCATCATACTATCAAAAACAAATGATCTAAAATTAATATAGGTGGTATGGGAATAAGAGGGAAAAAAGAAACAAAAAAAAAAGTCTAAGAGATGTTTAGAGGAATGGGAAGAGATTTTGAAATATAGAGGGAGAGGGAATACTAAGATTGAGGAACAAATACCAGGCTAAGAGAGGTAAATATTAAAATTTTGGATGTAAGAAAAAAGAAAAAGAAGGAGAATAAAGAAAATAAAAGAGCAGGATGAAAGAGAAACAGAAGAAAGTCAAAAAAGAGAAAAAACAGGCTAAGATGGCAAAATTAAAATTTGAGATGAAAATAGAGTAGGAGAGGGGACTGGTAAAATTTGATATTTGAAATATAAAATGAGTGAAGCTCTACAGAAAAATTGACAAAACAATGCAACAACAACTTGTCTATCCACAACCAACTAGCAAAGATTGTTAAAGGTATAGAGAGAACATGGTTATTTTAAGAGTTGTGCTAAAGGATGTGAAATGACCCTTGTAAGAAAATTGGTTTTGTGTGTCTGGATGGGGGAGAAACAATAAGGGTGCAGAATGGAAACAAGTTGTAGTGAGAGAAAACAAAATTTGAAATGAAAATAATGCGAGGAAAGAGGAAAGTAAAATGGGCTAAGAGGAGGGAGGGGCAAAGTATGTGAATTGAAATACACCATAGTAGAAAATCTAGTGACTTAATATGTACAAACTTGCTGGACAAGAAGTGAACGTTAAAAAGCTATGCAGGAAAGTATCACAAATCATGAAGGAGACCACAGTGTTTTTTTGTCTCAGTAGCCTCTTGTATTTACCAGTTTTTTCCTTTCTGGACCTGCCCCTGGTGATGTCAGATGTTGACCCTGTCCAACCTTAGGCAGCCTGTTTGATGCTTCCAGTGATCTGCTGTCCCTGGCTGTCTCTTTCAGTTATTAATCTAGTCACTCTGCACTCAGCAGTCAGGTTTAAGCACCATAGGACAGGGCCGAATCCCTCCCGGGGTGGGGGCTATTGTTTCCTCTCCGGCTGCTATGCTCAGAGGGGAGTGCTCTGCCTCTGCAGGATGGTTACTGCGTATGGGGGTTGGCTCAGCATCGGGATCCAGGTGGCTACTCTCTCTGTTCTCTCCCCAAGGCATCCATCCCCAGTCTCTCCTCAAGTCTCTCTACTTCACTGTGTCCCCACCCCTTTGCCAGGGATCTACTGTCTGTGTCTATTCCCTTTAGTTGTTAATCTGGTCACTCTGCACTCAGCAGTCAGGCTTAAGCACCACAGGGCCAGGGCAGACACCCTCCTCAGGTCAGGGCTATTGTTTCCCCTCAGGCTACTGCCACTCAGAGGGGAGTGGTCTGCCTGGGCACGATGGCTGCTACTATCTGGGGGATGACTCAGCACCAGGATCCCAGCGTCTACTCTCTCAGTTCTCTACCCCAAGCTTCAGGCCTTAGTCTCTCCTTAGGAGTCACCAACCCACTTTGCCCCTGCCTTTGCCAGAGCCCAGGGTAAGTGGCTGCAAATGAAAATTTGTGTGTTGGCCCTTTAAATGGCTCTTACGTCTCCAGCCTTCTGTCTCTGCAGCCCTGCTAGTTTTTGCTGCTGGTTGTTATCTGTGTACATTTTGGGGTCTGGAGCTCTAGGTTAGAAATCCTAGCTTAGCGTTTAGACCCCATTCTTCTCAGGGGGATCCAACCAGCCACTTAATTATCCCTCCAGCACTTCTGCCTGTGGGCACCCTGCCAGCCCTTTTGAGTCTCGAGTCTCCTTACCAGACAGGTTGTGATGAAGCTGGCTCTTCTGTCTGTCTAAAGTTATACAGTTTCTCTCTGGCTATTGCTCAGTTGGGTGATTTCTAAACAATTTAATTGTAATTCCAGATTGGTTATGGGAGGAGGTTAGTGTGACTTGCATTCACTACTCTGCCATCTTCCCTCTTCTATTAACCATTATAATATGTATCACCAAATATGTTCTCCCATTCTGTGGGCTGTCTTCTTATTTGGTTGATGATTTCCTTTGCTGTGCAAAAAATTTGTTTGATGTAGTTCCATTTGTTTATCCTTTCTTTTGTTTTCCTTGCCTGGGGAGATATATCCAATAAAATTTTGCTATGAGTAATGTCTGGACTTTGCTATGTTTTCTTCTACGACTTTTATGATTTGGGATATAACATTTAGGCCTTTGATCCATTTTGAATTTATTCTTGTGTGTGGTGCAAGAAGGTGGTCTAATTTCATTTTTCTGCATGTACCTGTCCAATTTTCCCAATACTGTTTACTGAATAAACTATCTTTAGCCCATTGTATGTGCTTGCTTCCTCTGTCAAATATTAATTGACTATAAAGGTATTGGTTTATTTCTGGGTTCTCGGTTCTGATCCATTGATCCATGTGTCTGTTTTTATGCCAGTACCACATTGTATTGATTACTCTGGCCTTATACTATTGTTTGATATTAGGTGGTATGATTCCCCCAACTTTGTTCTTTCTCAGGACCACTGCTGCTATGTGGGGCCTTTTGTGTTTCCATATAACTTTTTGAAATATTTGTTCTAGTTCTGTGAATACATCATTGGAATCTTGGTAGGAATTGCATTGAATTTATAGATTGCTTTGGGTAGAATGGACATTTTAATTATGTTAATTCTTCCTATCCATGAACACGGTATGTGCTTCCACTTATTTGTATCTTCTTCAATTTCTTTCTTCAGTGTCGTCTCATTTTCTCAGCATGAGTCTTTTACATCCTTGGTTGGGTTTATTCTTAGGTATTTTATTCTTTTTGCAGCAATTGGGAATGGCATTGTTTTTTAAATTTTCCCTGCGACTAGTTCATTATTGGCATATAAAATGCAACTGATATATGGATATTTATTTTGTATCCTACACTTTGCTGAATTCAGTTCGAGTAGTTTCTTTGTGTTATATTCGAGGTTTTTCTATGTACAGTATCATGTCACCTGCAAATAATGACAGCTTTACTACTCCCATTCCAATTTGGATATCTTTTATTTTTTCTTCTTGTCTGATTGCTGTGGCTAGGACTTCCAGTACTATGTTGAATCAGAGGTGAAAGCAGATATACTTGTCTTGTTCCTGAACTTAAGAGGAACACTAGTAGTTTTTGCCCACTGAGTATGATGCTGACAGTGGGCTTATCATATATGGCTCTTATTATGTTTAGGTGTGTTCCCTTTATTCCCACTTTGCTTGACTTTTATCATAAATGGGTGCTGGATTTTATCAAATGCTTTTTCTGCATCTATTGATATGAGCATGTGATTTTTATTCTTCATTTGTTTATGTGCTAAATCACATTTATTGATTTGTGAACATTGTACCATTCTTGCATTCCCAGAATAAATTCCAATTGATCATGGTATATGATCTTTTTGATGCATTGCTGTATTTGGTTTGCTAATATTTTGTTCAGGATTTTAGCATCGATGTTCATCAGGGATATTGGCCTATAATTTTGTTTCTTTGCAGTGTCTTTATCTGGTTTTGGAGTTAAGATGATGCTGGCCTCATCAAATGAGTTTGGGAGCCTTCCCTCCTCTTGAATTTTATGAAATAGTTTGAGAAGAAGAGGTGTTAATTCCTCTCAGAATGTTTGGTAAAATTCACCTCTGAAGCCATCTGGTCCAGGGTTTTTGTTCGTTGGGAGTTTATTGATTACTGCTTCAATTTCACCAGGTGAAGTCTATCTACTCAGAATCTCTGATTTTTCCTGATTTAGTTTTGGAAGGTTATATATTTCAAGAATTTATCCATTTCATGCACATTGTCTAGTTTTTTGGCATACAGTTTTTCATATTTTCTTACAATCCTTTGTATTTCTTTGGTGTGAGTTGTTATGTCTCCTCTTTGTTTTCTTATATTATTTATCTTGGTCCTTTATCTTTTTTCTTGGTGAGTCTGATTAAAAGTTTCACAATCTTGTTTGTCTTTTTAAAGAACAAGCTGTTGGACTCATTGGTCATTTGTATTGTTTTTTTAGAGCTATTTCATTTATTTCTGTCCTGTTCTTTATTATTTCCTTCCTTCTACTCACTTTGGGCTTTGTCTCTAGTTCTTTTACAAGTCCTTTATGCGTGAAGTTAGATTGTTTATTTGAGCTATTTCTTGTTCTTTGAGATAGGCCTGTAATGCTAAGAATTTCTCTCTTAGGATTAGTTGCCCAGTGTCCCAGAGATTTTTGGATTGTTGTGTCCTCATTTTCATTTGTTTCAAGGTATATTTTGACTTCTTTCTTGATCTCATTTTTGATCTCCTCATTGTTTAATAACATGTTATTTAGCTTCCATGTCTTTGCATGTTTTTCAGTGTTCTTCTTGTAATTGATTTCTAGTTTCATAGCACTGTGGTCAGAGAAGATGTTTGATATGATTTCAATCTTCTTAAATTTATTGAGACTTGTTTCGTGTCCTAACATGTGGTCTATCCTAGAAAATGTTCCATGTGCACTTGAATAGTATGTATATTCTGCTGCTTTGGGGTGAAATGCTCTGAAGACATCAATTAAATCCATGTGATCTAGTGTGTCATTTCAGGCCTCTGTCTCCTTGTTGATTTTCTGTGTAGAAGGTCTATTCACTGAAGTCAGTGGGTTGCTAAAGACTCCAACTATGACTGCATTGCTGTTGATGTCTCCCTTTATGTCCATCAAGATTTTCTTCTCATATTTATGTGCTCCTATGTTGGGTGTGTAAATGTTTACTAGGGTTATATCCTCTTGTTGGATTGTTCCCTTTATCATTATGTAGTGTCCTTCTTTGTCTCTTACTATAGCCTTGGTTTTAAACTCTATTTTGTTAGGCCACAGCTGGCATGGCTCAGTGGATTGAGTGCTGCCTGTGAACAAAAGGGTTTCCAGTTCAATTCCCAGTCTAGGGCACATCCTTGGGTTGCAGGCTGGGTACCCAGTGGGGAGTGTGCAAGAGGCAAACACACATTGATGTTTCTCTTTCTCCCTCCCTTACTCTCTCTCTGAAAATAAATAAATAAAATATTTTAAATAAAAAAACTATTTTGTCAGATATAAGTATGGCTCCCCCACCTTTTTTATTCCTTTCAATTTGCATGAAATATCTTTTTCCACCCCCTTACTTTTAGTCTTTGTGTATCTTTCAAGCTGAGATGGGTCTCTTGGAGGCAGTATATATATGGGTCTTATTTTCTTATCCATTCAAAAGATATAGCTACCCTATATCTTTTGGTTGGAACATTTAAGTAATTCATATTTAAAGTGATTATTGATAAATGTGTATTTAGTACCATGTTATTGTTAGACTCTCTTCCTCAGTTTTGTTCTTCCTCTTTTTCTTCTTCTTAGAGCACGGCCATTAAATTTGTTGTAGTACTGGTTTGGTGTTTACAAACTCCTTTATTTAATCTTGTCTGGGAAGCTCCTTATTTCTTCTTTGATTTTAAATGATAGTCTTGCTGGGTAAAGTAGCCCTGGTCGTAAGTCCTTGCTTTTTGTCACCCCTGAATATTTCATGCCACTCCTTTCTGGCTAGAAATTTTCTGTTTAGAAATCAGATGAGAGTCTAATTTGTGCTCCCTTGTATGTAACTCCCTACTTTTCTCTTGCAACTTTTAGGATTCTCTCTGTGTCTTTAAGCCTCATCATTTAAATTTTGATGTGTCTCAGTGTAGGCGTTTTTGGATCCAACCTGTTTGGGACTCTCTAAGCTCCCTGGACATGAGGGTTTGTTTTCCAATTTGTTTGTTTACCAGAATAGGGACATTTTCAGTCATTATTTCATCAAATATATTATCGATTCCTTTCTCACTCTTCTCCTTCTGGTATTCCAATGAGCCACATGTTGTAACACTTCATTGTGTCCAAAATGTTTCTTAAGCTCTCCTCATTTTTTTTTAATATTTTTTTTTTCTTTTTGCTGCTCTTCCTGGGTGTTTTTCCTACCTTGTTTTCCAAGTCACTGGTTGATCCTTTGCTTCACCTCACCTACTGTTTATTACTTCCAATGTATTACTTACTTCAGATATTGCATTCTTTATTTCTGACTTGTCCTTTTTTATGGTTTCTATGTCTTTTTTCATGCTGTTGAGTATCCTTATAATCATTACTTTAAACTCTCTATCCAATAAATTGCTTTGCTCCATTTCATCTAGTCCTTGTAGAAAATTCACTTGTTCTTTCATTTGGGGTCTGTTTTTGTCTTCCCATTTTGGCTGCTTTTTTGTATTTTCCACCTTAGTTGGTAAATCAATAACTGATATAACCTTAAACTTTAATCAGCAGCCTGGCTTAAGCACCAGAAGTTTGGACAGAGGAACTCCTGCAGGCAGGGCTATAGCTTCTCCTCAGGCTGATGCCAC
Source organism: Desmodus rotundus (assembly GCF_022682495.2). Taxonomy (NCBI): domain Eukaryota; kingdom Metazoa; phylum Chordata; class Mammalia; order Chiroptera; family Phyllostomidae; genus Desmodus; species Desmodus rotundus. The sequence continues at coordinate 19,797,240 of NC_071400.1, read as the reverse complement.
TTGGAAAACAGTGCTCTACCTGAGAGTAATGGCTTCTGCAGTAAGGGAAATAACTAAGCACAGGGATCCTGGTGGCTGTTCCTTAAGTTCTCTCCCCAGAGCCATCAACCCCAGACTCTCCTCAAGCATCTCTAGTCCACTCTGCCCTACCTCTACCATAGCACAGGGTAAGTTGCTGCAAATAAAATTTTTTGTGTTGGCCCTTTAAGGGGCATCTCCCTCTTCAGTTGTCTCTCCCTGTCATACAGAAACTATGTTGCCTTTCATAGCTGCATGTTATCTGGGTTCCTCTCTGGCTCTAGTGGTGTAGGCTGGGGAGCCCAGCTTGGGGTTTAGACTGCACAAGTCTCAGGGAAACCTTCCATTCACTGAAATATCTCTCCAGCCCTTCAGCAGCCACCCAAGGGAGCCCAAGCAGCCCTCTTGCACTTCCTACCACTCTCCTTGTGGTGAAGTAGTTTCTTCTGTCTGTGGTTATAAGGCTTTTCTCCAGCTAGTGTTCAGTTGGTTATTCAGGATGATTTCTATACAGTTTAGTTGTAATTACAGACTGGTCCTGGGAGGAGATTAGTGTAGCTTCCACTTACCCCTACACCCTCCTGGATCTCCAAGGCGAAAACAGTACATCTTGATCTGACATACTTCCGGCCAAGATGGAGGTGTAGGTAGGTACACTGTGCCTCCTCGCACAACCAAAAGAAGGATAACAACAAATGTAAAAACAAAAAACAACCAAAACTTACAGAAAATCAAACAGTATGGAAGTCCAGCAACCAAGGAGTTAAAGAAGAAAAAGTCATCCAGACTGGTAGGAGGGGTGGAGACAGGCAACTAGGGTGGAGAGGACTCACGGCAAGGCGGCAGCTGGAGGACTGGGACAGGCGAGGTGGCAGCTTGCTGACCCGGTAAGGTGGCAGCTGGTGGAGCGAGCAGTCCCACATTTGTGTGCTGCTAAACAGGGAGGAACAACTAGGAAGCGAGTCAGACTACACAACAGAGGGTTCCAATGTGGGAAATAAAGCCTTAAAACCTCTGGCTGAACAAACCTGTGGGAGTTGAGGTGGGGGGAGAAACTCCCAGACTCACAGGAGAGTTTGTTGGAGAGACCCACAGGGTCCTAGAATGTACACAAAACCACCCATCCGGAAATCAGCACCAGAAGAGCCCAATTTGCTTGTGGGTAGTGAAGGCATTGACTGAAAGCTGGTAGAGAGCTGAACAAGAGCCCTTGTTCCCTCTTGGACCCCTCCCACACACATAGTGCCACAACACAGCAATGTGGGTTGTCCCACACTGGAAAATACCAAAGGCTCCGCCCCTTACTACATAACAAGCGTGCTGAGACAAAAAAAAAAAAATGGCCCAAATGAATGAAGAGATCAAAGCTCCAGAAAAAATATATCTCAACAATGAAGAGTAAGCCAATCTATCAGATGCACAGTTCAAAACACTGGTAATCAGGATGCTCAGAGATTTGGTTGAGTATGGTTGCAAAATAGAGGGAAAAGTGAAGGCTATGAAAAGTGAAATAAAGGAAAATGCACAGGGAACCAACAGTGACAGGAAGGAAACCAGAACTCAAATCAATGGTTTGGACCAGAAGGAAGAAATAAACATTCAAGCAGAACAGAATGAAGAAACAAGAATTCAAAAAAATGAGGCTTAGGGATCTCCAGGACAACTTTAAACATTCCAACATCTGAATTATAGGGGTGCCAGAAGGAGAAGAGGAAGAGTAAGAAATTGAAAACTTATTTGAAAACATAACGAAGAAGTTCCCCAATTTGGCAAAGGAAATAGATTTCCAGGAAGTCCAGGAAGCTCAGAGAGTCCCAAAGAATTTGGACCCAAGGAGGAACACACCAAAGCACATCATCATTAAGTTACCCAAGATTAAAGATAAGGAGAGAATCTTAAAAGCAGCAAGAGAAAAGGAGACAGTTACCTACAAAGGAGTTCCCATAAGACTATCAGCTGATTTCTCAAAAGAGACCTTACAGGCAAGATGGGGCTAGCAAGAAGTATTCAAAGTCATGAAAGGGAAGGACATACATCCAAGATCACTCTACCCAGCAAAGCTTTCATTTAGAATTGGAGGGAATATAAAATGCTTCCCAAACAAGGTCAAGTTAAAGGAGTTCATCATCACCAAGCCTTTATTATATGAAATGTTAAAGGGACTTATCTAAGGAAAAGAAGAAGATCAAAAACTGAACAGTAAGATGACAACAAACTTACAACTATGAACAACCTAAGCTAAGAAAACTAGAAAAAAAAAACAAAACAAGCAAACAACTAGACCAGGAACAGAATCACAGAAATGGAGACCACATGGAGGGTTGTCAGTGGGAAAGGGGAGGGAGGCAATGGGGGAAAAGGTACAGGGAATAAGCAGCATAAATTGTAGGTAGAAAATAGACAGGGGGAGGGTAAGAATAGCATAGGAAATGTAGAAACCAAGGAACTTATATGTAGGACTCATGGATATGAACTGGAGGTGGGGGGGAAGCAGGTGGGAAGGGATGTGTGGGGTGGAGGGGAATAAAGGGGGGAAAATAAGATAACTGTAATAGCATAATCAATAAAATATATTAAAAAATAATAAATGTATCTGACATAACATACACATTTAAAAAACCCAAAATACTACATCTTTTATTTTTTTAATATATTTTATTGATTATGCTATCACAGTTGTCCCATTTTACCCCCCTTTATTCCCCTCCACCTTGTACCCCCTACCTGCATTCCCTGCCCTTAGTTCATGTCCATGGGTCTCCATCCCCAGTTGCTCCTCCCGGTTTATCTGCATTCAAATGTGGGACTGCCTGGTCCACCAGCCACTGCCTTGCTCGACCCAGTCCTCCACCTGCTGCCTATCCCTCAGTCCTCTCCACCCGGCTACCCATCTCTGCCCCTCCTACCAGTCTGGATGAACGTTTCTTCTTTAACTCCTTGGTTGTTGGACTTCCATACAGTTTGATTTTCTGTCAGTTCTGGTTGGTTTTGTTTTTAAATTTGTTGTTGTCCTTCTTTCGGCTGTGCAAGGAGGCACAGTGTGTCTCCCTATGCCTCCATCATGGCTGGAAGTAAAAAGACTACATCTTTTAAATCTTTGACGGTGACAATAATTTCTGGGGTACTATTAAGAATGTGATAATTTTTCTGATTTAAATTTCTGGCAGAAGAAAGTTTAGGGGTTCCCATTTGGTCCTTCCTACTATAGTGGTCTTTAATCCACAAGTCAGAGAAACAATGGGAGAGGTCTTCCAGAATTTAAGAATGTGTATACCAATTACATAACCAGAGATCAGAGAAAGAGCCACTGTGTATGTGTGTGGACTCACTGACCCACCATGAGATAGGGATGGGCCAAAACTCCCTTTTGTAGTGTGGATTCTGAGGGCCTCCAATCTAATCAGAGGAACATGATGTTTTAAGTCCTCTGTGATAAATGTCAGCTCAACACTACAGATTAGTGATTTCCAACAGTGTGAAGCATGAATTTTAAAACATGCAATACCTGACTATTTAGTCATGGGCACTGACCTTTTTTCCCTTAGATTGTCAAATAAAATAATGACAACAGCCAACACAACAATACCTGTCTAGTGTGAATGCCCTGTCTTGAACCATAAATATTGAGGTCATCCAATAGAGTTACATCATATTGGTCATGATACATAATAAGATTGTGTCTCATTGGTTGATTTTTGGTACCAGAAATCCTTATATACAAATACAGGCATCTGATTTTTTTAAAAAGTCACTTTGGAGCAAAAAAGGTAAGTAATTACTATTATTATTTTTTAATCAATATAAATTAACCTATTTTTTCAGATTGGCAAAAATATATATATTTTTGGTGTGGTACAGAATTTTAGTAATTAGTTTATGTGTGCCATGAGCTGAAAAAGGTTGAAAATCACTGCTACAGATAACAGTTTCAGAGTGTAACTATTCCCTTTTGCTCAGTGTACAACTCTTCTGGAAAATGTCTGACATCCTTTTTGGGGATATATGAAAGGAAGATTTACTGTTTCTATGTGAGGTGGCTCAACATCATCTTGAAACAATAGGTCTATGAACTGACATAAATCTGGAAATTTGTGAGGGATTGAAACTTTCCATTGTGGCATCTGACACCATCCTGTTGGATACTAGCTTTCCATTTTTTAAAATATTATAATCAAATTTGCAACAGCCTAGCTAGCTCCCCATTTAGAGACATCATGATCTATTTCAATTGTCATCAATTTCTGTGCATGAGGGCATTACTATTACCATTCCATCTTCGCTATTACATTAATAATGCTTGGTGGCTAAGAATTACCACCTGGCCTCCATAATGCCAGAATCTCATAATTCACATTGGTATCATAGAGCCCATTTCCATCATAGAATTTCACACTATTGATTGCACCTACAGATAACCATCACTGAACTAAAAAGTACTAGTGTCTCCATCACTAATGCAGCCCTTAATAGAGGAGTGGCCTTTGGTCACTAAAGTCAGTTGTTGCATTTTTGAGTCTTACATTATAAATTATTCTAACCCCCTTTAGCATTCAAAGCAAGTTTAGGTATCTTTACCTTGGTTACTGTAGAAAATCAATACAACAGAGCTTCAAAAGGACATTCATATAAAGATTAGAACCAGCTCTAGGTGGCCTTGACAGAACATATAAAGTTCACAAATAAAGTACATGAAAAGAATGTGTCAAATGCATGCCACATATGATCTGTGATTTTCTTTTCCCACAAAGGACATCATTAGGACAATTGGTAGACTTTGAATAAAGTTAATATATTAGCTGAAATATTTCAATAATGTTAATTTCTTAATTTTGATAACTATAATAAAGTTTCATGAGAATGTTCTTGATTTTAGGAAATATACATGAAGTATTTAGAGTTGAGGGGCAAAATATCTCTAACTTACTCTCAAATCATTCAGAAAAAAATAAAAAATACGCATGCTTAGGAATGTGTAAAAAGAAGTTAAGATGTTGCTTGGTGCCTGATATTATTGTGAAGCTCACATAGCACCCCTTGACTTTATGTCATATGAGGAGAACAAAACCCTAATTTGTATAAGAAACTTTTTTGCGTGGATGGAGGGGAGAAAAAGCAGACAACTGTAATTGAATAACAATAAATTTTTTTTTTAAAAAGAAACTTTTTTGCACATCTTTGTTTTTCACATTACAGCCTATTGCACTTCCTAATAGCTCATGTGTTATAGATTAAATGTGATTGAGGGACACAGCCTTCTCTTAATGTACAGAGGGATATTTTTGTCCCTTAGTTCTCATTCTCTTTAGTGTCTCTAGTTGAATATGAGGACAATTAATTATATTAGGGCACCTTTATCTGGAAGGTTACAACATATTATTAATTAGAGAAATGTAGCTTAATAATTCTAATAAAAGTATCATTCCATTTTTAAAACCAAACCAAAAACTCATAAAACATAAATCAGATATCTAGATTCTATTCTGAGTATATTTCTTGGAGGTGATGGATTGGAAATTTAATCCACTTGTGTATAAACTTCATGAAATCATGGAATACTTTGTTTTTCCTCACTATTCTATCTCTAGCTCCTTCACCAATACAGGCAGAGAGCAGGTCCTCAAAAAGTTGGGTGTTTTTTTTTTGTAAAATAAAATAAAGTGGCCTATTTCACAAGTTAGTGAGCTACTTGTTATCAGAAGTACCTAAGGACCTGCTGAATGACCTCTAGGCATGGATACTGTAGAGGAGATTGCTCTATCAGGTAGAAGGTTAGGAGAAATTATTGCAAAGGTCACTTCCAACTCTTTTATGTTTAATTCTATGATAGATCTGCGATTCAGCTCAAAATAAATGACACACTTCTCAGCAAACTAATTAAGGCATGTTGTAAGAGACAAGTCCTGTCAATAAGACAGATTAGATTCAGATTTGGTGGACAACCAATCAATGAGACAGACACACCTGTACAAAGGAGAAGAATGGTGAATATCCTATTGATGAATTCCTAGCAATGCGCAGTCCAATCAACTAGACAGTTTGTCTTTGGGGGAGGGAAATTTAGAGGCTGCTTCCTTACCTCATACTGTTTGTCCTTTTTTTCTTTAAATAGAAAGCAAGTGAATATGCCAATCACAAAATTCTCCTGAAGCTTGAGATACTATGTACTCCAATAATTTTCCTTTCTTTGACATACTCTGTGTGCATCTTAAATCTTCATCTGCAGGGTTTTTGAATCTATGTTCTCAAGTAAATTGGCATGAGTTTTTGCCTTTATTTAGCAAAGTAGGGGTTATTTTGCATCATAATCCTTTCCAAGCCTGTTGCTCAAATGATTTTTGAATAGTGATCTTAGTTCCCACTATTTATTCTGCTCATTTGAAGCAGAAGTCTCTGATTAAGGCTAAGCTGCACTCTCCGCCCCCAGGATGCAAGTTTTTCTGGAAACATTGGAAGAAACATTTTAAGTACATTTTGGTTTCTACTTGTAAAAGAGACCAAGGAAAGAATTGGCCTTAAGGGCTTAAATCTACCATTGTACTATGTATTCTACCTATGTATATTCATTTTTCTCTCTTTTCTTGCCTTAATAAGTATTTTAAAAATTATTTCTTCTTTACCTTCATCAGTTTGTTAGTTATACATTATTTTATTATTTCTTAACAGTAATGCTATGGTAGTGGTACTCAAAATGTGGTCTACAGATTTCTGACAATTCTCAAGACATTTTCAAAGGTCCATGAGGTCAAGAATATTCTCATAAGAATAGTAAAAATCATTCTTCTTTTTCACTCTGTTTGTATTTTCACTGATGGGGAAAAAGCAAAAGTGGGTAGCTATAGCTGGGTTGCTCCTTTGGTTGGAGCATCATCCCATACACCAAAAGGTTGCAGGTTTGGTCTCCAGTCAGGGCATGTACCTAAGTTGCGGGCTCAATCCCCAATCGGGGGGCACGTATAGGAGGCAACAGATCAATATTTCTGTCACATCGCTAAAATTAATAAACATATCCTCAGGTAAAGAATTTAAAATAAGGAAATGGTGGGTAAAACTGCTGCTGCCTTAGCAGAAATCAAGGAAGTAGCACCGAACTGTACTGGCTCATCTTGTATTTTTTACCACCGTACACCTGAAAGGGGAGAAAGTCAGTTTCACTTAAGAATGTCCTTGATATAGCAGTTAATTTTATTAAATATTAAAACACTGATACATGTGTCTGTTTTTATGCCAGTACCATGCTGTTTTTATTACTTTGGCCTTATAGTATAGTTTGATATAGGATAGTGTGATTCCTCCAATTTTGTTCTTTCTCAGGATCTCTGTTGCTATGCAGGACGTTTTGTGATTCCATATCAAATTTTTGAAATATTTGTTCTAGTTCTGTGAAATACATCATAGGAATCTTGATAAGAATTGTGTTGAATCTATAGATTGCTTTGTGTAGTATGGACATTTTAATGCTGTTAATTCCTCCTATCCATGAACACAGTATGTGCCCAGAAATAAACCCATGTCTTTTTTAAAAAATATATTTATATATTTATTTATACTTATTTTATTTTTTAATTTTATTGTTGTTCAAGTACAGTTGTCTGCCTTTTCCCCCCACCTCTCTCCCCTACCCCAGCCATCCCCACCTCCCTCCCCTGATTCCACCTCTCCTTGGTTTTCTCCATGTGTCCTTTATAGCTGTTTCTGAAAACCCTTCAACATTTTTCCCCCATTATAGCCTCCCACCTCCCCTCTGGTTACTCTCCATTTGTTCTTAATTTCACTGTCTCGGGTTATATTTTGCTTCCTTGTTTGTTTTATTGATTAGGTTCCACTTTCAGGTGAGATCATATGCTATTTGTCTTTCACCGTCTGGCTTATTTCACTTAGCATAATGCTCTCCAGTCCCACCATGCTGCCACAAAGGGTAGGAGCTCCCTCTTTCTTTCTGCCACATAGTATTCCATTGTGTAAATGTACCATTGTTTTTTCATCCACTCATTTGCTGATGAGCACTTGGGTTGTATCTAGCACTTGGCTATTGTAAATTGTGCTGCTATGAACACTGGGGTGCATAGGTTATTTTGGATTGGTGTTTCAGGGTTCTTAGGATATAATCCTAGCAGTAGAATTGCCCTGTCAAAAGGCAGTTCCATTTTTAGTTTTCTGAGGAAATTCCATATTGTTTTACACAGTGGCTGCACCAGTCGGCATTCCCACCAACAGTGCACTAGGGTTCCCTTTTCTCCACATTCTCTACAATACTTGTTATTTATGATGGCCATTCTGACTGGTGTGAAGTGGTGTCTCATTGTGGTTTTAATTTGCATCTCTCTGATGGCTAGCGATGCTGAGCATCTTTTCATATGTGTCTGGACCCTTTGTAGGTCCTCCTTGGAGAAGTGTCTGTTCAAGTCCTTTGCCCATTTTTAATTGTTTTTTTTTGTCTTCCTAGAGTGGAGTCGTGTGAGTTCTTTATATATTTTGGAGATCAAACCCTTGTCTGAGGTATCATTGGCAAATATGTTTTCCCATACAGTTGGTTCTCTTTTCATTTGAATGCTGTTTTCTTTAGCTGTGAAGAAGCTTTTCATTTTGATGAGATCCCATTTGTTTATTCTTTCCTTTATGTCCCTTGCTCTAGGGGACATATCAATGAAAATATTGCTGTGTGCAATATCTAGATTTTCCTGCCTACGATCTCCTGAAGGACTTTTATTGATGCAGACTCTGACCAGTGGGGTCTGTGGTGTTGTAGATGTGAGGAACAAATTCACACAGACTGCAGAAGTCCTGTGGAGAAAAGGGACGGTATGGCCACTCTATGAGTGAAAGAGTGCCCCAACCCTTGCCTGGACAGGCTTTTATTGCTTTTCTGGGAGCATTACATCAAGGAAGGTCATCATTCACTATGCATAGGTTTGCTTTAGGTCATTGCCTTTTACAGATAACAAAGAAAAGTATGTTGCAACTTCAAGGGAAAAAGTGGTTGAACTGGTTACACTCAGTCCTTGGGAGGTTTAGCACAGACTTTAGGAAATTACTTCAAAGACATGCATTAAACATTTGCTGCCTTAACTAAGGGTGAGGGAGTTTTAGCAAAAGCAAGCTTCAAAGTAGCCTACATATAATGCAGGCCTGGTTCCCCATGGGAAAGCCAATCTGTGACCCTGGCTCCTGTGTGCCACTTTGCACCTATCTGTTTTCCAAACCAAACCAGGGCTGAGCTACATTCGCCACTGCCATGAGGACTGGTTCCCTATATTTTATGGTGTCACAACTTATATTTAAGTCTTTTACCCACCTTGAATTTATTTTTGTGTATGGTGTAAGTTGGTGATCAAGTTTCTTTTTTTTTTTTTTTTGCATGTAGCTGTCCAGCTCCCTGAAAACCACTTGTTGAAGAGGCTATTTTTACTCCATTTTATGCTGCTGCCCCCTTTGTGAAATATTAATTGACCATGGAGACTTGGTAAACCCACATATTTATTGTCAATATCTGACAGAGGAGGCAAGCATGTACTATGGGCTAAAGAGAGTTTATTTAATAAATGATGTTCACAATATTGGACATATATGTGCATAAAAATGAAACTAGACCATCACACATAAGAAACACATTTTCTTATGTGTTATTACATCACACATAAGAAAAAGTCCAAAATGGATGAAACAATTATATGTTAGACCGAAAACTATAAAAATCATGGAAGAAAGTATAGGTAGCAAAATCTCAGACATTGCTCATAGCAATATTTTATTAGATATATCTCCCCAGCCAGGGAAACAAAAGAAAAATAAACAAATGGAACTACATCAAACAAAAAAGTTTTTGCACAGCAAGGGAAAACATTAACAAAATAAAAAGACAACCCACAGAATGGGCAATCACATTCGCTGATACATCTGATAAGGGTTTAATATCCAAAATTTATAAAGAATTTACAAAACTCAATGCCAAAAAATCAAACAACCCAATTAAAATATGGGCAAAGGACCTGAACAGACACTTGTCCAAAGAGTACATATGAAAAAATGCTCAACATCACTACTCATCAGAGAAATTCAAATTAAAACCATATAGAGATCTCTTCTCACAAGTATCAGAGTGGCTATTATCAATAGATCAACAAACAACAAGTGCTGGAGAGGATGTGGAGAAAGGGGAACTCTTTTGCACTTTTGGTGAGAAAACGGACTGGTGTACCTCAAAAAATTGAAAATGGATCTGCCTTTTGAAACAGTGATCCCATTTCTGGGAATATTTCTGAAGTAACCCAAAACTATAATTCAGAAGAACATAAGCACCCCTATGTTCATTGCAGCATTATTTACAATTGCCAAGATGTGGAAGCAGCCCTGTGTCCATCAGTAGATGAGTGGATAAAACAACTATGGGACATTTACACGATGGAATTCTATTCAGCCATAAGAAAGAAGAAAAATTTACCATTTGCGATGGCATGGATGGTCCTGGAGAACATTATGCTAAATGAAATAGGCTGGTGAGAGAAAGATGAATCCTGTATGATTTCACTCATGTGTGGAACCTAACGAACAAACTGAACTAACAAGCAAAACAGAGACAGACTCACAGATAGAAAGCAGGGTGACAGCTAAGGAGGACAGGGTAAGAGTGGAGGGATTGAGCAAAAAGGAGAAAGGACTCATTGCTGGGGGAGGGGAGTATAAGGGAACTAAATGGTAATGGAAAAATACAATAAAATTTTTTAAAAAGTGAAAAAAAGAATTAAAAAATCAACCCTGAATGCACGTTACTTAATATTCTGTGTGACAAAACGGGAAGTACACATAAAGTACTTCTTTTTTGATATATTTATTGATTATGCTATTACAGTTGTCCCTTTTCTGCCCCTTCACTCAACTCCATCCTGCCCACCCCCTCCCTCCCACATTCCCCCCCTATAGTTCATGTCCATGGGTCATCCTTATAAGTTCTTTGGCTTCTACATTTCCTACACTATTCTTACCCTTCCCCTGTCTATTTTCCACCTATCATTTATGCTATTTATTCTCTGTACCTTTCCCCCCTCTCTCCCCTTCCCAATCCCCTATTGATAACCCTCCATGTGATCTCCATTTCTGTGGTTCTGTTTCTGTTCTAGTTGTTTGCTTAGTTTACTTTTGTTTTGGTTTTAGGTGTGGTTGTTAATAACTGTGAGTTTGCTGTCATTTTTACTGTTCACATTTTTTATCTTCTTTTTCTTAGGTAAGTCCCTTTAACATTTCATATAATAATGGCTTGGTGATGATGAACTCCTTTAACTTGACCTTATCTGAGAAGCACTTTATCTGCCCTTCCATTCTAAATGATAGCTTTGCTGGATAGAGCAATCTTTGATGTAGGCCCTTGCCTTTCATGACTTGGAATACTTCTTGCCAGTCCCTTCTTGCCTGTAAGGTCTCTTTGGAGAAATCAGCTGACAGTCTTATGGGAACCCCTTTGTAGGTAACTGTGTCCTTTTCTCTTGCTGCTTCTAAGATTCTCTCCTTATTTTTAATCTTGGGTAATGTAATTATGATGTGCCTTGGTGTGTTCCTCCTTGGGTCCAGCTTCTTTGGGACTCTCTGAGCTTCCTGGACTTCCTGCAAGTCTATTTCCTTTGCCACATTAGGGAAGTTCTCCTTCATTATGTTTTCCAATAAGTTTTCAATTTTTTGTTCTTCCTCTTCTCCTTCTAGCACCCCTATAATTCGGATGTTGGAACGTTTCAAGATGTTCTGGAGGTTCCTAAGCCTCTCCTCATTTTTCTGAATTCTTGTTTCTTCATTCTTTTGTGGTTGGATGTTTCTTTCTTCCTTGTGGTCCACACTGTTGATTTGAGTCCCAGTTTCCTTCACCTCACTATTGGTTCCCTGTACATTTTCCTTTGTTTCTCTTAGCATAGGCTTCATTTTTTCATCTACTTTTCGAACAAATTCAACCAATTCTATGAGCGTCTTGATAACCAGTGTTTCGAAGTATGCATCCGATAGGTTGGCTATCTCTTCCTCGCTTAGTTGTATTTTTTCTGGAGCTTTGAAGCGTTCTGTCATTTGGGCCATTTTTTTTTCTTTTTTTGTCTTGGCGTGTCTGTTACTTTAACGGGCGGAGCCTTAGGTGTTCACCGGCCGGGGTAAAGCTGGTTGCTGCACTGTACGTGGGGGAGGGGCTGTGGAGGAGGGGCCGAGAGGGAGCAATGGTGCCCGCTCCACTCTCCACTGGATTTCAATATTTCATTCCGCTACCCACATTCAAACTGGGCCCCTCTGGTGCTGGTTCCCGAGTGGGTGGGCTTGTGCACACTCTAGGCCCCTGTGGGTCTCTCCAACGACCTTTCCCGTGAGGCTGGGAGTCTCTCCTGCTGCCGCCCCAACCCCCACTGGCATTTTCAATCAGAGGTTTGAGGCTTTATTTCCCCGAGCTGGAGCCCTGGGTTACGTGGACTGCTTAGCTCCCCTCCGTTCCTCCCGGTTTATCTGTGCGCGAGTGTGGGGCCGAGGTGTGCTACTCGCGCTCTGCCTGCCCAGTTCTCTGCCACTCTGAGTCCGGCCCTCTCGGTTTATCTGTGCGAATGTGGGGCCACAGGGTCTGCTAGTGGTCAGACTGCCTGCCCCATTCGTCCCACACTCCGCCAGTCTCGGTCCGGCCACGGCAACTGGAGTCCTCTCCGCCCCGGCCGCCGTCTCCGCCCCTCCTACGGGTCTGGATGAATGTTTATTTTTTATTTACTTGGTGTCGGACTTCCTTGCTGTTTGATTTTCTGTCAGTTCTGGTTGTGCGAGGAGGTGCACTGTGTCCACCTACGCCGCTATCTTGGTTCTGCCCCCATAAAATACTTCTGATGCATAGTAAAGTATGATGGTTGAACCGAAGAAAAACATTGTGCATTTGTTTGAATTGCAAGTTGAACCAGCCTTGTTTTTCATAAAATGCCATTTTTATTTGTAAGAAAGAAAAACCTATGGTTCATTCATACTTTAGCATTTTGCAGATATTTGCTCAAACAATGAACATAGAGAGCCTATCATTTCAAAGGAAACATCTGGCAGTATTTATTTTCAATGGTAAAAATTCAGGGTTTCAAGGAAATTTAGAATTTGGTAAAACTGTACATACATCCATCACAGTGAGCATAAGAGCTGCCCAATACTTAAAGACTTTTGTGATGAGATTGGTAGAACTATTATCATATGTAAATTTTTGATATTGTATATTGCACGTTTTACTAAATTTATTGGGGAGATATCGATTCGCAAAACCAAAAAGGTTTCAAATGCACAACTCAAGAAACCATCATCTGCACACTGCATTGTGTGCCCACTGTCCCAAGCAAAGTCTCTTTCTTTCTCCACTTATCCCTCCCTTTAACCACCTCCACCTACCTCCACCCACCTTTGTCTCTGGCTATCCCCACACTGTTATCTATGTCTATGTGTCATGTACATAAAGTTTTGGTTAATCCCTTCACCTTCTTTCATCCACTGCCCGTATACCATCCTTTCTGACAGTTGTTATGCTGTTCCGTGTATACATGCCTCTGTTTCTATTTTGTTCATTAGAGTCCACATATATGTGAGATCATAGGGTATTTGTTTTTCTCTGACTGGCTTATTTCACTTAGCATAATAATCTCCAGTTCCATCCATGCTGTCGCAAAAGGTAAAATGTCCTTCATTTTTACAGCTGCATAGTGTCCCATTGTGTAAATGTGCCACAACTTTTTTATCCACTCATCTTCTGATGGGAAGTTGGGCTGTTTCCAGATCTTGCCTTGAAATAGACCAACATATTTTAATGTAATAGAGTATATACGAAGTTTAATGGTAAGGTTTTAGATTACACATTGTAACTAAGCTTTAAAAATAACACTTGTTGAATTTTGGTGCAGTATCTAAGGAGGATATCCAGTTATATGAAGAGCCTAATAAAATCATCTTTTTTCCAACCACATCTCTGCATAAAGTTAGATCTTTTGCATATCCTTCAACACCATCAATGTGGTCCTGGGAGAATGGCACACCAGGAGAGGGCATGGAAACTCCACACCCCTTCCCACATACCCTGCCCTATGCATCTCTTCCATCTGACTGTTCCTTAGTTATGTCCTATTATAATAAACCAGTAATCTAAATAGACTGTCAGATGTCAGCAAGATGTCAGCAAAGGAGAATCTGTACTTTCTCTCATCCAAATGATCTACATATAACTACACTGGATCAATTCTCTCTGAAAGAAATCTAGAAACTTGTTGACTGATTTCTACACATCAGGCAAATGAGACAATATCCACTTCAAAATAAGTAGACATGGCTGAGACATACTGTTGCTTTAAAATCCACCCTGGACACTGCATCTTACAATTGGAAGGTAATCCCCAACATGTAGTTTTTCCTGAAGAGCAAAGGTTGTGGAATACACTTCTAGTACCCCAACTACTAAAGCTGCCACCTGAGGGACTGACTCCCAAATTACCTGGTTTAGGGATGCAGTTGGGCTTGGCATCCACAAATCCTCCCCTGGCCACATTAAGCAAAGACAGTTTTTTAAATGGGCACACAAGGACTGCCCACAACTATCCCCACCTGGGCCTCACTGCAGAAGGAGCCAGCAGAATTTCCCATCTGCATTTCTCCAGGAAGTGGTTTGACTGCATACATTCCTCGCTGCAGCCCGAGGGTGTGTCTTCTAATAAGCCTGCATATAGCTGCTGACCGGGATTCCCTCAGGAGCCTGAAAGAGCCAGTAGGCACTGTTAATGCCTTCTACCTCTGTTGCTACAAATGAAAACAAGCTTCCAGCTTGTCCCTAGGAGAAGCTTTTCCAGATGTCTAGTGCCCCAACTTTTACAGCTGCCACCAGAGAGACAGGCCCCCACATTACCTACTTCTGGGAGCCAATGGGGCTTGACATTTGTAAGTCCTCCAGGACCACATTAAACACAGACACTTTCCATGATTACAACCTCTGGGCTTATTGCAGATGAAAGAAACAAAAACGCCCATCTCCCAGTTTCTCACTGAAAGGAATTGATCACACCCATTCTCAGCTACAACCCAAGAGTCCCACTTCTCATCAGCCTGCTTCTGTGTGCTGACTGGGATCCTCCCAGGACTTTAAAAGAGCTGCTGGGCACTTATGCCTTCTTCTTTGGACTTGCTGCAACAATGAAACCAAGCCTCCAGCTTCTTCCTGGAAGGAATTTGTCCACACATCTAGCACCCTAACAGTTATGGCTGCCAGCTGAGTGATGGGTATCCAAATCACGTAGCTCTAAGAACTGAGAGGGCTTGGCATTTATGAATCCTGTGGTGCCACATCAAACTAAGAGATGATTTTATCCCCCAGACTCAGCACAGAGCGAACAGGTAGAAAGTCAAGGCTCCCAATTTCTCCCTGGAAGAGGTTTGACTGCATACTTTTTACAGTTGCTGCATGATGGTCAAGCTTCTCTTTAGCCTGCATCTGGAAGGCTCAATGAGTGTATGCAAACTCCCTGAATCTTCTCTCCCCAACTTAGCCCGGTGATAAAACCAAGTCTCCACTCTTTCCGAAAAGGAGTTTGTTTCCACACCTGCAAAAACTCCTGAACAAAATACTACAAAACCTAATTCAACAGCACATTAACAGGATCATACACCACAATCAAGTGGGATTTATTCCTGAGATGCAAGGTTGGTTCAAAATATGCAAATTGATCAATGTGATATGCCACGTTAAAAGAACGAAAAACAAAACCACATTATCATCTCAATATACACAAAAACTACTTGACAAATTAACATTTTTTTCATGACTTAAACTCTCAGCAAATTAGGTATAGGACTAGACCTCAACTCAATAAAAGTCATATATTACAAGCCCATAGCTAACACTATACTCATTACATTCTTTTCAACAGCTGAAAGTTTTCATCTAAGATCAGGAACAAGACAATGATACCCACTCTTACCACTCCTATTCAGTATAATACTGGAAGTCCTAGTCAGGGAAATTAGGTGAGACTTATTTTTTTAAAAAAGAAGTAAAATTGTCTCTGTTTGCAGGTGACATGAATGCATACATAGATATTCCTAAAGACTACCAAAAACTGTTAGAACAATAAACAAATTAAGTAAAGTTTCAGAATACAAAATATAAGCATGTCAGGATGGCCGAGTGGTCTAAGGCGCCAGACTCAAGCTCTGCTTCCCAGAATACAAAATATATACATAAAATTCAGTTGTGTTTCTATATACTAACAAACTATATACAATAGAAATTAAGAAAAATCCCATTTAATAGCATCAAAATAATGAAATACTGAGGAATTAATGTAATTAATGAGATCTGTACTCTGAAAACTGTAACACATTGATGAAAGAAACTGAAGAAAACACAAATAAATGGAAATATATCATATGTCCATGGATTGGAAGAATTAATATTGTTAAAATGTCCATACTACTCAAAGCAATCTACTAATTCAATGTGATCCTTATCAAAATTCCAATGACATTTTTTTCACAGAAATAGAAAATACTCTAAAATGTGTCTGAAACCATAGAAAGCCCTGAATAGCTAAAGCAATCTTGAGAAAGAAAAACAAACCTGGAGGTATCAGACTTCCTGGTTTCAAACTATGCTGCAAACCTATAATAGTCAAAACAGTGTGGTACTGGAATACAAATAGACACATAGACAAAAAGTACAGAATAGAGAGCCCAGAAATAAATCCATACTATATGGTCAACTGACCTTTGACAAGGAAAGTGTGAATACACAATGATGAAAGGATAATCTCTTCAAAAAATGGTGCTGGGAACACTGGATATACACATGTAAAAGAAAGAAATTGGTATCTATCTTACACCATACACAAAAATCACCTAAAAATGGATTAAAGACTTAAATGTAAGAACTGAAACTGTAAAACTCCTAGAAGAAAACATAGAGATAAAGCTTCTTGACATTGTTTTTGACAGTGAGTTTTTGGCTATGACACCAAAAGCATAAGCAACAAAAACAAAAATAAATTAATGGGACAACATTAACTAAAAAGCCTGTGTACAGCAAAAGAAATTATCAAAAAACAAAAAGGCAGCCTACAGAATGGGGGGGGGGGACTGCAAAGCATGTATCTGATACGGGTTAATATCCAAAATATATATTTAAAAATTCATACAACTTAATAGCAAAAAGGATTAAAATATCGGCAAAGAATCTGAATAGACATTTTTCTAAAGAACACATACAAATGCCCAACAGATATATGAAAAGGTGATCAACATCACTAATTTCCAGGAAAATGCAAATCTAATACACAATGAGATTAACACCTCACACCTGTTAGGATGGCTATATCAAACTCACAAGGGAAAATAAGTGTCAGCGAGGGTGTGAAGAAAATACAACCCTTATACACTGTTGGTGGGAATGTAAATTAATACAGCCTTTAGGAAAAACAGTATAGAGGTTTTTCAAAAAATCAAAAATATAACTACCATATGATCCTACAATGTCACAATCATATATCCAAAGTAAATGAAAACATGATATTGAAGAGATATCTGCACTTTCATGTTTATTGCAGCATTATTTACAATAGCCAAGATATGGAAAATTACTTAAATGCCCATCAACAGATGAATGGATAAAAAAGTGGTATTTTTATACAGTAGAATACTGTTCAGCTTTTAAAAAGAAGGAAATCTGGCCATTAACAACATTGATGAACCTGGAGAACATTATGCTGAGTGAACTAAGCTGGACAGCTAAAGATAAATTCTACCTTTCTTATTTGTGGAATCTAAAAGCATCAAACTCATAGGACTAGAGTACAATGATTTTTTCCAAGGGATGAGGGTTGGGAGTAATTGGGAGATATTGGTGAAAAGGTACAAACTTTTAGTTATAAGATGAATAAGTTGGGGTACTTAATGGACAGCATGATGATTTTAGTTAATAATACTGCATTGTATAATTGAAATTTACTAAGAGAATATATCTTAAGCATTCCCACTACAAAAAAATGTGGTTATGTGAGGTGGTGGATGTGTTAAGTTGATCGTGGTAATCATTTCACAGTGTTAATGTATATTAAGTCATGACATTGCATACCTTTAAAAATCATATTTTACAACTTAAATGCATAGACTTTCATTTGTCAATCACACCTCAATATAGGTGTAGGAAAATAAGAACATTTTAATTATGAAATAAACATATTTGCTTCACTAAAATATTTTTAAAACTTAAAAACCAGAATGCCATGTGATGACATATATAAAGTAATGAAATAAACTGTTAACCAAATATTTTATATATCATAAAATTGTTTATTAAAAATGAGGGAGAAATTAAGCTATTTACAGATAAGTAAAAGCAAAAATCATTCATTGCTAAGTCTGCCCTACTAGAAATGCTATAAGCAATTTTTCAGTCATTAAAAAAAGATACTAGATTTTAATATGAAACCATGCAAAAATATAGAAAATATTGATAAAGGTAACTACACAGGTAAATAAAAAACCACTATTGTATTTTTAGTTTGTAATTCCTCATTTTTCTTTTTTCTTGTCTTTTTTAAAGATTTTATTTATTTATTTTTGAATAGAGAATAAGGGATGGAGAGAGGAAAACATCAGTGGTCGCCTCTCACCTGCCCCCTACTGGGCACCTGGCCTGCAACCCAGGCATGTGCCCTAACTGGGATTCGAACCAGTGACCCTTTGGTTCACAGGCTGGTGTTCAATCCACTGAGCTACACCAGCCAGGGCATGTAACTCCTTTTTTCTTTGTGACTTAAGAGAAAAATGCATAAAACAATAATTAAACATATGCAGTATTGCATCTGTAATGTATAAAGATGTAATTTGTAACAATAACAACACATGGGGGAGTGATGAATGAAAATATATAGAAGCAGAGTCATTGTAAATTACTGAAGCTAAGATCATATTAATTCAAACTGGGTTATTATAAGTTTAAGATATTAATTATAATGATCAAGGTTTTGAGTAAGAAAACACAAACAATGAAATAAATTAAAATGGCACACTACAACAAATCAACTAAATATAAAAAAAGGCAATAATCTAGGAATTGAGGAACAGAAGTCATATAGAAAAGAAATAACAAATAACAGAAGTCTTTTCTTATCAATAACTACTTTAAATATTAACAAACATTCCAATTAAAATTATGAATTTAAAATAACATATTCTATTCATATGCTGTCTACAAGGTACTCATTTCAGATTCAGTGATACAAGTAGGTTGAAGTGAAAGCATGGAAAAAGATACTCTATGCAAATAATGACCAGAAGGAGGTGGTGATGGCTATACCAATTTCATGGAAAAAAAAGACTCTAAGTGTTTTTTAAAACTGTCATAAAAGACAAAGAAATACATTGTATATTGATAACAGGACAAATCTATGAAAAACAAATAGCAACTATAAATATATACATACCTAACAGCACAGTTCCAAAATATATGAATTAATAACTGACAGAATGGAAGGGAGTAGTAGATAATTCTATAATACTAGCTGGAGATGTCAATATCCCATTTTCAATATTGAATAGAACAGCTATATATAAGATAAATAACTAGAAAACTTAACAAGTCTATAAACAAAATAGAACTAACAGACATATTCAAAACAGTTCTCCCAATAAGGAGATTATGCATTATTGTCAAGTGTAAATGAATATTCTCTAGGATAGAAGATATCTTAAGTCACAAAACAATTTTAATAAATTTTAAATGACTGAAACCATACAAAATATCTTCCACAACTACAATGGAATGGCAATAGAAATCAGTAACAGAAGGAATACTGGAAAACTCACTATGTGAAAATGAAACAACACACTTTTTGACCAATGTGTCAAAAAAGATATCACAAGAAAAATTAAAAAATTTATTGAAACAACTGGAAACAAAACACAACATATTAAAACCTATGTAATACAGTAAAAGCAGTGCTCAGAGGGAAGCTTATGATTTTGAATGCCTACATTAAAAAGAAAGAAATAGCTAAATTCAAAAACCTAATCTTATAATTTAAAGACTAGAAAACGATCAAACTAAACCCAAAACAAGCATAAGAAATGAAATAATAAATATTAGAACAAAGATAAACAAAATAGAAAAATCAAAAACAACAGAAAGGATCAACATAACCAAATGTGATCCCCTAAACATATTGACAAAATGGAGACGCTTTTATCTACACTAATGAAGAAAAAGAGACAGACAGAAATAACTATAATAAAATATGAAATTGAAGAGGAGACATTACAACTGACCTAACAGAAATAGAAAACGATTATAAGAGACTATTCTGAATAGTTGCATACCAGCAAATTAGATGACCTAGATAAATACACAAATTCCTAGAAAGAAACAAACTATCAAAACTGACTGAAAAAGAAACAAGAAATCAAATTGTACCTATAACAAGAGATTTAACTAATAATGTAAAAACTACCCACAAAGAATAGTGCAGGAAGAGTAATTGGTGAGTTTTACCAAATATTTAAAACATTAACACCAATTTTTCCCCAATTGTTCCAAAAAATAAGAGGAAAAAACATTTCCTAACTTATTTGAGGAGGTATTACCCTGATATTAAAATTAGACAACATAAAAAACTACATACCAATATCCTTTACAAGTGTAGATGCAAAAATCCTCAAAAAAACTGAATCCAGCAGCATATTAAAAGGATTATAGTACATGACTAAGTGGGATTTAACCAGGAACACAAAGGCAGTTAAACATAAGAAGTTCAGAGAATGTAATATACTACATTAATAAAATAAGGGGGAAAACACATAATTATTGTAACGGATACAAAAAATAAATGTGTCAAACTCCACCAACCTTTCATGGTAAAAACTCTCAACAAATTAGAAAAAGAAAGAAAATTCCTCTGCATGAAAAAGGGCAAAAATGAAAAACTCTCAGCTAACACCATACTCTATTTTAAAAGACTAAAACCTTTCCCTGTAAAATCAGGAATAAGACAAGAATTATCACTTTTGCCATTTGTATTCAACATTGTAGTAAAACTTCCTACTAGAGCAATTAGTTAAGAAAAAGAAATAAAATTATCCATGTTGTACAGGAAGAAATAAAACGATATCTATATGCAAAAGATACACTCTTATTAATAGAGAATCCTAAATAAGCCACAAAACCAAACTGTGCTTCTAAACAGATTTAGTAAAGTTGCAGAGTACAAATAAACATACAATATTGGCTGCATGCAATACACATTAAACACTAGCCATAAACAATCTGAAAGAGAAATTATGAAAACAATTCCATTTATTACAGCATCAAAATAATGAAATACTTAAAAATAAATTTAACCATGGAGATGCAAGGTTTATACACTGAAAATTACAAAACATTTTTGAAATAAATTAACAAAAGCCTAAATAAATGAAAATACATGCCTGTTAATGGATTAAAAGACTTGATACTATTAAGATGAAAATACTTGTATACCACAAATCGATTAACACAATTTTTTTCAATATTTCAAAGGCTTTTTCTGAAGAAGTGGAAAAGCCAATCCTAAAATTAATATGGAATTGAAAAGGATCCGAAAGAGCCAAAATAATTTTGGAAAGAATAATGTTGGAAACTCATGCTACCCTGTTTTGAAAGTTTAAAACAAACTGGAATTGCAACTAAATTATTGAACAAGCAGCCCAAATAATCAACTGAAGACCAGCTGAAGAGGAGTCTTATAAGCAAGGATTTACAGAAGAAGCAACATGGAGACTATCAGGAAGGTCAGAGATGTGAGAAAGACTGGCAGGTTCCCATAGACAGTGGCTTAGGTTCTGGAGAAATATCTCAGCTGAGAGGGGGTTCCCCCTCAGAAACGTGGGTCTTAACCTCAAGCTGGGTTCCCTGGGCCAGACCACCAGAACCAGAAAGAGGTGCCCACATAATATCTGGCTGTGAAAAGTAGCAGGGTTTCTCTATCCACCAAAGAAAGGTGAGTAGAGGCACAGGCACCCTCTTAAAGGACCAACACATTACATTTTGTTCACACCTACTCATCCTGGACTTCAGCAGAGGGAAAATGGAACTAGAGTCAGGTGAGGAGAATCTGGGGTTTTGGGCTCTGGGGAGAAAGCTGAAGGGAGAGTCACCAGGACCCCTGTGATGAGTCATTCTCCAAAACTGCAGATATCATCTTTTTAGGGTGTAGCACTCTCCTCAGAGCAGCACTAGCCATGGGGAAAGAAATAGCCCCACTGTCTGATCTCCCTCTTATCTCACCTCACCCTGTGGAATTTATTTCCTGCTGAGAAGTACAGCCAGAAGCTTTTTCAGTGACAGAGCCTAGTGGTCAGCCACTAGTGGTGGAGGCAGGCAGAGGCAGACCTGGGGTACCTTGGTCCTTTCACTGACCTACCTCCAGGCCTGGTGCTAGAAAAAGCCAGCCTTGATATACAGCAGGGGTGCCACACTCATTTCCACCAGGGGCCACATCAGCTTTGCAGTTGCCTTCAAATGGCCGAATGTAATTTCAACTCTTTAGCAGTTAAGGAGTAGTTGCATTTATATAGCCCCCCAAATTATTTCAGCCCTTTGAAGGCAACCACAAGGCTGATGTGGCCACCAGTGGAAATGAGTTTGACACCCTTGTGATACACAGCTTGGTTCTTCCCTCACAAACGCAGGCCTAAAAGAAGCAGTCAAAAACTGTGGATTGCTTTTAGCTCCAAATAGGTTGTCCAGGGTCAGTAATAGGCAGCATTTGACATTGGCCTACAGCAGAGTCCTCTCCAAGAGACTCAGAATCAAAGAGCCATAGCCAACTTCAAACAACAACAGAGCAGGATCCAATAAGCTTCCCAAGCAGCATATCCAAAGGGAAATCTCAGCAGGCACCAAACCCTGCTGAGGCAAATTCCACTTTGTGGGTCAGCACCTGCACAGCAACTCTAATGACATGGTCAGGGTTGAGCCTCACAGTCAGCCAGACTAAGGGTTGATCCCATTTATGAATGGGCCAATAGCAGTCAAGACTCAATTACAATAGGAGAGCACGTATAACCCACAAAAAAGGGCATTCCCAAAGTACCAAGCTCACATGTTAAATGGGAATGCACCACTGGACCCTACTGGACACCCACTCACTATATAAGGTCACCCCATGAAGACTGGGAGTCACAGCAGATCGATCTAATACATAGAAACAAACACAAAGAGACAGCCAAAATTTGGAGACAAAGAAACAGGCCTCAAATGAAAAAACAGTAGAAATCTTCAGAAAAAGAGCTATATCAAATGGAGGAAAGCAATTTATCTGATAAAGAGCTCAGTGTTTGTTACAAGGATTCACAACAGCATGACAAAAGGACATAGAAACCATAGAAAACAACCAGTCAGAAATGAACAGTAGAATATATGAAATAAAGAATATGCTAGAAGGAATAAACAGTAGGTTGGATGAAGCAGAGGATTGAATCAGTGATTTGTAAGACAAGATAGAAAAAAACCACCCAATCAGAGCAACAAACAAACAAAATTAATTAAAAAATAAGGATAGGCAGATCCAAGATGGCAGCAGAGTATTGGTCAGTTTCGTTCATCTGCTTTCAGACATGGACTGGATTTGAAGTCAAAACAGAGCAGAGAGTGAGTGAAAGCATCTGTGAGTGAGAGCTTATTTGGAGGAGAGTGTGGAGAGTGCACAGGACTAGCAGGAACTGGTCCTCCTGCAGGGCGTCCAGGGCTGATGGCCTGGGCTTTCCAGGCCAACCACCACCACTGCCCGGCCCAGCACTGCTGGCTGCACAGAGTCAGGGCTGCTGTAGGTCAGCTCCAGACCCATGAGCTACCCGGGTGGTAAGAGAATCTTTGGTGGGGGTGCATGCTCCAGAAACAGCACGGGGGGAACAGGCAGGCCCAAGGCTGAAGACCGCCTTACATTATAGTACAGCTGAAGAGATCTTCCCAACGCCATCCAGGAAGGATTCAGAGGGAAACTTTACCTAAAATTGTCAGGGGCCCTGTAAGCACATGGCCAGCCCTGACCATGAGAGACTATAATTTTCAGGGAGAGGGAGCACATGGAGGACAGGACCCAAAGGGACCCACACTACAACATAGGAGCCATAGAAAAACTCTTTTAAAAGGGGAACTGAGAAGCACCTGAGGCTTGGCAGTGACCCGGGCATGCAGGCCTGTGTGTGCCAGCTGCACGCAGCAGCTTTGCTAACCAAAAACTCAGATGCAGAGAATACAGTGAAGGAATGGGAGCACCAGACCCACCACAGGTCACAAGCAGAGGGCAGAGCAGAGTGGAGAATTCAGGCCAAACCTCCTGCGAGAGAGCAGCAGGCTTGGGTTTGGAAGGCAGGAGGTGTGAATGCCTGAGATTTGCTCCAGTCATCCAGAGCCTTTCACAGACACGTGAACCCAACTATACCACCTGCGGGATAACAGGCTCAGCAGAGCGGCGAGGGCAGACCCAGTGCACATTTCCTCAGACACTACTTGCTACACAGCTCCTCTGGACCTGATTTACCAAACCCAGCAGAGCAGAGAAAATAGACACAGGCACAATAAGATGCCATCTTCTCTTCTGCACAGCTGTTAAATATTCATTTCATATTTTTCAAGTTTGGGCATAATATGGCACCAGGTTTTATAATATAGTTTATTTCAAATCTCATATATTGCCCTTCCCTTCTCTTACTCCATACTACCTCTTTCCTCCTCCTTCGTATATTTGTTTTAAACTCTATTTTCTCTCTTGCTATGACTTGTTTCTATTCTGCACTCTTACTGTTGCTCCCCCCAGACTCTCAAAACCATTTGTGACTGTCATTAGTCATCTCGCATTCCTTCTCTTGTTCTTAAAATACCATTATTCTCTCTCCACCTTTATCAATCTTTGCTCACAGGTTGTGGATAATGTGGTTTTTCTTACAATTCTTCAATCTTATTTCTAGATAGTGACCATCTTTGTATTTCAAATCTCAAATTTCACTGTTCCCCTCTCCTACCACACTTTGCCTTCCCCTTGCCATTCCCTTTTCCATTTTAAATGTTAATTTTTCCCTGTCTTAGCTGGGTTTTCATCCCACACTCTTAGCATTCCTTCCCCCTTATCCTCTCAAAATAACTTCTCTTTCTGCTACACATCTCTTAAGCTCTTTTTTCTTTCCTTGTGCTCTCTTATTCCCATTCCACCCATATAACTCTTAGCTCATTGGTTGCTGATATAGCTGTGCTGGAGAATTTTCTGCAATTAGGTCCATAATATATATATTTGTGGTTGTCTCTTTTTTCTTTCACTAGATATATATAAATATATATATTTTCTTTAAATTTTGGTTTTAATCTAATACTACATGCTTCACATCTCTTACTCCATTCCACATTCTCTCCTCCCTTTTTTAATCATGAAGTAAATTTTATTTTCTTTCCCACTTTGCCTTGTCTCTATTCCCCACTCTTATTATTGCCCCTCCCTCTACCCTCAAAAAATCTCTTTTCTTTCAGTTAGCTCATATTCATTTTCCCATTCTTATAATAGCATTAATCTCCTTATACCTTTATTAATATTGGAGTATTTGCTGTTGATTGTGTAATCATGGGTGGGGGTATCTTTGTGGGTGTGGGTCTGTTTCCTGGGCTCTTTGGGTTTTGTTCTGGCAGCACCTGTACAACAGCACACATGACATGGAAGGTGCAGTGATTCTGTCAGTCAGCCAGAGGGAGGAACCCAACAAAGAATGACCCGACAACAACCAACACCCAA
This sequence comes from Desmodus rotundus, assembly GCF_022682495.2. NCBI lineage: Eukaryota > Metazoa > Chordata > Mammalia > Chiroptera > Phyllostomidae > Desmodus > Desmodus rotundus. Next base: position 19,771,450 of record NC_071400.1, on the reverse strand, counting down.
CTACAACCACAGAAAAGGTATAAATGGCATCACAAGAGCATCGGTGCAAGTGATCAAGGAGACTTCATCACTGAGTCTCAGAAGGACACACCACAAAGACAGGCAGTCAAAGCAGATCAATCTAACAAGCAGAAAAAAACAAGAAGATTCACCTAAAATGAGGAGACAAAGAAACAACCCTCAATCAAAAGGGAAAGAGGAGTTCCCAGAAAGACTGCTAAATGAAATTGAGGCAACCAAAATATCAGACATCGAGTTCATAATAATAGTTGTAACGATGCTCAAGGAGCTTGGTGAGAACTTCAAAGAACTCCAGGGAAGCTTCAAAGAACATACTGGAAAATATGCCAGCATGGAAAAGGACATAGAAACTATCAGTAAGAGTCAGGAGGAAATGAAGAATTCAATTTCTAAATTGAAGAACACAGTACAAAGAATTAAAAGCAGGTTAGATGAAGCAGAGGATCGAATCAGTGAGCTGGAGGACAAGATAGAAAAAATTCCCAGACAGAGCAACAAAATGAAAAAAGACTCAAAAACAATGAAGAGGGGTTAAGGGAACTGCAGGACAACGTGAAACATAATAATATTTGTATAATAAGGATATCAGAAGGAGATGAAGAGGAGTAAGGGATAGAAAAACTTCTCTAACTTGATGACAGGAAAAGTCACACAAGTACAGGAAGCAGAGAGGATTCCAATCAAGAAGAACCCAAAGAGGCCCACTACAAGACACACCATAATTAAAATGGCAATATTCAAAGACAGAGTATTTTAAAGGCAGCAAGGGAGAAATGGATAATAACCAAAAAGGGAGCTCCGATAAAGCTAGCAGATGATTTCTCAATAAAAACACTACAACCCAGTAGGGAATGGCAAGAAACATTCCAAATAATGAAAAGCAAAGGCCTACAACCCAGCAAGTTTCTCAATTAAAATGGAAGGGGAAATAAGGAGCTTCCCAGACAAAAGAGGGCTAAAAGAATACCCTTCCACCAAAATAGCATTGCAAGACATGCTAAAGGGACTACTTTAAGAAAATGAAACCAAAGAGTGACAGATAGGAACACAGGTACAAATGGGAAAAATGGCAATGAATAAGTACCTATCAATAATAACCTTATGTAAATGGATTAAATGCTCCAATCAAAAGACACAGGGTAGCTGAATGCATAAGAAAACATGACCTGCATATATGCTGCCTACAAGAGACCAGCCTCAGAACAAAACACCTACACAGACTGAAAGTGAAAGCATGGAAAAAATATTCCAAGCAAATGGAAAGGGAAAAAAAGCCAGTGTAGCAATATTTATATCAGACAAATATATTTTAAAACAAAGATCATAAAAAGAGACACAGAAGGTTACTTCATAATACTGAGGGGAAGAATTCATCAAGAAGACATAAACATTGTAAACATATGCACCCCACAGAGGACCACCCAAATATATAAGGAAAATCTATTCAAGAAAGATATAGACAGCAACACAATTTTAGTAGGGAATTTTAACACCCCACTGTCAAAAATGGATACATCTCCCAAACAAAATATCAACCAGGATATTGTGACATTGAACAATGCCCTGGATCAAATGGACTTAACTTATATGTACAGAACCTTTATTCCAAAAGAAGGAAAATAGACAGTCTTTTCAAATGCACATGGTACATTTTCAAAGATAGACCACATGATACGACACAAAACAAGCCTCAACAAAATCAAGAAAACTGAAATCATATCGTGTATTTTCTCAGACCACAATGGCTTGAAACTAGAAACCAACTTCAAGGAAAAAACTCAACAAGATTCAAATTCCTGGAGACTGAATGCCAGGTTATCAAACGATGAATGGAATAACAAGGATATCAAGGAAGAAATCAAAAAAGTTTCTGGAAACAAATGAAAATGAACACACAACAGTCCAAAACTTATGGGACACAGAGAAGGCAGTCTTGAGAGAGAAGTTCAGGGCAACACAGCCATACCTAAAAAAGATAGAAACATTTCAAATAAACAACCTAATCCTACAACTGCAAAAAAATGGGGTAATAGAAACAAACAAAGCCCAGAGCCAGTAGGAGGGAAATAATCAAGATCAAAGCAGAATTAAATGACATCGAGACTAAAAGAACAATTCTCAGGATCAATAAATTCAGGAGCTGGTTCTTTGAAAAACTAAACAAAATTGACAATCCTTTATTCAGACTCATCAAGGAAAAAAGAGACAGGACCCAATTAAATAAAATCAGAAATGAAAGAGGAGAAATTACAACTGATACCACAGAAATACAAAAGATTGTAGGAAATTACTATGAACAACTATATGCCATGAAATTTGAAAACCTGGAAAAATGGACAAATTTCTAGACACATATAATCTTCCATCACTGATTCAAGATGAAGCGGAAAGCCTGAATAAACCAAAAACAGCTAGTGAAATTGAAGCAGTAATCAAAAAACTCCCAGCACACAAAAGCTCTGGGCTGGAGGGATTCACAAGAGAATTTTACAAAACATTTATGGAAGAGCTAATCCCTATCCTGCTCAAACTATTCCAGAAGATCTAAGAAGAGGGAAGACTCACAAATTCTTTTTATGGGGCCAACATCATCCTAATTCTAAATCCTGATAAAGGCACAATAAAGAATACTATGGGCAAATATCGCTGATGACCATAGACACTAAAACCTCAAAAAAATTTTGCCAAACCACATCCAGCAATATGTTAAAAAGATCATACACCATGATTAATTGGGATTCATTCCAGGGATTCGGGGATGGTACATATTCACAAGTCAATAAACGTAATACATCACATAAACAACATGAAAGACAAGAAAGATCATGTCAATAGATGCAGAAAAAACATTTGAAAAGTACAGCACCCATTTATGATAAAAAGACTCAGCAAAGTGGGAGTAGGGTGAGCATACCTCAATATAATAAAGGAAATTTATGAGAAACCTACAGCCAACATCATACTAAAAACTAAAAGCTTTCCCAACATCAGGAACAACACAAGGATGTCTGCTTTCATGAGTTCTATTCAACATAATATTGGAAGTCCTAGATGCAGTGATCAGACAAGAAAAAGAAATAAAAGGCATCTAAATTGAAAAGCAGGAAGTAAAACTGTCATTGTTTGAAGATGACATGATAGTGTACATAGAAAACCCTATAGACTCCACCAGAAAACTACCTTACCTAATAAGTGAACTTGGCAAAACAGCAGGATACAAAGTCAATATTCAGAAATCAAAGGCATTTTTATCCACCAACAATGAAATATCAGAAACAGAAGTTAGTGAAAAAATCCCATTTACTAGAGCAACAAGAAAAATAAAATACGCAGGAATAATCTTTACCATGGAGGTAAAAGACCTATACTCAGAATACTTAAGAAAGACAAAAATAAGAGGAAATGTATACAGTCTTTATGGATTGGAAGAATCAACATCATTAAAATGTCCATATTACCCAAAGCAATTTATAGATTCAATGCAATCCCTATTAAAATACCAATGACATATTTCACAGATATATAAGAAATATTTCAAAATTTTATATGGAACAAAAAATGATCCTGGATAGCCTCAGCAATTTTGAGAAAGAAGAACAAAGTAGGAGGGATCACAATACCTGATACTGAACTATATTATAAGGCCACTGTAAACAAAACAGTCTGGTACTGGCATAAGAACAGACACATAGATCCACGGAACAGAATAGAGAGTCCAGAAATAAAACTAAGTCTCTATGGTCAATTAATATTTTACAAAGGGGGCAGGAGCATAAAATGGAGTAAAAATAGTCTATTCAATAAAAGGTCTTGGGAGATCTGGACAGGTACATGCAAAACAATTGAAACTAGACCTCCAACTTACACCATACACAAAAATAAACTCAAGATGGATAAAAGACTTAAATATAAATCATGACACCATAAAAGTCCAAGAGGAGAACATAGGCAGGAAAATTTCAGATATCCTATGAAGCAATATTTTCACTGATATATCCCCTAGGACAAGGGAAATAAAGGAAAGAATAAACAAATGGGACTACATCACATTAAAAAAGCTTCTGCATGGCTAAAGAAAACATCAGCACAATAAAAAGGGAACCAACTATATGGGAAAACATATTTGCTAATGATACCTCAGACAAGGGTTTGATCTCCAAAATATATAAAGAACTCACAGGACTCCACTCCAGGAAGACAAACAATCCAATTAATAAATTTGCAAAGGACCTGAACAGACACTTCTCCAAGGAGGACATACAGAGGGCCCAGAGACATATGAAAGAATGCTCAACATCACTAGTAATTAGAGAGATACAAATTAAAACCACAATAAGATATCACTTCACACCATTCAGAATCACCATCATTAACAAATCAATATACAAGTTCTGGCAAAGTTGTGGAGAAAAGGGAAGCCTTGTACATTGTTGGTGGGAACGCAGACAGGTGCAGCCACTGTGGAAAACAGTATGGAATTTCCGAAAAAAACTGAACATGGAACTGCCTTATGATCCTGGTGATTTCACTGCTGGGATTATACTCTAAGAATCCTGAAACACCAATCCAAAAGAAGTTATGCACCCCAATGTTCACAGCAGCGTTATTTATAGTACCCAAGTGCTGGAAACAGCTTAAGTGCCCATCAGTATATGAGTGGATCAGAAAAACTATGGTACATTTAACACAATGCAATACTATGCAAAAGAAAGAAAGAAAGAACTACTCTTTGCAACAGCATGGATGGAATGGACAGTATTGTGCTAAGTGAAATAAGCCAGGCGGTGAAAGACAAATAACATATGATGACATGTATAAATGGAACCTAATTAACAAAACAAACAAATGAGCAAAAAAGAACTAGAGACATGGAAATGAAGAACAAACCAAAATGAAGAGACATGGAAATGAAGAACTAGAGACATGGAAATGAAGAACATTCCTCCCAAAGACAAGAGGGAATGGGGGAGGGGGAGTATGGAAGGAAGTTGGGGGAGGATGAAGGAAAATGTACAAAGAACCCATGGGCAAGGACAATGGGTTGGGGATTGTCTTTGGGAGTGGGGGTTGGACGCGGCAGGGGAAAACAATGGGAGGAAAAATGGGGCCAACTATAACTGAACAACAATAAAAAAATAAAATTAGAATGGTGAAAAAAATCACGACAGTTTAAGGGAGGTTTTTTTGCTGATTGTATTTTTAAAAATTTATTCTTTAAATATATTTCATTGAGTATGTTATTACAGTTATCCCATTTTCCCCCTTTACTGCTCTCCACCTTGAACACCCCCTCCGACCAGCATTCCCCCACCTTAGTTCATGTCCATGGGTCATACATATAAGTTCTTTGGCTTCTACATTTCCTATAATATTCTTAACCTCCCCCTGTCTATTTTCTACCTACCATTTATGCTACTTATTCCCTGTACCTTTTCCCCCATTACCCCCATCCCTTCCCTGCTGGTAACGCTCCATGTGGTCTCCATTTCTGTGATTCTGTTCCTGTTCTACTTGTTTGTTTAGTTTGTTTTTGTTTTCTTTTTTTAGGCTTGGTTGTTGATAGTTGTGAGTTTGTTGTCATCTTACTATTCATATTTTTTATCTTTTTCTTAGATAACTCCCTTTAACATTTCATATAATAAGGGCTTGGTGATGATGAACTCCTTTAACTTGACCTTATCTGGGAAGCACTTTATCTGCCCTTCCATTCTGAATGATAGCTTTCCTGGAGAGAGTAGTGTTGGATGTAGATCCTTACCTTTCATGACTTCAAATATTTCTTTGCAGCTCCTTCTTGCCTGCAAGGTTTCTTTTGAGAAATCAGCTGATAGTCTTATGGGAAATCCTTTGTAGGTAACTCTCTCCTTTCCTCTTGCTTCTTTTAGGATTCTCTCTTTATATTTAAGTTTTGGTAACTTAATGATTATGTGTCTTGGTGTATTCTTGTTTGGGTCCAACTTCTTTGGGACTCTCTGGGCTTCCTGGACTTCCTGGAAGTCTATTTCCTTTGCCAGATTGGGGAAGTTCTCTTTCATTATTTTTTCAAATAAGTTTTCCATTTCTTGCTCATCCTCTTCTCCTTCTGGGACCTCTATGATTCAGATGTTGAAACGTTTAAAGTCGTACTGGAGATCCCTAAGCCTCTGCTCATTTTTTTGAATTCTTGTTTCTTCATTCTGTTCTGCTTGAATGTTTATTTCTTCCTTCTGGTCCAAAACATTGATTTGAGTCCTGATTACCTTCCCGTCACTGTTGGTTCCCTGTACATTTTCCTTTATTTCACTTTTCATAGCCTTCACTTTTCCCTCTATTTTGCAACCATACTCAACCAAATCTGTGAACATCCTTATTACCAGTGTTTTGAACTGGGCATCTGATAGGTTAGCTATCTCTTCGTTGTTTAATTGTAATTTTTCTGGAGCTTTGATCTGTTCTTTCATTTGGGCCATTTTTTTTTTTTTTTTTGGTCTGGGCATGCCTGTTACGTAGTAGGGGGCAGAGCCTTAGGTATTCACCAGTGCATGGCAACCCATGCTACTGAGTAGTGGCACTGTATGTGGGGGATGGGTCCCACAGGGAACAATGGCACTTGTTCAGCTCTCTGCTGGCTTTCAGTCAGTGCCCTCACTACCCACAAGCAAATTGGGCTCTTCTGGTGCTGATTCCCAGGTGGGTGGTTTTGTGTATGTTCTATGACTCTGTGGGTCTCTCCAAAGAAATCTGCTGTGAGGCTGGGACTTTCTCCCACTGCCTCAACCCCCACAGGTTTTTTAAGTCAGAGGTTTTGAGGCTTCATTTCCCTCACACTGGAGCCTTGGGTTACACAGTCTGTCTCGCTCCCCAGTTGTTCCTTCCTGTTTATCTGCATGAAAATGTAGGACCACCTGCTTTGCTAGCCGCTGCCTCACCTGGTCCACCAGCTACCACCTTGCTGTGAATCCTCTCTGTACAGCTGCCCATCTCAGTCCCTCCTACCAGTCTGGATGAATGTTTCCTCTTTAACTCCTTGCTTGTCAGACTTCCTTACAGTTTGATTATCTGTCAGTTCTGGTGGTTTTTTGTTTTTAAATTTGTTGTTGTATTTCTTTTGGTTGTGTGAGGAGGCATGGTGTATCTATCTATGCATCCATCTTGGCTGGAAGTCTTAAGCGAGTTTTGGGACAACATGAAGCATAACAACATCTACATCATAAAGTCCCAGAAGGAGAAGAAAGCCAGAGATCAAGAACCTATTTAAAGAAATAATGGAAATGTTCATAACATGGTGAAGGAAAAGACATACAAGTCCAGGAAGAGCATAGAGTCCCAAACAAGATGGACTCAATAAGGCCCACAACAAGACATATCATAATTAAAATGGCAAATGTTAAGGACAAAGAGGGGGTCTTAAAAGCAGCAAGAGAAAGAGAGTTAGTTACCCTCAAGGGAACTGCCATAAGACTATCGGTTGATATTTATACAGAAACATATCAGGCCAGAAGGAATTGGCATGAAATATTCAAAGTGATGAAAGGGAAGGACCTATAACCAAGACTACTTTATTCATCAAGCCTATTTTTATAATTGAAGGAGAAATAAAGAGCTTTCTAGACAAGAAAAAGCCAAATAGTTTCTTACCACCAAACTCATATTATAAAAAAATGTTAAAGGGCCTGATTTAAGAAGAAAAAAACAACAGAGGAACATAGTTAAAAGAATAAATATCAAAAAATCTGTGCCTACAAGTAATCGGTTTAATATAAATGGTTTAAATGCTCCAATCAAAAGACATTGCATATCTGAATGGATAAGAAAAAAAGACCCAGCCCTGGCTGGGTAGCTCAGTTTGTTGGAGAATGCACCAAAAGTTTGTGAGTTTGATCCCCAGTCAGGGCACATACCTAGGTTGCAAGTTCAATCCTTAGAGTGCATAAGGGAGGCAACCTATTGATGTTTCTCTTTCACATATTTCACTCTGTCTTTCTGTCTCTATCTCCCTATCTCCCTCCCTCTCACTGTAAATGCAATAAAAACATATCCTTGGGTGAGGATTTAAAATAAATAGAAAACAAAACCCATATATGTGTTGTCTTCAAGAGACCCACCTCAGAATGAAAGTTACACACAGACTAAAAGTAAAGGATGGGAAAAGATACTTCATGAAAATAGAAAAAAATCCTGCAGTGCCAATACTTATATCTGGCTAAACAGACTTTAAAACAAAGGCTATAGTAAGAGACAAAGGACACTACAGATGATACTGGGTGCATTCAACTTGATATGTCCATAGACTTAGGGTGGTAAAGCAAAATATGATGTACAGATGATGTATTGTAAAATTGTATACCTGAAACCTATATAACTGTACTAACCAATGTCACTCCAATAAATTCAATAAATAAAAAAGAAGTACACTATCTAATGATACAGGGAGCAATTCAACAATAGGATATAACCCTTCTTAACCTTTAAATTATACTACCCAATAGTCAGTAACTGAGCAGGCCATGTATGCCTCCTAGTTACCACAAGAGTGCCAAAGTACATACCATGGGGAATTCCTGAAATCCATAGAAACAAGCTCTGTGTTTTGATGGCATTACTAATCTACTTTAAGCAATAGGAATGTATATTTCATAGATAATGGGACTACGTAAGTATATTTTGCTGACATTCACACTACATTTCCTAGTTGGATAGGTTCAGAAATAGAAATTCTTGAAATGGATTTAAGGGAGACACTGACTTCTCACCTTTAGTCAACAAAGTGAACCTTTATCTCTCTAATTTATAAAAGATCAGTGACTAAGAGAGAAAATTCTAATCTTATGGTTTAGATCAGCTAAAGTGTGATATACTGTACTGCTGGATCCATGGACAGATAGTCCCAGAAGATAATCTCCTTGTAACCTGGAGCATGCACTATTCTTTGCACTTTCAGCAGTGAATGGAGGCAGCTTTACTCTAAATCTCCAGACACTGCACATGGACATGGTATTGCCATTCTCATGTTTAACACTCCATTGACTCAAATTTATGACTACACATAGAAGGAAAGAAAGAAGTAAGGAAAGTGAGAAGGAAATTAATCATTGCTGAGTTCTAGCATTATGCTAGGTATTTTATCTTCTCTCATTTAATGAAGTAAGTCTTGTATCCGATTTAAAGATAAAGAAACTGAGGCTACTCATTGGTTTGCTCAGGGTCACCAAGTAGCAGAGACATGAATAATGTCTGCATTTATCAATTTCAAAGCCTGTATGTTCTCAATATTGTCTTTGAAGGAGCCTGAAATCACAATAGATCCAATTCCCTCATTTTAAAAATGCACAAGTTGAGGCCCAGAGCATGAATTGCCTTGTCCAAAGTTACAGGTTCAACTAACCTTGTGGGTAAATACACTCTAAGGAAGCAGAGTAAGGATCTTAGAAATCCCTACAGGGCCCTATGAAGTAGAAAAATTTGCTGTCCCCTTCAGAGGTTGCACTTCACTCTCCTTGGACACTGGGGTAGAGTGGAAACAACAGCAGTATCTGGAAGTTCTTTGGAAAGAGTTTTTCACAGCATCACAATGAACATTTTCCCTATATGAGTCACAGGCTACTATTTTCCCATTTTCTGAAGGAAAAAAGACATTGTGTGCCTGGAATCAAATTTTAACTAGATAGTCCTATCTAAACTGAATTGTAAGCTGTGGGCAGCTCTGAAAGTCCAGGGCAATGAATGTCTAAGCTGGCCTTCACTCCTAGCCTGGGAGAGACAGAAATGAAAATGGCGGAATGTCCTTTCTCATTTCTCATCCCACATGTGTAGTCTTAGACTGAAACCCAAGGATTATGTCTGGGGCTGGCCTAAGAAGAAAGAATGGAGAGCTCTCCAAATCAGGAGGAAGAACAGCCCACTGGTATGGATCGGGGGGGGGGGGGGTAGAGCTAGGTGAGTAGAACAGAAATTCTATGGTCTGAACATAATCAGTGTGACCTGAGCTAAACTGAGGGAAGTCAGAAGACACGCTTGTAACTGTTTAAAATGGATTTCCTCTGTTATCCCATTCCTCTGGCCAAGAGTAGTGAAAAAGATTGCCCTCCAGTACTAGCCTGATGCAGACAGGCTAGTACTGGAGAGGAAAAAAAAGAGGCCAAAATTCAAAGCTATGTGGTCTTTTGTGGAGGAACCTCTGTAACCTCGGATGGTGGCAAGAGAACATTAACTGCAAGGGATCCTAGATTTAAGCAATCCCATGTCCAAAGGATCAGGGAGGCAGGCCTCTGCTGTCAGGTCGTCTCAATAATTCAGATACTGGGCATTGTGTTGTTTCACTTCCCCAAGACTGATTTGGAACCATAGACCACCACAAACATGTGGAGGGGTCATTCTAAACCTTCTAGAATAGTCATTTGTAAACTAATGCTTCTTTTTAATAATTAAAATTAACTCCTCCCATTATCCTGAAGTGAAAAACAGGTCATTCAACCTACCTCCACATGTAATTTTTTAAAAAATGTCTTATGATGTAAAGGAGGAAAAAAAGGAAAAGCAATTTATTATAGAACAATATTTATTTCTATATGTAAAGGACTCAGAAGAGACAAACATGCTCCAACAAACACCCAAAACTTCTAGCAGGCAGTACTAGGCCCTGTTAAGAACCACTGCTCTGCAGTGACCTCAGTTCTCACATGGGAAAACTGGATGCCAAAGAAAGAGAGGATCAAATCATGCTGCCTTTCTTTTGCTGGGTCATTGCAGCTTTTTTAGTGAAGTTCACTTAGAGTTTCCAATCAGAAATGTTCTGGAACTCCAAGCCTAACACCAGAAAGCCCATGCTCTCTTTGGTAACTCTTGTTACCATATAGCCCAGGGATCAAATGCATAGGGTTTGGAGTTGAAAATATTTCAATTTTGGCTGTTGCTCAGCAATTATGTGACCCTATGGCAGATACTGACGTCTCTGACTCTGACTCATATGTAAATTGGAGATAAACTAGTACCTACTCCATAGAATTAGTGAAATACAGGGTCCTGCAGAAGTAAGGCCTGCTTGAGTATTGTTGGAAGGACAATAATATGAGTGTAATAATTTATAGTTATAAGTTGAACATTTCACTTAAAATGTCACATGGTGTGCTTCATTAAATGTGATATTGTTATGTTACAGAATTATATGCTTATGGATTTGTAATAAAATATTTTGTAAGAAAGGGGCATTATTTGTGCCAGACCCTGTAAATAAAAAGGCCTTGATACACAGCAAACCTCAATAAGTGATAGTTATTACCATTAAAATTTGTAGTACCATTAACTGCTTCCAGCACTGTTAATGCAATTGTTATCACTCCATTACTGCTGTTGCTGCCAACACAACTGGTACAGAGGACCCAAATGGGGGGCATCTCTTTTTTTCAGTAACATTATCTTGACCAGCCTAATGTGATCCATTCTTATATGCATACTATCCTGTATTAGGAAATGTATTATGACTATTTGGGTTTTGTTCTTTCTTTTGCTGTGACATAAAATCCAAACATCAGGCCAGAGGGCATAATGCTGCCCTCCAGTATCCTATTAATTGCATGTTTCAATGCCCCCAAACTGGTATCAAAGGAAGGAACCCAAGGGACCTTTCCAACTTTCAAGTGAGTTCCTGTCAACCTCCAGTGTTGGAACACTCTTTGTCTTCCATTCTTTGTTTACATTTTTAGTCCTGCTGTGCTGAGAACCTTCACCATTTATCCCAAGAGGCTATGTGTCCTTAAACAAATCAGACTCCTGGTAGTTTCCCTTCTTACCACAAAGTTCCCAAAATAGAAAATTAGATTAGTCCCCATTGTGACCCTTGTCTCAGTCATTTGGATAAGCCCTATGATTCCCTTCAACAATAATGATTCTCTGATTTGGGGCATAGCCAGCTTGCAAGTCTGCCAAGCTCACACTCACCAGTCTGGAGTCTCAAAACAGTGGGGGAAGAAGAGGTAGAGTTAGGTATACATAGAAGCCTTGGACCTTGGCAAACAATTGACTTCCACAAAGCAACTATGTCTCTCACACAGCTGTTGAAGACACCTGAACACACTCTCTTCCCCCACCTTTTGGCCCCTCAAGTAAAAACACTTTTCCCCAACAACTAATATAAACAAGGACTCTTGGGAAGTGTTTGTAAGGAGTATGTATGGGGGAGGGGTACTACGTTTTGTCCTTTCCAATTTATGCTGAGTTTAGTTACTTGCATGAATTTTGTATCTTTTCATATTACTATACTTTTAAGGCCCTGATAGATTAAAACTATTTTTTCAACATGATTTTTCAAGTTTCTTTTTCAGAGCTCTGAGAAAATCACACTATTTAAGTAGCCCTCAGGGTATCTGCCATCTTCCTGCTGAAGATTGCTCTGTAATAGTTCAATTATGCATACACACACACACATACACACCTCCCAGCATAAAGCCATAATTCTCATGCCATATGCAAAAGCAGCTTTTCTGAACTCTTATGAACTCTCCAAAAAAAGAATATCAAAAGTCACTTTTTTTCTTAGGGTTTTGGGAGTGGATGGATTGAGCAAAAAAGGGAAAAAAGAACTCATGGACATGGACAACAGCGTGGTAATTGTGAGGGAGGGGGAAGGGGGAGGTGGATGAAGGTATGGGGGAATAAATGGTGATGGAAAAATAAATAAACAAAAAATTAAAAAGAGCATGTCCAACAAAAACTCACTTTTTTTTTACATTTCAAATATGCAATTCACCATTACTAGAACCCATCAAGCATGCACCATTACATATATTTCAACTGAGCATTTTGAATATAATTTTTCTGTCAATAGAAATGTATGAAATCAAAGAGAAATAAGCTGGGATACATTATACAAGTACGTGTGCACACAGGTACACAAATGCACACACACCAAAACATGACCTGAATTTTGTCCCAATGTAACTCAGAACTGCTTGGGAGAATGTTTAAAAACAGAGTTAAACTTAGTGTGAATAGCACTTGAGTGACCAGAAGGAGAACAAAACTGTAAAGTCAAGATTCCACTGAGTTTTGTAAAATCAGGCAATCAACAAAATATTGAAGAAGATAAGGGTAGGAGATGGAGGATTTGGCTCCTTTAAATCCACTTAAGCCACAGAACAGTACACGCTGCTTTCATTACTGCACTGTCCATCTCTAATCACATCATTCTTCCATGCTCTCTCCAACCCTCCTTATAGTGCCTGAACTGGTTTGTCACCCTTCCTGCAACATCTAATCACTCAGTACCTCCCATTACATTTGAATCATGACCACATGACTTAGTCACATAAACCTCCCTTCATAAGTCACATTCCGTGTTCAGCTAATTTAATGGTGCCCTTGGACTCTTCCTTTCATGAGTTTCAGCTAAGCTCATATCAACAATTTGAATTCCTGGCTATGGGAAGCAGCAGCCCAGCATGACAGTAAAGAGTTCAGGCTCTGGAGTCAGACAGAGCTGGATTTGAAGCCTCAGTTTTATTTTCTGAAAAACGGAGATTATAATAGCACTCAGATCACAGGATTGTTGTAAAGATAATGATAGTACCCTTGTGAAGTGTCTGGCCCAGTGTAGGCATTCAGTAAATATTAACCATCATCAGTTTCATCAACATCGTCATCATAATCATCATCATTCCTACTTCCACTCTGATGAAACTGTCTAGATGACTTTTATACAGAAAGCTACTTCTGTTTAACTCTGAAACATACCACTCTGAACATCCATGGAAGTGAAGAAGCTTCTTTTTTCCCTTTGATTGTAAGACTGTAGATTTCTTTTAGTTGCTATCCTATACTCCAAATCTTCCATAAATGTGCACATTAACTCCAGAAATTTTCTGACAGTTACATGCTTGCTGCATGACTGCAGAGTTGTGGAGAACAGGTTCTGGCCCTTGAGATACTGTAGTGAAAGGTAAGCACTGCCTCTCACTAAGACCACATGCAGTGGGAAAGTCTCTCAAAGAGACATTGGTACACTATTAAGAAGGATAATATGCTGGATAGCCAAACCATGACAAATGTTTACTACACTGATGAGTGTAGTGTGAAAACTACTGACCTAGACCTTATTTAGTAAGACAAATCTTAATAAGTGTTGGCCAACTTCCCCGTTATCCCAACACCCCCCATCCACACTTAAGAAGAGTAGCATAGCAACAGTCATCAAATTCCAGGACACTGTATTGGTCCAAACTTGGAGTTTCAAGAGTCTATGTCCTTTTGGGGATCGACTCTACAGGAAATCTGCTTCCATGATGTTAGACAGCTATCAGCCCTGTTTTCTTTGTCTCCTCAGCCTCTCTCTTTTGGCTTCATTCATTCCATGAAGTAAGAAGACATAAAGAGTGCAGGCACACAGAAAGAGCAGGGTGAGTGGACTACGAATAGGGGGAAAAGTCCTTGCTCTGATTCTCTGCTTTTCTTTTTCCATCTTTTCCCCTAAGATCATCCTCAATTATTAGATATTACTACTCCGACAGCAAGAAAAAAAAAAACAAACAAACATGTTAGCCAGTGGGAAGTAGACTAAAAGATTATGGCAAGAAAGCCAGAATCAGAGCTTAGTCTAAACCTTAGCCCAGCAGCCTTGCATCCCATGGAATTAAAGCCCATTTGAGCTCCTCTTGATATAACAGGTCTTGTTGTAGTTCCATCTATGTTCCTTTGACTTTTCCACATGCTCAGACCAATTTCCAACAGCCAGTATCTGCATGACTGCTTGAGGGCCTTTTTCCCAACAACTAAAGATTTCTGCACTGTCTACTTATGCAACAATATAAAAAGGGCTAATTAATTAACATCCCCCAGGAGTAATGAGATGTGGCTCATACATTTATGTATAAATATTTCAGCTCCCTTGCCCATTGGGTGGGATAATTCTGAAGTTTATGTGTTGTATGTGAAGTTTATGTATTTTTTCAGAATTTCCCCATATAATTTTCAGTCCATTACTGTGAAAGCTGGCGTATTACCACACAGTTTATTGACTGCCTTCATTTCCTTTATAAATATAGCTAATTCCCTTACAATTATTACCTGTAATTCCCAAACAAACCACTTTTATTCAGTTAGCTTTGTCTCAGGGCCTAATTCCTGGAGAATTCAAGCTAAGATTGCATGATTTTCCTTGAATCAGTTAATAAAAATGCATGAATGAGACAGACTCTTTCCCAAAGTATTTTGCTATTTTGTCTTACAATTTTCAATATAATAACCCTTTGGTTCTTAAATCATAGCCTAATGAGGACTTACTACCAAATGAAACATACAGAGAATAATTATAGATGGGATATAGTATAATATACTTAAATAATTTTCTCTTGAGAATATCAATCTTCTAAATGAAAGGGATGTGGAAAATCAGAATTTTACTATGGAGTGGGAATGTTGGGATCAAGGGTCATTTTCACATTGGAAAATTAATGAGACTAGGAAAAGCTACTCTTGATCACTAAAAAATGTAAATATTCTCAGAATAATCCAAATAAATACACAAATGCTTGCCAAGATTTCTCTGAAAAACTTGTTTGGAAAATTTAAGGATAAAGATTTCTGAAACAGAGTGAATACAATTAAAAAGAAAGTATAAACAGAACAATATGCTATCAGCTTCAACAATAGATGAATGACAAAAATCAAAAACAAAAATAAAACTGTCATTTTTGAGCATTTACTTAAGTATAGACAGTTTGATAAATATTTTATGGACATTATTTCATTTACCGGTAATCCACACAATAACTCTTAAAAGTATTATTTTTATCCTCATATTACACATGAGGAAACTGAGGAACAGAAAGGTCAAGTATCCCTGGCTGGTGTGGCTCAGTGGATTGAGTGCCGGCCTGTGAACCAAAGGGTCGCCAGTTCTATTCCTAGTCAGGGCACATGCCTAGATTGTGGGCCAGGTCCCCAGTACAGGGCACATGAGAGGCAACCACACACTGATTTTTCCCTCCCTCTCTTTCTCCCTCCCTTCCCCTCTGTGTAAATAAATAAATAAATAAATAAATAAATAAATAAATAAAATCTTTAAAAAAATAGAATGGTCAAGTCACTCTTTGGGGTCACACAACTAGTAAATGGTATAGATAGGATTTGAAACCATCTTTTTTCAACTCCAAATTGGATGCATTTTCCAATTTACCTCTCTGTTTCTCATTCACATACATTTTTAGTATCTGCACCTTGTATTTTTTATGTGTTTATGACTTTCAATAAAGATGAATTGTAAAATGTATAGCTAAATGCAATATAATGTTTAAATTTTATAATAATTTAAACTAACTACATGCAAATAAATTCAGTCATGAGGAAAAAATGCTTAGTCAGATTATGTGTCTGATCTGGCATTCATAAATTATAGTTGTCATATTCATAATGAGTCACACATCAGCACATCATCAGATGTGTAGACTCTATATACTTTACTTTCTGACAGAATCAAATCTGGCATGGTTTACGCTCTTTATATGGCTTTTAAGTTCCAAATTATCACATTCCTGATTCAAAAACTAGCAGAGTGCCTTGCATATAGTAGGCACTCAATAAATTAATTGAATTGAGTCCCAAGTTTCCTTTCGATTGGTTTTCAGGCCCAAAGCCCTCGCTTAAGCTTAAAACTGTAATCATCCAATCACAAGGATTTGAGGTAATTGCTTTTTTCCCTTTGAAGTCAATGATGAGAAACTCTTTCCTTGACCCCTGACCCCCAGCCCTGGACAATTTTCAAGGTGTCCTGGGTCTTGAAGCTTGATTCCTAGGTCCTCAGGTTTCTATCTCCTCCTGTTCCGGGCACTGACAACAGATCCTACCTATTCCTCAGAAGTGCTCCATGCCTTCCTGTCTCTTTGCCTTTGTTCACAGTATTCCCTTGGTCTGGGATACCTCCCTCCCTCCCCCATGTCTTGGCTTCTGCCTGGCTCTTGTCTCAGATTCCTGAACCTTGCGTGAACTAGGTGCAGATGTAATTCCAGCCCTAGGCTCCAGTCCCTGCTCTCCAGACCAGCTGGGAGTACTTATTTCAGTGTCCTAGGGTCTCCAACCTTGACCTTGCCCCTCAAATATGGTAGCTGGCCAGTATGAGCCTGGTAATGAGGCACAGAGCACTGGGAGATCAACACCAGTATGTCTATCTCAGCTGGAAGCCTGGTTTCCAGCACGTGCCTGCAAATATCTAACCTATTTTCATTCTGCCTTTTTTTAAGTTCTTTCAACACAGCAGGTTCCCCCAAATGATTTCAGAGCACATAGAAAGAACCCTGCCCTCATCAGTCCATAAGTTAAATGGCAAGTCAGTCCTGTAAGTAGGATCCTGGCTTTTTGTAAGGTTTAGCTGCTTGTAGACACATGCAGCCCCATAGCATACTCCCACAGAGACACATGGCCCAGACAAGAGGTGATAAGATGAGTATTGATGTGGATTGTACACCTCTAGATACATGATTCTATTTGAAAGGGAAACTAGACTCTTGGTGAGAGTCCTGTTGACTCCATCAAGGAGAGAGCAGTGATGGGATGTATTGAAATGAGGGTCCCACTGGCTATTTAGAAAATGCAGTTGGGCTGAACCAACCCAGCACTTGCCATATATTATAAAAAAACTTTCACACTCTCTTCTTTTATTGTCTTCAGAAAACTGAGCATGTTTTACATATACTTGTGGAATATAAAAGAGCAAATTACTTCTGTGTTTGCCTGAAGTACATTTTCACTCATGGTTAATAAAAGATAAGTCCAAGACCTCCTTCCAGCTACACTTGCACCTTTAGCTGGAAATGAAAGCTCCAGGTGGTTGGAACTGCAATTCTCCCTGTTAATGGGCCAGCCTAGTCAAGCACAGGGACTCCTTCCCATTATCATGCCCTTGTAGAAGTACGCATCATTGTTTGCCTGGATGCTTATTGTTTTGTAACTGCTTAACCCTGTCCACCATTGTCTCCCCTCCTCACCAACTCTTCAACCCCCTACAGTCCTCATCATAGTCCAAACTTCTACCAATACTACTTAAAACTATAATAACACATATATAATGATTGTTTTCATCCCTATAAAGCATTTCTACATGTAAAAAGATTGCCCACTGATTTTGTTCCCAACATGTTGGCATTTTTGTTCAATAGTCAAATCCCATTTGTTAATGCTACCTTACTCTATTCATTGAAAATACCATGGGGCCATGTTTCCTAAAGCATCTCTTCACATAGTAATGGATAACCCAAATTGGATTAGTTTATTTAGCAAGGGTGTCAGCTCTTCTCAGGCCCTTCCATTTTAAGTTACCGTTCTTAAAAAAAGTGAAGATCCCTTTGAATAATCTGAGATGTGTGAAATAAGGTTAGTCACAGGATTTCCTGCCACCACAGCTCACAAACAAACTTTCCTCACTTCCTCTTTTTTAAAGTTCAATTTAGGCACACTGATCTAGTTGCTTTTGTTTTAATGGATACAGTCTCCACCCTGTTACCAATGGTTAAAAGGGTTGACGGACATTCTCTCAATATCTCTCTGTCTCTCTCTGTCACTGTCTCTCTCTGTCTCTCTCTTTCTCACACACACAAGATGGTATACTAAAATGATAGACATTATATCCATCAGAAACAGACACAGAAAAACCAAGTTTCCTCCAGCTTTGGCTTCTTCTTCTGTCTTAAAGGCATTGTTATCTGTCTTTCAATCCACAAAATTTATCATACTAGCCCTTCTCTTGCTATCATCCTCTTCCCACCTCCCCAGGTGCTTATGTTGTTATCTGCCACAGAGTTCCAGGCTTTAAAGATTTCTTAGCCTCCTGCAAATTCCCTCTCTCTCTCTCTCTTCTCTCTCCCATGTAACCTCATCCCACGTACATCTCCCCACAAAACAAATTTTTCTACACCATCCTCATGAAAAGCAGTGAGTTCAGCTGACCTGTGACCTTCTTGAAGGGAGGGATTAGGTCTTATACATATGTGCACCCCTTAGCATTTTGCCTGGCCCTTAATGCTTCTTGAATAAATGAAGACAAAACAAGTGAATCAGATAAAGTCATTCCTCCCAGGTAAGGGGGTGAGGAGAGGTATAAGAGGGTAAAGGGGGAATAAATGGTGATGGAAGGAGATTTGAGTTGGAGTGGTAAACACACAACACAGTATACAGATGGTACATTATACAATTGTACACCCGAAACCTATATTATAATATTAACCTATGTCACCAGTAAATTCAATAAGTAAATAAAAATAAAATAAAATAAAATAAAATAAAATAAAATAAAATAAAATAATGTCTGTTTCTACAACACCATAAGAGATAGACTCTAATGGTGAAAAATTCAGACCCTGAGGCATGGTTTCCCCCACTTTGACATATCTCTGATTCTTAAGATGCTATGTGTGGTGGGGCTGGAGATTTCCTTATTAAGAGTTACGGGTTCCATATTGGTACCAGGTTGTCTGAGTTTTCTAGTAACATTCCTCTCCTTCCACCTTGTCCACTGAGGACCAACACAACATGTAATTTATATTTATAACAAAATCTCCCTCTAACACAAAGAAACTACGAGCTAAGTACTATTTTCCCAGGTATAGTTTACATGACTCATTTTGCACAGATATAAGTAATAGGTGGATTCCATTCAGGATCTGTCTACTGGCATTCCTTTTCAATCCATGAGCCTTTTCTCAAGAGTGTAGGATTCTGGTTGGTTCACTTTACTTCCAGTACCAGTAAAGGTAAAGCTATTATCTTTGTTTCTCATTCTGGTTTCTGGAGGAGTTATGTTCTGTTTTGTTTGAACCCTCGATGAAATCCATTTGCTTTTGGAAGAACCTATTTCTGTGTATGCAGTCTGCACCTTCATCACTACCATAATTGGTATATTCTGACTACTCTGCTCTATGAATTTTGCTTTCTTGTTCTTCTTGACATTATCTACTACCATTCATCTAGGATCCTCTGCTTTGGTTCTTCTTTTTTTCCACTTCTTAACTAATCAGCCAATATCTTTCCCTAGCCTATATATTCTCCTATTATAGCTTCTGTGCTCTGTTAGTTTTCTTTAAATGTCTCAATTAATTATTCATAACATACCAGCTGAAGGTCAACTTCACCTCCTTCCCCCATCCCTGATATGGTTGGGGGATCTCTCTACAACCTAACTAAACAATTTAAGAGCAAGGACTATGGTGTATGCTTCCACATGTCCCACACAGGGCTTTACACATAGCTAACACTCAATGAGATTTGTTGATTTGATTTTCTTGAGTAATATCCCCCATTTAGAGTTCCACAATGTACATCTGCATTGTAAAGACAGTTCCAATTTACTTTAAGTTCACTGGAAAAATACTTAAGGTCTCAGTTTGAAAAATGAATGCAACTACTTCTAATTCTCTGTAGGGATGGTTGAGGGGCTGTTCAGAATAATTTTTGAGGAAAGACATATAGCTTCCCAGTTAGCTAACTGATAGTGGAGGGAAACATTTCTGTAGGTTGTGCTATACTATCACAGATTGTGTAAGCTATAAAGTAGGAAAACTACTGGCCACATTTTGTTTGAGTGTAAGGGGAGACTTGGTAGTGCTGGCCAGGGAAAGGGAGCCAAATGGATAGCAGCAAATATCCACAATGATTTATCCAAATTTTTACTGGTTAAGTAAAATGCAAGTGTGTTTTCTTCTCAATGACAATAATGGACATGCATTCCCTTAAAGAAGGTATTCTAACCATGTCACATCCCAGACAGGTAAAATTCTGCCTCCTCACACTTGGGGGAATTTGTTTTCAGTTTCTAAGTATTTTCCATTAGTTAGTCTCCTGGGGGATGATATTTCTCCCTAATTAATAAAAAAAACTTCACTTTTTAAAACGACTTGGTTTCATAAAATATGATTTACAATGAGTACCGTGACAGCTGCCGGAATGGCAAATAATCAATTGCTCTTGGCTCTTCATAAGTAATTATCATTTCTAAAGTAAAGAGGTACCTCCCTTGTTTCAAATCTTCTTCTGAATTGCTATAGATTTTCAATCAGTATACACAATATCTCAATAATAATATGTCTTAAGTTGTTCCTTCCCAAAATGAATTGTGTAAGTGTCCTTTTTGCAGTAAAGCTTGGATGTAGTATCTCTCTACATGTCATAGACTTGGGCATATGATAGATAATTAATCATTGCTTAAGAGTTTCATATAATAAACATTTTTTACTCCCTACTATGTTCCAAATGCTGTGTTAGACACAAAAGCTGGGTATATGTTTTATAAGACAAGTTTTTGACCCTTATCTTAAAGTGTAGTGGGTCAGTTGAACATGCCAATCAACAGTTCCAATTAAATTTGTTAAATGCAATTAGAGGAGTTTATATGAAGACTAATGGGAACATTCCATAAGGGTTAGAATATCTTACCAAAGACATCTGTTATAGTCTGTTTCTACAAAATAAGGTAGACAACAGGAAGAAGAAATATTTCCAATCAAATAAAAACACAAGAACAACAAAGGTCCTGGAGGGTCAAGTTAAAGAAGCGAGCTAGTTCTAGGCAGAATATAGGGTATATAAGAAGGAGAGGAGGAAAGGGATGAGGCAGGGCATGCTAATGAATTAGAGTTTTATTTGAATATGTTGAGGAGCCATTTACGGGTTTTAAGAAGGTGAGTGTCATGTTCCGATTTACACTTTTAAATAGCCCACTTTAGCAGCAAAATGTTGATCAGATTAGATCATGAGCAGAATAGATAGAAGAGTACTGAGATAGTCTAGATTAGAAAAATGTGGCCTGGGCTAGGTTGATGGAATGGGGATAAGAATTTCAATAGTGGATAGATTTGAGAAGCATTATGGAGGTAAAATAAATAGCATCTCATGACTTGTAGAGAAAAGGGTTTGAAGGAGAGTCAGACACACTGGGAACCTTGATAGATGGTGGTGTTACTTAATGGTAGGTGGGAGGTCAAGAGCTTAGAATTTGGAGTCAGTGCCGGAATGTTCATCACTAACCAGCTGTGATGTTTGGGGCAAGCCTTTTCATCTCCAGAATCTCAGCTTCTTTACAGTAGAAACACAAATATCTATGGCTCACCTCATAGATATATTGTGGGAATTAAATGAAATCATGTATGAAAATATGCTTTATATGCTTGAAGGTGCTCTATATAAAAGTTAATTGTTATTCTGTTCACTTGAAAACTCACATTTCTTGAATTTAACAGAACCAAACTATGAATTTTTTTCTTAAGGCCAAATACTGGAACTATGTCTCTCATAATTGAAGTAAATGTTGCCTGTGCAGGACAGGTAGGCAGAAGAGATTATTCAAGTTATAATGACGAGTCAGGATGACATGTCAGATACCCACATTCTACAGCCCTCTCTCCTATGCTGCCAAGCAGGAAATGGCTGTCAGGGATTACTGTGCAGGTGACAATCAACAGTCATACTTTTAACATTTCATCACACCTAGTGCTTTGGCCTGCTTTTAGTTACATAGGTAAGGAATCATTGTTTATGTCCTTAGAAAGCAACAGTTATAACTTGATGATTTTAAACTTATCAACTAATCAGCTATCTCTGAACAAAAAAATATCCTCAGGCCCAAGAAGAATGCAAATACAAATGTTATTTTCTCTGAACTTTCAAAAGTCTACATAAATAATAATAAATATAACCTTTGAATTGTGATGTTTTGCCCTTAAACTCCTTTCTTGATAAGGAGTTGTATCTTCATTCTGTTCCTCTAAATTCTTTTTGAGAAAGAAACTACATCTTGTTTTTATAGGTTGACCAGAAATTATACTCAGTTTCTAGGTGAATAAGTAACATTTGCTTTTGCTTCCAGCTTTGTTTCATCTGCTTACCTTGCACACTGCTCTGAGTTGTGATGGTATTAATTTAATCATCTACTATAACCACTTAATTAGTCCTCATATTTTTAAAGTACGGCTTTTGTGTCAGTTGGAACACAAAAATGCTTCCATCCTCATGTATTTCTTGGACTTATATCTTATATTATTTTAATAAGATATATTTATTTTATAAATAAGATTTATTTATTTCCAGCATCAAAGAAATTTGCAAGACTTTTTATTTTGAAGTGTCATAAATCTGGCTCCACAGGTAGTGTTTCACTGAAAATATAGATGAGGTCTCTTCAGAAAGGATCCAACCATGTTCTATGAAAAAGAGATATTTAATGAAGAAGATACAAAATACAAGAAACATTGTACATAGGACAATGATGCCTCAGTCCCCTTCAAAGTAGGCACCTTGGGACCTCACCCAGTTCTCCTAGTCACCATCAGCTGCCCCATCACATTTCCCTGAATTTCATGGATGGTCTGGAATTTCTCCCCTTTCAAAAGTGATTTTAGTTTTGGCAGAAGCCAGAAGTCACAGGGTGCCAAATCTGGGCTGTAGGGGCACTGAGTCACCTGGGTGATTTGATGTTTCATCAAAAATCTCTGCACAAGACATGAAGCATGACCCAATACATTGTTGTGATGAAGCTGCCAATCACCAGTTGCCCATAGCTGTAGACTTCTGAATCATCTGAATAGTTTTCTTGGAGGAATGTTCAAGCTTAATGCAAAATCTGATGCATGCTCATTGCTATACCACTCAGTAATTTTGAATGCGATGGCCACACAGTATATATGCTCATTCAATGGTGTCTACCACTTTCACTGACTAGTACAGTAAAGTTGTCATTGTTCACACGTGTGCATTCCAGTCCACTCTCCTTGGCTGCCAGGTTACATCGATGTCAGGCAAAATGTTGTTATATTAACAATGGCTGGACTTTTTCCTGACAGACCTCATCATATACTTGAGAATAAGCACCCTTAAAACTTGATTTATATGGTAATAGTTAATATTTCTTGATTACTTACAACGTCTCAGGTATTTCACCAAGTACTTTACATAAATTATCTTATTTAATTTCTCAAGACAACCCTTTGTGGTAGATACTGTCATTATTTTTAAAAGATCAGCAAATCAAGGCTCAGAATGATCAGGAGAATTGCCTGAGGCCACACAGGTAGAAAATGGCAGAACTACAATTTGAACCTAAGTCTGCCTGATGCCAAAACTTGGTTTCTTAACCATTATAGGAATCTGTTAATACAGTACCATTCCATATATTTTTAATCACTGCTGGTTTAAAGCCAAATGACAATGTAAGAGAAACTTATCTTCTGGCACTGTTCTGCTCTTCTAGGAATATTCCTACTTTAACCCTATGTGCACCATCCTGTGCCTTTATAGTATCCTCAGAATCTGACCTAAGTCTGTTCTTTCCCTTTGTCTACACTCTTTCCATCAAAATATACCAGTAGGGTGTCGTCCTTAAGGCACACCTTTTAGTGAAATGTTAGGTGGAAGGGATGAGATAAATTAATTTATAGCTGGGTGCTAAATGACTGACAATGATTTATTACTCCTTTCAGATATATTTTCATATTAACAATAAATTCTTGCCTTAACAAGAGTAAATAAGAGGAAATTTGAAAATTTCCAGTTAGGGTTTTCTCAGGACTGCTATAGAGGCAAATCTTTTTTTTTTAAATTTTAATTTTGTATTGTTATTCAATTACAGTTGTGTGCCTTTTCTCCCCATCCCTCCACCCCACCCCAGCTGAACCCCCCTCCCTCCCCCACCTCCACCCTCCCCCTTGATTTTGTCCATGTGTCCTTTATAGTAGTTCCTGTAATCCCCTCTCCTCACTGTCCCCTCCCCACTCCCCACTGCCCATTGTTAGATTGTTCTTAACTTCAATGTCTCTGGTTATATTTTGTTTGCTGTTTTCTTCTGTTGATTATGTTCCAGTTAAAGGTGAGACTATATGGTATTTGTCCCTCACCGTCTGGCTTATTTCACTTAACATAATGCTCCCCAGTTCCATCCATGCTGTTGCAAAGGGTATAAGCTCCTTCTTTCTCTCTGCTGCATAGAATTCCATTGTGTAGATATACCATAGTTTTTGGATCCACTCGTTTGCTGATGGGTACTTCGGTTGCTTTCAGTACTTGGCTATTGTAAATTGTGCTGCTATGAACATTGGGGTGTACAGGTTCTTTTGGATTGGTTTTATAGGGCTCTTAGGGTATAATCCCAGCAGCGGAATTGCTGGGTCAAAGGGCAGTTCCATTTTTAGTTTTCTGAGGAAATTCCAGACAGTTTTCCACAGTGGCCTCACCAGTCTGCATTCCCACCAACAGTGCACTAGGGTTCCCTTTTCTCCGCATCCTCTCCAACATTTGTTTGTGGATTTGTTTATGTTGGCCACTCTGACTGGTGTGAGATGGGACCTCATTGTGGTTTTAATTTGCATTAGAAGCAAATCTTAATGCCATCTGACATAAGGTTGAAACTGATGCTCTCCTTACATCTGTGTGAATGAGAAAGCTAGTATAATCTGTACAATGTTTTGTTAATCTTTCAATAAAGAATGCAGAAGTTAGTAAGTGGAATTACTACAGGATTTATTTGAAGCTATATCAATAATTGTTATCTAAGTCATCAGTCGAGATGGGACTAGCATGATTACACAGGAATTGTATAATTAGGAAATTACTATTGTCATGAGATATTTATGGAACATCCTTTAATCCTCAAAGTACAATTTTGGAGAATCATAGTGTCTCTTTGTCTAGACGATTATTACTAAACTTCATTGTATAACTACATATACAAAAATCTATATAACACTAGGGAGTTATCACTATATTTGAGTTTTCAAGTAACAGGGATGGAGTCACAATGGAGATTTATCCATAGTCTGTTACCCATGTTCCGTTGGGACTTGCAATTGTGAAATAGCTGGCTGAGGCTAGGGTTACAGACACTCCATGAAAGTGAATGAGACTAAGTTAAACAAATGGGAGTTGAGTGACCAACTCTGACCTCAGTAATTGAATGCTCTAAACAACTAAGATTTGCCAACATCTGAAAAAAAATTTAAATCTTTCTTTGAAACTAAAAGTGTAAATTTTATTTAAGAGTAATCCACTTGCTTAGCTAAATAGATCCAGTACAATTGAATTTTTAATATAGTCACCTCATACTATGTACTATTCACTATATAGAAAAGTTACACTCCTCAGATATAGAGATGAAAATATGACATAGTATTATTGTTAAAAACAATATAATAGCTGTGAATCACTCTGAAGCACAATACAGACATGGCATAATAGATCAATATTATCGTCATAATTAGAAGGGTCTATCTTCTAGAAACCAGAATCATTATATATAAAATAGTCCAATACATACATGGGAATAAAAACAATTAAGAGGAGTAACATGATTAGACCTGTGTTTTAGAAAGATTACTTTGACAGAAGTATGGAAAAGTGGATTGGCAGGGGATGGGGGGGGTGGGGTTGGCAAAAGTGGGACCAGAGGAGAAAGAGACACTGGCTACAGGTAGACCAGATATTAAGATACTATTACAAACAGCTTAAGGAATATACAATTGATTCAAGATACATTATGAAGGGTAGAATTAATAAGCCTTCGAAATTAATGGATGGGTGGGCTGTTTGGGGGAGGTGGACACGAAGGAAAGGAAAAAATAAATAGTAATTCTTCACATCTGAGAAGTCAGAACCACTGAATAGTATATACTACCAACCATCGCATTTCTTCCTTATGTACTTTAGACAAATAAAAATTCAGTTGGTTCTTTTGTATATAATGATTGAGCAATCAAAAGTTTTCCTTTCCATTTGTTTTCTGCTCCTTCTGAGAGCAGTATCAAGGAGCCACAAATTTCAAGTCTGAAGTCTGCTCCAAGGGTTTGGTTTGTTGGGCAGTGGTACTTTCTCCATGAGGGCCTGTGTAGAAGTCCAGGGAATGGGTTCGTCCCAGTGGGGCACTCATCCAAGGATGCCAATATTTGTGTATCCAAGTGGGGAATCAGATTATTGGCCAAAGAGGACTGCATTGTTCAAGTTTGAGAAGTAACACCAAGTGCCAGGTCCTAGGGTGAGGCAAGAAGATAAGAGGGGAAATGAGTCACAAGGTCAGAAATTAGAACAGACTGAGGATGAGTTACAAATGTGCACGAGATAAGCTGGGGTGAATGGTTCAGGCCAAAAGCCGTAGATACTGAAAAAATGTGGGAGGCCTGTTTTCATGTAGTGTGGACAGGTTGGTGCAGGCAAATACCTGATAGCTTAAAGGCACTGAACAGGCCCAGACAACCTGTGTGGAATTCCTAATCCAAAGGTTCTCTGCCTTAAGAGCTGAAACGTACATTCTTTAATTATAGCAGAGTTTCCTATTTGTTTCAGTTTTCTAAGACTTGCAGTAGAAGTATATGTTTTCAACAAGTAAGACCACAAATTCTTTCACCTCCTTCAAATTCATGGGACACATAATTTCTAATCCAGAAGTCTAAACCCAAGGCTATATATCTTTCTCATTTTATTGGGTTACTATTTTCAAAGACAAACCCTCTAACTTATAAACACAGACTGCTTCATTAACTGTATTTAACAGGTAGCAAAGCTTAGTTCCTGACAACTGCCAGGCGCTGACTTGGAACACAGCCCTTGGTTTTCAAATTTGCTGTAACATGATACAGAGCACAGAGCACATATTTTACTTCAAGAGAGATGTCCAATTTCATTAAACCTTTTTCTCAGGCTTCCATAACCTGTGCATGCAGCTCTAGGCTCCCTAAGGAGTTCATATTGGCCTTGTGGTTGACAAATTGTAATAAAAAGGAGTAGGAAAAATACAAAAAGAAAATACAGTGACTCTTTCCCCAACCTCCATAATATACTATAGTAGTTATAAAAGGGATAAAAAGCTTAAGTAAGAAAAAGTTTGTGAGGGAAAATTCAAGCTGGGAGAGGCTCAGTAATCACAGATAGTTCTGATTTTTCTCAGCTGAGTTTTGACCTTTGTTCTGATCTAAGGCTTCCCCCAGCCTTTTAGCTGGGGCAGTCATTGCTACCACCACCCCTAGTTTCCACCAGTCCTCTGATTGCCCTGGCTCTTCTGGACCAGTTATGGGGTTGTTCTACCAGAATAGGATTGGTGTTTTTCCAGTGGATTTTTACTAAGAAGGAAAGAGAAAACAAAAGCAAAAGGAAATTCTGCTGCTCACAACTGGACAGGATTCTTTATTCTAAGACAATCATTCTCAAAGTGGGCACCTAAGGTCAGTGGTATCAGCAACACCATGGAACTCATTAAAACTGCAATCTCTCAAACCTCATCCAAGACCTTCTGAATCAGATACTCTGGAAGTAAGTCCCAGACATCTATTTTAAAGAAATACCTGAAGGGCTTCTTAAAGCCCTTCAGATTAAGAAGTACAAATTGGTAGTTACAAAGTAGTCATGGGGGTGTAAAGTACAGCATAGGGAATATAGTCAACGATAGTATAATAACTATGTCAGGTGAGTCCTGGAGATATTGGGGGGAACACTTTGTAAAGTATATGATTGTCTAACAGTATGCTGCACACCTGAAACTAATACAAATAATATTAAACGTAAACTGTAATTGAAAAAACTTCAAAAATGTAAAAAAAAAAAAAAAAAAAGCAAGCCTTTCAGATGATTGTAATGCAGGCTCAAGTATGAGAACCACTGTTCTAAGAAAACTGCAGCCTTGCCCTGAGTACTGTTGACTAGTCCTGCCTCCAGAATACACAGCCTCCTCTTTCTTTCCTTGTGTCAACCATGTTTGGTTTTGTTTTTCCATGGCCTGGTCATTAGTAGCTAACTCTGCCTTTGGGCCAGTGGACTCCATGTTTTGGGGATAGCAGGAATACTTTGTGCTACAAACATTATTAGTACTGATTACTTAAGGAGCCTCCACATTTTTGCCTGTTTCTCATATGCTCTGCACTCTACTAAGTACATTACACTTAGTATTTCACTTAATCCTCACAACAGCTTTATAAGGTCAGCATTATTACCATTATTTCCAAATGAGGAAATGCACACTTCGAGAAGTGACTTGCTCAAGGGATGCCAGGTAAAAAGGGCAGGACCAGGATTCACATCTAGGTGCCTGTGACTCCAAAGCCCATACCCGTAATCTTGGTTTCATACTATCCCTATACAGTCACATGGCTCCATTATCTGAGCAGCATCTGTCATAACGTGCCAACTCACTATCCTGGTTTCCTGACTCTTTTTCTTATGCGCTGGCCCTTTCACATATTATTCCAAGACAAGTTACTTAACTTCACTGAGCTTTAATTCCCTTGTCTGTAAAATGGAGAAATAACTCTTACCTCAGGTGGTGGCTGTGAGAATCAAATAGGTAATCAAATGTATGTGAAGTGTTGTCAGTTATAATATAAATGATAGGTATTATCTCCATTCTACAGATGAGAAAACAAAAGGGACAGTATGGTTACCTGACAGACAAAAACTGTTGCCTTTCCACCTCTTATCTGAGGTTACATGAAGGCCTCTGCTCCCCAAATATCTCTACTTGCAACTAGAAGTAGAGACCATACTTAATAAGTATTCTCTGTTAAGATGAAAATGTTCTCAGGCCAGGGTTTAAAATGGGCAGACAACAGATACATTTTAAACAAAATAACTGAGAATGGCTTGGAACCAGGGTCTGCCTGGAGGAGTACTTGGCTTAGCCACTAGCTACGGAAATGGGCTTTGGGCAGCAAGAGGACAGAAGGTCAGGGTGAGGGGAATGAGGAGAGAGCAGAGACTCTGTGCTGTGAGAAATAGAAGAGCAGGAAGGATCGGGCAGCTTCAACATCTTCCTTATTGCCCAGGTATCCATATTATCATTGAAATCCACACTTAGTCTTTTCTCTCTTTTTAAACAACTTTAAAATTGTAGTGTAATATACCTCAGAACAATCTTGTCCTTTCATTTGTCCCTTTCTCCTTCTGCTGTTTCTTAGGTTTCCAATTTTTAATTTTTTTTCATACTTCTTTCCCACAGATAAGGTGAGTTTTCTGCAAACTAGATGTTCAGTTGTAACCTTTATTCTCTTCTCTGTTTCTTTTTCATGGTGTGTCCAAAGCACTTAAAGTATTTCAATAAGGAAGTCACCAAGCCAAGGGAGGATGGTGGTGCATTTTGTGGAAATGAGCACTGTTATACCCGCAAGACAAAAGAAGCCCTGGGCAATCCTGGATAAGTCTGTCCTTGGGTTTTGCAAGGATTGATGTGTCAGAGAAGAAACAATGTAAGTTTTCATGGGAGGGTTTTTTACACAGGAGCACTGTTTTAAGCTACTTTCATGTTTTTCCTTGTATGAAATTTGTTCTCTCCATAATGTAATTTCTTAAAGAAATATGGGTATGAAATAACCCAAAATAACTAGATGATGGATGTTAAAGGCAAAACCCTCTATCTGCTCTCTTTTTGGCAATTCATGCTTCTGCAAATACCTTTTTATGGGAGTTTCCATTTTTTAAGATTTTATTTATTTATGCATTTATTTTTAGAGGGAGGGGAAAGGAGGGAGAAAGAGAGGGAGGAAGCATCAATATGCTAGAGAAACAAACGTGCAAGAAAAACATCAATCAGTTGCTTCTTGCATGTCCCCAACTGGGGATGTGATTTGACACCCGGATATGTGCCCTGCCCAGGAATCAAACTGGCAACATTTCAGTTTGTGGGATGACGCCCTACCCACTGAGCCACACGAGTCAGGGCAAAGTTTCCATTTCTAGTGGACAAAATTTTGCTTTAAATAGGATTCTGTGTAATTTAGCTATCCATGAATACAGATCCAAGTAGAGTATAAATTGTAACTATCTTGAAATACAAGGAATTCCTGCACTATTCCACTACTTATGTCATAACACAAAATGAAAAGGCCACATTTGAGCGAAGTTCTGGTCCATCCAGCCCAGAATTTTTATAGGGGCACTCAGACATGTTGGCAAGTAGGAGGGGAGAGGGTGTGACTGTCCTCCTTAATGACAATCTCAAGTTTAAAGACAATTTACAACATTTTCTTAGTAAGTTATCTGGGTTTTGTCTTCTATAAATATAATTCTAAATCCTTCTTAACTCTTTTTTCAGTTCTATTTGTACCATTGCTTGAGGTGGCAAGTTCCATAGGTTTTAGTGACCACTGTGTAAAGTCTCACCTCCTTTTGTTTGTCTTGGATTTGACTCTTTTGAGTTTGAAGTTCTGTGCTGAACTTCAGCCAAGAAATAAATAGCTTTGACCACTATTTACTCTGTACATACCCTTTCATGTTGCTTCTATAAGGAGGATAATAGTGCGGCCTACCTCATAGGGTTAGTAAGTATTGCATGATTGAATACATGTCAAGGACTTAGGCCTGTGCAAGGCACAGAGGGAGTAGTGAATAAGTGGTAATTATCAGTAGTAGTAGTATGAGTACAAACTTTGGCCAAGGCCTCTATCTACATGACTTTGGGTTAAGGATCATAATACTTTGAGTCTGCCTCAGTATAGTGCCCTCTCATTTTTTCATCCTTGCTGCCTATGTCTATGCCACCTTGCGTTCCATTTTGCCTTTCTTGACTTATGGCCTCCTAAATTAAACATTATGTTGCAGATATGGCTGCTCTAGGTTTTAATTTTTTCAAAAATAGGATAATGTGTTATCCTGTTTCTCATCTATTTTCTATTGATTGCACACCATTTTATTGACCTTTCCAGCCAAAATAACACAGAGAGCTGAAATTGTTCCAGAAATACATACAACTCTTAGATATCTTTCTAGAGCCATAAGTAACATCAGATCTTATTATTTGCATTGTATAGTTAGGGTTTTTTATTGTAAATGCTTTACCTTGATGAGATAATCTACTGTTCCTTTTTCTCCATTCCCCCAATTTTTAGAGATTTTCTTGATATTTATCCTAGGCCAGCTTGTCATTTGTCTACTGAGAAGAGCTTAGTGCTAGCTACAAACACAGAAATACCACTTCATATACTTTATTTTATACCATTTATAACACTTGAATAAACCTAGGATCATGGGAATCTTAATGCTGACACTTCTCCATTCAGAGAGGTACCTTTTTACTATCCTCCATTTCATTCTGTATGTTAGCTCACCTTCCATTACAAAATGTCTCCCCAAATCCCATAGGAACTCATTTAACTACAAAAACTATCAACAGTATGGAAGCTTGTCGAAGTCTTTTTTAAAAAGTCTATGCAAGTTCTATCCCCTGGTTCCTCCTTGTTCATATGCTATTTACTCTCTT
Organism: Desmodus rotundus; assembly: GCF_022682495.2. Classification (NCBI taxonomy): domain Eukaryota; kingdom Metazoa; phylum Chordata; class Mammalia; order Chiroptera; family Phyllostomidae; genus Desmodus; species Desmodus rotundus. The sequence goes on along the minus strand of NC_071400.1, from coordinate 19,739,253 downwards.
AAAGGGTACTAACAGATTAGTCAGATATGATTTTCCCTCACAGAAATCCTGATACCTTCCTTCCAAGAGGTCATGTTTGACTGTGACTGTAAATACATTATTTGGTTATAAAACAATGGTTCAGAGATTTCTACATTCTTCTTTTTAAGAAAATTTTCATATAATCATTAAATGGCAGTGCTGGAAAGAACCTTACAGATGGTCTAATTCTCTTCAGTTTACAATGAAGAAACTGAGGCCTAAAAAGCCTTCTGCCAAACTTACTTTTTATTTATTTGAATTCTTATTCTTGATTGTGCTAAAATGTTTGGGTATACATTTACTCTGATGTTTCATATCGAATGTGTTTTTCTTCTTAGCATTGAATATACAATAGATATACTTTATGGTCATAATGTTTTCAAGAACTCAAACATTATTTTAAACCGGCTTGTTACACTTAAGTTTATTGTCATACTTTAGCTCACAAGTTTTCTTTTTATTTTGTTATTCCTATTAAGAATTATACCCCCAAAATATACCTGCTTTCTTGTTATTTTTTCAAATCACATCATTAACCTTATATTGTATTTACTATGTGACAGGCACTGTTTTGAGCACATGACATAGATCCTCATTTAAGGTTCAAAGGTAGACAGTATGAATTCACAATGTTTGGATACATTTGGGTTGGAGGAGGTAGTGACTGGATAAGAGCATCGAGATGACTTCTGGGATGCAGGTAATGTTCTGTTTCTTGCTCTGGGTGACAGATACATGAGTGGGTTAATTTTGTGAAAATCCATTGAACTATTTGAGACCTATTGTATGTGTAGCTTTCTGTATGTATGTTATACTTCAATAAAGTTTAAAGAAAAAAATAACACTCAGTTAAGCCCTTAAACCAACTTGATTAAGTAGGTATTTTCATTACTCACATTTGACAGACGAGGAAACTGAGGTATGGAGAAACTAAATACCTTGCTGAAGATCATACAGTTAGTGTGTAAACAAGACTGGGATTTTAACTTAAGGAGTCTGGCTCCACATCTATGTTCTTAATTAGCACCCTCTATACTACATCTCAGAATAGATTTTTTTTCAATAGCAAGGATTATTTGCTTTCAAATCTTATGATAACTTTGCCTTTGACCCTAGTTGCATTTACTTTTGTGTTTCCTCCCATTATAAATCATGACCCCTTTCTTCAATGCACATGCATACACGCACACACAGGAAAATGCCTTAATGACATAATTTTCCCCTGCCCTTGCCATCTCTTTGTATGCCTCTCTGTGTCCCTCAGAGATGTCCATGGTGAGTTTATCCATGAAACTAAATTATATAAACCCCATCCTGAAACTGAGAACATTCTCAGTGTAACCATAATCAACAAAAGAAAAAAGCAAATAAAATATAACCAGAGACATTGAAATTAAGAACAATGTAACAATATAGCCAGAGGGGAGTGGGGAGGGGATAGTGGGGAGAGGGGTCTATAGGAGCTACTATAAAGGACACAAGGACAAAATCAAGGGGGAGGGTAGAGGTGAGGGAAGGAGGTGGGATTGGCTGGAGGGGTGGAGAGATGGGGAGAAAATGCAGACAATTGTAACTGAATTTAAAAAATTAAATAAATAAAAAAAATTAAATTTAAATTTAAAAAAAGTAAAAATGAGCCAAACATCCTTGCAAGTAATCTCTAAGAGCAGAAATCACACTGTAGTCTTTTGCTATAACCTAAACATTTAAGGATTCAAAAAATCACAGAAGGAAGGGAAATATTTTAGGCACACTGGATTCCAACTGACTGTACCCCAGATTTCTATGTAACTTCTGGGCAAGTCAAAATGCTTTTGTAAATAAGGGTTAGATTTTCAAAGATTCATGAGGATTATTGAGAGTGGTGGAAGCTCAGGGGAAGAGGCAAATGGACAGGGGAAAGGACCTACCACTATATTGGAAGTGTCGATTCTGTGCCAGCTGTTGCATTTAGAGCAGTTTATGTTCATTATATCATTTAATCTTCACTATCACCATTTGAAGGAGGTATTAATACTCCCCATTTTTCAGGTAAGGAATATGAGTCTCAGACATCAAGTTCACACAGCTAACAAAGTCTGTCTGGCTCCAAAGCCCATGTTCCCCGCCCCCCACCATTAAATTGCAGTGCCTTTCAAAAAGCAGATAACCCTTTTGACTGTTTTAGAGTAAAAATATCAAAGGATGAGAGAAGAAAATGATGTAAGTAAATATATTATATGTTTGCATTTTAAAAAATTCTTATTAAAACTTTTACTCTTTATCAACAACACAAAGCTGCTTTGTGAAGGAAAAAAAATGGTATTTTGAACAATGGTACTGACCAGTTAATTCCACTCATTACAGTGAATCATACTTTTTCTTTTATCTCCCAGCTTAGAAAGCACAGAAGAAAGTTTTAAAATGTTATAGATCTTATTATTTTTAGAACAAAAGTTCTCACTAAAAATACTATGATCAAATGAAAATTAACAATTAGAGTAAATGACAATAAATTAAAACTTAGAGCCCTATGATCCTTCTCGGTAGGAATCCATTAGTCTTCTTTTTCTTTAATATTCCACATATACATAATGAAGCACTCTACGTTTCATTCCTTATAATCAGTGGCAGTATAGTGGTTAAAAGCACAAATTCTGATGTCACACTTCCTGGGTTCAAATTCTGCCTCCACTCCTTAATTACCATACGACCTTGCCTTGTAGGATTGTCAGATTTAGCAAATAAAAAAAAAATACAGGAGAGCCAGTTAAATTTAAATTTCAGATAAATAATGTTTTTAAGCATAAGTATGCCTCATAGAGAATTACTCATCACTTATCTAAAATTCAAATTTAACAAGGCGTCCTGTATTTTATCTGGCAATCCTACCTTAGATGAGTTACTTAATCTCCCTGTGCCTCATTTTGGGCAACTATAAAATGGGAATGATATTATGATAGTAGTACCTAGTTCATGGAGTTGTGGTGAAGATTACATGGGGATATATGTACATTGAAACCATGCCTGGACACAGAGTAAGCACTGTATAAATGATAACTTTTATAATTACCTAATTCTTCTATTTACATTAATATGAATTTAGTTTGAGATTCTGATTTAAAAAAAACAATGAAATAACTACTTTATACCTCATTTGCTATGTGCAGAACCGAAGTAAAAGAGTGATACTGAAGTGTGTTTTTATTTATACTCACATTGAATACCTTAATTTTTTACTAGGAAACATGTTCAATAACTAGCACTTTACAATCCAGAAACAGTTTCTTCTGTTATTGTTGATATAAATGATCTTTCCTTACAGCAATAACCTTTTTATGCATTGAAAGTCTGAAAAAATGAGAAAATATCTTTTTTAGTATACATTTTGTGAACTAAATCCCTCCTTCACAACATACCAAGCACACATTTCTCCATACTTGCATAGCAGGAATCTGTATTTTGTCAGATGCAAAAGTAACATTAAAATTTAAGAGCTGGTATATTTCAGTTTCTTGTAACACCTGAGAAAAACCCAAACACATAATAAAATGCATTGTAGAAAACATTTTAAATATAATCTATTTGTATCTGCTTTCATGATCTCAGATTGTAAATGTCTACCAATATTTTCTCAATTTATATGAAAAGCATGATTTATCTATGTTAATTTCAAGTTGGCATTTAGCCATTTGAATGCTTACCTTCACATATGTTTAACTATAGGGATGTGTGAAGTTTCATAAAAAGTCAATAGCACAGAAAGAATGGAAGAACCAGAACTGTATGAATGATTCTGAAAAATTGGAGAAATATTAACTAAAGTTGCTGTGCACTTTCATAGCAGGCAAACATCATGGCTTTGCCAGTAACCTGTGCTTTAGAGTGCAATAAATTGTTCCTGTTTTTCTTTCCATTGTAGAAGACAGTAACCTGGCTTCATGAAACCAGACATGCATGTCATCTCCCACCTCATTTTCTTTTGGGTGTAGGAGGGGAAATAACATACAAACTGTTCTGGTGTGCAATAATCTATTTTACAGTTGCATGCAAGGAAACCATCCCAGAAAACCTGGCAAGATAGCATTCAGATTTTTTCACATCATTTTTATTCTTTATTCAATTCTTTCCTATACTGTCATTATCATGCATGTAAAGGGCATTCTATGTACACAGTAGAAATATTTAGTAAGACAATATAGACATGAGATCAACCATCATTACTTTGAAAAAATGGTATGCAGTGGGCACAGGCAGCATTTGACTGGACCAAAACATAGGACAAATATTCAAGAAGTGATTTTCTATTAGAAGAAGAAGTGAATGTTTCCAGCTTGGTTTCTATTTTTAATGTTCTTTAATGACACCTTGCTATGAGGTTACAAAGGATTTTTGTCCACAGTTCTCAAATCTATATTTGCAATCTGACTTTTGTTCTTTTCAATTGCCTTCTAGAAATCTTCACCTAGATGTCATACAGTCATCTCAAACTCAATGTACCCAAATTGAACTCCTTATCTTCACTCCAAACCTGGTCCTTCTGTATTCTCTGGCTTAATTCCAGGTATTAACATTTACCCATTTCCCTAAGATGGATGTCTCTGGCATTTTGAACCACTCCCTCTGATCTTGTTCACAGCCAATCAATTGAATGTTATTGATTCCACCTCCAAATTGTTTCTGAAATCTATCCCCTCTTCTTTATTCTCATAGCCATTCATTTAGTTCATTCATTCTCCTGTACTTTTACAATGACCTACTAATGGCCTCTTAATAGGTCCTTCTGCTTCCGTTCTCTTCCATATCCAATCTATCCTTTATGTACAAACCAGAGCTCTTTTGTTTGGTTAGTTGGCTGATTTTAAAAAAATACAAATTTGGAGCAAATTCTTCACTTCCTCAAAACAATTCAGTACTCCTAGGAGCCTATAGCATTAAGTCCAAAGTCTTTACAATGGTATACAAGGCTCACAGTCCTCCCTTCAAACTCTCTTCTCCCTCTAAACTCATTGCTGAGATGCCTCACAGACTCTGTTTCTGTCTGTTAAACCAAAGTACCAGCTAGTCCTCAAAGAAAGCTGTCATTTCTCCAAGCTAGTGGTTTATAACCAAGAGGACACATTATAATCATCTGGGAGGTTTTTTTTAATAACATACAAATGCCTTTCATCTCAGACCTACAAAATCAGAATCTGTACAAATGGAACACAGTATCTGTATTTTTATCAGGTCATCAGGTGATGGGTGATACATGTGCTTGTTTTAGGCATTTGTTCATGATGTTCCTTTGATCTGGAATGCCCTCTCTTCTCCACTTCCTCTCCCTAATTTTCTGCTTTGCTACCTCCTACCCATTTTCAAGGTTTAGCTCAAATGTCACCTCCTTTGTGAAGCCTTCCAGGATCTACACAGGTAAAATGAATTTCCCTCTTGTGTCTGCTGCTGTAGCACTTTATGTACTGCTACTAGAATCATGCATCATTTTGAGTGCTCCCTGTTTTTTATGGTGTTCTCCTGTGAGAAAGCAAACTCCTTGTGTTTCGTTGTATTCCCAGCCCTTAGCACAGTTCCTGGCACTGTGCTCAAGAAATATATGAGGAAAAAAAGAAGAGAGGAAAAAAGAAAGGAAAAAGGGAAATGTGGTGTGGTCCAGGCTCATCCAAGTGAAAATATAAAAAGACATTCTGCCCTGATTGGTGTGGCTCAGTGAATTGAGCACTGGCCTGCAAACTGAAAGGTCACCGGTTCAATTCCCTATCAGAGTACATTCCTGGGTTGTAGGCTGGGTCCCCATTTGGAGGCAAAAAAGAGGCAACCAACTGATGTTTTTCTTCCTCTCTTTCTCTCTCCCTTCTCCTCTCTCTCTCTGAAGAAAACAGGCCAGAAAATCTCAGACATTCCCCGCTGCAATATTTTCACTGATATGTCCCCTAGATCAAGGGACATAATGGAAAGAATAAACAAATGGGACTTCATCAAAAGAAAAAAAAAATTCTGCACAGGTTAAGAAAACATCAGCAAAATGAAAAGGGAACCAACCATATAGGAAAATATATTTGACAATGATACCTCAGACAAGAGTTTGATCTCCAAAATATATAAAGAACTCACAGGACTCCACTCCAGGAAGATGAATAATCCAATTAAAAATGGGTAAAGGACTTGAATAGATACTTCTCCAAGGAGGAAGAACTGGGTGCCCAGAGATCTACAAAAAGATGCTCAGCATCACTAGCCATCAGAGAGATGCAAATTAAAACCACAATGAGATACCACTTCACACTAGTCAGAATGGCCATCAAAAACAAATCAACAAACAAGTGTTGGAGAGGATATGGAGAAAAGGGAACCCTAGTGCACTGTTGGTGGGAATGCAGACTGGTGAGGCCACTGTGGAAAACAGTATGGAATTCCCTCAGAAAACTAAAAATGGAACTGCCTTTTGACCCAGCAATTCCATTGCTGGGATATACCCTGAGAACCCTGAAACACCAATGCAAAAGAACCTATGCACCCCAATGTTCAAAGCAGCACAATTTACAATAGCCAAGTACTGGAAGCAACCTAAGTGCCCATCAGCAAATGAGTGGATCCAAAAACTATGGTAAATTTACACAATGGAATTCTATGCAGCAGAGAGAAAGAAGGAGCTTATACCCTTTGCAATGGCATGGATGGAACTGGAGAGCATTATGCTAAGTGAAATAAGCCAGGCAATAAAAGACAAATACCATATAATCTCACCTAACAGTGGAACCTGATCAACAAAATAAGCAAGCAAAATAGAACCAAAGACATTGAAATAAAAAACAAACTGAGAGTAAACAGCGGGGAGCAGGGAGGGGGATAATGGAGAAAAGAAGGGGAAGGGTCATCAAGGAACATGTATAAAGGACATATGGACAAAGCAAAGGGGTAGGATTAAGGGTAGGAGGTAGAGGTCAGTGGGGCAGGGGAGAGTGGTGGGAGGAAAATGGAGATAACTGTACTTGAAAAACAATAAATAAATAAATAATTTTAAGAATCTTTTACAAAAATACATTCTGTTTTCTGTTTCTCAGTGAAAACCCCGTTACAGTCTATAGTTAGATACTGTGGTGGGCCTCATGGTGTAACATATTGAATTTTAACTAATCTTAAAATGTCTATTTGGCACAGGAAAAATGAGTAGAGCAGTATCTTTGCTTGTCTACCATGTTGAGCTTCTGCCCCAGAAAGTTCTGGTAGTTTCTGATAACAGTCCTGCAAGGAGTGACTGTTATTCCTCTGCTCTGTTCATGTTCTCTTGAGCACAGCAGTAACAAAACTATGTGAGAGCTTTTACCACAGGGTGACATAACCTCAGCAAGCAAGTCAAAGGGTGGTAATTTTACACAACTGCCTTTCTTAGAGGTCCTGGCAACAACTTCCTTTTCCTCAGTGTGAGCTGATGGCATAGTCACTTCCTATTTGGTCTCAACTGCCAGTTTTTTTTCCTGTTTTTAACTGCCACCTTTGACTAGAACTGTTTTCTTGAGAAGCCTACAAATTAAAGAACAAGTGGTCAATTCAAGACATTTTAAAAAGTTAATTCAGAGGGGAAAATATCACCCAAATTGTTTGTTTAGCATCATTTCAAGGTAACACATGAAGGGTTCTCTTGTGACTAAAAGTTGCACACTGGAGAGCACAAAGAAGTTACCTGACTTCATTACAAAGAGCCCAGTCACCCAAAGAATCTTTCCTAAGAAACTCTCAGGTCTCATCATGTCCCTCTATGGCAACACAAAACTATCATTATAGGATGACTGGTGTAGGAAACCATGGATTTGTCACCACTGAAGCAACTAGGAATGCATGCAGCCTTCTGAGGGCTTTTGCCTTGGGCCTAAGGCATCTAAAGATCAACGGTACAATTCTATGAGTGTTTAGGCAGGCAGAGAAACTGAAACCAGGAAGATTCTATTAACATTCCATCTTTTGACTGCTACCTATACATCTGAATTAAATTGTCTGGACCATGTTTACCTCTCTCAGTTCTGCAACTAATTGGTAAAGACAAGAAATTATGGGTTCAATTCTTTTGGCCACTAAATGCAAACATTTCGAAGTCAGTAAGCATATATGTAGAGAAATGTTATAAGCAGGAAACCACCTAAGCAGCATCTGCTTCCCTCCACCTCCTCTGTTGCTCTATTCCCCTCAGTCGCACCAGGAAGTAAAGTGAACAAGAAAATTAAGCTGTGCTGAGTTTTAAATACTAGTTTTTGTTATAAATGATACTATAGTAGAGTACTATGAAAGCTCCAAAAGGTGCAGGGTTACTCAGGAGTAGTTACATAGGTTTAATGTTTCTTGAAAAGAATCAATTCAATAGGTTTTCCTTTGGGAAGCTTGGTTGGAACAATAGCAAGGATAGAACATCTGCAAGAACTAGTACATAATGGATTCCAATTTGATACACACAGAGAGTAAATAGAAGACTTGAATATCACATATGCTTACATATAAAACAATATAAAAGGGAACCTTGAATGTTGTCTTTCCAAATATCACTACAGAGTACAGTAACTTGAATCAAAATATTCCAGTCACTGGATGATGAGCTTCTAGAATTACCCTGATAATTTCCTTTATTTTTTTAAAAGATTTTATTTATTTATTTTAGAGAGGGGAATGGAGGGAGAAAGATAGGGAAAGAAACATCGATGTGTGGTTGCCTCTTGTGCGCTCCCCCAGCAGCGATCCTTTGATTCCCAGACTGGCATCCAACTCATGGAGCCACACCAGCTAGGGCTAATTTCCTTTGGTTCTAAATAGATAATTGAAAGAAACCTGGATAACTATTAATTTTCTCTTAAACTTTATAAATTTATATACTTTATACATTTCAATGTAGTTATTAGGCTCAAAATACAACAGTCCAAAATATGAGAACCCACCTTTAAATTTTGTAAAGTAAGAAGTCAAAGTTATCACATTTGAACACTCCTAGGTAATGTCTGGTACATTAGGACATGCTCCAAGATTAAACATTTTAAACAAACCATTATGTTTTTAAATTTTATTTTAATATTTTATTGAATCTAATGGAGTGTCATTAGTTAATTAAATTATATAGATTTCAGGGTTACAGTTCTATAATACATCATCTGTATATTGTATCATGTGTTCACCACCCCGAGTCAAGTCTCCTTCCATCACCATTTATCTCCCCCTTTACCTTCTCCTACCTCCCCCACCCCACTTTCCCTCTGGTAATCACCATATTATTGTTAATCCCTTCACCTTTTTTACCCAGCTCCATTACATTTTCTTAAAGTTATTTTCTGCTCAATGTTATTTTTTATTAAGCAGTATTCACTCTTTGGGGCAGATGATCCATGATTTAGTACAAAAGTAATATAAAAATAGTTTTCTTTCCACTACCCCCTTGATGTGGCCCAATATTTTGTAGGGGGGCTACTGAAGGGGGACAGCAACCACATTGAACTGAAATCCTCAGTGAACAGTAATCCCCAAGTCTATTTCTTGGTTAGTAACCACTAATGCAGAATGTGGAGCATGAATTTTCAAACTCTGGCACCATTGACATTTTGGGCTGGATAATCCTTTGTTGTGAGGGTTGTCCTATGCATTGCAGGATGGTTAGCAGCATCCCTGGCCACTACCCATTACCAGTAGCACCCTGTCCTAGTCTCTGAAAATACAGCTGAGAAGAAAACAGACAAGAATCTTGCCCACTGAGAGCTGGCATCCTTACGTAATAATTCTTACGTAAGAGAAGTTGGATCTTTGGCCTCAAGGACCTAATAATCTTGTTGGGCAGACTTAACAAATGAAATGCATGAAATAAGAACAAAACTACAGTGTGAGTGCTGCTTCCACTGACATTCAAGAGAAGACGAAGGAGGGCTTGGAGCAATGACAGAGGCTCAATGGGGGTGGGACTTGAGATGTGTGTTACATAATGAAACTTGATTCAGACCCTTGCTACTCAAAGTGTGGTCTAAGGATCGGCAGTATTGGCACCACCTGTGAAATCGCTAGCAATGAAGAATTTTGGGCTCTCTCCAGAGTTGCTAAGTCAAAATCTGCACTTTAAAGAGAATCCTGAGGAATTTCTATGAACATTAAAATTTAGGTGGCAGTGCAGGTTTTTTGTCAGGCTAACATTGTTGAGTGTGGCCTGGGCTAGTGGGAAATAGAGATCAGATTGGGGCCTATCATCAGGTGAAAACTAGTAAGAGCCTAGACATGGGGAACTAAGAGTTAGGAAAATTAAATGATACCCTTTATCATCTGAATGGATAAGAAAACGTGGTGCATATATATGAAATGGAATATTACTGAGCCATAAATAGGTTGGAAATCCTGCCATTTGCAACAATATGGATGGACCTTGAAGGCATTATGTTAAGTGAAATAAGTCAGACCAAGAAATACAAATATGGTATGGTGTCACTTACATGTGGAATCTAGACAATAGCAAATTTATGGAAACAAAGAGTAGACTGGTGGTTACCAGGGGCAAAGGATGAGGGAAATTGGTGAAGGTGGTCAAAGGGTACAAACTTCCAGTTTTGAGTAAGTTCTGGGGATCTCATGTACATCATAATAATCATAGTTAATAATACTGTTTTGTGTACTTGAAAGTTGCTAATAGAATAGATCTTAAAAGTGAGAGGTACTTGGATTTTAATTCCTAACTTTACCACTCCTTAATTGTGTGAAACTGCACCAAATTATTTAACCTCACTGAGCCTTTTTGTCATCTGTAAAATGGTGAGGGGAGCAGTATGACCTCAGAGGGCTCTTGTAAAGATTCAGTAAGGTAACATGTACATAGCATTTAGCAGTCTCTGGTACAAAGACAATGGCATCCATTAATAGTAATGATATTGATAACAATAATAGCCTATCTTTTGAGAAAAATTCAAAAGGAACAGAAGAAACATTGTCTACTAGACCCCAACATTGTGCTATGTACAGACAGACCTATAACAAACAACCTGCAAGGTAGGGAACTTCATCCTCGTTTTAAACCAGAACTTAGATATTACATTTTTAAAATGTCAGTAACACCTTGTCGTTCTCAGAGGTCCCTTCATAATGAGAATCCTATAATTGCTATTGTCATTGTTACTGTTATTATTAGGCTACTCTCAAAAGAGCTTTACTCCCTCCTAGAGTGGAACTTAACATGGGGTGGGGGCAAAGTGTTGCTGAAACCACTGCTTTGTATGCTGAGTTCCATCACATTTACTTCTACAGATCCAATCTCATTTCCCATACCTCTATTATCCTCGTTAAATTTTTTGCGGATGCACCATCTGTTTTCCAACTTCCCTTTCTCTTACACGTACAGAACGTCTGATGAAGAGAAGACCCAAACTGCCCTTCCCCCACCAAATGATAGTACAATAGGTAGGGGTAGCCTCAGATTTAAGTTACCTGAAGCATGTCTGGGTGCGGAGAATCTAGAAAGCAGAAAAGTGGCTACACAGATCTGCTCCGAACCGTGGTGGCCCAAGCCTGGGGAGACCCGACTGCGGGAATCCACCAACTCGGTGAGACTCTGTGCTCCCACCCTTGACCAGAACAGGGTGACAAGAAGGATTTCCAACACACCCCCAGCTTCAACTCAAGGGGTCTCTGAGGCTGCGTGTGCCCGAGTCTTGCACGCCTGCCTACAACGTGGCCGCGTCTGGGACGCCCTCATACTCCCAGAATCACCCAAACTCTTCCGTTCTCTCTCCAGGCCAAGCCGTGTTCCAGGTCTCGCAGTCTCTGGGTTATCCTCTCCGCGTGCCTGAAGAGTCTCCACCTTCTCAGGCTCCAACAACCCCAAGCAAACCCCTTCACTTGGAGCTTTAGCTCTCCAGACAACGCCCGGCTGCCGGACGGGGGCAGGGCCAACGGAGGAACCGCCCCTAGCCACCTCCCCGGCCAGCCGAGCGGGCGGGTTGCTGGGGCGCCTCCACCTCCTCTTCCTAAAGCGGCGAGGCGCAGACGAGCGGCATCACTCGAGCCCAGGTCCCAGCCACCGCCACACACAGCGCCCCGCATTAAGGAGTAGGAGCAGCAGCGGAGGCGGCGGCTACAGCGGCCGGCGGGCGCCATAAAGGTAGACTGAGTCCCAGGGAGTCCCGCCACGAAATGCCTACCTCGCAGCCCGTGGCTACCACCTCTAGTCTAGTAACCCCACTTCTGTGTGTCCTTCCAGGCCCGGGTTGAAAAGCCTGGGAGGGCCGCAGAGCTACCCACGGAGGAGGAGCCAGCCCCAGCCCAAGGCGCCACCACCGCAGAAGCAGTGCGAAGCAGCAGTCGCATTCATGGCCCACTCACCGGTGGCTGTCCAAGTGCCCGGGATGCAGGTGAGGAAGCCCAGGCCGCCTAGCCGCCCACGTGACCGCCCGGGAGTCCGTAGCGCGATCCGCTCAGGGCACCCGTGTCAAGAGGCGGCCCCTGGGCGCCCCTGAAGGCAGGGCCCGGGGCTCGGTCCAGGTGACATGGGAATTGGGCTCTTAAGTGTTTCCTGGTGTTCAGGCTAGGTGGTGCACTGCGCCGGGAAGGCGGAGAAGGACTGGGGCGCGCATGGATGTGGGGATGGGGGTGGGGGGAAGCGGTTATAAAAAAAAAAAAAGGCCAGAGCGAGACACCTGCGCCTGCCGAGCGTGGTACCCTTAGGGAGTGGAGGTGGGAGGACTTAACTTTGGAGAGATGGAGGGGTCTCCGAATTTGTGGGGTAAAACGCAAGTTGTGCTTCCCCCACCCTTTCATGCATACACAAGTTGGGGCTGAGCAAGACAAGGGGTGTTGGTGGCGGCGGCATTGAATTGGGCTCTTCCTGTGTGCGTAGAGTGGAGAGCGAGGTGACTTCGTTTCCCTTTTCGGTGCCGCTTCTTAATGGCGAAGTTGTATCTCGCTCTCCCACCTGGCCCAGTCCTTAGTTCGGCGTGAGAAATGCTGGGTCCCATATCAGGGTCACCTAGGAGATGGCTCTGCAGCCCCCTCCCCCTGCCTTTCCCACAAGATGACTGTTGCATGTGGTTAAAGGAAGCAACTTCTTACTGGAGATTTACTGAGCCCCCACCCCCCATTCTATTTTCATTTAATTAAAAAAGAAATGAGCTATGTCCATACTTTTTGTGCTGTTATGGTTTTAAATCGGTGCATTTCAAGCTATTAACTAAATGTTATCCAAGTTTACTAACTTTTAAACATTCACATTTTACTTTTTTCCTTTGTTACATAGCGAAAACAACCTATTTATGAATAACTCAGAGACTAGAAACACTAAAGCCTCAGTCCTTCATTATCTTCTAAAACTGTGAGAGGAAACTTTTTTCAAGTTCAAAAAATATTTAGATTAGTAAATAATTTATATTTCTGAAAACAAAGACGTGTGGCTTGGGGCCTCGATTTACTACTAATTGATGCATGGAATTCATTTATTTCTTAAGCAATCAGTCACATTATACATGGTGACAAAAAATGATTTTTAAGATACTTTCCCCAAAAGGACTATTTGTGTTAGACATATATCTTACCTAAGGACTCCAGTGTGTCCTAAGCACCAGGCCTTTTTAGCTGCATGTAGGGCAAGTCTGTGTTGAGTCCCAGGAAGTTGGTGTGTATTTAATTAAAAAAGAGAGGAAGAAAAAGGGAAGTGAGAAATAGTTGGGCTTCTAAAAAGGTTAATCCATTCAAGCTTTACAAAATGCCCCAAACTTTTTTCTTTTCAGGCTACCCCCCCTCTTTCCCCCATATACCCTGCCCCACACCCCATTCATTCAGTTCTGCCTTTGATTGTATTAAGGAAATTGGTAGTTTGCAATAATAACTACAGTTCTGCTGTGTCTGATGTGAAAGAAAGTCTGAAAAAATTCTCATTGTATCCTCCTTACCATTATGTGGATAGTAGATCCTTACAGTAGTAAAGTTTGTCTCCGAGGGTTTCCAAGCTTTTCTCTCCATTGTGTGCAAGGCAGCCTGCTTGCATTGTCAGCAGAGTGCCTCCCCTTCATCAAGTTTGTGATTGTGGAAAACTGTGCTGGAAAACTGTGTACTAAGGAGAAAAGAGTTTCTGGTCTTTATTTCATTTGTCTTGACTTTATTTGATTTATATGGTTTCTGGTCCTTATTTGAATTGTCTTTACTTTATATGGTTTAGGAACTGCTTGCTGTTCAGTATTTCTTACTGGTTTCGGCTTTGTTGAATTATCTGTGTTCCCTATCTCTTGAATTTCTAAATGTTAATTAAGGTGGTTTAGAATGTGAATCACGTATTTTAAATGACAAATTCTGCCTTTCACCTTCTGCCTTCCCAAACTTGTGATTACTTTGTTCAACCTAATTTGGAGAGGGCAATCATCTCAATATTAGCAAAGAAAAGAGGAATATGTGTTTGTCACTTTCTCCATCTTAATGAAAATGGTAAATTCTTAACTTCCTAATTCAATTCTCTTTGTAGATGTGGTTTTTAGCATTTGGTGCAACACAAACTTTTTCCACAGTTAAAATTGTACAGTACCCTAAAAATAAGTTTGAAGGCCTGTAGTGTAACTCTTGAGCCTAGATTTCTTTTACTATTCTTTTGTTAAAAAATATTGCAGATGAGATGCAGGAATATATCATGTGCTTGTGAAATTCCCCTAGAGTTTTGTTAAAGAGTTAGAAGTAACTTTTAAACCTTTAGACTAGTAAGAAAACTTGAATTAGCCATGTGTTCTTGAAATTAGTGTATAGTAAGTGTTTCCACAAATCAGAGTGAAGCGGTCGCCTGGCCTATAAGTTTTTAACAGTTTATTTTAGAGAATTATGAAGATTGATGGAAAAAATGATTTTTCCAGAAATAAAAAGAAAATTACTTTATCCACAGTGTATTTCTCCTCCCCCCACCCCCTCACCCCAGGAGAGACATGAAGTAGAAGCTGAGCTACCTGTTCTATCACTTAAGACTTCCAGCATTCCTGACTTTCAAACAAAGAAATTTCTGTTGCCACTAGTTTAAAATAGAAAAGTAACTTGGAGTGACGAAAGAAAACCCAGGATCTGGTCCAGTTCAAACTCTTCCTTATGAATTAGTTATTTAAACTCATTGTTGATATTTCTTAATATTGTGGTAATGAATATTTTTGCCAAATATTCATTACACCAAATTTGGGGGATATAATTTTTTTTGTACTTAATTTGTGCTTACTTTTTTAGTATATGACTAAAGGAATTTTCCACACCAGGAGCTAAACTCTCGAAAAATATTTAAAGGACAACTCTTTTTTAACAACACAACTTTTTAAAAAAATGAATCAATAAACCTGTTTCTTTTCATTGAAGTATTTACTCTTTATTGATTTAAAACATGTTTTTTTCTTTGAAGTTTTTCAGTTATAAATCATACTTAAGTTTAAAATATTCCCCCTTAGAACCTGCATTAGTATTTATGAAATGTTCTAAACTGGTTGTTAAATCTTTCATAAAATGTAGGTAGGAGAATAAAACTGAATGTTGAATTGGAATACTAAGTGTTTGCCTCTTGAGAAAGAATTTTTTTAAGTTCCTCCTAAAGAATTTAAAAATTAGCATTCATGTATCTTTAAATATGACCAAATTGGTACAATTTTTTAAATGGTTGATATTTGAGGTGTGAGATTGAAATGAAGTCTAAGGATTAATGAACACTTATTGAAAACTTCTATCTAAGAGGTAGAAAACATTGCCTTGCATTGGTGAAATTAGTTACTGGCTTCTGGGAAGGATAGAGAGGTATATTACATGATCTCTGCCCCTAAAAATCTTAAAATGTTGTGGTGTTAAATCTACCACATGAAATATCAAATAATGCAAAATCCGTGATACTTACTCTATAATAGAAGTTTCTGACTGGAAGAGTTGAAGGTTTACAGAAGGTAAACTGACCCCCAAATGATTGTTAGGATCTATACTGGGGAAGGCATTTCCAAGCAGGGATATAACCCGAGCAAAGGCATGTAGACAGGGAAGGGCACACTGCCAAGTGTGCATGTTCACACAGTCTTTGAGAGTGGGATAAAATCATTGAGACTATGATGAAGAATTCCTTTAGAGAAATAATAGGAGGTAAGATAGGAAAATTTTATTAGGTCCAGATTGGTTCTTGAATGCTAAGGAAGGCTTTGGGCCTTTGGACTAGCCATTATACATTTCTGAGTAAGGGAGACTCAATGAACAAAGTTATATATAGGAAGAGAAATCTCAAGGCTGGATAACTGGATAATCTGGAGGACTGAGAGACTTGAGACAGTTTGATCTACTGAGGCTATTTTAGTGGGACAATCATCTGTCCAGATGCAATGGATCTTGAATTAATTGCCTTTCATATGCCTAATACTGTGAAGAAGAAATATATGATTACCAGACTTAATAATTAGTTATTTACAGAAGGAGGAATCTAAGCCTTTGTGGTGTTGAATATGGGGAACTGGGAGAATTATGGTACATCTTAAATAATTGGAAAGTCAGGGAAAAGAGTCAGATCTAGTAGGAAGTTAATGATTTCTGTTTAAGAGGAAATATCTTAAACTTAAGTATGATTTATAACTGAAAACTTCAAAGAAAAAACATGTTTTAAATCATTAAAGAGTAAATAGTTGAATGTAAATAAACAGGTTTATTGCTTTAGTTTTTTTTAATTTCTGTGAGGTTTGAGGTAACAATGGGATGACAAAGTAAAAATGTAAGACAATATGTCTATTACCTTGATTGTGGTGATGGTTTCACGGGTATATGCGTATGTCCAAACTCATCAAATTGTATACATTAAATAGGTACTTTTTTTGTATATCAATATACTTAAACGAAGATTTTTTTTATAAAAAGGTCTAGCAAATACTTGAAATGTAGATCTGGTGGTTAGTCATTTATCAGACATTTACTGAGCATTTACTATATGCCAGTCTCTTTTCTTGAAATTGAACGATGTGAGCCACCAAGGAGGGAGAGGGTCATAATGCCAGAGAGAATATGTGGAATTGAGGGCCCTCGTGAGATAGAAAACATAGGTGAAAGATTAGCTTGTAAGGAAAGGACCAATGATTTTAAGGTACATGAGAGGAAGAAAAAATGTGTTATGATCCAGAGGGAGTAAACTGGAGGGAATTCTTTAACTTTTTAATTTTCATGATGAAACCTAAATTAGAGAAAAGGAATTCAGTTTGATGCCAAAATCTGATATGTGGAGTTCTTACCTCCCCTGAATCTTCTGAAGGGAATAATCAGTTTTGCATTTTGAGCTGGAAGTGGAAAGCATTACCTTGCATTGATAAACCCAAACCAGATAAGATCAGACACCTTCAGAGTGGTACGGCTGTAGCCCCACACCAGGCCCCCCAGCCCAGGATTTCAGTGCCAGGAATAGAAGTCTCCATAACTTCTGGATGTAAAAACCATCAGGGATCGAGTTTGTGGAAGAAACTTCTGGAGTCCCAAGCCATTCCTGTTAAAAAACACACACACAGACTTACTCAGACTTATTCCCTCTGAGCTCCAGTAGGTGGGGGAGGGACAGCTTGAAAGGCCCCAGTGGCATACAGGGAGGAATGGGACTGCCTGGCATCAAGGCAAGAGCTGGGGGACAGCTTTTTCCTAGACAGAAAGGTGAGTAGAGGCCATTGTCCCTTTTCTGAACCCTCCCTGCCCAGAGCCACAGAGTCAGCAGGCAGGTACCATATGTGAGACCCCATCAACATGGCTAACACTGCTTGCCCCATCCTGGAGATCCTCTGAAGCTCTCTCCACCCATCTTACAGCTGTTAACAGTAGCTTTTCCATTTAAATGGCTAGATGTGGCTCATGCTTCACAACTTCCTAAATTCTTTCAAACAAGCAACAGCCACAGCCTCAGCAAGCCTCCAGCCCCCATACTTATTGCTAAAAGCCTCGAGGCATGGCACTAGCAGCAGCCAGCCTAGGTTCACAACTTGTCTTCCTCTAGTAATCTCCAAGCCCAGCACAAATAGCAACCATCTCACATTGCTTTATAGCTCAGACAGCGTGGCCCTGGGCAAGACACAGGTAGGGGCTAAAGTTGGCCTGCACCACCTGGGAAACCCCAGGTCCTCCATACCCAGCGGGTAGCTAGGGACCAAATCAGAGCACCACCACCCTCCCCTTGTCCAGCTGATCATCCACGGAGGACAGAGGTTGATAGTAGTCATAGCCAGTCCTTGCAGCTGATTGGCCTGGGTAAATCCTTCCCATTGACCTGTGAACAGCAACCAAGGCTCAACTACAAGAGGAGGGTGTAATCAGATCACATGAAGGGCACACCTCAAGTACTGACCTTTGGGTGATAGGGGACACTATGTCACTCTACCCTACTGGACACCTACCACATTAGGCCACACTACCAAGCCACAGAGTCAAAGCAGCTCTACCTAATACATAGAAACAAACAAAGGGGGCCTGCCAAAACGAGGAGACAAAGAAACATGGAACAAATGAAAGAACAGATGAAAACCCCAGGAAAAAGAACTAAACAAAATGGAGATAAGCAATCTGTCAGACATGGAGTTCAAAACACTGGTTATAAGGATGCTCAAGGAACTTAGTGTGTACCTCAGCAGCATAAAAAAAGATCCAGTCAGAAGCAAAGGATACACTAATTGAAATAAAGAACAACTTACAGGGAAACAACAGTAGAGGGAATGAAGCCGAGAATCAAATCAATGACTTGGAACATAAGGAAGCAAAAATCAATCAATCACAGCAACAAGAAAAAAAAAGAGTCCAAAAAAATGAGAATACTGTAAGCAGCCTCTGGGACAACTTCAAGCAGTCCAACATTTGCATCATATGGGTGCCAGAAGAAGAAGAGAAAGATCAAGAAATTGGAATTCTGTTTGAAAAAATAATGAAAAAAACCTTCCCTAATTTGGTGAAGGAAATAGACATGCAAGTCCAGTAAACACAGACAGTCCAAAACAAGATGGATACAAATAGGCCCCCTACAAGACACATCATAATTAAAATGCCAAAGGCTAAAGATAAAGAGAGAATCTTAAAAGCACAAGAGAAAAGCAGTTAGTTTCCTACAGGGGAGTTCCCATAAGACTGTCAGCTGATTTGTCAAAAGAAACTTTTTAGGCTAGAAGGGATTGGCTAGAAATATTCCCAGTCATTAAAAGCAGGAACCTACAGGCAAGATTGCTCTATCCAGCAAAGCTATCACTTAGAATTGAAGGACAGATAAAGAGCTTCCCAGACAAGAAAAAAATAAGAGTTCATCATCACCAAACCATTATTATATGAAATGTTAAAGGGTTATTTAAGAAAAAGAAGAGGATCAAAACTATGAACAATAAAATGGCAAAAAATACATATCTATCAAAAATTGAGTCTAAAAAAAACCAAACTAAGCAAACAAGAAGAATAGAGACAGAATCATGGTTATGGAGTGCCTTTTGATGGTCACCAGATGGGAGGGGTGTATAGGGGAAGAATGGATGAAGAGGTGAGAGGATTAAGAAATACAAATAGGTAGTTACAGAATAGCTATGGGAATGTAAAGCACAGTATAGGAAATGGAGCAGCCAAAGAACTTATACGCATGACCCATGGACGTGAACAATAGTGGGGGGGGTCACCTGAGGGAGTGGGGTGTGCTGGGTGGAGGGGGAAAAGGGAGAGAATTGGGACAACTGTTATAGCATAATCAAGAAAATATAATTTAAGAAAACTCGAGCCATTGTCCTTGGTGAGAGTTTGATACAGAGATGTTGAATATGCTAATGATAATGGCAGAAGACTAGTTGGAACAGAATGATCCAAGACAACTGTTAGCTGAGAGTTGGAGTTGGTTGGCAGATATGGGGTTAGGGAGCTAGGGGCCATATGAAGAGTTAACAGTAATAGAGTCTGGTAAGACCTGTGCCTTGAACAGTAATGAGAGTCTAGAAATGACATTTGACAAAAAAGTTCCTCCTTGTACCTCCCTTGCTTGTATCATAGAAAATTAGAAAATATAATTTAGCAAATACTTAAGAAACATTAAACATCGTGATACTCTTTTTATTCTGCCTTTCATTTATTTCGTGACTTTGAGCATTCATCTACAAAATGAGAAATAATAAAACCTGCATTTCCTTTGCCTCAATGAGATGCTATTAGATGAACTAACTATCATCTGTGGAATATATTTTGATCTCCTTTATAAAAGGTGTTATGTATGTGGACAGTTCATCCTGCAAAACAATGCTAGGCTAATCACGTGAAAACTGTGATTGTCTCATCTCTCTTCTGCATGATAACCCCCATTTTTCTATTGAAATCCAGTTACCCTCTACACATACATACTACTACTACCACCAGACCCCAAATCCTCTTATCAGCTTTCCAGACTTCCTGTTTTCTGGCTCCTCTCTACAAATTTAAACTTTTAATTATCACTACTTTTCAACAAGAAATCCTTTTTGTTCTACCATGCCGGTTACAATTTAGTAGTCACTGACTGACCAAATCCTACCTGATTTTCAAGCTCACCATCTTTCTTTCTCCGTGAACTTTCTCTGAATGTTCCAGGCTACAGAAACCTCTCCAGTTTCCAAGCATCTATTGGATCTATTGACAGTAGCCAACAACCCAATCCTTGATTTATATGTTGTTTTAGAATTTCTCTAACTATATATGTTATACTTGTCTTCCAAACTGGGTTGTAAATTTCTTGAAGGCAAACACCACATATTTTACCTTTCTTTATACTATTAGGTATGAATTATATGTAAACATGTTGGCTGAGTTCAGTATAAATTAAGTTTTTAAACATTTTTCCATTTTGTTTCTTTAAATATAGTGTGTGATGCTTAAATTCTTATAGCTCATAAAGACTAATTTATATGTACACAATATAGACTTTTTGTACTTAACCAAAGTGAATTTAATGTATTATATGCATTATGTCTAAGAAAATACACTTCTAATTAATCAGTGGTTCACACACTGAAGCTCTCATTACCTTGCTTTCCAAGGCCTTAGAGAGAATAAGGAGCTTCGTTGCTTTCCTAGTAACTAGGGCCAATTTTTATTAGAGAGAGTATGATAAATTATATTCATAGTAAGTTGCTTTAGATTAATGTCTTACAGTATGACATCTCTCATGATGTTCATATTTTATATGGAATAGTGCCTTAAAAAGTAAATCTAATAGTAAAATTTGGGGCAGCCTGATGATAGTTTGTGACTGAGTTATATCTTTTGAAAGAGTGGTGGTTTTACTCATTTTATTTTTTGCTAGAAAATGGAGTTGGGGGAACAAGAATTAACACTAGCATTAGTTGTGATACAACAAACTCCTTTACATTTTTCATCCCAAAGAATTTCCACACCACAGGGATGTTTAAAACAATGTCTCTGGAGGAATGGCAGGAGTTAGCTCATTTTTAAAAGAGCAAAACTCGATAAAATATGCACAAGTAATATTTTGACTTCACATTAAGTACATCTCTCATTTGGTCACCTGCCATTTTAGTTTTATGATAAGGAAAACATCTTTGAATTGATGATTATAGAAATCAAACATTTAAAAAATACCAACTAATTTGTCTCAACAATGCTATGAAATAGGAAGAGTTATCCAAGAGGGAGAAAATGCCTGAACATCTGGATTTGAGCACAAAACAGCACATTGCTAGTCAACTCTGCCCATCATCCTCTTTGTTGCCCCTTCCCCAAATCTCATGTAATTGAGGTGGATTACCTGACTTTCACATTCAAAGAAACCAGAAAACCTAGTGCAAAGCAGATCCTATCTTTCCTGTATTCCTACCTGTTTCTCCCCACCACTTCTCGCCAGAATTTGTCTCACTGGAGACAGAGCTACCCTCCCCCTCAGCCTTTTCTGGACTTGTTGCAGCGTTTTCCTGAAAGCATCCCACTGCCCTTTGGTTTCCTTCATTTGTTATATGATCATAAATTAGAATAATCCATGCCCTAAGATATCTGATTAGCCAATTGGTAAGGCATAGCTCTGGATATTCTAGCAAAATTAGAACAGAATTTTGGTTCATACTTCTTGCAGACTAGAGTAAGCAAAATTGTAGACAGCTTAGGTGAAAAAGTTGAAAATATTCTAATTATATTTTTGTATCCAATTTCCTCCTTTTTGGTCAAGTAACTTCAAAAATGTGTTGTTGCCCTGGCAAGTGTGGCTCTGTTGTTTGGAGCGTCATCCCCTAGACTGAAGGGCTGTGGGTTCTATTCCCAGTTGGGGCACATACCCATGTTGCAGGTTTGATCCTGGGTTGGAGTGTGTCCAAGAGGGCAACCAGTCCATGTTTCTTTTAATGTTTGTCTTTCACATCTGTCTCTCTCTCCATTTGGCTCTCGGTCTCTCTCTCCCTCTCTCTCACTCTCTCTCCCTCTCCCCCCTCCCCCACCCCACTTCCTCTCTCTCTGAAAGCAATGAAAAAATGTCATCAGGTGAGGATTTTTTAAAAGTGTCTTGTGGAGGAAATCCATGGCATTATGTTTTTGTGCTTTTCTCATAAAATATTCATAGAAAAAATTTTCAACTTTACTTTGTGAACATTGTACAGAGATTATGTGTTCTTAGTGATTTTTTCCCAAGCCCCTTTTGCCTATTTAAAAAAAAAGTGGTGGGAGAAATCTGTAAAACCCTATTAATTTAAAATTCAAAGGACTGAAAAAAATGGGATTCAAATCCATCATCATTGGATTTTTCAATTTGTTTATTATAGAACAGTAGAGTTTGTTGCTGAAGAATAACAGTTGCTTTGAATTATAAAAACAGCTTACCAGTATCAACTTAATGAAGTTTTCCTGGATTTGAAATCCATACCACATTAGAAGTGTTAGGAAATTTTTAAGCACACCAGTGAGTTACTCTAGCAGATTTCAACAGTAGCTAGTAACACAATCCTAGGAGTGAATTTTTGGCAGGTGGAAGAAATACTTCAAGAACATCTAGACACATCCATTTCTTGTTGAAAATACATTTCTGAGTTGCTCTGTTAGTGACTTTTTGTCCCCCTCCCCCAGCTTTCCATTAACCCATCAGCTTTGGACATACTACTTTACAGTATATTATATTAAACTGGGACTTAATTCATTGATGCAGTATAGTATAAGTAATACAGTAGTGGGTGATGAGGAAGAGATGGACAACATAGATAATCGGGTGGGGCATAAGTTATAATAATAGTGGAAAAATTTTTTGAGAAACTGAGCCAATAGAATCCATAGTCATAATTTATCCCCAAAGCCTCTGCCTCATCATTAGGACTGCCCACTAGAGCTGGGAAAGTTTTCCAACTCCCTGGTGTCAATTTCCTGCTGCCTGCCTTAAGTTTAAGCAGAAGCACTACAGAAACCAATCTGCAAAGCATGCATACGTGCTACTAAGTATGGTGATAGAAAATAGAACTTTGACCTCTTGTGGTTAAGGAGGCTATAGTCAGTGGGTCTGGCAGCCTCAGGGAAATAAGCATATTTTAAATGTATTTTTTAAGTGCTACTGACCCCATGGGAAGGACAGTTAGCAAACTCATTAATTAAGGTCCTGTTTGCTTCTCTAGTTTAGTTCAAATTCTTTATTTGGGTTTAACTCTGAGTCTATCTACCTGCCTGTCAGTAAGTGGTAATTTATTGATTTTCCCAGGTTGGACACTGGTGGTTCAGGTTTAATGTATTTACATGCTTAGTTTTCATGAAACAACAGGGTGTGCTTATTTAAGCTAGAAAATATTTACAGCAAAGTTTGGAAGGCCTACTTTGTGTAGGACATGGTGCTTAATGCCTGACTTTGAGACACAAAAAGTATAAAAGTCCTTGACCTCAAGAAGCTTATACTATAATTGGGAAAACTAGACACCAATCCACTTAGAAATCTAAAAATGTAGAGCAATAGTGATGAATTCCAAATAGGATAGACACTGCCTTAGAAGCATTCCAAGGAAGTCTTCCAAGGAAGACTGGATTAAGGATGGGAACTCTCATTTATGGAGTACCTTTTCAGGTATACACTCATGCTTTTGCCACTGCACTACATTTTTTCTAGGCAGGGAAGCCTTCAAAAAACCCTTAAAGAAATGTGGGAGTCAGACAAGAGAAAAGGACAAAGGGGCACATACTAAGTTTTTTCTATAACAGAGGTTTGAGGTAGGTGTTTATTGCCATGAATTGTTAGGATCAAATTATAAAGGGCTTTTAATGCCAGACTGAAACAGTTCTTTTTAACCCTGTCTACAACAGGGAGCTTTTCAACAAGAAAGTAAACTGATGAGAGCAATGGGTTTTTTTTTATTTGTTTGTTGGTTTGTTTTTGGGAGATTGCATTAGGCTTTCCACCCAACAGGCTGGGTTGAAGAAATGGAAGGCTAGATACGATATGTGAATATTATAATATCCCAGGCTTTAGTTAATAAGGATTTGATCTAGGGCAATAATGGTCAAACTTAAGCATACACCAGAACCAGCTGGAGGATTTGTTAAAACAAAGACTTCCAGGCCCCATCTCCAGCAGTTCTGATTCAGGAGGTCTGCAGTGGGGTCTCTGAATTTGCATGTCTAATGAGTTCCCAGCTGCTCTGCTGGTCTGAGGACTGCTGTGAGCACGACTCAAGGAAGACTAACAGAACTTGGTGACTAATTGGATATGGAAATAGAAAAATATGATAGGAGAGTAAAGACTCAAAGATATGGCTTGAGTTTGAAAAAAAATGGGTTCATTTTTAGAAATTTTGAATTTTAAGTGCTGGCCACACATCCAAGCAGAAGTAATTAATTACAGGTTTGTTCAGGGGTGAAGACCCAGATGGGAGGTCTTGAATGGAAATAGATGAAATTTTGAGAAATTAAAATAACATGATTTCCAATTATCATTTCAAGAGGCCAAACTCAATTTTGTGTTTAATTCTACAGCTTCCAATGTCTCAGTGATGGGTATTCCATTTGTTTTCTTTGATCCAGGTAGCTTTGAAAGCTCGATAAGTGCCATCTTCAAATGCAAGCAGGTTTATTAAAGACTTGAAATCTGTTTGTGCTTATAGTTGTGAAAATGCAATTTGGCTAAATTAAAATAAAATGCCAGTATCCTAAATTCCAGTAAGTGGCAATATTTCCTCCAAAGATACACATTTTTAAGACTTTTTTTTGCCAATTTTGATACATCTGTCCAATTTTTATTATTTAGAACTCCTATCCCTAACCCTTATTACTCACTCTTACCCCCTCCTCAAAAAGTCCTGGAGTTAATAACCTTGGGCTGCTGTTACATCAAAAATAGCCATTCACAGTCATCATGACTTTGGAAGCCAACTTGTGTTTACATATGTAAATTCCTGGAGGTGGAGTGGAAGTTACTTCTGAATCAATCATTAAGAAAATAACAAGCCACTTCCTAAATGGCCCTTCTGATTCCAGTTTCTGTTCCCTAAATTATTCTCTTTACCTGTCAGATTAATAAATTACCATTTGCTAACAGGTACCATATAGGAGAGCTCAGAGTTTAGTCCAAATAAAGGATTAGAACTGAAAATAATAGAAGCAAATAGGGCCTACTCAATGAGTTTGCCAACACCAGACAATGTCAACAAACTTGATTACCTACCTCATTTACTAGCCTTGGACCTAAATAACTTTTCAGTTTCTAAAATGAACAAATAAGCAATAAAAACAAAATTATCCCTCACAATCAAAGATTTCCTACCAATGAGGATGTTCAAAAACATATGCACAAATACACCTATAAATTTTAATAGATGTTTAATTATCATTAGAATAAATTCCTTCAGTCCCAAGGAGACTTGCTATCCCTTTAGGGAATATAAAGTGGGCATAAGACTTCCGATATGTTTACCTTATACCTCACATCTCTTATGTAATAGCTTCTGTTTTCCAGGATACTTAATGACTCTTGTGACCTATTTTTCATTATTCTGGATGGTAGATTAAGATTTTTGTTGGAGAAAATTGAGGGAGTGTGTGTGTGTGTGTGTATATATATATATATATATATATATATATATACAAAAAATATCCACAGTTGTCCCTTGAACAACATGGGTGTTAGGAGCACTGAATCCTGTGCAGTCAAAAATAAAAGTGTAACTGTTGACTCCTGAAAAAATTAATTCAAGCATCCCTTGGTATTTGTGGGGGATTTCAGATGCCTAAATCCTCTGATGCTGAAGTCATTTATATAAAATGGTATAGAACAACCCCGGTTGGTGTGGCACAGTAGATTGAGCCCCTGCCTGAGAACCAAAGGGTAACTGGTTTAATTCCCAGTCAGGGCATAGGTCTGGGTTGTAGACCAGGTCAGGTCCCCAGTAGGAAGCATTCGAGAGGCAACCACACACTAATGTTTCTCTCCCTCTCTTTCTCCCTCTCTTCTCCTCTGTTTAAAAATAAATAAATATTTTTTAAAATTCTTTTAAAAATGGTGTAGAGCAATTCATACAGAATACATACAGTCAGCCATCCACATCTGAAGATTCCCAACTGGGATGGAAAATACTGTTTTGCATCAGCCCTTGTTTAATTCCATGGATACAGAGGCCTGAGTGTATATTTAGCTTAAAAAATCTGCATATAAATGGACCTATGCAGTTCAAATCCATTGTTGTTCAAGGATCAACTATATTGTGCATGAAGTATATTTTCTGGTTGAAAACACTTTTAATCTATTCAAGAAATAAGTTTCAACATTTGCCTATAGAGTTATTTATCTTTTAAAAATATATTTTATTGATTATGCTATTACAGTTGTCCCACTTTCCCCCTTTTATTCCCCTCCACCCTGAACACACCCTCCCACTTGCATTCTATCCCCCTTAGTTCAGGTCCATGGGTTGTACATATAAGTTTTTTGGCTTCTCCATTTCCATCACTATTCTTAAACTCCCCCCGTCTAGTTTCTACCTACCATTTATGCTAATTATTCCCTATACCTTTTCTCCCATTCCCTTCTCCCCTTCCCCCCCGACAACCATCCATGTGATCTCCATTTCTGTTCCTGTTCTAGTTGTTTGCTCAGTTTCTTTTTATTTTTTTAGGTTCAGTTGTTGATAGTTGTGAGTTTGTTGTCATCTTACCGTTCATATTTTTATCTTTTTCTTAGATAACTCCCTCTAACATTTCATATAATGGCTTGGTGATGATGAACTCCTTTAACTTGACCTTATCTGGGAAGCACTTTATCTGCCCTTCCATTCTAAATGATAGCTTTCCTGGATAGAGTAGTCTTAGATGTAGGTCCTTACCTTTCATGACTTCAAATATTTCTTTGCAGCTCCTTCTTCCCTGCAAGGTTTCTTATGAGAAATCAGCTGATAGTCTTATGGGAACTCCTTTGTAGGTAACTGTCCCCTTTTCTCTTGCTGCTTTTGAGATTTTCTCCTTCTCTTTAATCTTGGGTAATATAATGATGATGTGCCTTGGTGTGTGCTTCCTTGGGTCCAACTTCTTTGGGACTCTCTGAGCTTCCTAGAAGTCTATTTCCTTTGCCAGATTGGGGAAGTTCTCCTTCATTATGTTTTCAAATAAGTTTTCAATTTCTTGCTCTTCCTCTTCTTCTGGCACCCCTATGATTTGGATGTTGAAACATTTAAAGTAGTCCCAGAGGTTCCTAAGCCTCTCCTCATTTTTCTGAATTCTTGTTTCTTCATTCTGTTCTGCTTGAATGTTTATTTCTTCCTTCTGGTCCAAACCATTGATTTGAGTCCTGGTTTCCTTCCCATCACTGTTGGTTCCCTGTACATTTTCCTTCATTTCACCTTTCATAGCCTTCCCCTTTTTCCCCTATTTTGTGACCATACTCAACCATTTCTGTGAGCATCCTGATTACCAATGTTTTGAACTATGCATCTGATAGGTTGGCTATCTCTTCGTTGCTTAGTTGTATTTTTTCTGGAGCTTTGATCTGTTCTTTCATTTGGGCCATATTTTTTGTCTCAGTGCACCTGCTAGTACTAAGGAGTGGAGCCTCAGGTATTCACCAGTTGTACAATATTCATGTAAATGTACCACAGTTTTTTGATCCACTCATTTACTGGTGGGCAATTAGGTTGCTTCCAACACTTGAATATTGTGAATTGTGCTGCTATGAACGTTGGGGTGCATAGGTTCTTTTGAATTGGTGTTTCAGGGTTCTTAGGGTATAATCCTAGCAGTGGAATTGCTGGGTCAGTCAAAAGGCAGTTCCATTTTTAGTGTTTTGAGGAAATTCCATACTGTTTTCCACAGTGGCTGCACCAGTCTGCATTCTCTGTGAAAGTGAAGTACCATATGATCTCACCTATAAGTGGAACCTAATCAACAAAACAAACAAGCAAGCAAAATAGAACTAGAGACATTGAAATAAAGGACAAACTGACAGTAACCAGTAGGCAGAGGGAAGGAGGATAATGGGGGAAAAAAGGGGAAGGATTGTCAAGGAACCTGTATAAAGGACCCATGGACAAACCCAAAGGGGGTAGGGTGGGGGTGGGTGGCAGGAAAATTGAGATAACTGTACATAACAATAAAAAATGAATTAAAAATTAAATTAAATTTAAAAAGAAAAAATATGTAGAATTCTTTACCCCTTTTAAAAATATTTAATCTAATGAAAATACATACGTGTATATGTACCTTTATCTAAATATGAGGTCTGTCCAGAAGGCATCCAGCCATGTGATATGAAAAAGAGACATTTATTGAAGAAGATGCAAGATACAAGAAACATTGTACATAGGACAGTGACGCCTCAGTCCCCTTCAAAGTAGGCACCTTGGGACCTCACACAGTTCTCCCTGTTGTTATCAGCTGCCCCATGTTATTTTTCTGAATCTCATTGATGGTCTCAAATCTCTTCCCTTTCAAAGGTGACTTTAGTTTTGGTGAAAAACAGAAGTTGCAGGGTGCTAAATCTGGGATGTAGCGGGGCTGAGCCACCTGGGGGGTGATTTGATGTTTTGCCAAAAAACTCCGCAGATGATGTGATGCATGAGTGGGTGCGTTGTTGTGATGAAGCTGCCAGTCACCAGTTGCCTGTAGCTGTGGCCTTCTGAATCACCTGAATAGTTTCTATGGAGGTATGTTCAAGCTGAATGCAAGTTTGATGCAGATTGATTGCTGTACTCACTCAGTCATTTTGAATGTGACTTCCACACAGTACTAATACTCACTGAACAGTGTCTACCACCCCCACTGACTAGTACAGTGAAGTTGTCATTGTCTGTGCATGTGTGTTCTACTCTACTGTCCTTGGCTGCCAGAGGTTACATCAATGTCACACAAACTGTTTTCATTATATTAATAATAGAATTTTTCCAGACAGACATTGTGTATAATAGGGTTATTAGGGTTTTATACATGTTACAATTTTTTGTGGCTAATTCTTCTTTCTGCCTTTAATATTTAAACTGTTAGTATTCTTGAAGAAATTGGACTCACATGAGTCTTATTCTATACAGAGTACAAATCATAGGAAATGACTTTTAATTTAATTCAATACCAGTTTTGAGCTATTTTAGTGAATAGAATTAAATTGGACATTACATAGAATTATATTTATCAAGATTCTCAATTCTCTGCCTAATTTCTCCCATAGAATAATGTTACACAGAATCACCACAAAAGGAACTGCTTTTGATAAATATAATCCAGTTTACCTGTTAGTAAAATCAGAAGCATATGGGTAGTATACAAGTGACTTCTGGTTAAGGGAAACTTATGATTATTGTCTAAGCTCTTATGTTGAAGCTAATTTTGTTATAGGTACATTATACTATATACTCTAAGGTGATATGGAATGGGGGAATAGATTCCCTTTTAGTGACAAAATCTTATATCCAGAGGGCTGCTTTAAAAAAAAATCTCTTCATGAAAAAAATGGTGACTGTCACTGAAAGATCTCTTTTACTATGTTACAAGCCTCCCAAAGGATACATAAAATGAAAACATGGGATTTGACTAAACAATGAACTGATTTTGAGGTTTTAGCATAGGTGACACCTCCATGTTCATCTTTTTGGAGTGTGATTTCTGGTAAGAGCAAATGAAAAAAAAGTATTACTGCTGTTGCTATGGATCTTCTATCTGCTAAGGTTCAGGCATCATTTTGGAGACGGCAGTGTAAACCCTGCTTAGGGAAGGTAGCATTTCATGATACCAGAGGATTAGTGCTGCCTCATGAGCAAACATAAAATGTAGGTGAGGGAAAAGGTGTTGCACTCTGGAAGAAGAGAAAGACGGTATTTCCAAGGAAGGAGAAAATTGGTCTTTTGCTTTAAAGTTTTGAGAATTTTCTCTATATTTTTTAGAATGGGAAATTTCTCTACTTTCTGCAGAGAAGAGAAAAAGCTAACAGAAAAGGAAATTGGGGAGGTAATAGCAATTCATTTATTTCTTCTTGTTTATGACTTCTGTGATAAGAGTTACATTTACAAAATTAATTTGTTATTGCAAGAAAATGTCTGTAAAGCATATATGTGGTTGGGAGAAAGCTTGTGAAAAACCAGGGGCAAGAGCTGACCTCATAGGAATGGTAATCTCAGTTGCTTTTGTTTAAGATGTATAATTTTGTTGGCATGTGTGCTGGGCAAATAAATTGTTTGTAGATAATTAGTCATTTTGGGTGGCCTTTTTTTTCTCTGTAGGCAAAATGAGCACTTTCCATAAACAAGGAAAAGTGCCAGATTATCACTGGATTAGTATTTGGCTAATTAAGACTTATTTGGGGGAGAGAGTTAAAGAGAAGGGATTGTTCTTTCAAATGACTGGACTTACTATTATTGTTAATTTTCCAGTAGGTTCTGGCCTTAAAATTCTCCCTCAGGAAATGATTAAAACAGTTCTTTGGAACCTTCAAGGCTGAGTAGTATCTCAGGGTTACTTTAAAATTAGTTTGCCTAATGAATTTTTAGAACTCTTGATTTATGTTTTGGCTGAGAGAAGAGTTCTAAGTAGTATGTAGTGCAGTTGCTTTTTTCTGAGAACACTTATGGATACTAAATACTAACTGAATAAAAATTTTTAAAAATACATTTAAAATAAATAAATAAATAAATAAATAAATAAATAAATACTGTGTTAATTCTGTTGTTGGTTTTTAACTTTCCAGTAATTTAAAAGATATAAATATCTTCACACTTAAAAACCAAACATTGTTTTCTGCTCAGAGATTATAGTCCCTCGCCTTGCCAGGATAGAGACAGCTCTCTCCTGTTGCCCATCCATATGCCTGGGTTCTTTAGGGGAGTCTATCTGTATAACTAGAAGCATTTTAATTTAATTACTCTTTTGTATATTTTTGATGACAGTGTGTCATGCAGTTTTAATGTAAGTGTGATCCTGAATGAAAGATCATGCATAGTTTAGTTTTGGACGATTTTTCAAAACTCCTTTAACTGGAAAGATGATCTGTATATTGTAAAAGAATAGTTTTTTTTAATATGACCAAGTGGTTGTAGACCTTGGGAATTTAATTATTTTTTTCCTGGTAGGATACTAAATTGTTTTCTCCTAACTACTAGAATGCAGAATTTATTGTATTCTGTTCTTCTACAGTATGAAATAATGCCTGCATGCATCTCCTCAAATGTAAAGTGTAGAGATTATGTAGGTACACCTTAAGCTCTAAAACTAAGCTTTGAGGATTCTGCTCGGGAGTCTAGACTAGGTTATTATTTATAGAAGATAAGGCACACATGACTGTTTATTTATAGAAATGATCATATACCCATTCCAAGCAAATTTTGAATTAGATGTAATTTATTTTATACTGAGGCATTAATGTGTAATTACTTCTCTACTATGTGTAATAATTTTCTACTAAGAGGTAGCAACACTATAATGTTTGGTTTATACTTTGGACCAAATGAAATTTCCTTGAAATTTTGGATTTTAATTTCTCTGTAGTGAATATTTTTGAATGCAGGTATTTTTTGAAATAATAATGATCACCTTCCTCCAGTAGTATTTTTGGAGTATTTAATGTAATCCTTTCTCAACCAGTTTTCATCTCAACCACAAAACAGAAAATGATTTGAGTTAATGTTTCTTCAATTCTCCCAAGGAGCGTACAACTAAGACCATTCTAGATTCACTGGAGAGGAGTTTATTTATTATATACGATGGATTCCTTAGAGCAGCAGTCAGCTTACCATACCCAAAGTCCAAGTCCCGCCTATAGCCTGTTGGTGTGTAATCTGCAAGCTAAAACTAGTTTTTACATTTTTAAAGGGTTGTTTAAAAAGAAGACTATGTGATAGAGACTGCAGACTGTCACAAAGCCCAAAACATTTACTATGTGGCCCTTTAGAGAAAAAGTTTGCCAATCCCTATCTTAAGGCATGGAACCCATTGAAAATTGCTGATTTATTGAAATGAAGTTTCTTATAGTATATTCTCAGAGTCTAGGGATGCAGTAAGATAGTAGGAAACGTTGTTTTTATTAAGGTGACTTGTATATTGGTCACATTATTGTAATGCTTAGTTCAAGGAAAGACTCCAGATTATAGTAAAAAGGTAGACATATTTTTGTTTGTTTACTAGACATAAATTTCAATGGCTAAATTATATGGAAAGTTGTATTGGTAACTATAATGAATGATACCTTTTTGTGTGTAAAGATACATTTAAACATTTATGTAGTTTCTAAAGCAAGAAAATAAAACTGGACAAATTTTATGCAGGAATATAAAGAAGGACATTGATTTCTTTAATTCAAAGGAAAGTGACTAGAGAGTGTTAAGTGTCAGAGATAATCACATATGTTTTCTCCTGTGACAAATAAATGTCTTCACTCTACAATTAACATATCAGGTACCTTGTCAGCAATAAGGACAATAGTACTTAACCAAAAGTTCATTAAAATTATGAGATGATCATAGCATATGAAATAATCAGGTTCTACCAAATGCCACTTAACTACTTGATATAGTGAGGAAGGCTCCATCAACCATAAAATATACACTGGTAAATCGCAAAATTATCAACAGAGAAAAAGCACAGCAGGCATTGTTTGTAATTAGCTACTGATTTCCTTTATCTCCATATTCAGTTAACCATGAAGTTCTGTCAGTGTTTTTCTCTGGAAAATGTCAGACATCATCCCTTTTTTTTAATCATGCTATTCTGTCATTAGTCACTAAGTATAGTAGAGGCAATGTGTAGACATGATGGAGCTTCCTGAAGTACAGACTTTATTTTTCAGACTCATTTAATGAAAGCTTTCACTGATTCCCCACTAGCCTGACCAAAAATTCCTAGGAAAGACGAATCAAGCCCGGCTGCTGAGATGGTCAGGAAAGTCATCACTGGCTACTGAGCTGGCTTTGAGACTAGGTGAAAAGAAGCAAAAGAAAGGAAGAGGATGATATTAGCCGAGGCAAAAAAGGACAAAGGGAGTTCTAAGATTGTATTTTTGAAAATGGTTATGGGTCCTTTGGGGGTGGGCAGTGAAAATTTGCTTGGTGAATGGTACGTTTTCTCTGCTTACAACTGTGAAATGATACAGTGCAAGTCATTTCAAGTTGTAGACCACAGATCTTTTTGGGGAGCGTACTGTTCAAAGCATTTAATTACTTTGAGTGGCTCATTAAACTTATTTTCGCTATGGAAGTTCAAGGACTAATTAAGGAACTTTGTCACTTGTCTCCATCCTGAGGTTATTTGTCATTGCTCACCCCACCTCCAGCTAAAAAACACTCATTATAAAATCAAACAAATCCATGTATTTCATAAGGGCTATTTCCAGTTCTAAAATCCTATGGCCTTTTACAATTCTTAAACAGATCATATAGGATTTTTTAGGAAAAAATCAGATTTTGTACTTGTATTCACATTTGGTACTGGATATTGAATATCCTTAATGTAGAATTACAGTTTTAAGTTGAATGCTAAATGAACAAGGACTATAGATTTCAATTAATACAATATATTATCTTAACCATAGTTTTGTGGGGAACACGTAAACAGCCTTATGTTTATAATTTTATTTGTCAAAAATTAAAAGATTCAACTCATATTAGTAGATATCTCATAATTTCAGTAGTGTTTCCCCCTTTATTTGAACAGTTAAGTTGTCAAATGTGCTTTGGTAACATAAACAGATTTCAGCAACATCAGCACAGATCAATGGGGATAAAAAGTGATGAATCTGTATGTTTAGGAATTAGGATATTCAAAAATGCTGTTGACAGTGGGGTATAGGGTAGGGTGGAAATCAATTTGAGAAATTTCAGTTCAGAAAAAGTTGGTGTACTTTGAAAGGAGATTAATTCACAAGAAAAAGAAGAGTTCTCTAAGCTGGAGTTCCCTGAGAAAATGGAAATATGACAATATTTAGGATTTTTTCCCAAATGAACTGATACTACCTGTGTAAGGGAATGGGAATAACAATGACAAAATCATCATCAGACAGGATGTTAAAATCTAGCCCCGGTTTTCTTAATATAACAACATTGTTAATGTAAGCTTATTTCTCATACAGTTGGGTTCATCATGTTGCTGAGTATAGAGCTAACTTCTATGCCCATTTGTAGAAGTTCTTCTTAGGTTTTTAGGTACAACTATTACACACACACACCTCTCATTTTACTTGGTTTCTGAGTTAATTCTTATTTATTAAAGCACTGCTTCAAATTTTTTAAAGAAGTAAATAAGGCATACAAATAACAATAAGCTTTATTTTTTAGCCCTGTACCCATACACACACATAAACACACACTCTAATAATATCTTTTACTTTTGGAAAGTAGATTGTTGAAAATATTAGAGACCATTCTTTTAGAATATTCTATAATCTCCTCTGCTCCATTCTTAGTGTTTGCTAAGACTAAAATTGTTTGCTACTGATCACATCATGCCATCAGTATCATTTCCTTGGGATCATAGAATGTTAAAGGCAGCAGAACCCAAGAGATAATTTTCCTTATTCCTAAGATTCTGCTGGGTAACTTCTTGCAAATACTATTTGATTAAATTCATTCAAAGTATAGATTTGATTAAAGAGGAAAATTACACTGCAGCCACTTTCTCATTAAGAATGAGAAGGTAAGTCGATGTAAAATTCCACTTTTTAAATCAGTGTTAATTTTCTAAAAGAACTCATGGTTTTAATAATTTAGTGCTGTGCTTACAAGCTTCAAATCTATTGATTTTAATTGGAGTTCTGTATCTAGAAGGAAAATAGGCAGTGAGAAAATCAATTTTGTTTTAATCCAATGCATTTAAATAAGTGTGCTAAAGATTCACCATAACATTATCCATGATAGCTCGATATCTGCTGTTAGGGGCCTCTGCTTTAGATTCTCTACAAAGGTGTTTATTTCTGAAAGTACTAGAGTGACATCCTTTAATGACATCCTCCAGTATGTATAGAATAAAATCAGGCTCTCAGTGTCCATCATGTTAAATTGTCCTGTGTGGGTTTAGTTAAATAATGGCCTGAATAAATTAGGATACCTGTTTTATCATTTATATATAAGTAGAAATTTCTTAAAGATTTTATTCATTTATTTTTAGAGGGAGGGGAAGGGAAGGAGAAAGAAAGGGAGAGAAACATGAGTGTATGGTTGCCTCTCATGAGACCCCTGGGGACCTGGCCTGCAACCCAGGCATGTGTCCTGACTGGGAATTGAAGTGGTGACCCTTTAGTTTGCAAGCCCACGCACAATCCACTGAGCTACACCAGCCAGAGCTATATTAGTAGAATTTTTGTCTTCCTTTCATTGTATGATCTTGTCTCCCTTTACAAATGAATATTTTATATTTAAGGCTTGTTATCAATCCCAGGTTATATTTATATAACTTCCTATCTAGTCAGAAATAATCCCTTTAATTTTAACATTAATGCTTATGGTTAAACCTGACCCCTGATTGATTTGTGTATTTCTATGTGTTTAGCCCAACTAAATTGAAATGTACAACAGAGTGATACACAGACTGGCTCTTTGAGGCCTCTACTCTTTGCATTGGGATATGAAATCATCCTACATTCTACAGGACATGCAGTAGTCATGTGGCTCTGGTTAATAGTGATTGTGGGTATGCTTTCAAAATCAGATTTGCATATATCACTGATATGCATCCTTGTTTTTATGGCTACTGCCAACTCTCCATTGCAAGAAATGCTGTTTTGCAAACTAAAGAACTGGAGAGTATTATGCTAAGTGCCATGAGCCAGTCAGAGAAAGACAAGAACTATATACCATACTTTGCCATGCATAATGTGCACTTTCTTGACCAAATTTTTTAGGGAAAAGTAAGGATGCACATTATACATGGGTAGTACTAATTCTGTATGTTTTTAATTCTTTTATTTATGCTTAAGCATTAAAAATGTAACTCTAGAAAGCAATAACAATATCTGTATGCAAAATAATACCCTGGAATATGATAATTGATTTTGTTGAACTTACAATGAACTTGCAACTAAAGCAGTTTTGGCCAACAATTCAATGAAATGAAATGAAGAGTGACGTACTGTTATCCACAGAGTAAGATAGATGATGCCAAATGTTACCCATTTGATAAGATGGGTGATGCTGGCTTTATTACCATAGGGTGAATAGCGTGACATTTTCTATACTTTAGGCAGGGAAAATTATTGGAAAATCCCTTGGAAAATGTCAACACAGTTTTTGTACTGCAAGCTTTAAGCTAAAAGTTATTAAATATGCTAAAAGGCATGGCAACAGAGCTGCCAAGAGACACTTTGGGCCTCCTCCCACGGATAATGTCATCAGATTGGGGAGGCAACATGAAAATCTTCTTAGATGCCAAGACAGAAGGCAATGTGGGGAAATCTCCAAAGTGGCCACAGGTGGAGCAGGAGATGAAGACCTGAATTCTGGAGCAGCGTTGCACTGGGGTCTGTTTCAACTAAGGTGATACAAGAAGTAGGTAAAAGGATTGCACGAGAAAAAAGCATTGATGATTTCTCAGGGACACTTAATGGTGTTTCAACTTTATGAAGAGAGAAGGTTTGAGCATTAGGACACGAACGAAACTTGTGCAAAAACTTCCAGTAGCCTATGAGAATCAAGTTTTGGAATTTTATTCTTAATGTTATCAATCTTAGAAAGACAACTTTGAGCTGTCCCAAATCGCCAGTATAGATGAAGTCCCACTCACATTTGTTGTGCCATCCAACAGAACTGTGGGCATCAAAGGAGGGAACACCATGGCTGTTAAGATTAATGGTTGTGAGAAAACACATTTCACTGTTGTTCTAGCCTGCTGTGCAGATGGGACAAAGCTCCACCTATGATCATCTGTAAAAGAAAAATGTTTCCGAAAGAAAAGATTCCAAGTGGGGTTATTGACCACATGCGTGGAAAAGGATGGATGAATGAAGGAGGCATGAAAATCTGGTTTAACAAAGTCTGGTTACAAAGGCCTGGAGGATTACTTAAAAAATCAGCTTTGCTTGTTTTTTATCACTTCAAGGCCCATGTTACACAAAGTGCAAAAGCAACTGCAGAGCGGACTTGAAAACCCAACTTGCTGTGATACTGGTAGGCTAAACAGCCAATTGCAACCTCTTGATGTGTCAGTAAACAAGCCCCTTAAACCCCTAATGAAGAAAAAGTGTACGTCGTGGATGTAGTCACCCAGGCTTGTGATTGGATCCTAAGATCGTGGAACAGTGTCAGGAAGGAAGTGGTTGTAAAATTGTTTTTGAAATGCAGCATTAGCAATGCTCTGGTTGGAACTGAGAATGATGAAATTTACGAGGATAAGGAAAGTAGACTCTTCAGAAGACACTGGTAATGTATAAATTGAAGAAGAGAATACTTCTGATATTGTCAATGAAGAAGCATTGTTGGCCTTCTCTGATGCATAAATATCATAAATTTGTTACCAGAATATAAAATTTCTTATACTCTGTATCTGTTCTTGTGTTTTGTAATTATTTGTTAAATAAAATTTCTTGTACCATAATATGTTCAAAATAAATGCTAAAATTCCTTTATAATACAAAAAAGAAGTATCTAAATTTAAATAAATAAAAAATTGAATTAAAAAATTAAAATGAAAGATTTTTTTCCCTGAAAGTTTGGGCCAAAAACATGGATGTCCATTATACATAGCAAAATATGGTAATTTCACTCATATGTGGGATCTAATGAACAAAATAAACCAACATACAAAATAGAAACAGACTCAGATACAGAAAACAGACTGACAGCTGTCAGACAGGAGGGGGTTGTGAGCTGGGTTTTAAAGGTAAAGGGATTAAGCAAAAAATATAAATAAATAAAAACTAAAAACTCATAGATACAGGCAACAGTATGGTAATTACCATAGGGAAAGGAGGCTGGAAGAAGGTAGAAGAAGGTAAAGGGGGGTGTGGTCAATGGTGATGGAAGGAGATTTGATTTAGGGTGGTAAACACACAATACAATATATAGATGATGTATTACAGAATTATACATGTGAAGCCTGTACAATTTTATTAACCAATGCCCCTCAATAAATTTAATTTTAAAAAGAGCTCTTCAGTAGAAAGAAAAAAATCTCAATTATCACTGTGGAAAATTTTTATTATGTTAATCACATGTGAGAAAAGGAATTGACTTAGCATTTCATACCTATTTTAATATTGTTCAGTTTATTGAATGTAACCTCCCTTGTACCAAAAGTCAGAAATGAAATAGTAAATGAAAGGACTACCTCATGTCAATGATTTCATCTTAGGAGGGCCTCCAGGTAAACAGCCTGCAAACATCCAAGGCCCACAGTATACAAAGCAATATACTGGGTCTTGTGAGAGTGGGTAATTGGTACTTGGTGAGACAGATCCAATTTCTTAATGAACTTACTTATTAGAAAATAGAAAGGTCATGACAATCAAAGAGAATGCAAAGATAATGTGTGCTCAAGAAATGGAGCTCAAGAAAATGGTTATGGGAGGGTAGAAGATGAAGCAGTTGAATGTGTTTGGGTGATCAACTTCCCTTGGGGAGTTGGAGAGGTATGTGTTTTTTAATAAGAGATGAGGAATTTTGACAGATGGGGGAGAGGTAGAGTTATTGTTGATAGAGAAAATGGTATGACTCAAAGGCTCAAAAGTAACAAAAAGTAGAATTGTTCCCCAGTGGAATATTGCATTTAAGTTTTTATGTCTAAGCTACTACTCATTGAAGCATGGGATTGGGAATATGGTAGGACATCCCTGAAATTTTGCCTTTGGGCACTTAGCTTTGTTGGATGTTCTACTTTTGTATATGGTCAAGTATAAACTAGGTTACTGTCTAAATGCTACTTTACTTTCTGAATGAATTTACTGTACAGTTGAAGGAGAGGAAGAGTAATATCAAGCTTAGGCCCTGTATGAACTGAACTCTGGCTCCCCTTGACTTCCTTGGAGCAGCCACTCATATAATGGAACATAGCCAGTATGAAGGGTGGGAGATTAGTCTGGACAGTACTCACTCTGTTGCTCTTTATCCATCCTTGGCTTCTAAGCCTGTTTCATTATAGTATCAATCAGTTGACTGCATTTGAATGTAGTCAACTAGTGATTATGAATTTCTTTCTTGAACAGTGGGGTAGTATATACTTTTCATTTGAGCCATTGTGTACCACTATAGGATTGGCCATGTGGCCAGTGGCAGTTCATCTTTTACCTTAATGATTGCTTCAGAAATAGAGTGAGCAACTGCTACTGATACAAGCAGGGAAACAAAGGGATTTGGCTTCCAATACTTCACAAATTCACAAAATGAGAATAGTAGGTCATTTAGAGATCATTAAGCCCACCTCTCTCCTTCACTATACAGATGGTGAAGCCATCATTTAATCACTGATTTCTTGTAATTTCCAGAGTAAGCAAAATTAAGCCAATTTTGCCTGACCTCTCTCCTCTCTGTACTTCTGTAATACACATAAGAAACCAGACCTCCTTTTTCCTTTGGAATGGTTGTAAAGTCAGAGAGAAATGAGTTAACTGAGGCAATGGAATTTGCATCCACCACCATTTATTGTGATGATAGCCTTGAGTTTTGGTTTATTGAGAGAATGTGATTGTTTGCAGCATGTTTCACTCCCCTTACCCATGAATATAATTAAAGACAAAGGAACTTCAGATCCCAGAGAGTCAAAAAGACAAAATTCATTATTTTCATTCATTTAAGAGGTCTTAGACCCAAAGATAATTGATCTGGCTGAACAAAATAATCTGACATTTCCATTTTCAATTGAAATAACAGGAATTTAAAGATCTATCTGGGAAATGGAGCTAAATAAAAGTGCTGCCTATTATGACTTGGTTTCTTGATTGAGAATTTCTAAGGTGGAGGATGTTATGGTTAAATTCCTTATCATCGTGCCTCTATTTCATTGTTTCTTTGGAAAAATGTAGTAAAGCCATAATAGAATCAAATAACTGTTTCATTCTTCTTTACCAGATTGTAAATTGAATTATCCTACAAAAATATATAAAGAAATGCATTCTTCACATCCCAGAATGTGTCTCACTTACGTACTTCATTGTTCTATTCCTCTGATCTCAGCTTGTGTAAAGAGAAGAATGCAAATTAGGAGAAAGAGGACGGGCTTCTCTTATCCTATCTTGAGTAGGAGGAATTAAGATGAAGGAATATTACCAATTATTCTTTTGTTCTTAAAGATGAAGTAGACTCAAAATTATTAATCAGGAGAAACTCCTCAAACTGCTATTTATTCATGCAGCTGTGTCAAAATCTTTTGTAATAAATTTAACAATGTTATCCTTTACTACAATATTTCTATTCTAAGTATTTTTGCTAATGTGCATTTAAAAATAATAATAAAATAAAGAACATGAAAAAGTACTTATAAATTTAATTTTATTTTTGCCTTATAAACACATTTTTCTTCTTGCTATGCACTGTACTGCTAGAAGTTTAAATTGTTGCCTTAATAGTAGAAAATAATACTGTGTGAGAACTTTTTTCTCACATTTTTTATTGTTGTTCAAGTACAGTTGTTTCCATCCCCACCTCCACCACTCCCCATACCTCAGCCACTGTGTGAGAACTTTGACTTTATGCTTTGCCATTAAGACAAGGGCTGCCTTACT
Source organism: Desmodus rotundus (assembly GCF_022682495.2). Taxonomy (NCBI): domain Eukaryota; kingdom Metazoa; phylum Chordata; class Mammalia; order Chiroptera; family Phyllostomidae; genus Desmodus; species Desmodus rotundus. Next base: position 19,698,227 of record NC_071400.1, on the reverse strand, counting down.
GCTATATCATCATCTATCTCAAAACTGTCTCTTAAGCAAGTTAGTAAAGACAGAGACTCAACTGTGAGTTGATAAAATGCTGTGTGATGACCAGAGGGAAACCCAGGGTGGTTGTGACTACATCTCATTTATATCATTGCATACTTATAAAGTCAGACAATTTTACTTGTACTTTATGTTGCAAAAGCAAGTTATAATAACCTTTGAGAGAGATGTAAAAATATTAGTATGTCATAAAAATAGGTAAACTAAGAACATTTTCTTTGTGTTTAGATAAATATTTTGAGCTCTCATAAACATAGAAATACAAACTCAAACTGACCACTTAAGGAAATTAGACCACAGGCCCAATTCTTTATGTTTAGTTTTGAAACATATACAGACATACTTAAGTTTTATCTGAAGTCTTATTGTATTATATGTAAAATATAGTGAAGCTACATAGTTTATTTCAGAAATATGAATCACAGAGGTTTCTTAAGAATTCCATAACATTTTATCACATACTTGTAATACTAACCTGAGGTTATAGAAAGTTGAGAAAAACTGTTCTAATATCTCAATTTTCAAAAGCTTACAAAAACTTAAGAGGAGTTTTTTAGTCTCTTTCATTATTAAAGTAGTTTGAATATTGGCATGGTAATTTAATAATTCTATGCATATATAAAATCTACCACAAAAATATATTTATTATTGGAAAATTTAATCAATTCGAAGGTCTTTTTTATGAACAGAACTGAAGATCTTAGTGTTAAGGGTTACTGAAGTCTACAATAAATCAGTGATAAAACTGGAAGTGGAGCTGTTGGCTTCTGGACATTGGATCCTATGGGAATAATGGTGTGGAATACCGTCATTATCTTGCCTCCCACACTCTAAAGGTTAGCCTATTCCAGTCTAGTTATTAATGTGGAAAAACAATAGACCAAGTATAGTAACCTTGCCAAAAAAGTCAAGATTACATATATCTTTATAAGATTGTAATATAAAATATTTGGCAATTATGCGTGTATACAAGGATCAGCCAATTGCTGAGTGGTTCAATAACGAAGTAATTATATCATTCAAAGAATAGGAAAGTTCTGTTTTAATTTATTCAAATTCTTTTAAGTTACAATTATTATTAACTCTTGAAATGTAGGGCTCTTTCTAAGTAGACATTGGGCAGTTGTGGGATTTGTTTATCATGGAAAATAATTTTGGTTTTATAGCAAAAGAATATAGTTTAAGTTACAAATTAATCCAAGCTGTATTGAAAGAACCTTGGACTTAAAAGTAAGGAGTCCTGGGTTCAAGCTTCAGCTCTGCAGCAGAAAGCTAAGATTGCAATGTAAACACAACTCACCTCCTTGCACAATCATATCAAAATTACAACCAAGGTACAGAACATTCATTATTCAGAACTGTCAGAAGTTGAGCTCAATGGAAGTTCTACAACTACAGATTTAAAGAAGAAACCACATTGAGACTGGTAAGAGGGGTGGAGACACAGAATGGGTTGGTCCCACACCCACATGTGACAGATAAAAATTGGGAGGGATATCTCAGGACTCAGCAGTCCCAGCCCTAAAACAGGACCCCCAGCCCAGGGTTCCAGTGCCAGATAGGTAAGTTCCCATAACTTCTGATGGTAAAAACCAGTGGGGATTGAAGCCATGGAAGACAGAAACTTCTGGGTTGCCAGGCAGTTCCTCTTAAAGAGCCCACACATGGACTTACTCAAACTCTGACTGAGCTCTAGCACTGGGGCAGCAGCTTGAAAAGAACCAGAGGCAGACAGGGATGAACTGAGTTGTCCAGTATCAGGGTGAGAGCTGGAGGGGCAGCTTTATCCCAGACAGAAGTGCTGGCATAAGCCATTGCTCTTTTTCTGAGCCCTCTCCCCACAGAGATGGCAGAGAGGAGCCATATCTGAGACTCCATCAACCTGGCTCACACTGTTTGGCCCACCCTGGTGATTCTCTGAGGCTCCACCCCACCCAACTTTAGGGTCCACCCAAGCTGTTTCCAGTGACTTTTCCATATGAATGGCTTTTCTTGGCTCATGCTTCAGATTTCCCTAAATCCTCTCAAACAAAATCTGGCCCCAGCAAGCCCCATACCTTTTGCTGAGTGACCTCAGGCCCAGCAGTGGCAGCACCTGGCCTTGGTTCACAGCTTGTCCTCTACTGGGCAACTCCAAATCCAACAGAAGTAGCAGCCATCTGCAGATTTTTTGCAGCTTATGGCAGGTGGACCTGACAACATACAGGCAGTGGCTGACCTTGACCTGCACCTCCCAGGGGGCCCTAGAGGCACCGCACCCAGAAGACAGCTATAGACCATGTGGTAGTACCACCACCCAATCACCTCCACAAGCAACACACTCAAGGTGCAGACTCAGCAGGCACCAGAGCCCTGCTGAAGTAAGTCTTGCTCTGTGGAGTGGGCCCCTGCACAGCTGATCCTCCACAGTGGCCTCCAGGAGAGCTGGAGGTTGATGGTGAGTGGTCACAGCCAGTCCTTGAAGCTGATTGGCCTGGGTAAATCTCTTCTATTGATCTGCCAATGGCAATTAAGGCTCAATTACAAGAGCAAGGTGTACACAGCCAACATGGTGGGTGCACCTCATGATAGGGGAGGCTGTGCCACTGGGTCCTACAGGACAGCTGTTACATTAGGCCACACTACTAATCCTGGATGAAGTAGCAGCCCTACCTAATGCACAGAAACAAACATCAAGAGGCTGCTAAAATGAGACAAAGAAACGTGGCCCAAATGAAAGAATAGAACAAAACCTCAGAGATAGAACTAAACATGGAGACAAGCAAGCTTCTGGATGCAGAGTTCAAGTACTGGTTATAAAGATGCTCAAAGAACTTAGGGGAAAAACATGGACTCAGAGAGAAGTTTAACAGCATAAAAAAGGAAATGGAAACCATAGAAAAGAACCAGTCAGAAATGAAGGATACAGTAACTGAAATGAAAAACAACTTACAGCTAAACAAAATGAACAACAGTCGAGTGGATGAAACTGAGAGCCAAATCAGTGATTTGGAATATAAGACAGCAAAAAATACCCAGTCAGAACAACAAGAAGAAAAAGAATTTTATGAAAATGAGGATATTGTAAGGAGCTGTGGGACAACTTCAAGTGTATCAACATTCACATCATGGGGGTGCCCAAAAGAGAAGAGAGAGAGCAAGAAATTGAAAATCTATTTGAAAAATTAATGACAGAAAACTTCCCTAACTGGTAAAGGAAATAGACATACAAGTCCATGAAGTACAGAGTCCTAAACAAGATGAACTCAAAAGGCCCACTCCAAGACACATAATTAAAATGCCAGAGGTTAAAGACAAGGAGAGAATCTTAAAAGCAGCAAGAGAAAAGCTGCTAGATACCTACTGGGGAGTTCCCATATAACTATCAGCTGATTTCTCAGAAGAAACTTTGTAGGCTAGAAGGGATTGGCAAGAAATATTTAAAGTGATGAACAGCAAGGACCTACAACCAAGATTACCCAGCTAAGCTATTATATAGAACCAAAGGAGAGATAAAGAGCTTCCAAGACAGAAAAAAACTAGAGTCGTTCATCATCACCAAACCAGTATTATATGAAATGTTAAAGGGCCTTTTCTAAGAAAAAGAAGATCAAAACTATGAACAATAAAATGGTAATAAATACACAACTATAGACAATTGAATCTAAAATACAAAATAAAGAAGCAGAACAGAAACAGAATCATAGATTCAGAGAACATATTGATGGTTGCCAGATGAGGAGGGGACAGGGGGATGAGCAAAAAAGTACAAATTGGTAGTTACAGAATAATCATGGGGATGTAAAGGACTGCATAGAGATTTTAGTAGCCAAAGAATATATATGCATGAACCATGGACATGGACAATGGTATGGGGACTGCCTGAGAGAGTGGGGGGGGCTGGGTGGAGGGGGGCAAAGGGGAAAATTGGGACAACTATAATAGCATAATCAATAAAATGAAATTTTAAAAAATCTTTGAGCTTTGCCACTAATGAACCACCTTAAGTCCGTGAACAATTTATGACCTCTCTAGGCTATAGTTTTTTCCATATAAAAATAAATTTTGGATCAGATGTTTGCTAAGTACTGTTCATCTCAAAGAGTCTATACTTTTTATTCCAGGATTTATTTTTCCCTTCATTACCTTTCCCTACTTTTACCATTAATTTCACATAAATAGCCTTAAATTTCATAATTTCCATTTGGTGGTATTAGCCTAGGACACAGCAGGCATACAATGAATACTTTTTGCTGATGGTGGTGATAAGGAGTTGGATCAAATGACCTATACATTTCCTTGCAGTTCTCAAACACTGTGACTGTTATATTTCTACCCAGGGAGATCTCAATTGTGCTTGTATTATATAACTCTTTAAAAAGATAGCATACTATAGTCTTGAGTGCAAGCAGTACTACGAGGTAAATGGCTTTGATTTTCATCTTTATTTTTCTTCTGGCACTATCTTGATTAGGAAGCACCCAACAAACTTACAAGGCTGTGTTCACAGGGCAACTGAAAAATCTTAACATAGGCAATCATAATAGAACTAATTGAATTTGAGGGTCATGGAATCACTAGAGAATGGCTTTTATTTGCATGTATTCTATCTGTTAGATGATAGGTAATGGTATAGACATGTAAGTAAGTAATCTAGAAAAATATTTTCTGTCTAGTTTGGGAGAACTAATCTCGACAAATTAAATACTAGGTAGCTAACTGGGTGTTATCTCTAGTTTTTAGGACATTGTTAGGCTAAAGTTTTAGTTATTTTCTCCGATTGTCAGGGCATCCTGAGTTCACTGTAGGTCACTCCTGGTGTTACCTCTTGAGAATTTGTAACAGGTCTTCCCTTCTAAGCTTTGATATCATTAGCATTTTTTTCTTATTATTTCCTGTATACTCCTCCTCCATCAGTCACTGATAGCCTATACACATAATCAGTCTTTGTAAAAGTGTAAACAGTATCTTATAAATAAGAGCATTCATAGAATGATTTTTACTAAAGTATGAAGACAAATGGAAAGTGTTGTCTGAGGTCAGCCTTGCTCAGCTTGGTTCTTAGTTCTTCCAGGTTTTTTCAGAACACCTGGGCACAACCCTTTCTGCTCAAATCCTCTGAGAAATCTACCTCTCTTCCCTAAATATGTTATGTTTTCACTCTCAGCTCCAGATTAGAAATCTGATTTGGCTACCTCAGACTCAAAGAAATTAAATTTGTTATATTTAGTTCTTTCTAACCTTTGACTCTATGAGTCTCCATTCTAATAGAACCCCAGGGTGAATTCTAATTCTGTCTACAGTTTTCTTGTTTTTCCTGCTCACTGACTCTTAATGTCCCCTGATGAGGTTGAAGATAAGCTACCTCAAAGTATAGAACCTTGGCATGTTGGATATTTTAAGCTGAAGGAGTTTGAGAAAATGACAGAAGTGAGAAGGTTACTTTGATGTTTTCATACCCTCCCTCTCCCCACCCTACTGCTCTTCTTTCCTGAAACAGGTCTTAAGAAACTCATGTGAGAGGTACTCCCCCTGTATCTGGAAGAAAGAAACACCCTTATCTCTGAAGATAATCAAGGATACAAATTCAAGATTTCAAGATCTGTCTGCTCAGTGGTTTCCAAATGCTGATCTTTTTTTAAAAAGATTTTTAAAATTTATTTTTAGAGAGAGGGGAAGGGAGGGAGAAAGAGAGGAAGAGAAACATTAAAGTACAGTTGCCTCTCTCACACGCCCACAACTGGGGACCTGACCTGTAACCCAGGCACGTGCCCTGACTAGGAATTGAACCAGTGACTCTGATTCGCAGGCCAGCACACAACCACTGAGCCATACCAGCTAGGGCCCAATTGCTGATCTTAAAACCAGTGTTAAAATGACTACATGGAAAATAGTTTGGAGTGCTTTTTAAAAAAAAATACTGATTGCTGGGTCCAATCTCAGAGATTCTGAATCAGTAGTTTTGGAATGAGGTCTAGTTATCTGCATTTTAAAAGTTGTACTGCTGATTCTCATGTGCAGCCAGGACTAGAGACCACTTAGAGAACCATCAGGAGTTCTTCCAGCCCTCGAATTCTGTGATTTAAGTATGCAAGAAGTCTTCTTTCATCTGCCCCTAACTTTACACAGGAGACAAGCAAAATGATCATCTTATGTTTTTCCCTTTTGGACTTCTTAAGAACATTTCCATACAAAAAGATTACTGTCGTCATTGTTATTGGTTTACTAGTAATGGTACCCCTGCTTAAGACTTAAATTTGTAACAATTGTACTTATAGCTGAAGAGTCCAAATTCAAGCTAAGCAAAGGTAAATACAGTCAAGGAATAATGTGAATGTTCTGAGGTAGATCTGTGAGTTGTTTATTTTCACAGACCCATTTTTGTGGGCCATGGATAAATTGTCTACCATTCATCATAAATTAGTATGAAGTTAATTAGCCATTCCTCCTATTTGCTGCTGCAGAACTTAAAGCTCCTTCCTGGTTTATGACTTTGAGAAGGTAATACAAACACAGATATAGAACTAAGCTACAATTTTGCAGTGGAGGTAGAAAGATTTGGAAATTGTAATAGAATATTTGATTTGGGTGGAGAGGGAACTGTTGATTTTCCTATAGGCTGTTAAGAAGAGTGATGTGAATAACACTGGGAAAATTAGCTTCTTTATATATGTGGTTCTTAAATTGCATTACTTGGTATGTTTACCATTTATTTACTTGACTTTTGCCCCTGCACCAAAAACACAAAGGAAATCTATCTTAATAAAGACTTAGGCCCTGGCTGGTGTGACTCAGTGGATTGAGCACCAGCCTGCGAACCAAAGGGTCTCCAGTTTGATTCCCAGTCAGGGCACAAGCCTGGGTTACGGGCCACATCCCCAGTTGGGGGAGCATGAGAGGCAACCACAAGTTTAAGTGTCCCTCCCTCTCTCTAAAAATAAATAAATCTTTAAAAAAAAGACTTAGGATACTTTGGTATAAGAAGCTTGTGAGATGATAAAGGGGAGGGAGAATTAGAACTTAGGTATTTTCTATCAAAAATTCAGGAACTAGCAAACAGGGCAGGGATCTATATTCACAGATAGTTGAGCATGTGACGTTATACTAGTAAAAACTAGTTTTCACGATTTCCTCCACTCTGGAAGTTGGTGTTCTGCATGAGAACTTTTAGTCCCCTATAAATAAAAGAGTACAAACATTATGTAAATGATGGATCTTTCTCCTCTTCTTTCTTTAGCTTGATATTCTTTGATTTAAAGCCTTAAACTATATTGATGAGTTAGGATTAACTTCAGAGCTTCTTTAAAATGCAAAATGTAACTTGATTTTTAAATCTTTGACTTACAGACTTTCAGGAACCTGTTTGTTATAGAAAGCAAGAACAATTATTCTCCCTGGGGTTGATTGTTTCAGTCAAATCTTTATAAAATATGAATTAGGAAGACTAGGATTTAATCTTTGTTTCTTACAACTAAAAATTTTGTTATAAAGTTAAAAAATGAATATACTTCCTACTTGAGAATGTATCAGAAAGTACATACTGTTTTTTTTAAACATGACATATTTACAACATTTAGAGTTGTTTTAGTTACCTCAATAAAACTGAAAGATTTGTTCTTTGTGTTTTTCCAACTCCACTGAATTTAGAAAGTTATAGGGAGGTAAACCTGTCACCAAACTCTTTGATGAGTTTTTTTTTCTTTTTTCTTTTGTCACAAGGTACTAGAAAGACAGGAACCATAATCACCAAAAGTAGGAAGAGAAGTACCTTTGGTTTACCTGTTATGTAATAATACTGGCAGTGAAGTACAATGTCTTGGTAAGAAATAGAACACCAAGGACATCAATAATGATAGTGCTCAGAATTTGGAGAACACATTATAACAAAATGTGAGCATTAAAAAAGCATTTCCAACCTACTGAATGTCTAGCCTATTTTTAAAACCCTGTATGGGAAGCCCAAGATGTATTTGTTTCATGTGTGTACTCTAGGTGGGTGGGGATAAGAAGTACCTTGCAACATCAGAGAGACTACTAAATAGAAAATGTAGCTTTTAGAATTAGAAAAAAAAATCCAACCAAGAAAAATGAGAAAACTTATAAATCAAGCAGTTCATGTGTAAACTTTATTTAGGCAGGTTGTAAAAAAGAAAAGTTGGTGAAAAAATTTAAGGTGATCATAAGTTTTCAAGTTACTCAAAATTAGTCAATTTGGCGAGAGAAAAAAATAAACTTTAATGATCACTTTGTCTAATAAATGAATATATTAAGGGAACGTGCTAACTCTTTGTCTCCTGCAATTGATGACTAGGTAAAATTGTAAATTAACAGGTGATCTAGATCCAAATTAAATACAGGTAGTTCACCATAACTAGATAGAATTCTCCTATATTTCAAAGGAACTCAAAATAAAGTTTTAGATGTAGAGTAATAAAGCACTTAAATATAAATTAAAACATGCCTTTTGGGGAGATTTAGAGATGTTGTGTTTCTAGTTGAATAGAAGTATATTGAATACTCAGCGATATGAGCTTAAGTAACGATATAAAGGTTGTCTTGAAATAAAATTTTAGTTAGAAATGTATATGATTAGATAAAGGATAATTCTGAATCAAGAAAAGACAGGAATTTATAAATCTAAGTCATGCCTACACATTTGTTAACCTAAAAACCTATGCTTGACTCACTCTCAATTGCCACTATGAGATAAGTTGTGAAAGTTCAACATATTACCATTTCTTATGAGTACCAGCAATTATGATAAAGGCATAGAATCTGATCTCAGCCATTGATGAGAACAGTGTATGTAAATAAAATCTCAAGTAAAGAAAAGAAGGAGACTCATAGATTCTTGAGTCTTTGGTATTCTGTGGTGTTTACATGGTGGTTTAGAAGTGTAAGTGGGGTGATTGAGATGTCCAAGTTGGAGAGATAAAAGGAGAGTTAAAAGGTAATATACTGCTGGTGGAGTGTTAGAATTTTTAATGATTCATCTACCTATTGCTTAGCTTAGGAATTCTCTCACTACTGCTACCATAGCATTAATGTGCAGACTATCTATAAGCAACTACTTTATTGTAAAATGTGTCTGGCCCTTTGGCAGGCATCAGAGACAACATTTGCTGTATAGGGTTGTTTGTGGTGGGAGGATCAGCTAAGCCCAGTAAGTGTGTGTGATCCAGTAGAGTATGAACTAGCTGAATATTTGGGATTGCTATTGTTCTAACAAAGCACATATGAAGAGTCAAGGGGATTAGTATGCTTTTGAAAATGTGTTAATGTCCTATGTGATTTATTTTTCATCATTTAAAAATTGATGCAAAACATTTGTGTTCTTTTCTTTCGTTCTCTCCCACCTTTTAGAATAATATAGCTGATCCAGAAGAACTGTTCACCAAATTAGAACGCATTGGGAAAGGTTCCTTTGGCGAAGTTTTCAAAGGGATTGATAATCGTACCCAGCAAGTGGTTGCTATTAAAATCATAGACCTTGAGGAAGCTGAAGATGAAATTGAAGACATTCAGCAAGAAATAACTGTTTTGAGTCAGTGTGATAGCTCATATGTAACAAAATACTATGGATCATATTTAAAGGTAATGTGTATGTTATATTATTTAAGTCAGAATGTATTGTCATTATAAGTTTTTCTTTCTTTTTTTTAATTCCACTTTTTTGAAAGGCAATGTCTTAAAATAGGATTTGGCAGTCTTTAGTCTCCAGACAGAATCTAGGTCCATTTAGGGTGCCAAATAAACTGTAGATTTAGCATCTGTATCCTCAATGCATCCCAATACTCATCTGCACCATTTTTTCTGCACCTGAACTTTTGGATTAATGGAGGAAGAGATGTGCAGCTGGTTCTTGAGACATACACTTTCTTGGAAAAGAGCTTTTCCCCTGTACTTTCACACATTATTCTCAAGGTCCAGTCTGTTTCAACCTTAGAATTGGTAGAACATGTAAGTATGTCACTTATTCCATTGAGGTATGGTGGCTATTTACACATCTCCCTCTCCCTCCAAGTTGTAAGCTCCTTTTAAAAAATATTTGTTGTTTTTTTTTTCCATTACCATTTATCCACCCTATACCCTCTTCCACCTCCACCCATCCTCTCCCACCACCCCTCCACAATCACCACACTATTGTCCATGGCCATGAATTCTTTCTCTCTTTTTTTTCTTCAAGGCAGGGAGTTTAGCTCAACCAGTCCTGGTTTTTACATCACTAAGCACTTGGCATGGCATATCTTAAGCATACAATAAATATTTGTTCAAATGGAATTAAAAATTGAATAATATATGTTTCCCCCCTCCAAAAAAGTTGGATTTTTAGTTTTTAGGATCATGGAATTAACATACACGTAAAGTTTCAGGAGATGGAAATGTTACTGCGAACAAAAATACTCTTTGGTTAGTAAACCCAAGAATTCTTGTGTTCCAGAGTTAGAAGTTCAATTTGTATCTATTGAATTTGAAGCATAAATAGTTAGAAAAATCTAGCTTAGGTTAGAGTTTCAATTATGTTAAAATTAAAAATTTTTATCCTAATGTTGAATTTTTCAAAGGAAGACACTATTAGTTAGATCTTTGCTTTTCAGGGTTTATGGGGGTGGGCATTGTTCAGTTTTTTTCTTTATCTATCTGTAGGTCAAAAGGGGTATGTGTATAACTTCTCAAGCTGTTGGCCTGCATAAAAATTAATGCTGTCTTTTTATGTTCTTCTGACTAAAAAAAATCCCTAGGATAATCTATCTATATTAGTTAATACTGATATAGAAACTCATCATCAATTTCCCTGCCTTTTTACAAAGTTTGATTTATTCTAATATTACATGAATTAGATTATTGTGGAAAGAATGAATCATTAAACAGCCCAACAGTCACTATGTGTCTTATACTTTACTAGATGCTGGATGTAAAAACAAACAACTCACTTCTGCCATTAAGTAACTCATAATTCCATATTTAACTAAAAAGGTGCAGATTTTGTGATTGTGTACAAGGTACAAATAGAGCACAAATAAACAAGTAGTCACTTCTAGCCTTTTTCTGGAGGGGTGGTGGTGTGAAGTCTTCAGAAAAGGCTTTCAAAAAAAAGGTGCTTCTGCTGTCAATTCCTGTTCAATTTACTTCTTAGGATGAGCCATTACTCCATTTTACTATATACATAATTATTTGATTATTTGTAACATTTACATTCATATTCATTCCTAGAAGATTTATTTAGCAGTAATATTCCTCTGTAGTAACCCTATGGTCACTCAATCTCAGTAGTTTTAGGTCCCCTTCCTAATTATCATAGTAGACTTGGTTGTAGGAAGCCCCACGAACTTCTTCTTGTGTATATGTGTGTGTAATTTGTTTGCTCATTCTGCTTTACTCTTACTGGATCGAATCCTGGTAATTCCAGACCCACTCTGCAACAGACCTGAACCCTTCCTATTTTTAGGCATCTAACTGATAAGCTATTTTTGGTAACTAACTTAAAATATTAAATAATCCCTATTTAAAATGAGTTATTTTATATTATATTTTAGGTGGGTACTGAAACGGTATTGAGTGTTTTATTGGTTACTTATAGCCTTTGTTTATTCATGTTCAATACTCATGGAAAATGAATTATAGTTCTGTTTGTATTATATATTCCTATGTATTTTTAAGATTTCACCTTTAAAAAACATTTCCCTCATAATATACATGTACCAGTCATCCAATAAGTAGTTAATTTTTAAGTAAATATAACTGATAGTTTTTGTCCAAATCTTGATTATAGACTACTCACACCAGTCAGTGATACAAAACTATTACCTAACATGTCTTAACCCTGAAGAGGTCACGGCTGATGGGAGGATATGAACAAACTCTTTTCTTAAATATTGGTGCATGTATTAGGTGTATAGGTTCAAGGTCATGACTAGCTGTGTGTTTGTATGTGACTAATGTAAAGCCATAATGTTTAAACCATCAGTTATGGTTATAACATGTGTTTTTTTGAGGGAGTGATATTCAATAGTAAATTGTATTGGGTTGGCCAAAAAGTTCGCTTGGGTTTTTCCATAAGGTGGCTCTAGTAGCACTTACTAGTCTTTAACTTCATTCAAAACAATTTTGTTATATTATATTGTGACAGGTGTCATATCAGCATGTATTAAAAAACAGCAAAATTGGTAAGTTTTTATGTAGTCATTTTAATATCGAAAAAGGAAGAAAATATGCAACATTTTCAGCGTAGTACCTGTTATTATTTCAAGACAGGTAAAAACTCACTGAAACACAAAAAAAGATTTGTGCAGTGTATGGAGAAGGTGCTGTGACTGACTGAATGTGTCAAAGCAGTTTGTGAAGTTTCATGCTGGAGATTTCTCACTGGAGGATGATGCTCCATGGTCAGGTAGACCAGTTGAAGTTGATAGCAATCAAATTGAGACATTCATTGAGAACAATCAATGTTATACCACATGGGAGATAGCTGGCATACTCAAAATATCCAAATCAATAAAGTTATTGGTAAAAATGAAAAATGTGTCTTTTATTTTATGGAAAAAAAATTAAACAGACTTTTTGACCAACCCAATACCTGATAGATACCGTGAATTCCGAAGTCTCTGTTGGTGTAGGGTTTTTTTGTTTTTTTTTTGGTTTTTTGGTTTTTTGCAAACTTTGAAGTCAGTGGTTTTTGTTTTTGTTTTTTATTTATCATTGAAAATGACTGGGAAAATATATCAATTAAATAATCCAAGAGATATTGAAGAACTTCAGCAGGTGTTACTTGAGTTCAGTGATGAGAATTATAGAGTCAAATGTGAAAGTAATTGAGAAGATGAGGATTATGTGGAAGTTTGTTGAGAAGATTAGGATACTGAGCAAGATATTTCTAGTGAAGAAAGTGAAGACGAGTTACACATAAGTGAAAACTATTATTTTTGGAAAAGATAAAGAACCAAAATGGAGGAAAGATCCAATATGAAGGCAAATTAGAAAGCAGTCACAGAATATTTTGTGTCAACTTCCATTAGTTCGTGCAAATGCAAAAAAATGCCAAGAAAGAACTTGAAGCTTGGAACTGCTTTATCACAAATGATATTTTAGATCTAATCTTATTATATACAAATAAATACATCGATTCTATCTCGAGTCAGTTTTCATGAGAAAGATGCTAAATGAATAGACAAAACTCAATTGCAGGCATTTTTAGACCTCATATCTAGCTGGTTTACATTGCAGCAATTAGCTAAACTTGCAGGATTTATGGGCTACAGATGGTAGTGGGATTGAACTTTTTAGACTTATGATATCTTTATGGAGATTTAGATTTATTCATAATTGTATCAGGTTTGATGACAAACTTAACCCCTTAGAACACCTGAAAGGGGACAAATTAGTGACTATGAGAGACATTTTCTCAGCATTTGTAGAAAATTATAAATTATGTTACTCTATTGGAAAGAATGTAACAATACATGAATGTTACCTGGATTTAGAGGAAAATGTGGGTTTTGATAATATATTCCATCCAAGCCCAGTAAATACAGTTATTTTAAAATTTTTTGCTATGGTCTATTCAAAAGTATTTTACACAGGGAATTTTGAAATATATGCCAGTAAGCAGCCTGAAGATCTTTACTTGATTAGTAATAAACCAGCAGATGTAATCAAGAGACCTTCAGAACCCATTTGCTCATCAGAACATAATATTACAGCAGATAACTGGTTCACTGATACAAATCTTTTCTCTGACTTTTAAAAGAAGCAATTTTCATATAGGTACTATTCATAAGAATAAACCCCAAATACCCCCTGAATTTGTGTCTTCTAAAAACAGGCCTCAAAAGCCAACTTATTTGCTTTTGGTGCAAATTGCACATTTGTATATCATATACCCAAAAAGGGAAAAAGTGTAATTTTAGTTTCAGGTGTGCATTTCAATGATGCCATAAATTTAGATTCACAAAAGCCTAACATAATAGAATATCACAACCAAATGAAGTCAGGAGCTGACACTGTGGACCAAATGATAGCTACACCTAATGTGGCCAGGAACACCAGAAGATGGCCAATGGTTATATTCTACAAAATTTTGAATATTGCAGCAATAAGTGCTCAGACTATCCATATGCTGAACAGCAATGTCAAAATAAGCTGCAGAATATTTATTAGAAATCTCATAACACAATTAGTTTCAGAACAAATAAAAAAGCATTCAGAAATTTCTACAGGTGTGCATAAGCCTATACACCTGAAACTTCATCAATTTCAAAAGGAAGTTGAAGGAAATTCTACCAATGACATAGATATGGCTCCTTCAACAGAAGGAGAAAAAAAAAATATGTTAGGTGCTATGCATCCAAAACAAGTCACTTATCAAAATATTTTTGCAAGTGTTGTGAAAAGTATTTATGCCTTGAGCACGGCAATATTGTGTGTGATGACTGTTATAAATGTTTTGCAAAGCCACCTATTGAAGATTCTGATTAATGTTAAAAACATTTTTTTTGTATTTTTTAGCAATATTCTTGTTTCCATTATTTGAAAAGAACAATTTTTATTCTTTGTTTTTATATTTTTGGTTTAATAATTCTAGGCTGTAACTGAAAATAAATAATCATGTATTTTATTATATAAATATAGTAAATGCAAATTTGCAGCATTTTTAAATTGTTTTTCTCATTTTACCACATACTAGTAATGAATATATCTCCTATACACGTTACCTGTGCTGTAATTTTTTTGACTGCAACCTCCATAGGGTTAAAAGATTAGGCTTAATTATTTTTATTTCTTTTACCCGTTATTAATTAAAGTCCATAAAGTGAAAGACAACTTTGAGGAACATGTCATTTCATGACAAAATTGTAGAAATTCACAGCTGGCTGATATTATTTATATATTGAATATATTTACACTAAAGTAAATAAATATGTGTGTATTATCTCTATGTAGATACACACACAGAAAATAAATATCTTACAATTTTATAAACTTCTAATGTTATTTATTTAAAATACTTTCTTAAATTGACTAACTTATTTATTTTCCATTTATATTACATAGTGTGGCAGCCCTGGACAGGTTGGCTCAGTTGGTTGAAATGTCATCCCATACAACAAAAGGTTGTGGGTTTGATTCCAAGTCAGGACACATACCTAGGTTGCACATTCAATCCCCAGTCAGGGCACTTATGGGAGGCAACCAATCAATGTTCCCCTCTCACATTGATGTTTCTCTTTCTCTCTCTACACCCCCTTCAAAAAATCAATAAGCATATCTTTGGAAGAGGACTAAAAAAACATGACAAAAACAATAATAACAAATAGTGTGGCTATGTGGGCTTGCATTTTTTTTAGGGGGGGAGTGCAGTTTTATTTTATTTTTTTAATTCTTTTATTTTAGTTCAATTACAGTTGTCTGCATTTTCCTCCCACCACTCCCCCAATCCAACCAAACCCACCTCCCTCCCTTGCTACTGCCCTCCCCCTTGGTTTTGTTCATGTGTCCTTTATAGTAGTTCCTCAAAACCCTTCCCCTCATTCTCCCTTTCCCCCTCCCCTCTGGTTATTGTTAGATTGTTCTTGATTTCAATGTCTCTGGTTATATTTTGTTTGCTTTTTTCTTTTGTTGATTATGTTCCAATTAAAGATGAGATCATATGGTTTTTGTCCCTTACCACCTGGCTTATTTCACTTCGCATAATGCTCTCCAGTTCCATCCATGCTGTCGCAAAGAGTAGGAGCTCCTTCTTTCTTTCTGCTGTATAGTGTTCCATTGTGAAAATGTATCATAGTTTTTGATCCACTCATTTGCTGATGGGCACTTCAAAAATGCCTTGGATTTCTGAATATTGGCTTTGTATCCTGCTCTTTGTCAAATTCACTTATTAGGTCGAGTAGTTTTTTGGTGGAGTCTATAGGATTTTCTTTGTACACTATCATGTTATCTACAATCAATGACAGTTTTGCTTCCTTCTTCCCAATTTGGATGCCTTTTATTTCCTTTTCTTGCCTGATTGTTGTGGCCAGGACTTCCAATACTATGTTGAATAGGAGTGGTGGAGGCGGGCATCCTTGTCTTGTTCCTGATCTTAGTGGGAAAGATTTTAGTTTTTGCCCATTGAGTATGATGTTGGCTGTAGGTCTCTCATATATGGCCTTTATTATGTTGAGGAATGCTCCCTTTATTCCCACTTTGCTGAGTGTTTTTATCAGAAATGGGTGCTGTACCTTATCAAATGCTTTTTCCGCATCTATTGATATGATCACGTGAATATTTTTCTTTGCTTTTGTTTATATGATGTGTTACATTTATTAATTTGTGAATATTGTACCATCCTTACATCCCTATGAGGAATCCCACTTGATCATGGTGTATGATCTTTTTAATGTATTGCTGGATGCAGTTTGCCAATATTTTGTTGAGGATTTTAGCATCCATGTTCATCAGCGATATTGGCCTGAAGTTTTCTTTCTTTATTATGTCTTTATCTGGTTTGGGGATTAGGATGATGCTGGCTTCATAAAAAGAGTTTGGGAGTCTTCCATCTTCTTGAATTTTTTGGAATACTTTGTGAAGGATGGGGGTTAGCTCTTCCTTAAATGCTTTGTAAAATTCTCCTGTGAAACTGTCTGGTCCCGGGCTTTTGTGTTTCTGAAGCTTTCTGATTACTACTTCAATTTCACCTGCTGTTATTGGTCTGTTCAGGCTTTCTGCTTCTTCATTGAATTTTGGATGGTTATATTTTTCTAGAAATTTGTCCATTTCACCTAGGTTTTCACATTTCTTGGTATACAGTCCTTCATAGTAATTTCTTACAATCCTTTGTATTTCTGTGGTATCAGTTGTAATCTCTCCTCTTTCATTTCTAATTGTGTTTATTTGGATCCTCTCTCTTTTTTTCTGGATGAGTCTACTAAAAGGCTTGTCAATTTTGTTTATCTTTTCAAAGAACCAGCTCCTGGATTTATTAATCCTTAGAATTGTGCTTTTAGTCTCTATGTTATTTAATTCTGCTCTGATCTTGGGATTTCCTTCCTTGTACTTGCTCTGGGTTGTCTTTGTTGTTGTTCCTCCAGTTCTTGTAGGCGTGTGGTTAGGTTGTTTATTTAAAATGTTTCAATCTTTTTTAGGTAGGCCTGTATTGCTATGAACTTCCCTCTCAGGACTGCCTTCACTGTGTCCCATAATTTTTGGGTTGTTGTGAGTTCATTTTCATTTGTTTCCACAAACTTTTTGATTTCTTCCCTAATCTCATTCTTGACCCATTCATTGTTTAATAGCATGCTATTCAATCTCCAGTTTGAGTGTTTGGGTTTTTTTTCCTTGAGGTTGGTTTCTAGTTTCCGTCCCTTGTGGTCAGAGAAAAAGCTTGATATGATATCAGTTTTCTTGGATTTGTTGAGGCTTGCTTTATGTCCTATCATGTGGTCTATCTTTGAGAATGTTCCATGTGCATTTGAAAAGAATGTGTATTTTGCTTCTTTGGGATGAAAGGCTCTCTATATATATCCGTTAAGTCCATTTCATCTAGGGCATTGTTCAGTGGCACAATATCTTTGTTGACATTTTCTTTGGAAGATCGGTCCATTTTTGATAGTGGGGTGTTAAAATCCCCTACTATAATTGTGTTGCTATGAATGTCTTTCTTGAAGTCCTCCAAGATTTTCTTTATGTATTTGGGTGCTCCTATATTGGGTGCATATATATTTACAATGTTTATTTGTTCTTGATGGATTCGTCTTTTGAATATTATGAATTGAACTTCTGGATCTCTTTTTATGGCTCTTTTTTGAAATTTATTTTGTCTGATATGAGTATTTTTACCCCGGCTTTTTTTTTTTTCCTGGCCATTTGCTTGGAAAATTGTTTTCCAGCCTTTCACTTTCAGTCTGTGAAGGTCTTTTGTTCTGAGGTGGGTCTCTTGTAGGCAGAATATGTGTGGGTCATGATTTCTCATCCATTCAGCTATTCTATGTCTTTTGATTGGGGCATTTAATGAATTTATGTTTAAGGTTATTATTGATAGGTACTTATTCATTGCCATTTTTTCGTACCTCTGTACCTTTCTCTCTTACTGTTTTTCTTCCTTTTCTTAAAGCAGACCCTTTAGCATCTGTTGCAGAGGTTGTTTGGGGGAGGTATATTCTTTGAGTCGTCTTTTGTCTGGGAAGCTCCTTATTTGGCCTTCCATTTTAATTGAGAGCCTTGCTTGGTAAAGTAGTCTTGGTTGCAGGCCTCTGGTTCTCATTACTTGGAATATTTCTTGCCATTCCTTTCTGGCTTGGAGCGTTTCCTTTGAGAAATTGGTTGCTAACTTTATTGGGACACCCTTGTATGTTACTTCCTGTTTCTCCCTTGCTGCCTTGAAGATTCTCTCTTTATCTTGGACTTTTGCCATTTTAATTATGTCTTCAAGTGGACCTCTTTGGGTTCCTCTTGATTGGGACTCTCTGTGATTCCTGGATTTGGGTGACTTTTTCTCTCCTCAGATTAGGGAAATTTTCCATCATTACTTTTTCAAACAGGTTTTCTAACCCTTGTTCTTCTTCTTCTCCTTCTGGTATCCTTATTATACAGATATGATTACATTTCATGTTGTCCTGAATTTCCCTTAACCCCTCTTTATTTTTTCTGAGCCTCTTTTCCTTTTTTTGTTCTTTCTTGGTGTTTTTTCTACCTTGTGCTCCAGCTCGCTGATCCGATCCTCTGCTTCATCTAGCCTGCTTTTGATTCCTTCTACTGTGTTCTTCAGTTCAGAAATTGTATTCTTCATTTCCTCTTGTCCCTTGTTGATAGTTTCTATTTCCTTTTTCATGTTGATATAGTTTGCAGTGAGTTCATTGTAGTTTCCCTGTACTCTGGTAATTCTCTGCGAGCTCATTGAGCTTCCTGATAACCATTGCTTTGAACTCAATGTCTAACAGTTGACTTACCTCTATTTCATTTAGCATTCTGTCTGAGGCTTCCTCCTTTCCTTTCATTTGTGGATTGTTTCTTTGTCTTCCCATTGTTTGTGAGACTCTTCTTGTTAGCCTCCGCTTCTTAAATTGATCTGTTCTGACTCCCTGGGTTTATGGTGTGAACTTCTATGGTAGAAGACCTGTGAGATTCAGTGGTACAGTCTCCTTGATCTCCTGAGCTCACTGGTCTTGGGGTATCATTTATGTTGGCTCTCTGTATGTTTTTGGGTTTTGATTGTTGTTGGGTCTTTCTTTGGTGGGTCCTCCTCTCCAGCTGGCTAACTTAGGGTAACTCCATCCACTATGTCTTGTATTGTGTTGTGCAGCTGTGGACAGGTTGTGTTGAAGCTGGTTCTTCTTTCTGTATTCGTGATTTTGAGGCTTCTCTCTCGCTGTTGTTTAGTTGTTTGTTCTGGGTTATTTCCCCACCATTTAGTTGTATTTCCAAATCGGTCCTGCATTGATGTTAGTGTGGCTTCCACTCCCTCCTTCACCTTCTTCCATTGTTATCTGTTGGTGGTTCCTTTGTTGGTGGGTTTCCTCTTCCAACAGGTATACTGGTGTTCACATCTCCCACCTACTCATCTGATTTTTCAATGTCCTCTATACTTTTTTGCCTCCAATCTTCATATATGCTGAGATACCGTTGGCTGTTCACTCTGTTCCTCAGAAGATCGTCTAGGTGTTTCACCTGTGCGCAGGGGGAAGTGGACTCTGCTCCCACCTATCTCACCACCATCTTCCCTCTCTCTGCCACATTTTTAAAAGTAAAATCACATCAAACATAACAGGGTTCTGTTTAATGAAGTCAATGTAGTTCAAGACTACATCTTTCAAGTGCCATCAAGAAACTGCATTATCAATCAACTTATGTTCTTATTGTGACCCATACTTCCATTCCAGATGACATGGGGAATTTGTGAGTCAAATCAATTGAGTAAAGTAGGATATGGGGTTTTCGTAGGTTGTCCTTACACAGGATATCATATATAACCAAGACCTCACTGTATGCTAAAGGAAAATTTATTGCATTTCAGAGAAAATTATATGCTGTGTGGAACCATATGCAGTTGTAATGATTTCCTTGAGACATGAAAAATGTACTAGGTATTCATTTTGACTGAGCTCACTGTATAACTTCATTTTTAAAAACAAGAGTAAAAACCAGACAAACACATCAGTATGACCACAGTATTTTCCTTTAATTTTAATTCACTGCAGATTTTCTTGAGAGACAAAGTTAGTCTTTATAAAGTGTACTAAAATAAGCAAACACTTCCTTTCTGATCTCATAATATTGGAAAAATCTTTTATAATCTTTGAATATTTTTCTACTTCAATGTAAATATTAAAATAAAGCTCACTAAGCATTTAGTAGAATTTGAATCATGCTTTTATTGATGTTGAAAAATGTCTTTAGATTTTTGTTTATATTAAGGAAATATGCCCCCTCCACATACTACTACCACTGATATTTATCAAAAAAAAAAAAATTGAATGATTTAAGTAAAATATTCCAGAATAGAGTCTGTACAGTTTTGTGGCCTTCTCATTTTTCCTGACACTCTTGTGTGTGCATACTTCCAGCATTTGATGAATGTTTCTGGAATATTCTTTAATTTAAAAATAATAGGAGGATTTTTCTTACAAAATATGGAGAAAATTGAAGAGAGAAAAATTTCTCCTTACAATGTTTTTTTTTCTCAAAATGAGAGTAGCTTTAAAATTCATATAACAAACCTCTGAGAAGCCCCATATGATTCAATTCCACAGACATTTATTTATGTGTATTCCTCTTATTTTGCATGCTTTCCCCGGTGAGTCTCATTCACTTTATTCTGAAAACTCCTAAATTCATGTGTCTGGTTCCATCCTCTCTTTTTAGCCTCAAATTAGATATACCTATATCTAATTATTATTCAGTTATCTGTGGGTACATCAAGTGAAATGATCCTGAAACTGAGGAGTGGCATTTGGACTAATTCTTGAATATGATTCTAATGTAGGTTGAGATGTAAAGGTGAAGTATAAACAAGGCATTCTAGATGGAAAGAAAAGGATTCAGAGGTGGTAAAGTATCTCGCAAGATGATCTATATTGTCACTTGTAGTTTTATAAAATCTTACATTCTATTTTTTATAATAGTAAAATATACATTATAAAATTTACCATTTTAACCATTGTAAGTGTACAGTTCTGTGACATTAAGTACATTTAGGTTGTTGTACAACTGTCATCACTGTCCATCTCCATAATTTTTCAGTGTTTCTCGACTGAAGCTGTACAGATTAAACAATAAGTGCTCATTCTCCCCTTACCACAGTCCTTGGTCACCACCATTCTACTTTCTGTCTCTCCGAATTTCACTACCTTACATTCCTTATACAAGGGGAATCATACAACATTCATCCTTTGGTGACTGGCTTATTTTCCTTACATTTGCGTACTGGTTTTTGTGGTCAGTATCATGATTGGCTGTTGAATTTATCAACCAGCCCACTTCATTCATCGTGTACTTGATATATAATAATGATCTCTCAAATACATAGAATGGGTATTTTAAATCTGTTTTCTATGAACAAATGAACTCCAAGTTCCACAGTATTTCTTTTTCCTTTGGCCAAGTGTCCACTTTAACAGGAAATAGTGGGGTTCAAAGGCCTCATGGGGTAACAGAGTTGATATTCCAGACACCAGTAATTTATCAACACCAGGCTCCAATCTCTCTTCAGTAAATAGTACAATTCTAGAGTGTTTACTCTAGAATTTTGGAACAGAGAGCCACTTCCTAACCCTTAGCTGACTACGTATATTGATGCAGCACTCTAAACTTATTCCTCCAACCCATTGTTAAAATTTGTGGATTATTTTATAAGTGGAGAAATGGTGTTTTTTGTTCAGGGACTTCTGATGCTTAAATGTACCAAATGTATGGTTATGGCTTCTAGCCACTTGGCTCTTTTGGAATTGTAAACTAGTACATAGATACCATCTTAGCTTTTTAAATTATTTAAAAGGAAACCTAACATACTTATTTGCATTCTCCAACACAAACATCTTTTACCAGAAATGAAAAGTATAAGTTTAAGTCCCTCCAAAAGAATGCAAACATAGGATCTAGATTTTTTGGTTTTGTTTACTTGTGATTAGTGTTTTCACTGAACCTTGCTGAGGTCAAGGAACTGGTAAGAAGAGCCTTTGTGGGTTAAGCTTCCTTGAACAGGGAGGAACCCCACCAGCTCGCCATTTATGCTTATGCCCACTCAGGTCTTGCTTCAGCCCTCATGCCTACCTAGCAATCTTTTGAATGTCCAGACCTATGGTCATCCTCCAGTGAGGCTTGTCTCTGGAAGTGGTGGTCAGAAGGAAGCAGACAGAAAAGCTATTACACAGTTCTGTTATTTGCCTGTCTCAACAGTGTCATAGTTTAATTGAAAAGAAAAGAAAAAACCTCACTTGTTAGCAGAAAGCCTTCTTTTCGTATATAGAAGTTGTTTAGTCATAACTTTAATCACATTTTAAGCTTTCTATGAATATTATCTAGCAAAGAGCAGACAGTTGGTAAGGTTCTGTTTTGAATTGGTACCAAACATACACACACACACACATTGTTTTTAACTTGGAAAACAAGTGCTTTTACTCATGCAGAACTGAAAACTGGATAAACATGTTATATAAGATACTTTTTTTCTTCTTCTCAATTTCAGGTGAATGGGAGCATTCTGAATTCATAAGGTAGAATATAGTACTGCCCTGACCAGTGTGGCTCAATTGATTGGGCATTGTCCTGCAAAACAAAAGGTCACCAGTTCGATTCCCAGTCAGGCCATATACCTGGGCTGTGGGTTCAATCCCCAATTGGGGCACATACAGAAGGCAGCCAATTGATGTTTCTCTCCATGTTGATCAGCTTCCTTCCCTATGTGTCCCCACTGAGGATCAAACCTGCAACCCGGGTATGGGCCCTGACCAGAAATGGAATAATCAGTGACCTTTCACTTTGCCGGACAACACCCAACCAACTGAGCCACACCAGTCAGGACTAATTAAAATCTTTAAAAATATATATAGTACTTATTAGAATCAATCTTGTGCAAAAGAAACGTTCTCAGGTTATACAGCATTGCGAGAAGTCTCCAGAAAAGAATGTAAATACACACCAGATTTATAATTCTAAGGTTCAGAGTGCCTAACTTCTACACATAAAAATGAGTTATATGACCCAATTGCAGAACTCCTCTCCCCTCCCACCATAATAGGAAATTATTTCATCTTTCCTTCTATAGACACTGCTGCTAGGAAAGACTCTCAAGCTGGCCTGTTGTGACAGGAGAGAGTGGATGTCAAGGTTGGAGGAGGGCACATTGTTCCTCTCTTTCTCTTATACATCCTAGATAGTGTCAGCATCAAGAAAGAAAGGAAGAATCCTTTCATCTTAAATTAACAGAGCCCTCTCTCCCTGGTCCCAAACCCTAGGCCACGTCCCATTCCCCACACTACAATGTCACGTAAAAATTCATCAGCATATAACTGGATTCCATTCTCTGCCATAAAACCCCAGCCTCATGAGGATGCTTGGACCTTTTGAATGAAACTCCTGGGTACTTCCCAGGGATTGTAGAATTTGAGGGCTATTGCGAATAGCTTGAAAATCTTCATCCCACAGCTGGGGCTGTAGAGGTGAGAAACGTGTTCCTGGCATCCCAAGTTGAAGCACACTGAACATATTTTTCCCCTAGAAACATTTTTATGGTATAAATAGTAATTAGTTTCTCTGTTACTCTTCCTGCTGTACTATGGATAACTGTGTTAAATTGTCTTCCTACCCCAGGAAACTAGACATTATTTTTATGGGAAAATTCTTGCTTTACAAATTTCCAAATATCTTACTTAAAAATGTACTTTTAAAACACAATCCATTCACAACTTCCTATTTGCCCACAGAGTAAAACCAACCATTTCTCTTCCAGTCAACTCTCTAGTCCCACAAAAATTCAGAGAACACCACTCATGAAATAGTATGGAAAGAGATTTTTATCTGATAGAACTGAGTGATATAGGTGTATGTGTTTATACAAAACTGTTTTGGAATTCACATACAGCTACTCCCCCTATGCGCCCCATTTACTTTTGTACAACTTACAGTGAAGATAGGTAGGGGCAGTATTCTTTCTGGATGCCACGTGTGTACCAAAAATGCCCATTAATTGTGGACGAATAAAGTTGTAAAGTACATTAAAACAAAGTTAAAAACTAAAATAAGGCAGAATATCCCAGTGTCTTCAAATTCTAAAATCACAGGAAAACCTCCAGAAGCCTCATTGAAATTTCTGCAAGTTTTCATTGACTTACTTATTCTTTAATGTATCTTCTTTTTCTTTTAATAGTATTCAAAATAATGATTTAAAAGCTATGGTTTATTTTTTCTGGGTTTTGTAAAAATTACTAGTACTAAAATAAGAAACAATAATTAGCTATTTTTAGCTATATCGTAAGCTAAAGAAATTTGGGGAAAGGTCAAGTATCAGAACTTTACTTTCATTTGTAATGTTCTATGAAAAAATATATTCAGGGTTCCAAACACCTAATTTTAAACTTCTAGTTTGAAACCAGCACATTAGTGTATCAGATTTAGTATTTATACTAGTTATGTTATTTGGCTCAGGTTTGTAATTATAAATTGTTTCATGGCTTTTGCAGGGTTCAAAATTATGGATAATAATGGAATACCTGGGTGGAGGTTCAGCACTGGATCTTGTAAGTATTTTTAAATAAACCCACATACACATTCACACTATAACGTTTTTAATTGGAGTAAGCAACCGCTTTTGTGCAAGCTAAGTGGTTGTTTTACTTAATATGTTCAAATTAACCTTTTTAGGACCACTACCCTTGGTAGATTTAGTTGTATTGCAGGATTGAACTTGTTGCTGACATTCTTAGAGTATACAAGAAATGCAAATAGTTTAATAAAATCAAGCCCCCCGAGTTAAGACTGAGTATGTGACAGTTGCTTTCAGTATATTTTTACTTTGTAACTGTATCCCTAAAAATAATGAGTGTTCTTAGATTTGTAAAAGTACATAATTCAGGTAACTGTCACTAAAAGTAGTTTTTGGGTTCTGACCAAGTAGACCTATGGATCCAGTTCTCTATAGAGTTCTCTGTGCTCTATTATAGGTCCTTTGGAAATGGGATGGCATTTTTGGTTGTCATAATGACTTGGAAGTGCTACAGCACTTTTAGTGGGCAGGGATAAGGACGCTAAAATTCTGTAGTGTGCAGAATTCTACCCAGTGAAGATGTGTTTGCACCCAAAATACCTTTGAGAAACACTAGTTGTTTTCCCCATATTAGTGTAATTCTATCAATGGATTTTCCTTTGCAATCCTTATAAGATGACATTGTATTTAAATTGAATGTGAAGTACTAGAGGCAACTTTGTTTAGTAGAAGGACTACTGAGCTGGCCTATGGGAATTTGAGGTTATAGGGATTATCTCTATTGATAAGTAAATCTTGACTGTAAACCAAACACATAAAACCCCTTGGACTTTCATGTTGTATAAAACAAAGTGGTACTAAGTTATTTCTAAGTTATCTTCCATCTTTAATATTATATGACATTTTATTACTATGTTCTACCTTTAAAATTATAGAGTATGCTGTTTCTATAACCTCATTTTTTGATGATTAAGGTCATCAAGTAATTTTTAATTTTTTTTAAGTGGAGATGATTTTTTTCTAACTGAAAGAGATTAAATATTTTAAAAAGGGTTTAATCCTGATTGCCAATAGCTCAAATTTTCCAATAATCCTATGAACAGAAATGGTCATAAGAGATTTTCTTTCCTTTAGACGTAACTATACTTAAAGCATTCTAAAGAAATGGTAATTAAACTTGATGGAGAGTCTCATCTCCTTCTAGGAATTCATCTTAGTTTAATTAGTTGCTGATTTAAGTAAACCTTCCTTGTGTCTAATCTAATTCCTGTATCCTAAAGCTTGAGTTCATTTTTTGTTTCTGTTTGCTATCTAGTGACAGAACACAAGTGGTGTTTCTTTGTATAATTCTTCATGCGCAAGAAGTCAGATCTCATTTCTATTTGTCTTGTCAGTTTTCTTATACACTAGCTTTTTTTTTTCATTAGCTCCATAAGAAGCATCACAATTGCTCCATGATCCTCCTTCCACTTTTTAAACATTAAAAGCCCTTTCCAAATTTATCACAGTTAACGTATTTGGTCTCCCAAGGTGCTCACAATGTCTCTTCCCTGTTTTGCCAGCCTTTACAAAGCTAGTCCACTGATTTCATCAGGATCACTGATAGCAATGTTAAGCATTGGACACTGCTCCAACCCTAACTAACATAATCTATATCCCCCAGAAGTAGTCTGTTTAGTTTTATGAAATCTCGAATGAAGTGGTTGTGAGATTTTAATCTCATTCTGCCATGCTGATCTCTGCCTAATAGAAAAAAATGTGAATTAGCACAAATTCAATGAACTTAAATTTTTCTTAACCTGTAGTGGCTAAAAATCAAGAGACCTGGGTTCCAGTCCTAGTTCTTCCATTCACTAGCTACCTAGTGTTGGGTAAGCTATTTGACCTCTTTACCTTAATTTCCTCAAATGTTAAATGAAGAAATTAAGTTAGTAATCTCTCTACTTTTGTTTTCTAGCTCCAAATTTAATTATACTGTGATTTAATTATAAATCTCATTTAACTGGGCTTTGTAGGGAAAGCAAGTGATGAGAAAATATGTTTTTTTTTTTCTCCATGTGTAGTCCCGTACAAATGAATACTATCACTTGAGAAATCTAATAAAAGATTGGGCTTTATGGTTTAGGCTACCAGGAATAAGAGAGAACAAGTGGAATGTTGAGCAGAGAGTATTTATCATTTTAAACTGGTACCTGACTAGTGGGATATGACTATGACTTCTAATATATGTCAACATTATATAGTGTATACCTCAAGATTCTCTCCATTCTTGAAAAAAATTAGTTGTATGTCAACAGTCTTTAAGCCTACTAACATATTTTACTGAATTTATTATACCTCACTTCTCTTCAATGTGAATTGTACTGGCTTACATCAGAAGCACATATAATAAGATTAATAAAACATGAGCAGCAACAAAAAAGTTGGAAGCAATATGCTAATTATAATAGAAGGCATAATATAACATATTGCATCAGGGACAGGTTGGAAGTCAAAGGAGTTAACATTCTTTGAAAACACAAGTGTCCCTCTCTTGCATATCCTCAGTTGACAACAGAGGTAAATTACCCAAGGCCAACACACTGTCCTGCAGCCAGAGGTATTAGCTATTAGAGACATGGCACAATCTTCAGTCATTGGAGAGAAGTTCACTTACGAACTTCAGGTATAGTGGACCGAGATCTTGGCATTCTCTCTCCCAAGGTTGCATTGGAAATAAAATGCTATTCCATCTACTATACTGTCCTTCTCTTTACAACTCCCTTTTTTCTCCTTTTCTAATCATTATTACCATGACTAAGGAAACATTTTAACCACAAGGTTTGGGATAGGTTTCTGTCTGGTAACGAGTCATAAAAACTCAACCGTACCACCACCCCATTCTCATTTCCCTGCCATGGAGTCTCCCCTCCCCTCCTCTGGTGCTCAGTTCATTGTAATTTTACTTTTACTGAAGTTTAAACTCAACCTAAATATACCAGATAAGCTAATGACTCTTTAGGACACCTTTTCTTTTTTGTTTTTACATCAATATATTTTTAAAATACTGTTTTAGGTAATACACTGGCTTATCCAGACCACTTTCAGAAGTCCTTCAGAGTAATTGCTTGTACCCATTATATGGATCTTGCCCAATTTCTTAAGTAACTGAGAGTATACCTCCTCTGGACCTGTCAACATTTTATGTTCAGTAATAAAGTTACTAATCTTGACTGGTATGATTTTTGCTTTCCAGTTGTTTGGTAGTACTTCAGAATTCATTGCCAGTAATGAATAAAATAATACGCCATATTCACTTTTTAGAATGACTTTAATCACTACTGTTGAAATAGAAACATCTGGAGTGGAAGTTAATAGAGTTGAAAGTAAATAGATAATATTACCTAGGAAAGGCATCTATTGAACTATGAATATGCCTGGAATATACTCTATATCCAGACCACAGTTAATATTAAATGGTGAGACCAAAGTATGGGTTCTATTTTAAGCTGTTAAATTTCAACATGAAAGTAGCCTTTATTCAGAATAAATATGGCATTCATGAAAGATGAAATATGCAAGGTGCCAAAAGGCTATGAATCCCTCCCAGTGTGAGGCAGAGTGGGCAATGTTTGATTTTCACTACCTCTTTCCTCCTTCCAGCAAACAGAACTTTACCTCAGCTCTGACTTTAGTTTCCCACCCTTTCCTGTAAATGTTGCACAGTCTACTGTTTGTGCTTTACGAGGTAGCAGAATTTTAAAATAACCATTTATTTTAAAGAGAGATTTTCAGATATTCCATTACAGTTCTCCTGAATCCTAATCATTGCTTCCCTTATATTCCAGTTGGAACTATTGGCTTTGATACAGGGACGGGGGAAGAAAGGAAAATGTGTTACACTTATTTGAAAAACCCTATCCTTCCATGATTTGATTTTTTTTTCACAATGAGAGTCTGAATAGTTTAATTATTATACTTCAGGCTAAATTTTAAATTTGAATCCCAAAAAGTCTCTGTGCATTTACAATGTTATTAAAATGTGTAAATGCTAAGAACTGTGCTATATGTGACCTATGTGATCAAATTGGGTCGCTATGGAAATCTTATGGACTGTCTGAGCTAAAAATAAGTTCAGTGTTAAAATTTAATAACATTTAAACAACAAAGTCAAAATTTAAGTAGCCATTTTTTCCTGTCTGAAAAAAGGTAGTTTTGTCATTATGTAAGTGTATCTTAATTTTTGATGTAAATATTTAAGAACCTCAAAATTTGAAGCTAGCGTATAGGTGACACTGCTTGTATTATTTCAAGATTAAACTCAATCATTTAAAACCCATTCTAATCCTTTGACTTAACTTTTTTACTCTCTTCCCTCACCTTTTAAATTTTTCTCATATTTAAATATTGGTTTAATAAACAGAACTGCTTCATACATCTGATTCCCTTATCTCAAAAGTAATATCAAGTTTGAACTTTATTGCTTTAAACTTTTGTGTGTGTGTGTTTCCCTCTAAGCTGCGAGCTGGCCCATTTGATGAGTTCCAGATTGCTACCATGCTAAAGGAGATTTTGAAAGGTC
Organism: Desmodus rotundus; assembly: GCF_022682495.2. Classification (NCBI taxonomy): domain Eukaryota; kingdom Metazoa; phylum Chordata; class Mammalia; order Chiroptera; family Phyllostomidae; genus Desmodus; species Desmodus rotundus. The sequence continues at coordinate 19,668,969 of NC_071400.1, read as the reverse complement.
TGGACTATCTGCATTCAGAAAAGAAAATCCACCGAGACATAAAAGGTATACAAAAATTTAATATTAACCTAAGCAAAATAGATACATTCTGAGCTAGCTGAGGGTTTTTTTTTTTCATTGGTTTTTCTTTTCCCCTCCTAGCTGCTAATGTCTTGCTCTCAGAACAAGGAGATGTTAAGCTTGCTGACTTTGGAGTTGCCGGCCAGCTGACAGATACACAAATTAAAAGAAATACCTTTGTGGGAACACCATTTTGGATGGCTCCTGAAGTTATTCAACAGTCGGCTTATGACTCAAAAGTAAAGTATTACCTGTATAAGCTGTTTTGTTTTTGATAATAACTTCTATATAACATAATGTCCTACTTAATAAATTGCCTTAATTTTTCTCCCTTCTAAAGTATTTCTAGAGTTATGGCAAATGTTGCTGCTACATTATAAGTTCCCTTGATGCTGATAATGTTTGGACTCTGTTCCCTTCAATTTTCTTCCATCCCACTTGGAACAAAATCCAAAGTCCATACTGTCATATACAGCTCACCAGAATCTTGCCCTTGCCTACCTCTCTAGCTTTATCTCCTATCACTCTCTGTATTGTATCTGCTTCAGCCACAGTGGCCTCATTGCTGTTTCAAAAACTTAGCAAGTACACCCTTGCCTCAGGGCTTTTGCACTTAACCCTTTCCTCGGTCTGGAATAACTTTTCTCCTAGTCAGTTCTCTGCTTTAAGCATTACCTGCATAGAGTAGTCTTCCCTAGCCATCTGTATAAATCTGCAGCCCCTTTAACTCCATCATTCATTGTTTTCTTGTCCCGAGTTAATTTCTTCACAGAACTCAGCACCATCTGCCATCATATTATTTACTTATCTGTCTCTTCTACTAAAACATTAAGCCCTTTGAGAGCAGGGATTTTTGTCTGGTTTATGTACCCACCACCTGAATCTTCAGTGCCTAGAATATGGTACTTGGCACAAAGTAGGGAATTTGATACTTTTTAAAAAATAAATGAATTTTATTAACAAAAATTTATTAACATCATATTTCTTCAGACACTTTAATATTGTTGTGAGCATTAGATTCCATAGGCTATTTTGTGGCAGTATTTTTGGAATGTAATTTCAAGGTGTTTTTTTTTTTTTTCTTTCTCTTAACCTTAGGCTGACATTTGGTCATTGGGAATTACTGCTATTGAACTAGCCAAGGGGGAGCCACCTAACTCAGATATGCATCCAATGAGAGTTTTGTTTCTTATTCCAAAAAACAATCCTCCAACTCTTGTCGGAGAGTTTACTAAGTCCTTTAAGGAGTTTATTGATGCTTGCCTGAACAAAGATCCATCATTTGTGAGTATATGAGGCCACCGTTTCCTATTATTAGATCTATATATGACAAATGTGTTTTTTCTACAGTGAGGAATATAGTACATGTGAAAATTGTCTAAGATCCATCCAGGAACCTGGTTCTTCTTTCTATGTTGCTAATTCTGTTCAGTTCCTAACAAAATCCTTAGTTTCTTCTTTCTCTCCCCTCTATGTTTTGTTTTTTTTTTCTTTTTTGCATGGTCAGTAGCTTCTTTCTTATTCTAATGGTTGTTTCCTATTTTGGGGGGAAAATTTGTGCAAGAAAATTCATTTGATAGGACGTCATTATTAAAATATATGTTTTGACTATTCACAATGATTTTTATTCTAGTGTGTTTTCACTTTTCATAAAAAGTTGTTTTCACTTCATTATTTTTAAATTAATGTTTAGAAATTACAAAATAAAGTTGTATACTTTTCCTGCAGTCTAGTGAGCTCCACTCATTTACCTAGCAAATTTAATTATAGTTGATTTACTGTTTTAAAAATAAATCTGCCTAGTAACTTCTAGAAACTATTGTAGAGCCCTGGCTGGTGTGGCTCAGTGGATTGAGCACCACCTACGAACCAAAGGGTCATTGGTTTGATTCCCAGTCAAGGCACATGCCTGGGTTGTGGGCCAGGTCCCCAGTGGCAGACACAGGAGAGGCAACCACACATTGATGTTTCTCTCCCTCTCTTTCTCCCTCCTTTCCCCTCTCTAAAAATAAATAAATAAAATCTTAAAAAAAAAGAAATTATTGTAGAAATATGTAAGAACTGCCTAAGTTTGATGTAACTATATTTAACTTGATAATAAACATTCTGATATTAATTAAATACTAGGGGGCAATAACGACCACAGCACCTGGTATTTGTATTTAGATTCAATATGGATTCATTAATCTGAGGCTCATACAAATGTGTGCAGCTAGTACAGTTTCGGTCTTACTAGTTTTTATCCATTTTTTTCAATTCACAGTAAATACAATAGAAGTACTTAAAGCACTATTTTGAAATGTTTTTGAATTTTTACTTTCTTTTCAAAATATCCTACCTTGTCTTTCTCTGATTTGGGGAAGGCCCTACCTGCCAGGTAGGTAGGCCATCTTTTGTCCAGTGAGCTTTAACAAATTGGTACCAAAGCAATGAGTTTAATTTGGTTGCCCTGAACCACTTCAAAAGTCAAATTAGTTATTGTCCTATGGTGTTTCAGTTGTCCTCATGCCTACAGATATACTTTTACACCTTCAACTTAATAATTGAAATGATTTCTTACCCCTTTCACTCATAAAGAACCTAGAAATATTCACGCATGCTTTATTTTTTCCTTAGCGTCCTACAGCTAAAGAACTTCTGAAACACAAATTTATTGTAAAAAACTCAAAGAAGACTTCTTATCTGACTGAACTGATCGATCGATTTAAGAGATGGAAGGCAGAAGGGCACAGTGATGATGAATCTGATTCTGAGGGCTCTGATTCGTATGTACAAATTATTTAATTTTTACTTAGATAGCCCACTTTAATATTGTATATCTTTTTAACTATGATCCTATATGCTTTCCCTAGCATAAAATATAAACCATATTCTAAAGTTTTATGTCAGAAACTGTGAAAGTCTTTTAAAGTCAGTCTGTGGAATACAATGAATTTGAAAACATGTTTTTCTTAGAAGTGAATTGCTCTAGTTTTACATGGTCTCAGTCTAACCCCTAGTGGATACTTGAGTATATTACAATATTTTGGGATAGCATTTGATTAAAGGGGCTATATTAGTTTTCCCAGAGTGATAAGGGGCTATGTCTTCTCATACTTTGTCATCGACCTGCTAAATCACTCTGCAGAACTGACCTGCAGGCCTTTTCCACCTCTTGGCTGTGGACCGAACCATAATCAGACTGGTACATTTATATAGAATAAGTCCTCACTTAACATCATTGGTAGGTTCTTGAAAACTGCAACATGAAACAAAATGTCTTACAATGAAAATAATTTTACCATAGAGCAATCAATAGAAAAAAGAGTTAAGTTCTTGTAGTATATATGTCTGTTCACAAAAACATCACCAAACTTCTAAATAAAGCATTGAAATAAACATCAGCTATACTTACATTTAAGAAAGGTGAATAAAAACAAGTTAAATAATGGTTTTCCAGTACACTTATTGCAGTTCAGGGTCTGGGGTGGCCAGAGCCTCTCCTGGCAGCTCAGGGTACAAGGCAGGACCCACCCTGGACAGGACACCCTTCCGTCACAGAGTCACCACACCCCACACTCACTCAAACTGGGACAATGTAGACACACCCGTTCACCTCACATGCACGTCTTTGGTACGTGGAAGAAACCAGAGAATCCATAAAAGACCCATACATACATAAATGAGAATGTTACACACCACAGAGATAGTGGTCCCAGCTGGGAATCTTTTTTTTTTTTAAACCCTCATCAGTGTTACAATGAAACAACATTATTCAAGCACCTGATATATTTATTTATATAGATTTACACCCTCTAAGAATTGCACTGCTTTTTAACTGCATTTACATTAACATTTTAACTTCTAAGTCCATAACTTAATTTAGACTAGAAAAGTCTGTAGGCTACACCAGAATTTATTCCTCCACTAGCTTAATACTCTCAAAAAGTCCTGCATGATAACAGTGTGTTGATTGCTGGGGTGGGGGATATAGAGGGACTAAATGATAATGGGAAAAATACAATAAAGATTAAATTTTAAAAAAGGAAATTGCTTAAATTTTGAAAGGTGTAAAAAAAAAAAATACCGGGATAGTTTTGTACCATATTCTAATGGATGTTGTCCTTAGCTGCCCATGAGAGTTGCCCATGAAGCCTTAAAAAAAATAAGCCACAGTATAGGAGATCCTGACCCAGCCAGTGAGGAGGGTTAAGTGCAGGGCTTTATATATATGGTTAGAGGTCTCCGTGTGTGATGGTGATGCACACCTGGAATTGAGAACCATTGCTACTCTTTAGTAAAATGTAGTATGTACTGGAAACTGAGATCAAATGTTTTCTTATACTATGTTTTTTAATATATTGGGATAATCTCTCTTCAGAGTTCCACTGCATTGATTTGGCATTTTCACCAAGCTGAATTATTTAGGAACTTACCGAAATATCTTTGGCAATCATTTTAGGGAATCCACCAGCAGGGAAAATAATACTCATCCTGAATGGAACTTTACCACCGTGCGAAAGAAGCCTGATCCAAAGAAACTGCAGAATGGGGCAGTATGTACATGGAGATGATCACTTCCTCCTGATAGACTTCTTCGAACTATGTAGTGAGGTTTCAATGGCCAAAATAGTTAGAATTTAATACCCCTAAATGTCTGTCTACCTCACTGTGTACCTAGTATGTTTCATTTGCCATTAGCTTTGAGCTAATTAAGAAAAGGTCATAGAAGTAATTTATGTGGCCACTGGTATAACTTTAAATGCATTTTACCTGGACGTACATGTATATCCAGCGGAATCATGGCTATCTATTGCAATCCTATCCGTTAGAAGCCTTCTGGATGATGGATGGAAATTAGTGATGGAGAGAAAGCATGGAGATTTATCTTATATTGGGCATTTTGGGGGTAGGATTCATATTAATGCACGTTTAGTATAGAATAACAAAAACAATGAATATTTTACTTTCACATGTATTGATCTGTATCATTTATTCAAAGGAGAAAGACCTTGTGCAAACCCTGAGCTGTTTGTCTATGATAATCACACCTGCATTTGCTGAAGTAAGTACAGATTCACCATTGTTGGTTATATATCTTAAGAAGTACAGTAATTTTAAATGTTATAGCTATTGATCTTTCTCAGCTTAAACAGCAAGATGAAAATAATGCTACCAGGAATCGGGCAATTGAAGAACTTGAGAAGAGTATTGCTGTGGCTGAAGCCGCCTGTCCTGGCATCACAGATAAAATGGTGAAGAAGTTAATTGAAAAATTTCAAAAGTAAGCTTGAAATGTCATTTTTTTTTAATTATATCGACATTTTCTTTTGGATGTTAATTTAGGATGCAATCTAATTACCCTGATTCAATCATCAAAGTCACTTCTTAATAGTTGTATGCTTAAAAACTGTTTTGTTCTATAACACATCTTCTGTACATTATATTGTGTGTTCACTATCCCAAGTCAATTCTCCTTCCATTACCATTTATCCCCTATTTACCCTCTTCTACCCCCCCACCCCCTTTCCCTCTGGTAATCACCATACTGTTATCTGTGTCTATGACTTTCTCTCTTTTCTTTGGTTAAACTATATAATCTTATTAATCAATGTCACCCCAATAAATTGAATTAAAAAAGGAAAAAGAAAAAAATTAAAACTGCTTTGTTTGTTGCCCATCTTAAACATTACCTTTTGGAATTATTATCTTCAGGTATTACAAAGTAATTCTCCACTGAATGAAATGGCTTGGGTTTTTTTTCACCTTTCCATGCTAGCAGGAGTATAGATAAAAGGTTACGTATAGAGCATATTTTTATTGGGGCCCTTGTAAACACAATTTAGGAATGCTTTCATTTTTGCCACTACTCTCATCACACCATTTACATAGTTTCCACTGCTAAAGTTCATAAGTTTAATCCCTATAAAAATGTTAAGGAAGTGATTTTAGATAGAGGAACTCAATGAAGCCTATGAATATTCCTTATAATTAACTTTAGTTTCTATACTGTGTCTTAAACTGTTGGTTAAAATTTTGTTCACATTTAATGAAGTTCTTACATTTTATTTTAAAATTCTCTTTCTAATAAGGCTTTTGTATGCATACACAGCTCCTTAGCTCAAGCAATTTAGAAAGCAATGCTAATTTTAGCTTTAATCCCATTATATCACTTCTCAGTGCATCCTTATAGTTCTTTATTTTTAAGATTTTATTTATTTATTTTTAGACAGAGGGGAAGGGAAGGAGAAAGAGAGGAACAGAAACATCAATGTGTGGTTGCCTCTCGAACACCCCCTACTGGAGAGCTGGCCCACAACCCAGGCATGTGCCCTGGCTGAGAGTCGAACCAGAGACCATAATTGTGATGCCACTGGCATCAAGTAGGAACAAACTGTACAACCTGTAAAAGCCCACACTCGGAGATCTTTTTTTCTTATATAAATAAGCTACTTGTACTCACAAACTAAAGCCCCTCTTAAAATCCCTTAAATTTTAATGGAAAACTCCCCTCTATTTACAAATATGTAAACAATTCAAATGACAGTTGTAAAATCAGAAGTGGAAGGTATTTTTAAACTTGTTTATATTTTAACATCAACATGATAGGATTCAGAGACATTGAAATTAAGAACAATGTAACAATAGCCAGAGGGGAGTGGGGAGGGGATAGTGGGGATAGGGGTTTACAGGAACTACTATAAAGGACACATGGACAAAATCAAGGGGGAGGGTAGAGGTAGGGGAGGTAGGTGGGTTTGGCTGGGGTGGGGTGGAGGGATGGGGAAAAATGCAGAGAACTGTAATTGAATAACAATAAAAATTTTAAAAAACATGATAGGATTCAATAGAAAGGACTTAGTTTGCTGAATCAATTCTTTTATTGCATATGTCATACAGATGAGAAATATAAACATGCATAGTTATATATCAATTAAGTTTTTTTCTTAATTTTACAGGTGTTCAGCAGATGAATCCCCCTAAGAAACTTCTTGTTATTGGCTTTTATTTCATACAGACCTAGAGAAACCACCAAAGTTACTTCAAGCTTAATAATGTTTAAGTCATGAGCTCCATGTGCCTTTTGGATCTTTGTAACATTGAAGATGTGGAAGAAGCTATTCAACTATTTTGTGATGGTGTTTATCATTTTATATTTTAAAGAAATTATTTTGTAAGGGAAACTTTAATACTGTAGTTTCATCTGTTTTCTAGTAAATGTTGAGATACAGTTTTGCTTTTAGATATTATTATATACATTATTAGGATAAATACCTTTCATGTTTTGATCTTTAGTTAACTACACTGATGAAATATACAGGTCTTTCAGAGTCACCCTAAGTATTCAACTTTCATAAACCATCAAGCTTCACAAAGTTTTGTTTGTTTTTTTTTTTTAACACAAGCATATTCTACAAATGGCTGTTGGTGGGGAGATGAAAACAAGCCACAGCTTCTTAAACAGAAGGTTTTAATAAACTCCTGGAAATGATACCTGGAAAGGTATTTACTCTTCTACAAAGTTGGTATGAAATTTCAGGTAGCTCAGTGCTGATCACATTGAAGAGCCCCGTGTTTAAAGCATTTATAGGGCAACATGTAGCAACCGACGTACTTCTTGGTGTGCAGTATTTATCTTCTCTTTGAGAAGAGGCAATTGACCCTTATGTAACACGGTTGGGGATTTAATGCAATACCAATTAGCCAAGGATGGAATTTTGGTAATACTGTAGGAATTAGTCAGGCTTTATTTTTAACATCTTCAATTTAAATAGCATATTACATGCTTGTATTTAGGGAGCTTAAAAACTGATTATCATGTGATTAAATACCTGATCAACAGGTAGGAATATAATTTACACCAGCATATTTTTGGTTCACAAGCCGGCAGTCAATCCACTGAGCCACACCAGCCAGGGTTACACCAGCATATTTTTATCATGGTAGTAAAGTATCCTCTAACCTATTTATACATTTTTATTCTTCATAATTATCCAGTACATAAGCATCATTTGTTCATTTTTGAAAGGGTATTTAAGGAGGCATTTTCTAGTTCACATGAAAATAACCATAGTACAGGATGATTTCTGTCTGTACAAAGGTAAGTTAGACTGTACTGTTAATTTTCAGTTATATTTATGGTACTATTATGTGGGTAATACCTTTTTTAAGCCCAGTATGTATGTGTGTGTGTATATCCTGCCTAAGTTCTGAACTGTAGTTGTAGAATTATTGATACTAGTTAATTTTAATAGTTAATGTTCTATTGTTTAGAATTGCACAATTTAGTTTTTACACAAAGGTTATTTAGTCATCTTTTAAAATCTGAAAATTGCTAAATATTAGAAGAAATAGATTCTTCAAGAATACACTTTTTAGTCAAAGTGGCCATTACCTCTTTTTTTTTTGTAATAATAAAGACACTTGAATAGGTTGTTGTCATGTCAATATGCCAAGAAAATTATTTTCATTGGTGCCTATACTTTAACAATTACTTTTAACACATTGTATTTTAAAGTAATGGTTCAGTTAAAATTTTCACATTCTATGTAACTGAAACTCAATTACAGGTTATAACCTGTAGAGGTCAGAGAATAAATTTGCCACTCCTCATGAATTAAATGAATATTTTTGTAAAAGTAAAAGCAAGCAATTTGTAAACCTATTATTTGAAACTTTACAACACAACTGCATCATAAATAGAAATTGTATTGCCTATTCACTATAGTTATTAGTCCTGTAAACTGTTTCTAGGGGAAGTGTTTTGGGGGTTGAAATAAATATTTAAATTTCACAGCCCTCAATGTTTGTTTTCTTGAGGAATGTGTATTGTATTTTAATTGTTTCCAATTATTTCTTCTTTGTCCTTTAACTTGTTGTTGGAACTTTAGCACCAATATTTCCATTGAAAACTAAAACATATTCTTTATATTTTATTAAGTATTGATTATAGCTACAGTAAATATATGTCCTCATTTCTGCCTCTTGTCCTGACAAAATTATTAAGAGAGTCCTCTTTCACTCAAAAATGTCCTAGGTTGGACAATAAATTATACGGTCACACCTGATTATAGTTTTTATTAGAAAATCTTAAAAAGATTTGAATCCTATAGGTCTCTAAAGAAAACAAATTTTACAAAGACTTGCAGAAATTGAAACAAGAAACAGCATATAAGCCTAAATGAATTGGAGTTTTTCCTAGAGAAAAGGCCAAAGATGAACTTAATATAGCTTTAAGAGGTATAGGACTAATACAGGACTAATATAGGTGACTGGACTTCAATACAAGGGTAGGCAAAAGTAGGTTTACTGTTGTGAGTATGCAAAACACAAAGTTAATAAAACTGTTATAATAGTCATCCTGGCCCTGGCCAGGTAACTCAGTTGGTTAGAGAGTTGTCCCAATATGCAAAGGTTGCAGGTTCGATCCGTAGTCATGACACATGCAAAAAGTTACCAATGGTTGCATAAATAAAAGGAACAACAAATCAATGTTCTCTCCCCCCCTCTCTGTCTTCCCCTCTCCCTCTCTCTTTCTCCCCCATGTCCCCTACCTCTATTCTTCACAATCATAACCTGTATGTCTTTTTCCATATGAACAACCATAAACCTACTTTTGCCCACCCCTGTATATTCTCATTATTTACTAGCTATTCTTGACTTATAAGTTACTGGATATGATTTCAGGAGCAGGAAAGGAAATGCTAGAATATGGGAAAGGTGTAGAGGGAAGTATATTAAAAGGAATTTTTCTGATGCAAAGACTAGGAGAGTAAGGAACCCATTCCATCCATCTTTTCTCCATTAAGTCATATATAAAAATAACTTGCTTATATAATCACATTATATTTTGAAGTTAGTACTTAACATTAACTTATAAATATGTTGTACTTAACATTAAAATCAATTAAAAATGATGTTGTTAAATAGAATTCTATGCCTTCCAGTAGGAATAGTAGAAAAATTCTGAATAGGTCAAAAATAGAATTCTGGTTTATTAACTCAGTCTGGTTTTAGTACTGTCCTTTTTCTTTTCAGCTAGCCCAATTCTACCACTTCTTAATCCATGGCTATACATTCCCATCTGCCTCCCTCCTTTTACTTGTGCTCCAACTGTCCCTTCCATTAGTAACAGGCCAGATCCAATCACTCCTCAAATGTATTAAAACAAAAGGAAGATAATACTTACAACTCGTTTTTTAATAAATGGATTTCCAGCATTCTTACTAAAATACTATTCATCTCATTTCCTTGCCTACATGTATGCACCAAAATATAGCAAAAAATAAATCCTTGTATAAGATTAGATAAACAAACCAACAGCTTTTAGCTTTCACTACATATAATAGTTAAGAAAAAAAGAATAGAGAAGTAATGTCAAACATTATAATGTCTTCAGCAGGCATATATCTGGCTTTAGAAACTGATTAATTCATTAATTTCTGAGGTTTAGAATGCTACCAAGTCCTAGATAAATTATAAACTATGTTCTTTTGAGAGAATCTATGACACCATCCTGTGCTCCTGAGCTTTAGGAGGGCCATGCTCCCCCTAACATGTTATAAAAATTGAAGTTCTTAATATTACGGGACAATTTTTACTGGAAACCATACAGATAATGAGGACAGAAACCTTTAGTCACGTAGTACTCTTTAAGAACAAAATGACTAACAGTCACAATCTACTAAATCACTAAATGAAATCAAGCCAATTCTATATGCCAACACATACCATTCTTCAGTATTAAGGAGCCTGTCATTTAAAATGTCTCTATGGGGAAATGGGTCATGGAGATGACAAATACCCACCTCACTTCACCACAGTGCTAATGAGAGGACATGTTCCACAGTCCCTTTAGAGGGAGTAGAAGAGGGGAGCTTGATGAACAAGACTGCGATTGGATCTTTCATAAGCTAACTGTATAAACTTAGAAGATTCCCTTAATACCAATGAATAGGAACTAAAAAAAATGGTTTCTGTAGAAGCTTCCTACTTTTTACCTAAGTTGGTAACAGAACTGGTGCAGAAATGGTGACAGTTTACACTTTCAAGCTAAAAAGTAATTACATGGTTTTAACAAAGTCCTGTCTTCAGCAGTTGGTGTATTAAAAGAAACATTTTCATCTTCTTCATCTAGCTGTAGACTACCTGAAGACAAGCGGATTCTGGCCATGGGCGATTTCATTCCTTTACCATACAAAGAGTAATAGTCTGGTTTAATAATCTCTGATTCAGAATCGCTGGATTCACTAGCTACATACCTTTCTGCTGTTCCCTGATCCATTAGAACTGTTGGAAACTTCTGCTCTGGAAACATATAAGTAAATAGGTCAACTTTGCGACTCAGAGCAGGACAAGGTCCTAAAGGTCTAAATTCTGACCCAAAAGGAAAACGGATAGTTTTCATGTCTGTTTGGCTCTGGGACCGTTTAGGGGTTTGCTCTTGAATATTACATGCAAATGCATCTTCTAAATTTGAATCTTCTTCTAGGTCTACATTGATGCTGCTCCTACCACTAGTCCTGGCTATAGCTTCTTGGAGTTCTTGAAAGTCTTGCTGAAAGCTCTTCATTCTGATATTGCTCGGGCTTCTTTTGGTTGGCTTCATTGCAGTGGGATCTGGACAGTTGTCTGGCCTTTCCCTTTCTTCTGCCACGTTTGGAGACCTTCTGGGGACCTGGGGTGATTTGTCCACATAAAAAAAGACTTGGGGAGGCATAATATCAACCTGCTGACCAACACAGGGAACATAGGGCACATCTGTGTAAGTTAGCCTCCTTGCTGGACTCACTCTGCTTATAAGGCCAGAAGATGCGCTCATGTGATTGTCAGCAAACTTATATCTTGTTTGGAAGGAGCTTAGAGGACTTCTTTCCTCAAAATAGTCTCTGGGATCATTGTCAGGATCAGGGTCAGTGTTAAAGACGCAATCAGTATAAATAAAAGGAAAAGAAGAACTGCTATGAGACTGATGTAACGACGTGGGATCTGCCTCTGGTTTGGAACGCTCCAGCTCAGCTGCAAATGTCACCTCCACTGCAGAGTTTCTCCTTCTACTGTCGAGCACAGGCTCAGATGCATGCACTCCATTCACATTTCTGTAGTATCCACTGCCATATGCTAGTCTCAAATCTTCCACCTTGAGAGAAAGGACATGTTGGTGAAAGAAGGAAAAAGCCGTTTGGTTAGGGTGGGATCAGGGATCTAAATTAGCTTTAAGTTTTGCAAAGGTAGTTTTTCACAAAGTTATTTCAAGTCATCATCTATTCCAGGGTTGATAAATATATATATATAGAAAGGGTAATAACTTGTACCATATGAATTAGGATTCATATGCAAAAATACACATGACACTATCTTGTCTCAATGCCATCCCACTTTCAGCCTCCAAGTTTATGTACTTCAGCCACCATTGTTCTTCAAGCAATATGGTTTAGTAGTTATATCAATGAGCCAGGAGTTTTGACTTCACATTCTGGCTCTGCCTTTGACTTGTTGTGTGATCTTAGGCAAGTCTTCTAACCTCAACTCTCCAGCCTCCTGCCTATTTTCTGTAAAATGGTGATGAGGAGAATGACATGACAAGGTCATATTTTAGATCATACATTTCAATGATATATCTTTATGATTCCTTTCAGATAAAAACTGCCTGTATACTTGACTGAAGACATGAGAGTTTATGAGACCTATAATTAATATTTTTAGTGGCGGTGAAAGAAATATTAACATGGTTCATACTATAACTCTCAAATGAAACCACCATCTCACAGTTCCAGGAGAATAACAGTTAGTTCTTATGTTACAGAATTATACAGCAAAAGTAGTTTAAAACCTTAACCCAACACCTTATAGCTTTCTGTAAGACTTAAGATTTTTATAGATTAAAAGAAGCAGAGCCTTTACTTTTAAAAAAGACAAAGTCATAGAAATTCATTTGGCTCTACATTTTGCAAGATGTTAGCATTACAGATTACAATTTAAAGATGCGCCAGATCCTTCCAGTCTATAAGGTACACATCAATGGTAGTGGGCAAAATGGTCTTCTATTAGCTGGAAAAACTGAGCTAACAGACCTTCCCAGGAGGCTAACCTACTCGAACATAGTAACCTTTTACACACTGGGATATTCTGATAGAATCAATTCTTGGAAGCTTTTGAAATGATGCATTACACTTATCTATAGAAAAAGGCACTTTCAGAAAGCTTACTTGTTTTGAGACATCAGAGAGGAGGTCTGGTGAGGACCTGCACTGTCGTTCATGATACTGAGATGGATAATGTTTCCTGAAATTACCAAATGAAGAATGAATTGAAATGGTCTTCATGTGAATACAGAATACATATAAATCTCTGAATTCAACTTAAAATCAACATGAGAGAGAGCACAAAACAAAACCATGTACCTTTCAAATGGCAAGCTCTTCAACCTCCCTTTTTTTCCATATTCCAAAAGTTGCCTTTGGGTTCTTCCACTATTAGAAGAAGACAAATATTTTATTAATTCTAGTTTTAAGCCAGTAGGCGACTAAAACTCAAAAGCCTCATATACTGTGGAAATCAGGAGTCTGGATGGATGACATATGTCATGAATCTTTCACCATCATGTTAATAATACCCACTTAACCAGCCATCAGGTGTAGTACAACCTCAACTACTCAGAACCCAGAATTTTTTTTTAAAGCCTCTGAATTCGGCTATGTAACAGTTAAAAATTCTGGCTTTGGAAACTACTATACTTTTCTTTATAGGCAGTTTCCCTATTTCCAAATTTACGCAGGATTTCTAATGAAGCTATTTAACTGGTTTCCTAATCCTTCACAGAAGAAAAACAGCAAGTGAACAGTAGAAGAGGGTTGCTCTAGTCAGACAGACTAGCAAAAGAGCCAGTTGACTTCTGGGAGAAACACAAGAGCCAAAAAAAGAAATCACCAGGACAACAAAACCCCACAAGTCTGAGTCATTTATCACTGAGGTACAGAGTCTGACATGTCTTCCCCACCCTGAGGCCATCACTGTACTATAGCTACATGCAAAGGATAGGAAGTTATATTTACAATTATTTAGGCCATTAAAGTGGCAAAATATGACCAGTATCATCTGTTTAAGAAGGTGAGGAACTACACATTACATTTTGCAAAGATTCCATCAAAAATATGTATGTTTTAAAAATCTCAGTTCTTACTAGAGCAGACTTCCACTATTTGAGAAATCCCATATGGGAAGCATTTGATTAGAATACTTTCATCGTAGCAAGGAGTTTTGAAAGTTTCTTCCAAAGAATTCCTAAGTTGGTGTCTTCAAGTAAAAACAAGATCTTATTTAGACCTCACTTCCATTCTACTGCGATATTACTCAAACTTTTTAATGCCTTAGCCCCTCTCATGGTTTTTCACACTATCTTTTGCCCAACCACCACTGAAAGGTGTTGTTGAGCTTTCTTTTCCACGGCTGGCATATAAGTTGCATATAAGCAAAACGATAGTTTCATTGAATATGTTTTCTCAAATTGCATATGTCTCCTCATCCTTGCAGAGATTCTTATCTAACCCCTTAAAGTAGGGTGTTCCCTTCCTACTGCCTCCCATTTAGAAAATACTGACTTAATGTATCACACAAAGAATGATCAGTACAGAGTATCATTTTTAAGTGATTGAGATGAATTAATTATTGCTTCTAGAATTCAAGCTCTTCCTACTGCCTTCCATGTTATTGAAAAGTTGTGCATGTAGTTTACCTATGTGCAATATTAAATTACCTGTAGCGGAAACTGGAACCCTTGCTGCAGAGTAGCGTTTTGGGCTTTGATTTGGGCTCTTCAGAGAGCCTGAAGAAAGCATGGTATTCCACACAAGTCTTCCAGAAAGCCTTGCAGGCATCTCGGCTGGCCATGGTGAACTCCAAGGTGTCCTTGCACAACACCTGTATAAACCAATTTCCATCAAGCAAAACAGCCTTCAGGAATATAAAGACCTTCAAATCCCAACACCTTCCAAACTATTGGTCCAGGTGCCAATGCAACTTCTGGTTTTCCACTTGGCTCTCTATAGGCTACACACGTACTGGAACCAAATCATTAGCAACATTTCAAGGAACAATGAGGGCCACTGCTCAAAACAGAGCCTTGTCTAAGAAGCAAATCTTACCTTGCACACACCCCTCACCTCAAACACTTTCTTATCCCCATTTCTCTGCCAGGAACATTTTTATGGAGTTGTAAATTAGGTTAAAATGAACATAAAAGGGCAACCTTTCAAGGTAACAAGAAGTTATAAATGAAAAACAGGAAACGGGAGGAGGGAGATTTCTTTATGGACAACAGGCTTTATAGGATGATTACATATGCATGAATCTTTTTAACATACCTGCTAGAAACACTTATTCCTCTACACATTGCCTTGTTCTATGATGCCTTGTATTGTTCATTTAGCATATTCTAATCTGCTCTGGGGGCACTTAGCTTTCCAGACCTAAAAGTGAAGTTTTTCCTATTCCCTCGACCCATTATCTACCCCCATTTTCCCATGTAGGTGTGAAGCCATATTTTCAGCAGCCCCACCAACCCATTTTGATGATGCTCCCAATCTCTTATTCCTTTCCATATTCCTATATAAAGCCCTGAGACTCTCCATGAGCTTCGCACTAGGTACAATTTCCTGATGTGTCTATATAAGGCTAAGATCCAGAGAATAAAGCACAAACTACTGGATCTTCTGTAAGTCATGATGTAAGTTGATACCATCTTCCACTTACTTTATAGTCATAAAAGAACATCCTTTATAGCACCTTTGTCTTGTCCTGTACAATGAAGCCTTGACCAATAATTGCTTCTTTTGCTTAATATGCACGTACCCCTCACATCTTTAATATACACCTACCACTCACATAGCTTTCATAAATTGCAGAAGTTCAATTATTTGGCATATAGTAGGTGTTCGATTATTTTTGCTTAAGGAAAGAAGATGCAAATACTTTACGAAATAGAGCAGACACGAGAATATGAATATGTCTATAGTCTTAGATCTGGTCACTTCTATTTGACTCATCAGATCCCTGAAAAATAGTTTCTAAGAAAACTTATCTTTCATCCCAGCCACCCCATTTTCCTATTACCTTATTCATTCTGAATTGCCAATAGGATTTCTTTGTGTTCTGCATTTAGTAAAAATATGACTAAATAAAGCTCTGGTTTATTTATATAGAGGCAGAAGAGGGAGTACATCACCTCTCATTGCCAGCTAGCTTTCATCACTCACATTAAAATCATTTGCAGCAACAACCAAGAAATCTCAAGCAAACAGAAAATAACAGAATTTATTAGAAAGCTACTTACCAAAATATTGGCATGAAGTTTGATGAGAAAATGCTTCCTCTTAAAACTCAACTTGCGGATTTTAGCCCAGTTGAAAGTATTAATCTTTGTATTTCCCTATAATGAAAACATTGCCGATTTCAGGATGAAAGTCAGCGCAAGCTGGTTTGTAAGACAACGCAAACCTGTTAGAAAATGTACTTCATGAACAAGACTACCCTTGCTCTATCTCTTGCACAGGCTGAGCCTTCATACTTGGTAGAAGCTATGAAGCCAATGAAGCCTTCATTGGTAGAAGTCAATGAAGGCATTACAGGTGGGACACATGCTCCTTTCACATGTATTACTTAACATCCTGTACTTACAGCACAAAGCATATCATGCTTGCTTATATTGGGATGGCTAAAAAGTCTGTATGGTTTGTTCCATAAAATAAAGGGCACATTTTTCATCTTCACCAATAACTTTACTGATTTGGATATTTTGAGTATGTCAGCTATCTCCCCTGTGGTATAACAGTGACTGTTCTCAATTAATGTTTTGATTTGATCACTATCAACTTCAATTAGTCTACTGGACCATGAAGCATCATCCAGCAAGAAATCTCCAGCAAGAAATTTCGTAAACCACTTTTGACACATTCGATCAATCACAGCTCCTTCTGCATACACTGCACAAATCTTTTTTGTGTTTCAGTTGCATTTTTACCTTTCTTGAGATAATAAAGCATAATATGCCAAAAATGTTGCATATTTTCTTCCATCTTCAATATTGAAATGGCTACAAAAATTCACCAATTTTGATACACTTTTTAAATGCATATTGATATGACAGCTGTCACCGTACAATTTAACAAAATTGTTTCAAGTGAAGTTAAAGACAACTAAGCTCTACTAGAGCCATATTATGGAAAAAAACAAATGAACTTTTTGGCCAACCCAATAATTACTTGTTTCATTATCTGTTTTCTCCCTGTTAGAATGCAAGTTCCACAAGGTCAGGATAATTCCTATTTACCTCTGTAGCTTTAGTACATGGCCCAGAGTGTATGTACAATAAATATATTGACAGAAGGACAGATAAATGGATTGCTGCCCAACTCTGTAAATACTCTCAAGTCCATTAAGTTATACAGTTAAAACATATGAACTTTGTGGGATGAAAATTTTATATCATTAAAGGTGGCATTTTTAAAAGAAAGAATAATACAATGAAGAACACATGAAAGGTACTCAATAAGAAGTATTCTTTGACTGGATTTGGGTAGAACAAAATAGACTAGTTATATTGTCCCCAACTGTCCATAGAAATATTCACATTGAAAGAGATCACAACTAATATCATGGCTTTGCTCGCCTACCCTCCCCATCTACTCCCATACAGTAAGAGATACCAAAGATCAGAGTTAGAGTGGAATGGGTTAAACTTTCTTCCTGTGTGAACAGGTATCCCAGTGATCCACTGGTCTTTTGCCCATTAGTGTGACTCTCATGCTCTACAGTTCATAACCAAATAAAGGAGAAGGCAAAGATTATTTTAGCTGAGTCTATACTTCACCTGCTTTGTGACTTACTTCAGTGCTTTCATTTGGTCCTTCAGGTCAGTGGGTCTGAGGTTACCCCTTCCTCTCTCATATGTGACTCATTCCCAAACCTGCCTAGGTATCTGCTTTTCATTTCAAAGTTTAAGCAAGTATTCTTGACCCTTAACATAGATCTAAATTCATTGAATGTTCACAGATGTGAGCAGACCTAATAGACTGAAAAAAAATACTGAAAAAATAGCTTCTGCCCAAGTTCCCTGCAGTGAGGTTTAATGACAAAAAAAAAAAAAGCAAGCCCTGAGTTGGTTTCTAACCTGGAAAACAAAGTCAGATAATCATGGGTAAAGATGAGCCAGTAAACAGCAACAATTGCTGGCAGGACTGGGCATCCATTCCCTATTGGCTGACACTGGGTGCCTCCAGTGAAACCAGTAAATGGATGAGAACAGCACATTTTGGACCTTTTGAGTTGTTTCTGATGGATTTGTTACAGCCTAAGCTTTTAGGATGCCAAAATCCATATTCTTATTTAGAGTCTACGAGTTCCAAAGAGCCTCTTGACTTTCTCTCTGTACCACGCTTGTCTGAACTAATGTGTGTGCTCCTCAGAATCAAAACATTTAGCTACAGACTGCAAATGGAAGCAAATCACATTGAGGGGATAAGACGGACTTGAAACACTTCTAAGTATCACCTCTCTTTCTGGCTTGTGGTAAGACTGAGGAGCTGGGTCACCTTGGGAACAAACACTCAAGTTTGAACCAAGATAACATCCAAAACTGAAGGACTTTAAAGGAAAGAGTTATTACCCGTAACACCAGTACTCCCATGTGAGTAACAGCCAGGTGGATTTGCATCCCTTCACCATCACTGGCGGGGTGAGGCCTGATGCCATACATATCCAGCTTCCTTGCTATGTCCAGTAGCAGAATGTCAGATTCAGCTGGGCTCCTGCCACTGCAAGAGGAAAAAATTTATGAGCCTAATAAATGCAAAATGAATGACAACTTCACCCTGAGAGCTTCATGAGGAATTCAGTGTTTTCTTGGGCCTGAAGCTTCTCTGACTGAAGGGTTTGCTTTTAAAAGTCTGTCTCCAACTGCAGTGTTCCCTGCTGGAAGAACCAGGCAGGTGACAGTTAAAGTACTTACATGTGGTTCTGGTGAAAGTGTATGATCTTGCTCTCTAAACAGTCTTGGTTCGGTAAGTACCGGGTTTGTGTCAAATGTTTCTTATCTGTTTCTTCATGGAAGTCTCCCAGTTCTGCTGCATAGTAGAAAAGTGACATTTTTTACATTACCATTAAGGAGTTAAGCAATGGAGCACCTGGTAGACTCTCGGACCTCCCCCAAACAGCCATTTCTTTGCAGTCAATGCACCCAAAGCCTCTCCCCTCATGCCTTATATCTATTTATGTTTTAGGATATGTGGTGGATCTAACTGGTTCTTTTTCCAATCAGAAGCAGTGAATTGCTACAAAGTCCCTGCATAATAACTCACAGATAAAATGTGGGTCTTCTTTTAAAAAATTTTTATTTTATTTATTTTTTAGAGAGCAGAGAAGAGAGGGAGAGAAACATCAAGGTGTGGTTACCTCTAACACATCCCCAACTGGGGACCCAGCCCACAACCCAGGCATGTGCCCTAACTGGGAATCGAACTAGTGACCCTTTGATTTGCAGGATGGCACTCAAAACACTGAGCCACACCAGCCATAAAGTTCACAGATTATTTTGATTTTTCCTTCTCCTGCATTCTGTTTATGGTCTCTTCTACATCTGTTCAGTCCTTGTTGTAGGTTGAATTGTTTCTCCCCCTGTCAAATTAATATGTTGATGTTCTAAACCCTAGCACCTCAGAATGTGACTGTATTTGGAGATAGGGCCTATAAAGGAGTGATTAAGTTAAAATGAGGCAGAAAGGCATCCCCTAATCCAATCTGACTTGTGTCCTTATAAAAAAAGGAAATTTAGATACACAGAGAGACACCAGGAATGCAGGCACACAAAGTAAAGAGCAGGTAAGGATGACATCATGAGAGATGACAAAGAGAGAGGCCTCAGAGGAAACCAAAACTTCAGTCTCAGAATTCTAGTCTCCAGACTGTGAGAAACTAATTTCTGTCATTTAAGCAATCTAGTCTGTAGTATTTTGTTATTGCACCCCCCACAAAGTAATTCAGCCCCTTAATATATGCAAGCCAGTCACAGCTATCTGTAATCCCCAGTAGATAAATCATTCTGGCTTTTTAAAAACACATGGATCATTAATTTTTAATTTTTTTTCCTGAAATTTAAATTTTTTATTATTGTTCTGTTAAAGGTGTCCCAATTTTCCCCCTTTGCCCTCCTCCACCCAGTCCACCTCCTGCTCCCACAGTCAGTCCCACACTGTTGTCCATGTCCATGTGTCACTCATACATGTTCTTTGACTTGTCCCTTCCCCTTCTTTCCACCATTATTCCCCTACCCCATTCCCCCGGTCACTGTCAGACTGTTTCATGTTTCCATGCCTCTGGTTCTATTGTGCTCATTACTTAGTTTTTGTTCATTAGGTTCCTCTCACGGGTGAGATCATATGCTATTTGTCTTTCATCCATTGGCTTATTCACTTGCAGTTAATCCCTGATCATAATCTACTCTTTTCCAGATATGTCCAGTTTATTGTTAGAAACTTTTATTATAGCACTGTCTACAAAGGCAGTTGAGGTAAATAGGACTATTTGCCCCCACAGTAAATGGCTTCAAACTATCAGATTGATATGAATCACTTTCTGATTATTGACTTCCCCTGAAGAGGTAGGTCTCTACTTGGTTCTAAATTGTAGCTTCTAATCTACCATAAAATGGAAACTCAAAACTATTTTTCCAATTAAAATTCACATTGTAACATTTTAAAAATGG
Organism: Desmodus rotundus; assembly: GCF_022682495.2. Lineage (NCBI taxonomy): Eukaryota > Metazoa > Chordata > Mammalia > Chiroptera > Phyllostomidae > Desmodus > Desmodus rotundus. The sequence goes on along the minus strand of NC_071400.1, from coordinate 19,648,175 downwards.
GTGAACAGATATCCAAACCTGTTAGTAGTTTATGAATTGTAAGAGCAAATAGACTTTCCGTAGAACATCGTGTTGCTCTCCTATTGGGTAAAATACATGTATGGAAATGGGGGCACCCATATTGAGCGCTAGAAACGTATTTTGTTTTCTATTGTGTTTTTATTTTATTTTATTTTACTTTATTTTATTTTTTTGTGATGGAGAAGAGAACACTCTAGAGGTTTTGTTGGAAAAAAGACTGAGACAATTGTAACTGAATAAAAATAAATAAATAAAGTCAAAAAAGAAAGAAAAGAAAATCAAGTAAATGAAATGGGTTCAAGACCTAACTAAGCTAAAAAGAAATTGTTACTAATCAACCATCATAGTAGGCTCCCATTTTTTCTATTGTGTTTTTAAAATGCTCACCTGGGGATATGTTTATTGATTTTTGAGAGGAAGGGAGAGAGAGAGAGGAACATCAATCGGTTGCCTCCCATACATGCCCTTACTGGAGATCAAACCTGCAACATAAATATACTTCCTGACCAGGGATCGAACTTGCAACCTTTTGGTGTATGGGACAATGCTCCAGCCAATGAGCCACACACCCAGGGCTCTATTGTGTTTTAGACAGAAGACACACTCATTCTTAGACAGGTGTGGCATATATGTATGTATATTTTTAAAAAATCACATTATAATGAAAATCTTTATATAGCAAGCTTTCTTAAAGATCAAATTAATGGATTTTATTTACTGCCAAAATTGATAAATGTACATATTTCTTTAAAACTCACTGAGGCACATATGATTTAAGTGATTAATTCTATCAAGTATTCAAAGAATGTATAAATATCAATTTTCACAAACTCTTCCAGAAAATAAAGAAATGAATACTTAGCAACTGATTCTATGATGCCAGTATTACTCTGATACCACAACCAGACAAAGGCATCACAAGAAAAAAAGCTACATATGGATAAATATCCATTACGATACAGAGGCAAAAATCCTAAACAAAACACTAATAAATTGAGTCCAGCAACATGTAAAAAATATTATACACTATGATAAAGTTAAATTTATTCCAAGATTGCAAGATCAGTTCAATATGTGAAAATTAATTAATGTAACATACAATATTAATAGAATAAAGAACAAAATGTAAGTTATCATCTCAATAATTGCAGAAAAGGCATTGGGCAAAACCCAACACCAATTCATGATAAAAGTGTTCAACAAACAAGTAATAGAAGGAAACTTCTTCAACCTGAAATAAATAAACTATTAAAATATACAGCTAACTGACAGTAACCAGAGGGAGGGTGGGAGGAGATAACGGGGCGGGGGGGGGGGGAAGGGGAAGGGTCATCAAGGAACAAGTATAAAGGACACATGGACAAAGCCAAAGAGGGTTAGGATCGAAGATGGGAGGTGGGGGTAGGTGACGTGGGGGGAGTGGTGGGCAGGGAATGGAGACAACTGTACGTGAACAGCAATAAAAATAGAGAGAAAAAAATAAATATAAAAAATAAAATAAAATAAAATAAATCGACAGCTAAGAATATAATTACACCAAGTGATGAGAAACTGAATGCTCTCCCTTAAGACCAGGAAGAAGACAAGGATGTCTGCTCTTGTCACTTCTATCTAACATTGTACTGGTGGTTCTAGTCAGTGCAATCAGGCAACAGGAAGAAATATTTTTAAATTGCACTAAAAAGAAGGAGACAAAACTGTCTTTACTTGTAGTCCACATGGTCCTGAGTGTAGAAAATCCTAAGGAGTCCACACAAAAAATCTACTAGAACTAATGTATGAGTTCAGCAAGGTAGTGAGATAGAAGATCAATATACAAAATGTTATAGTATTTGCATATACTACCAACCAAGCAATCCAAAAATGAAACTAAGGGAAAAAATTCATTTACAATAGCATATATAAAGAATAAAATACTTGGGAAAAATTTTACAAAATATGTGTAACACATACATTGAAAAGTACAAAACATTGCCAAGATAAATTTCTAAAAGACCTATATAAATTGAGAGACATTTCTAGTTCATAGTTTCAAAGACTCAACATGGGTAAAGATTATATTTCTGCTAAAATTGATGTACAAATTTAATGCAATCCCCATCAATATTTTGTAGAAATTGAAAAATGATCTTAAAATTTATGTGAAAGTATATAGGATACAAAATAACAAATCAATCTCGAAAAAGAAGAGCAAAGCTGTTTGAAGTACACTTCCCCATCTCAAAGCTTCATACAAAGCTACAGTAAATAAGACAGTGTGGTAATGGCATAAGGACATATAGATTAACAAAACATAGCTGAAAATCCATAAATAAGCCCTTACATTTATGGTCAATTAGTTTTTGACAAAGGTTCCAAGACAATTCTATGGGGAAATAATAATAGTCTTTTCAACAAGTGGGGCAAATGGACAGCTACATGCAAAAAAAAAAAAAAAAAAAAAAAGAAGTTGGATCCCTATCTCACACAATTTATTATGTAAGCATACAAAAAGAATTTAAAATGGATCACAGATCTAAATCTGAGAGGTAAGCCTATAAATGTTCTAGAAGAAAACTTAGAAAATCTTTGTGACTTTAGGTTAGGCAAAGAGTCCTTAGATATTATACCAAAATCATGATCCACTAAACATATTGAGAAAGTAGAATTCCATCAGAACTAAAAACTGTTGCACTCCAAAAGACAGCATTAAGAAAATGAAAAGTCAAGCCACAGATTGGGGGAAAATAGCAAATTACATATCTCACAAAGGATTTTAATCAAAATATATAAAAATCTCTTAAAATTCAATGAGAAGGCAACTCTTTTTAAAATGGCAAAATATTTGAATAAGTATTTTACCAAAGAAAACATAGGAATTGTTAATAAGCAGTTATAAAGGTGTTCAACATTATTAGTCAATATAAATGCTAATTATAACTATAATAAGATACCTCTTCATATCCACTAGAATGGCCATAATAAAAAAGATAGACAACACCAAGTGTTGGTGTAGATGTGGAGTAATTAGAAATCACATATATTTCTTACTCCATTGTCATAACTTGAAGAGCATTTTGGCTGTTTTTTAAAATGTTAAATAAATATAAGTTACTGTATGATGAAGCAATCAACTATACTCCCAGGAACCTATCTATTCAAGAGAAATAAAAACATGTGTCCATGTAAATATTAAAAACATTATTCATATTATTTAAACTGGAAATAATCCAAATGTCCAGCACCAGGTAAATTGAGAAACAGAATATGATATATCCATAAAATAGAATACTACTCAGCAATAGAAAGAACTAACTACTGTGATTCATGCTAGAATGTGCATGAATTTCAAAAACATGCAGGGTGAAAAAATGGTCAGATGAAAAGGACCACACATTTTATCACTCCCATTATATGAAATGTCCAGAGAAGACAAATCTATGAAAATAAAAAGTAAGTCAGTGGTTGCAGAGGTTGAGCATGAGAAGAGGGAGTCACTGCAAATGGGCATAACAGGTCTCTTTTGACGTGATGGAAATGTTCTACAACTGGATTGTGCTAATGGTTGCACAACTCTGTAAATTTACTAAAAACTGTTGAGTTGTAGACCCTATATTGACCCTAAAGAATTTTCTCTCTATGTAAGACTATGACAATCTAGGAAGAGACCTATGACATACAAATGAATAAATACCATCAGTAACAGAAGGTAACAAATGTTGTGAGCACCTTTGGTGTTATCACACTGGCCCAAACTATCATTGTCCCGCTCTCTCCTGCAATAGCCTCTTATCGGGTCTCCCCACTTCCACTATTCCTTCATAAGGTCTATTTTCATTCCCTTTTTATTGAATAAATTTGACATGCAATACTGTACAAATTTAAGATATACAGGGTGTTATTTTGATATATTTATATATTATAATATGATTGGCATTGTAGAATATTAGCACATTACATAATCATAGTAAAGTTTATTTTCTCTATTATACTGTGCATTAGATCTTTATGGCTTATTTACTACTTGTTTCAAGTTCCTATTTTCACATAGTAGTGAAGATGATCTTGTTAAAACCTAATTCAGAACATTTCATTCTTCTGGTTTAAATGCTTCATTGGATTCCCATCTCAAAATAATGTTCTAGGTCTTTAATGTGCTTTGAAGGTCCTCTATAATTACTCTTTCCCTCTCTCACTCAGTTCTAGGTAGCCACAAAGACTGCTTAAAGTTTCTTGAACATTCCAGTATGGTCCCACCTCAGGCCTATGTGCTAGATGTTTTCTCTGACTGGAACTTCCTTCCACCGGGTTTCTACATGGTTTGCTCTATCACTTCCTTCAAGTCTTTGTTCAGCTGTCACCTTCACAGTGAATCCTACCTTGACGACTTTACTTTAAAATTCATTACCCACTCCCAGAATCCTCCATCTCCTTTTCATACTTTATTTTCTCCAACACATTTATCACCTTCTAACATACATGATATATGAGTATTTCCTTATTTTGGTTATTGCCTGATTTTTTTCCTCTGCCAAAATGTGAGCTCCATGAGGGCAAGAATTTTTGTCTGCTTAGTTCACTATTATGTTCCCAGTGCCTGTAATTGTACCTGGTATGTAGTAGGTACTCAATAAATTTTTATTGAATAAATGACAAAGAACAGTTATTAAAGGCATTCATAAAAATGAGGCTTCGTTTGAAATGTACAAGTTGTGTTCGGGAGAGAGAGTCTGGCTAGAACCAGAGGGGTGTGTAAGGGAATCTTAAGCAGATGAAAGGTCAGAATGTGGGGTTCTTGAATGCTTAGAGCACAGGTGGCAAACACAAGGCCAGCAGGCCAAATCTGGCCCTCCACCTTGTTTTATCCAGCCCAGCACCTTGTTTCTAATGGGTGGCAGCACCGAGCTCCTGCTTAACTGTTAAGGAGTAGTTACATTTATACAGTCCTAAAATTACATTCAGCCCTTTGAAGGCAACCACGAGGCTGATGTGGCCCCCGGAGAAAATGAGTTTGACATCCCTGGCTTAGAGCATAAATACTGGGATGAAAGAATTGCTCATAAATGAATGAGCAATGTGGTTGTGTTCTGCACACTGCCTTAGCATCCAGTGAAATAGTCTGACGTGGATGGATTGTGAAGAGCTGACTCCTTGAAACTTTAGCCTTTTTTTTTTCTTTTGGAAAGAGCATCTATTGACAAAATATTCTCTAGAAAAGCTGAAGTGTTCTGTGCTATGATTGAAATGGCCACCAGGGAATGCCCAAATCTATAATGCTAAACTATTAAGAATAAAATTGGGCTCCCCCATCAGAGGCTGTCAGGGAGCCTCAATCCTCTGACTGCTGCCTTAATAGGCAGCTAATGGAGAAGGATAAGTCTTCCAACATTTTCTCCATTTGCCTTACCCCATGACCCCCACCAAGCCAAACACAATACCGGACATATCTTAGTGTCCTTAGCATTCCAGAAACCTATGCTTGAGCTTTACTTGAGCTGCATCCTCTGTATATATGATTTCTTGATCCACTACCATTTTTTCATGCTGTTTTCTCTGCTCGTTACTACCTATCCAACTCTGCATACTTTTAAGGCCCTGCACCAAAGCTAACTCCTCTATAAGCCTTCCACGATTACTATTGTTCTCACTGCCCACTGTCTTCCTGAGATCCTGGGGCTGTCATCACCTGTCCCAGTCAGGAGTCATCGACTGGTAAAACACTGATTCAGAAACTGCCCCATCCATGAACTTCATTCTGGAGTTCCCAGTGAAAACAGAAATTTTCCTATTCTGGACTGTCAGGAATGTAAGGGATAGAGATAAACAAATGAACTTGTGAAACAAAAAATAAATTTATGATCCTGCAGGACTAGTAAGGAACAGCCTATTCTTGGAAGACCTTTCTAAAAGAGAAAGCACAGCCAGTCCTAGAAGAAGAGATACTATCTCCAGCTGCCTCAACCCTGTCTTTAAGGGTACAGGAGCAGCCTGGTCTGCTCACCTACACCCACTCCCAAGCAGGCCCCCACTGTTTCCTAGGCTCCTTCTCCCTGTTTTCATTATTCATCCTAGTCCAACTACTTAGCTGCTAGTGTATGGGAAACTCTAATACATGCCTGGGGCCTTTTTCCATTTTAACCTCTCTTTACCTGGTATACTCTGTGCTTCATTGTCTGGAATCATGATACAGAGAAACATGGAACTCACATCAAATGTGACACTGTGCCACAGAAAGCACATATCAGAAATGTATCCTGGGGCAAGTAGAGAGAATGGGGGCCTGCCTGGCAAAGTCCATGTCCAGATTAGTCCAAACCAGTTCCTGAACAGCAAGCCCCAGACAGTGGGAGGGGAAAGTTAGACCCACATAGAAGAAAATCAGCATTTACTTTAAATCTACATAAATGCAACTGCTTTGTGACAAAATAGTCTTGTCACTATTTTTAAAAACTAGGAATCTTAGGCACAGACAATGAGGGGACTTTACTCAAGCCTTCAACAGTTAGAATGCAGTAGAGACAGGATTTGAATCCACATTCCCATGACTACAATGGCAATCTCTTTCTATTGGAGCATTCTGCTTCTATATATCTTACCTAGGCTTTCTCTCCTAATATAATGATGGACATGCTGAGGGTGCTCAGCTCCTTTACTTGTTTCTCTGCCTGGTTGATAGTCCCCAAAGCCAACATTCACTACTTACATTGTAAGATGTGAGATACCATCAGTGCTGTACAGTTGTCACTGCATGGAAGCCTTCCTAGAGCCAAATCCTTCTTTATTTGAAGAGTAAAAAGATACCTGGAAAGAAGTTGAGAAAAATCTCTTGAGAAAGAAACAGGAACAAAAAAGAAGCATGTCCCTTCTCCCAGATCCAAAATGTTTCAAGAAAGAAATGGTACCCCAGTCAGTGAGATGCTTTTATGGGGTAGTGAGTAATACATAGGCTTTGCTTCAGCCTCAAACCAGCACTAGACCACAACTCAGCTGACCCAGCACTTTGGCAGGCCTTACAGCCATTAGGAATCACCCTGGCCAAATCCTCCCGCCAACTTAAAGGAGTTGGCCAATCAGACTCTGGTGGTTTCTGCCACGTAGTAAAGCCACATACCCAGCCAGAGAAAAAGGGAAATTCAGCAAAAATCAGCCTTCTCAAGAGGCCAGTACTGCTTTGTTTACAAAACGCAATCAAGGACTCATTATCAGAACAACTTAGGAGGTTGCCAGGGTAGGAACAATCATTCCATTTCACAATTATGGGAAGACAGAGGATAGGTGATTTGGGCAAGGTTGTATCACCCAAAAATAGTGAAACTGTGAGTAGAACTCAGGTCTGCCACTGAATTTAGGCCTTCTCCTATCCAAAAAAAAAATATGTTTCAGAAATTAAGGTGTTGAGACCATGCTTCTGCCAATTCTCCTGGATCGCCTTTTCCGTGTCACCACAGCCTAGCCCAGCACTTTGCACAGAGCATGTATGGAATTACTATGTACCAAATGGAATGAAGTCAAACTGTCTTATTCCTACCAACAGCTTATCAGAGGCATAAAGTGCTGGTTAGTATCCAAAACTTTCCAAAACACATGACATTTGTCTCATACACTTAAGCCATTATCAAAGGAGAAACTTTGAAAAGATGTGTATAATTAAGATTCTATCACTGAATGCTTTCTTCCATGGTCCAAAATTGCTTCCAATATTTTATTTTATACATTAAAATATGTGTTGATTATCTGCAGTGTGCATTTCTATTTATTTAAATAGAGCTCTATCTAGACTTTTATTTAAAACCAATTAAGCCGTGAAGGCAATGTGGAGAATCAAAATTAATTTTCAATGATAGATAAAAATCTAGATTAGAAAAAAAACAGGGAAATTAGCAGGTAATTATTCAATTTACAAAAGCATTCATCATTATAATCTTTCCAACTGTGAGCTTCCCTAATTAGTTAGAGATGATTCAATTAGAGAAGTTATATTTGCACACCAGCCTCAGATACTCACGTATTGGACCCAGACAAGGCATCCTTATCAAATCAACTATAGTTAAATATGCTTAGATGGACCAATGAGGGAAAAATAAAGGAATTCTAACCATTCTAACCCTGTTTTCAAATATAAACGTTAATACAATCATCAGCCTCAATCACTACAGAGAAAGTGAATTGTATTTTGCTCCTCACAAGAAAAAAGGGAAACTTCTTGTCATTTGGCACATTCATTGTTCTTAAGAAGGCAGGTGTCAGCTACAAACACCAAATCCTTATTCTGAACAGCTGATGAATCATTTATCATCATATTGATTTTCTCATTCTTTGTTTTTGGAGGGGGGAGAAAGTTTATCTCCTTCAAAATTGGTCATAATTTGAGACTTAACTAAAATGCGTTAGCAAATTGATAAAATACCAAGATACCAAGTTATCTGGGAAAGTGGCCTACAACTTACAAAGGTGGAGAGAATTGAGAGAGAGACTTATTTGTGAAAAGTGATTTCTGCAAAGACACCTTAGAAAAGAAATATCCCTGTAGAAAAGGTGTGAAAGAGGTAGGATAAACCACATTGGGAGGAAGATTTCAGGGAGAATAACTGCCAACATCCTGTGATTTTGCATAAGTTATTCTACCTCCCAGGACCTATTTTCCTCATCTGTAAACAAAGAGGGCTGGACTAGATTATCTCTTTTATCACTTCTACATGTAAGAGTCTAATGTCTGAAAACCAAAGTAAGGTTTTGGGGAATCTTATCTTTAAAGTGTATTATTTTAAGAAGTAGGTTTACATTGTAGTTTTAAAGGGCACTATTAATAAGTATAAAAACACTATTTAAAATGTTATATATTTTTTACTTTTTAACTTTTGAAAGTTTTAAAAGTATAAAATATTTTACTTTTATGAAGTTCAATAATTTATCATCATAAATTATTATCAAGTTATTAATAGTTTATAATTATTAAATAATTCTAATAAAAGTATCAATAATTCATAGTATACATTATAAATAATTTATTAAGATTTATGCTTTTTTAGTTTTTAAATTTTTATAAGTATATGTCATAATCACATTCTACCTGTGGGATACACATACACACAGACTATTTTCAATATCCATGAAAATTAGTTGGCATTACACTTGTGCTGTCAAGCTGCCCTCTGGTTGAAACACATATGCAATGAAGGCAAGCACTCTGTTGCAGCAGTTAGTGTCATAACACCCAAGTGGGCACCCATGCTGGCTACCACTTCTAGAACATCCTCCCTCCTTCTCCCTGAAGTCCCTGCCCTTTGGAAGATTAACACTTTGAGTACCGGCCAGGCCCTCCTTCTCTCCAGGTCATCATTTCCCAGAGTGACTCAGAGTCAAGCCTTCCAAAGAAGACTAGAAGCCCATTCTCTGATAAATGGAGAATAATGATTCTTAAGTAATATCATGCAGCAGACACTCAGGTAAGTACTATACCTTGTAAGTTCTTCTCTCAGATGTCCAGGGTCCACTGGGAAAAATTTCACCATAAATTTGAAAACAACCTCCTTAGGATCTTAAAACACAATAACTCCATAAGTTTTATTTACATGTCCATCACAACAGTTACAGGTATTTAAACACACATTCTCTCATTTTCTCTTCCTTCCTCTCCCCATCACTCCCTCCTAGACTTTTAAATTTAAATTTTAACATTTCTCAGATGCTGTTATTTCTACATTGTGTCTCTATGTGGATAGCAGTTAGGAAAGTTCTCCTGGCCCTCTTCCTACCCTCTTTCCGTTTGAGTTTCTTTTTGTAAAGATGTGCCTCTTTGGAGCCTACTGTGCTCTCTCTTAAGAAGTATCCTATTTTGAAAAATGTTACACTTGCTAGGTTTACATTGTTTACATTAGGCTTCTGCAGTCCTGGGTGAGAGAAGAGCCCTGCTTTAGAGGTAGAGGAGTATTACTGGCTGAAGGATCTCATGGAGGGGATCTGTAAGAAGTATGTACTGATGCCTCTATGTATCTTAAAATGTACATTAAAACACATCTACTTACCTTAATTCTTACTTGCATTTAAAAATAAGAAACACTTTACATCTAAAGTGAACACATACATGCAGAATTTAGCATCATTCAGCAAATGTTTTTGAGTGCCTATTACATGCCAAGCATTGTGCTGGGTAAGTATTGGGAATAAAATTACAACTAAGCACTAATATTCTGGTATAATAGATGCCACAAAGTGTTATAAGCACTGAGTACTGGGGAAGCACAAGAGGGGAAAAAAGAGTTTGGAGAAATTCAAGGAAATCTTCCTACAGGAGTTGAAATCTGAGTAAGGCTGCCAGATTTATAAAATAAAATACAGGAGTCCCAGTTAAATATGAATTTCAGATAAATGATTGCATGGGACATACTTATACAAGAAAATTATTCTTTGTTTATCAGAAATTCCAGTTTAGTTTGGCATCCACCATTTTACCTGAGAAGCCTACAGCTCAGATTAGTTTAGTCAAAGTCAGGAGAGGTAGGAATACGAAGTGGTCAGTGGCAGAGTTAAGGCTAAAAAGGCTGGCAGAGTCCACGGTTTTGTGGGTGTGCTAATGAGTTGGTACTTTATTCTAAGGGCAATATGGATTCATGGAAACATTTTAAGCAGAACATTTTCAATAGTTCCCTTTGGAAGTAGTGTGTATGATGGGTTAGGGGAAATCAGTTCAGAAGCTGTTGGAATAATGTAACATGATTTTATGGTGGAAGAGAGACATAACTGTGGAAAGCACCAAAACATAAAGAGCAGGTAGGGGAAGATACACTATAAGAGAATGTTTTGCAAAGTGTTGAATGAAATCCACCAGCATAAGAAACATCAGTGGAATTTGTTGAAAATGCAGGTTGCTGGCCTTCAACCCAGGAATGAGGCCCAGTAATCTGTGTTTTAACAAGAGCCCCAAATGATCCTAATACACACTAACGTTTGAGAACCACCAAACTAGATTGTGAAATACAGGGTGGGGGGAAATATTTCATACTTAGTAGGCACTCAAATATGAACTGACATGAATGAACAAGCAGAAGATGAATGACATCACAGATTGACATTAAAGATTCTCAAAAGTTTGCAGTGATAGAACCTGAAATATACTCCCAGAGCCCATCCACAGTGCTATGATTACCAGGGTTCTTCAAATTCACTCAAAGATCCAGCAGCATAATTTTCTTCATCTCCGGGAAAGTTAAAATGAATTTTTTTAATTGTTAAATCCATTAGATGTATGAAGGACTAAAACAATACATCAAAGCCTCTTTCTCTCCTTATATTAATATGATAAATAGTGTGCCATTGCTGAAATATTGAAATATTTTCAAGTTTTAACTGGGAATTATCTTCCTTAAAAGATTTTCAATACTTACTTTTTACTTGTTTTGTAATGGGCTTCAGAAGTTCCAACCAGACCTGTAATAAAATTAATGAAAGAATTGGTAAAACATGTCATTAAGTGCAACTTTTTTTGGTACCAGATAAAAGTAAACATGAAATAAACAAATACCAAGACTATTTAAACTCTAAAGATAGTTAGTTAGAAACAGCAATGTCTAAGAACTGACATGCCTCCTCCATGCTCAATCTTCCCCCTTGTATTTTTCTCCGTGACACTGAACATTGTTGATCTATCTGTTTGTTGTTGACATTTGAATCAATACTCCCCTGCCGGTAGGATGACAGAGGTGTCATATACAAGGCTCATTAGTTGCTATGAAAACTATAATGAAGGCATTTGGCTCTGCGTTTGAATCTTACATCCCCCAAATGCCAGCTTAATAGGTGCAATGAGCCTTTCTGGGAAGGTGCCAGGTAACAGGCAGGACACAGCAGGAAGAACATCAGGAATATTAGGACTCCAGAGAGGGTAAAGTCACCCGAATACTCATCAGTGAGGTTAAGTGTCAGTTCTGGAGGTCGAGGTTCAGCCTCTGGAAAGTCAAAATAGATAAAGCATAGTTAGCTGTTTACAAAGTGACAAAAGAGGAGCATAAGGTAGAAGAGTTTGTGTTTGGCGAACTGAGGTGACTAAATAGAAAAGTAGGGAGAAGGGAAAATAATTATTAAATCCAGTCATTTTGCAAGGGTTTAAATGGTTTTTTTTTTCTTTCTATTTTTCAATCAGGAGTTTGAGCCCTACATACCTAGCTGCAAACTGTATTTAGAAGCAATTTTAGATACAAGGAACCCTATAATGAAACCAACTTACATTATTTCCAGAATGGCTACAGAATTCTAATCCAAAATATTCCTTTTCAGCAAGATTTAGATGGCTGCAACTTAGGTTAAACAGCGCCTTCCCGGATGACTTTTGCTAAAGAAAACAAAAAGATACAGCACAATTTGCATTCCCAACCTGATATTGTTATTGCAGTGTGAATAAATGGTAGAAGTGACAAGACTCTCTTCAAACACTATTTCATTTAAGCACTATTTAGAAGTGCTGCATCTCCCCAAATAATGTTGAGTTTTGGAGATAGAAATATGCACCTATCCATAAATTGTTTTAGGGGTACCCCTTAAAAAGCCACAGACTAATGACACTCTTGGAAAACAGACCCTTGAACTTAACTATGGCTAGATTTGCAAATCTACCCTTTCAATCATTCTTTAATGAATTCATCCCACGGGCAATTTGAATGATTTCCCCCAAATTGACAGATAGTTTAATCAAGATGCAAATCTGACCTGCTTAAAATCCTTCAGTGGCTCCCCTTGGGATAAAGTCTATACTCCTTAACACCAGAAGCTGGGCTTTCTCTCCCCCATGCAGCCCAACCTGCCCCTCTGGCCTCGTCTCTTGCCCCTCCCCCTTCCCCACACTTTGCTGAATAATTGCAGCCTGCTCCCGTTACCCACGCATGTCAAGTAGTTTCATGCCTCCATGCCTCTGCTCATGTGATTCCATCTGCACAGACTGCCCTGCCCACCTTTCGTTTGGCTTACTCCTATTCAGCTCAAATGTCATCTCCCTGGGACAGCCTTCTGTGATCCCAATTAGCAGCAAGTTGAGCCAAAGGCAACCTCGTGTGCCGTTAAATACTCTTGCTTACCTCCAACGTGCCATTTATTACACACAATGTCTATTAGGCTGAATTCCTTCACAGCAGGAACCTTGCTTTATCTTTGTCGTTACTCGCCATGTCTAACTGAACCTGGCACATAGTGGGAGCTCTTGAATGTTTGTTGATCCAACATGAAATTTACCAAATTACTCATATAAGCTCTTTGAGTAGATTTCCTTTTGCAGCTTTCCCCTTCTTCACATAAAGCCACACATTTTTTTCTTCATAAAGCCGACACACATTGTGAGCACGAACAGTCCCTTTTTCATGGGTCCTTGAGAACTGGAACTGTGAAGAACTCTGAAAATCTCTTAGAGCTGAGTATGGCTGGGACTGATCTTGAGCAGCCACCACTGCTGAAACCCAGAATTGATGTTTGCATGGAGGACTGTGATGGGAAAATTGGGCACTGGCTATTAGGCACAAAGATATGCTGCTGAAAACCCCTAGTTAGAGCCAAGTCACAGGGTGCTACAGTGTTGCAAAGGAAGCCGGGTACAGGGAAAGGAAGTTGGAAACCACCAACCCATAGAATTAACGGCAACCTTGTGAGGTCACAGAGTACAGCCACCCTCCTCTCCACCCCCTGCCTGCTCCCTCAAGACACTACCACACTGAACCAAGCCCACATCTGGGATTTAATAGCTTCCAGGAAAGCAGCTACCACGCCCCTTTCCCCCAGCGACCAGAAATATTCCCCTCTCGCCTGGACTTCTCTCCACTTGGTTACACTGTCTCAAGCTCCACCACTTCCAGATCCATGTGGGTTAACCAAAGTCTTATTTTTAAATGCAAATAGGCTGCAAAGGGTAAAACCTACTACGTCCCTAGCACCTGGAGAGAGCTGAGGGAAAGGGGATTTGTTTTATGTAGAAGGTCACATTGGAACTGTGGTTCAAGAAAAGGGGTCAACCCATGGTGGGGGGTTAAAGGCAAAGAAGGGGAGAGTGGGGGAGAGGTTGTTTGGTAGGGAAGACGGAAAAGAACATTTTGCCTATGTGGTAACCTTGCCTAGGGCAAGTGCTGACACAGACCATTCCATACAGATGAAATTGCTCCTGTTTTTAAAGTCCTCCAGGAGATGCCACAAGATTTTTCTTATGCAAAAAAAAAAAAAAGAATTTCTAAACAGATATGACAGCAATATTTTCCAACACCAAAGAGACATTTCAGTCATGAGAACCAAATTCTGTCTTAGACTCCAGTTTCTTTGCAAACAATTTAAGAAACTCAACATTTTCCTTTTTCTTCCTCATTTTTTATTTTATTTTTCAGTCTTGGTGCTTAATCCACCCCATCAAAGCCACCACATTCCATGTGTTCGTATATGTAAATGTTTCTGCAGTAACAAAGGATATACAACCATACTTGTAAGGTTTTCAATCAAGGCTTCCTTTTTTCCCCCTATGTAAAATCCCATAACATGTTTATAAAAATATTCCCCTGATTCTTCCATCCCTGTACATGTTGCCAACTAGCTCTAAAAGCATTTGGCATTTATGTGTTTGAAGGTCAGGCGCTCATGTGGCTCAATCTCTCCACCCTTACCTCAGGGAGAGGCATTTCCCTTCAGTCCTCCACAGTGTATGTTGAAATTGGCCAGTATTGTGGAATGTGTTGCATAATAGGTAAGGTCTTGGTTGTGTCTCAACACACACCTTTAAAGTTTTTCAACCATTGTGATCCAATTCCTCAATTTTTGTTATGATTTTTTCTCATTATATCTTTTTATATACAACTTCCCTATTTTCTCTTTTCTGGACTTTTGATTCTCTTTTTAATTGCTTGTTTTTATTTAAGTTGTCACTTTTCAACATTTTAACCAAGCTCCTTAATGTATCTAAACTCTTTACCTCCAGTCCTCCCACTTAGGGAATTAAATTCCAAGCCTCTTTACCCTATAGTATTGCTCTACTATATATATCCTTAAAACTTCTCAAAACTTCTATTTATGGTCTCCAATTTACAAACTGTGTCTTCACCATAGGACACTGATTTCTGGGAGCTTCAAACTCATGCTCTCATGAAAACAATAATATTCAAGGTGACTGCGTCTAAAAGACAATCTACCAAAGCTTCTCTGCACCTAAAGAAGTCACGTAACAGTTGTTAAAACAAACCTGAATTGTAATCCTGCTCTACCCACTTACTAGCTGGATGAATGGGAGGGGATCTTTTAGTTCACATATTGGCCTGCCTTTTCCAGATACCTGAAAACAGAACTGGGAAAGAGTGGACATTCAATAAATGTTTACTAAATAAATGAATGGATCCAAATCTTTAACTTGATTCATGTACATTAGTAAGATTGGCTCCTCAGGAGAAAGAACAAATTAGTCACTCTGTGTCCTAGGGCAAATTACTGAACCTTTCTGAGCCTCAGTTTACCAATCTGTAAAATGAAGGTAACAGTAGTATTATCCATAGAGTCATGAGAATTAAACAACCTAATTCACATCAAGGTCTTAGACATCAAGGCCTGGTTAATCATATAAGTTAAGGGATGCACATGTATAGATAAATGCATACAAGAGTCTGGAAGGATACATAGCAAATGTTAACAGCATTTTCCCTGGAGAGGGGATAGATTAAGGGAAACTTTAACTTTTTACTCTATACATATCTGGATTTATTTTTAAATGAATAGGGACCATACAAACTCTCTTAAGGAACTTCTACTCAATAGTGCATAGACAATATGCTCCATTCCCTCCTTAAAACATTGGCTGATGCTTATGTCATGATGAAATCTCATGGTTAGTAAGCTACCCTAATATGATCATGTACCTTTATACCTATCAGTGGAACCCCATACCTATTAATAATCTCTTTCTTGAACAATTTTTGATAATTCTACTTGTTATTTTAATTATACAAATTATATGTATGATAAACAATTATAAGCAATAAAATCAAGAGTTGTTTCTATGAAAACTAAGTTGATCACTTTACGAAAACTCAGTGAGAGGGGAAATCCTCCAAAATGTGCTGTCAAATTAGTTGTGGATTTGATAGCAGTAAAATATTGGGGAAGAAAACTCTGGAAGGATTCTGTACTCAAATTGCTTTGCAAGCACCTACATTCTTGTTCCATGTTAAATGAGCAAATGCTGGGAATCATAGATGGTGCATTATGATTATGGTTTATGGAAGAAAGACAAATGGAAAACCCATCAGAAGTCCTTATTCAAAAAAAGGCTTGACCTTACATCAAAAGATTAGCATATAGATATAAAAGTATATGTTTTGGGTCAAAATAAAACATTTAAGGTGTTTATGTATATGAATATATTTATTATGCTGTAGCAAATATTATCACTTAACTAACTAACAATCCCCTTTGACCACATTAAGTAAAGGGGAGTCTAATGTATCTATATGTTGATTATGCACTTAAAAAAATACAGACTATATAATTCAGATTTCCAGAAAAGGATAAAATGAGATAAAATATAACATATTATTAACAGTAGAATAATAGGTTATTTTAACTTTTCCCCGGCAGTTGTTTTATTTTCCAGATAAATTCAATAGACATTATAAAATTTAAAAGCATAATGCCATAAGAGGAGTTTTACAAATGCTTCTCCTGCTACCATTACTGACTCTAACATTCAAAATATTTCTCATTGCTTCCTTCAGAAAATTGTTCTTCAAGTCACAGATGATAATCATTCATTCTCCTGAATTTATGAATATGCCTCATTCTTTTATCCCAAAATATGATTGTATTAGTTATGTCTAATAACAAAATACCATAGACTGGGTTGCTTAAACAAGAGGAATTTATTTCTAATACTTCTGGAGGGTGGAAGTTTGAGATCAGCATGCCAGAGTGGTCAGGTTCTAGTAAGACTTCTCATCTTGTCTTGCAGATGGCCTACTTCTTGCTGTGTCTTCACAGAGCAAAGAGGGAGATAACTCTTTCTTCTTCTCTCTTCCCATTTCTATAAGGCTACCAATTCTATTAAATTAGAGAGTTCCACTCTCATGACCTAATTTAACCTTAATTCCTTCTTAAAAGCCCTATCTCCAAATACAATAACATTAGTCATATTTGAGGTTTAGAGGGGCAACATGTTAATTTGGAGGGGACACAATTCAGTCCATAGCAATGACCCAGACTGATAGCTTACTTTTGTTACCATAGTTGCTTTTAATAACTTTTGACTCTTTCCAAACATTAAATCAATTCTCAAATAATGAAGATTTGTGAGGCATTTTGCAAAGAATGTGCCCAGTTACAGAAGGCCAAAAAAAAGTTCCAAGAATGTGTTGAGTACCTTCAATAAATATGAAGAAGCAGCATATCATGGTGACTAAGAATGTGGGCTCTGAAGCCAGACACACCTGGTTCTAGTTCTGACACTTCTTCCCACTAGATGGGTGATCTTGAACAGGTTATTTAATCTCTCTGTGCTTAGTTTCATCGATTGTATAACAGGATTGTCAGAAGCCAAACACAAAAGGCCACATATTTTGTAATTCCATTTGTATGAAATATCCAAAATTAGCAAAACTGTTGAGACAAAAAGCAGGTTGATGGTTTCCAGGGACTTGGGAAGGGGAAAATGGAGAGTGAATGCTAATTAGTATAAGATTTCTTTTGGGAAAGATGAAAATATTCGCAAATTAGATAATTGTTATGGTTGCACAACACAGTGAATATACTAAAAACCACTGAACTGAACTGTGCACTTTAAAAAGGTGAATCTTAACGGTATACAGATTGTATTTCAATTGAAGAAAAGAATCATAGTGAGCATCTAACAAGAACATTTCTTTCAAGCACTTTACACAGTGTCTAGTCCATAGGAAGAGCTCAATAAGTGTTGGCTGTTTGTAGGGTGACCATATTTTATAACCCAAATTGGGAAACTTTTGAAGGTTGATGAGGGCAATAATATTATTCCATTGTCACAACAGGTATAAACCAGGACTTTTCTGGACAATCTCTGGTGTCTGGTTACTTAACTATTAGCATTTGGACCACCCAAGGGGGCTCTTTTGATAAGGACATCATTTAGTGGAATATTCAAAATCTGGAATATTAAGGATCACACACATGACATTTAGTTTCTCCTAATAGAAACCAGTGCTTGTTGACAACTCATCCAGTGGCAAGTAAATGAGTTGCCTTTCAGTCATGCTAACCTTGATTCCACATTTTCATAGATAAGGCTCCACCATAACAGTCACACAAAATGATGAGGACAAAGAACTGCTTCATCAGTCTTAGAAGTCTGAGAAGTCCTTAAACACTTTAAAAGAAAATCCCTCACCTCTCCTTTAATGTTCTTTCTTCATTCTTTTTTTAAAGATTTTAAAAATTTATTTATTTTTAGAGAAAAGAAGGGGGAGGGAAAAAGAGAGGAAGAGAAACATCAATGTGTGGCTGCCTCTTGCACACCCCCTACTGGGGACCTGGCCTGCAACCCAGGCCTGTGCCCTGACTGGGAATCAAACCTGCAACCCTTTGATTCCCAGGCCAGCACTCAATCCACTGAACCACAGCAGCCAGGGCTCTTCATTCTTTATTCTCTTTTTCCAGTTCTTTTTGTTTCCCTATTATAATTTTTCCTGTGCCCAAACTCCAGGCTTAATTTTGATGCATTTGCCTTTGTCCTTTTGTATATGTTCTTACACTTTTGTGACCCATTCCACTATCCCTTCAATTTAACACACGTTATTGAACACCTGTTCTGCCCTAGGTACTTTTCTGGGCTCTAGGCGTACCTAGGTGAACAAGACACAGGCATTATCACCAAAGAATATGTAGACTGGTAGGCAAGGCAGGCACATCTGTAGGTAATTGCAGTAGTCGGGACTAAGTGCCCTTGTGGAAGTATACATATAGAGGGTAATATGAGATCACATCCAAAGGGCATCTAACCCAGAAATATTTTGCAGCCTTCAGTAGGTCTTTCCTGTGGTGCCTTTCTGTGGTACCTCATTGTCACAATGGATTCCTAACAGAGGGGGCACCTAATCTAAGACAGGAAGCAGGACCTGAAGTTAGCTAAGTGAAGAAGAGTGTAGAAAAGTGTCAGAGGCAGAAGAAATTAGAAAACCTAGTGTGAACAATGAAACTGCAAGCAATGTCGCATTCCTAAAGGAGCAAGTGAGATACAGAGACTGGAAAAGTGGGCAAGAGCCTTACCAAGACAGGCCTTTTGTGCCAGATGAAGCCATATACCTGAAGGCAGTGTTTGGGGTTGGGGTAGCTGAATGATTTTAAGCAAGGAATTGCCATGGTCAAAGTTGTGTTCTAGAAACCCTATCTAGGCAGTAGTTAGGGCAGAGCCTCCAAAACTGTAAAGTGCATGTGAGTCATCTGGGCATCTTGTTAAAATGGTGCCCAAATTCAGATTTAATAGGTGGGGATGGGACCTGAGAATATGCAGTTCTCCCAAGCTCCCAGGTAAGACTGCTGCTGCTGCTGCTTTGTGGGCCACACTGATAGACAAGTCTGTAAGGATTGGATAGAGGATGGGGCAAGACAGGTGATGGATGGATCAGGTGGGGCTACTGCAGCAGTTCAGGTGAGAGAATATAGTAGTGTGGACTATGGTAGTGGTAATGAGATGTGAAATGTGAGGCCCATCTCCATAGTAAGTGCAATTGCACTTAGGTAGTTCAGGGAGAGGAAGAGGCCTGGAGATCCTGATATTCTCTTTGCTTGCTTCCCTTTTGTTTTGGCCAAGGTCACTTACACACATTATAGGTGAACTTAGGCTACATTTTACTGCTTTTTATTCACCTTTATGCATCATTTTCCTCATCCTTAATGTTTTCTTTCCATATCAACCTATCTGAGAGTGGGAGTACTTGGCATACTCCTCACCAATGTCTGCACATATTTGAGCTCCTCCTTCAACACTCCCTACCCTTTGTGCTAGTGTGGAAATAAATTCACAGCTTGCCTTATCCAAAACTTTCTGCTAACATAAACGTATAAAATATCTTTTTGATACCCTATCACTGATGTGTCACTGATTCCATTAAAAGCCACCTACCTAGAATTTTCTTTCTGGCATTTTATGATACATCTGATAGCTTCCCACTTGCAACTTACCCCAACCAGCCACTCTGGCACTGGTCCAGAATCAGTTCCATCCACATTGCCACTCAGCATTTTTATGGAGACAATTGTGAACTAGTCCTTCCTTGGATGCCCTGAAGGCTAATTTCTGTTTCTTATTTTACTTGTCCTATCCTGAACTCTGAATAGCATTTTGGAATGTAGAACCCAGCAGAACAGTCTAGTCAGAGGATATGATTTTTGTTGAGTAAAATAGGAAGCCTAGATGTATTTCTGCATTTTGGTACCATTTAGTGCAGTTCCAGACTAAGCATGTTTTTGGTGACCCTGATTTAACTTCATCCATGTATGGAAATATGTTCTGCAGCTTGGTATACACTCCTTCACTGCAATCCATCTCTCTGTTTATAAACAACAATACATATGCACCTCATTTATACAGAGAGTTTGGAACCGTACAAAGGTTAAGTCTTTCTTCTTGCCTATCATCTGCAGGCTACTTCTAAGAATCTGAGAATCTCTTAGGGGTTTAATCCTGAACTATTCCTGTTAAAGGACTTCTTTACTTTTCATTAAAAAATGCAAATATCCTGACATTGCAAAATAGGGTACATATATTATACATTTACCAATGTAGTCAGATGCAACCAGCTTTCTCAGAAAGAAGTTGAACGTGATTTCAAAGTTTTCACTTGGTAAACTACCCAGGGAACTAGGAAACTGAGCTCCTTCAGGGCGGGGCAGAAGAAATTGTTGGCCAAATTGTAACCTTCTGGGGAAGTTGAACTCCTGGTAAAAAGAGAACTGCTGAGAGTGGTGAGAGGCTAATTACCAGGTAGCAGTGGTTTATTCTAAAATGGAGCCCTCTCTGCAGGCAGTCTAGTTTTTTAGCATCTGGTGGAGAGCAAGGTGCAGTTAAACACATCAAAGAAGAAAGAGTTAAGTAGGAAGTCAACTGAGGCACTTTCCCCAGAGTCCGTAGGACTAGACGATAAACCCTGGAGGGAAGCACAATTTAACTGTGTACGTAAGATTTCGTGGTGGCAGTAAGCAGAGAGACCAACCCTTGCAGATGCTTGTGCACATGTGAAATTCACACCAAATTGCAACTGGTTTTTATTTTATTTCTGAAAACACAAAGCAGTTCAAAATACTGCATGTGTGATAGATGTAAAGCTTAAAGTTGCTCAGGATTAACTGCTCAGAAAGCTTTCCAGCCCAGGTGACTGTCCTAAGGGGGTTCTGGGGAATCAAACTGAGCAGCTGCCTGACAACCATCCTCTTTACCCACAACCATGCTAATGCTGACTAAACTAAGTTCAGAGGAGAACTCTGGAATCAGAGAGCTAGTCTAGTTCCTGATAAATGATTTTTTTCTGGCAGACACTTTTTCAAACCTATAAGGGAATGATTTGTCATTGCCTGAGGCCTTATGTAGGCCTGCCAATGGCCTAGACAGGTTGCATCTGATTTATACTCTTTGTTGCATGGTGTCTAAGAGACTCTCATTGCTCAGAGTTACCCTTCATACTAAGGGGGAGGAGGAAAAACGAGATTACCACCTTAATAGCAATCTTGCCCCTACTTCTGGGACATTGAAATTACCATGCCTATATTGGAAAGGCTGTTGAAAAGTGACAGTATAATAATAGCTTTGTCAAGACAGTGCTCCTATGTCTTGTTGAAATTACTAGCTTCTCTGGGTAATTAAAACAATTATAATTGTTTCCACGTAATGCTTTAGTATTAAATCCATGTGGTGCACATGATGCGCAACCAGATTCCAAATGGTAGTTGGAATTTTATTAAACTTCAGATTGATAAAACATACTGTTTATATCTAGCAATATGAGACATTCAGGACACAGCAGAGACCATTACATGTCACATACTCCAAGCCCTTCATTTTACGAGTGGGAGATTTATATTCAGAGCAGGGAAGAAACTTGCCCAAGGTATTTCAGTAGATTAATAGCAGAACTGGGACTGGAACCCAGATCTGCTGGCTTCCAGTAATGAGCTCATTTTATTACACCAGGTTGTCCTTAAATATAAAGGGAAAATGAATAGCTAGGTATATGAAGAACAAGGAAGAGATAAACAAAACATCTAAAACTTGGCCCTTTGATTCACTCTTTCCTTTCATATTCACTATTTTTTTCTTTATCATCTTTTCTCAGCTTTTGAATGTACTGCTGAGCCACTTTTCTGCTTATTACTTCAATGTCTTTTCTTTAGCATCCTTTCCTCACTTGCTTTCTATTCCTGTCTCTTCTTTCCTAGAATCACTTTTACTCCATTTATAGAATGCTCACCATGATGCCCAGTAGGAATGTGAGCAGGTTGGAAGCCACTCTGTTCTGAAAGGTTGTGAATTTTACAGAAACTCTATAAAGAAACCATTAAAGCATACTGCCTTTTAAAACATCTACTTTATACAAGGCCATAAAACCCAACGTGTTCAGATTACTGTGGAGAATCTGTGTTGACTAAACAGAAAATCTTTCAAAATTATATTGAGGAAACTATTCCAAACTAAATGGAATGGGGAGGCACATGTAACATTTAAGGATCCATAAGAAAGGAGTATTTCAATGTATAAAATATAAACCAAAAATGCTGAAGTATGAATGATGGGATTACACAAGAATTTTATTTTCTTCTCTTTGTTTACCAGAATTTTCTAATATTTCTATAATGAACTTATGTTTTATCATATATTGAAGCTGGACTTGAAAATTGCAAAAAAATAATAGTGAACCCCTGAGCCTTGAAGGGGTGTCCAACCTTTTGATGTCTCTGGGCCACAGTGGAAGAAGAGTTGTCTTGGGCCAAACATTAAATACACAAACACTAATGAAAACAAAAAAATCTTATAATGTTTTAAATAAATTTATGATCTTGTGTTGCGCTGCATTCATAGCCATCCTGAGCCACAGGTTGGACACTCCTGCGAGGGCTTCTAACTGATTAGTGAAATGAAAGGTCTTATGAGCTATCGCTCAGGCTAATCACCCTGTCACAAAGTGTCTCCTTCCCCCGCCTTTTTAAAAACCCCACGTTAGCCAGGTGTGCTTGCTTGTCTATACTTGTGGACTACACCAAGGGCCCAGCTCTGCCCTGCAGCAAGAATCTTATTATGTGCTCTTACCTTATTCTTAACTTGGCTTCTTGCCAAGTTTCACCCTGGAAGAAGTCATTTAGTACCTGTTCTTTCATTCCTTTTTCCTTACGCACACATCTGCCTAATTTCCTGACCCTTGTTCACTTAATCTCTTCACTTGGATTCCTGTTGTGTGGGTTCTAGGTTGGACCTATAATGGCAGCCAGTTAGGCTCCACTAAGCTCTGCTCTCCTCTTGATTGACCCCCACCTATTTTGTACACACAGTAGGGGCTTTGTGAAGATTTGCTGAACATGTGGCTTAATATAAGAACTCCTGGGCTTGCTTGCAGCTTTCTACCCCTTTCTCTCTAGCCTACCCTGGTATATAGCCATGCAAGTCCTGAATGATAACTCACACATGCTGGCCTTGAGGTGGCTTGGGCTCTCTGTACAACTTGAAGCCTAGGAGCTACACATTCTTCTCTGGCATAGTCCAGGCTGATCCCACGTTTTCAGACCTGTGCCATCCTCCTTCCTCAGGGCTGTTTTAATATGGCATATTATTGTTAAGATGTGCAACGTAACTCAAAACATTGTCTGGGATTTTCTAGCTGTAGCCAGGGACAAGCACAACCAAGCCAAGAAAGAATTATTTCATATGTTTTTAAAATATTACACATCTAAAATTCTAATGTACAAGAAAGTAAGAGAGAACATGGTTTAACTTGCAAAATGTAGAATTGTGGGAACCTGAGAAAAGGATAGTGGCAGGAATTGTTACTTATTAGCAATCTGTAGTAGGATATTTGGTCCCAAGAGATACTAACCTTAGTGTCTTAAAATTAGTTGCAAACTCTCAAAATATCTTGCTCCTTTAATTGCTTAGATGGAATTATTTGTGCAGAATGATTTGGTTAAGCTGACTCATTGCTATTTCCAAATCGAAATCAAATATATTTCACCCTTCTGAATGTTGAATTTGATGTTTGCTGATCCCAGTTTAGGATGCTGTAATCCACATTCCTCCAAATGCAGAACTGAACAAACATGTTCATGGTGGCATCCACAGACAGACTTGGGAAGCCTTTGTAGGCTAGTAGGAGTAGAGAGAACCTCTCCTTTGTTGAACTTTGGGGGAACCTGAGTCAGAGCATTTCTCCTCTCTGGCAACCCCATTTCAGACAGTCAGTGAGTCTTAGACCACACAGTTTTACGTGGGTGCAGGGCTGATCCGGGGAAATTTTGTTACTGTAATACATAAAGTGTTTGTGCCACATCACCTCCGACTTAAGGCTTGACTTCCTAGAATGTTTTATCAGCTAACTGGCATTTTATCAGTAAACTCATTGGAGTGGATATTAGCTGCGTGGCAGCTGAGAACGAGAAGAGAATTCATTCTTTTTCATCACTTCAACAGATAGTTATTGAGCATCTACTATGTTTCAGGTTAAGTGCTGACTATATTACAGACAACTGCTGACTTTACTGAATTAAGAGAATCCACCGCGTCCTTTTGGATGCATAACGACTCCCTGATATTGAGCCCCGAAGAATAACCTATCTTTTTTGTCCTCATTCAATTCTCAGACGTCCTATATCTTCTTATCTTTCTCATCCTATTTACTTCTCTGAACCATTTCCATTGTCTAACTGTGCCATGAAATCTCCCTAACAGCTCTTTTAGGTCCTGCTTACCCCAGGTCAGTTCTTCCCTGAAACTAGAGATCTTGTTTTCTATTATCACCACTCTCAGCACACGCATGAGCTAACTGATTAAGATAAGAAATACTGAGGTAACTCCAACACAGAGTCTCTTGAGAGACAAGCATTAAAGAGAAAATATAGCCCTGGCTGGTGGGCTCAGTGGATTGAGTGCTGGCCTGCAAACCAAAGGGTCACCAGTTTGATTCCCAGTCAGGGCACGTGCATTCTTTCTTCTCAATTTTAAGATCCAATCAGATCGAGCTTCTCCACAAGTCTTTCCTATGTTTCTACTTTTGTCTGTGCAAACTTTAAACTCTGCTCTTACTTATTCCCCTAACTCTCCAACAAATATCTAAATAATTAGTACTGGTCACTAGGGCTGAGGTCAGACATTATCCCTGTCAAGAAAACCTGTCTGACAATCCCCTTAAAACACACTTTAATCTAGGTTAGCTGCTCCTCCTCTGTTGTGCTATTAAAACTGTCCTTGCCCTGTTATTCGTATGCATCATACTGTAGTGTACGTACCTATTTCAGTTTCTAATTCTTCTACCAGACTATGAGGTCTTTGAGATCATATTCTATTTCTTATTTTTCTCTGCATCTTCAATAGCTACCACTGAGCATAGAACCAGTGAGGGCTCATAAGGATTAGTTAAATGAGTGATGAATAAATGAAGTGCTATAATCATACCTTTTTAACAAACTTATTAACTAATGATTATATGAAATAATGCAAGTGGTAATTCCTAGAACAAAGTTAGGTCTGGAAATATCTCTCATAAAAACAAATAACAATAACTTTGTGACAAATAACTTGCAATCACTTAAAATGTTCTGAGTATGAAATTCTGAAGAACCTTTGCCTTTATTTAAGTCTGTTGAAAGGTGAATTCCATCATCATAGATGAAATCTCAGAGGACAAAGAACCTTTTGTTTAAGACAGCTCAGACCAGTGATTAGTGGTGAGGCACCATGCCTAAGTGCTTCCAGAGCCTGGGGTCAACTCACACAGACAGACCACTCCTATTTAGCCTTACACCTTGGAGCCAGAGGAGAATGAGGAAGTGGGTAAAGAGGAGGAGAAGGAGAAAAAAGAGCTAGAATAAGATTCTGTGGGGGTAATAATTGCAGTTTTTGCACAGCAGCTGTGTTTAGAACAGACCAGCTATACATTAGAGAATTTCACAACCCCCAGAGAGGTGCACCCACTTTCACCTTCCTTTTGCCTGAGTCTTGCCGCCTTCAGTAGCAAGTCTTTCCAGTGGTGCCTTACTGTGGTACCTCATTGGCCAATTCCCCACTACCTCCTGTGGTGCAAATGATCTGTTAAGGGTGGATGTCTCAGATACAACTCGTATAACTGGAGGTTTTTTCAGTTCTGACAGTCTGGCACAAAACTGCTTGGTGTCACCTAGTATCACAAAGGCCAGCACTGCTCTCTGCTGCTGGTATGGAAGGCTCCTGGTCCTTTTAGGAAAGTGCTGGGCAGTCTGGCCAACTCCCAGAAGGTTCCACCCCTCAGGCCATACCCCTTTGACCCCAGACATTGGACTCACTTCAGTCTGTCCTCACTTCTCAGTCTCTCAGGTGCAAGTGACAACCTCATTGTTTTAAAACACTAGTTAAAGCTAAGCTCTTATTAGTATAATGTAATTGTATTTGTGACAGATCAAACAATGATGCTAATACAGGGTAAAAGCATTTAAAAGAAAGATAGAAATTCCTATAGAATTTAGAAGAATGTTGCCCTTTAACAAGCTTCACTCAATTCTGCTGCGAGCTCTCACTTCAGCTAGTCCATCCCAGCACCCAGGAAGCAGATGGAGCTCTGCACTGTGATGAAAAAAGAAGAGGTGTCAAGGCCCCAACTAACTGAAACTTTTCATAGAGATTCTCATGAGTGCCTACTTGAACAAAGACACAACTACCATCAATCCAACTCCAAAGACAGTTCCCAGATACCCACCCCAGTGCTGTAAAAGTTCTTGGGTTCAGATTCCCTCCTTTCAGCTGTGGGAATGGAAAGGGTCAAGGGAAGGCTGTGTGTGGGAAGGCTTCACTCTAGGCCTTTTGAGTTCTAACTTCAGGAAGGCAGCCTAACAGCCAGGTGACAGCAGAAGATATGGGGCCCTTGGAGGGGAGGGAGAGACAGTACCTAATCCACATTTGGCTGCTGCTCAGCCTGGCCTCAGGCCAGACAAAGCACAAGAATTTTCTTTCTTTTTCAGTTCAATTTATTCCCTGAATCAACAAACCTTAGGCTATGTGGGGCAAACCAACCTCAGTAGTTTAAACAAAGGCATTCATCATGCAGCTGGAACCCCCTGCAATGACAAATAAATCCCTGGCATAGAAGTGTCCTACATTGTCTAGGGTGGGGCATTGTAATTCCTAGATGATTTTTCTAACATGGTTTAGAAGCTCCATCAATTGAATGTCTTTGAACAGGCAGGGGATTGGTGAAGAGTTTTTATGGTCAGCCTGTTGGTCAGCCTGTCATCAAATATTGATTGAGCACCTAGTGTGGGACCACCTGCTTAGAACTACAGGATACATCAAGAAGCCCTGGAAAACCAGGAAGATTTATGAGACATACAGCAACTCCACTTGACTAGTACCTATCCAGCCAGGCTTTTGAAGCTCATCTATGGCTTGAACCACAGATCAACCATTAATTTAAATAGCAATGTGCCCTGGCTGGTGTGGTTCAGAGGATTTAGCACCAGCCTGCAAACTGAAGGATCTCCAGTTCAATTCCCGGTCAGGGCACATGCCTGGGTTGCCGGCCAGGTCCCTGGTGGGGAGCGCGCCAGAGGCAACCACACAATGATCTTTCCTTCTCTTTCTCTCCTTTCTCCTCTCTCTAAAAATAAATACAATTTTTTAAAAAATAAATAGGAATATTTTCTTGGATAAGTCAAACATAACTGTAAAATAAGCATAAAAATAATATTCTTGGCACCATTCACCTGGTATTGCCATTTGGGCCAGAGTATTAGGACATATATTTACCATCTAAATTTGGAGACAAACTCCATGGTACATCAGTATAGCAAAAACTTTTATAGCACTTACTGGCAGTCTTCTAAGTGTTTTAGGTATATTAATTTACTTAACCTTTGTAACAATTCTATGAAGTGGGTATTAATATTATCACCCCTGTGCAGATGACAAAACCCAAGGCACACAGAGGTTATATGACTACCTTAGGTAATGACACTCATTTGATTTGTGTGAACATAACATGAGATAGTGGATGCAAAATACATCTAGAACATAGGCTGTCGATAAGTACTGTGTTTATTAGTCAGGAGTATTGTTGTTACTGTTATTATCAACTGTGTCAGCATTATTATGAGTACTTACCACAGACCAATTTTCCTTAGCTTTTTGTTTTTAATTTTTTGAAAATAATTTTCCAATTACTGTTGGCATACAATATTATATTTGTTTCAGGTATACAACATAATGATTAGACATTTATATACCTTATGAAGTAATCACCCTGATAAGACTAGTACCCATCTGACACCATACATAAGAATTACAATATTATTGATCATATTCCCTATACCATACTTTACATCCCAGGTAGGGGATGGGTGAAAAAAGTGAAAAGAATTAAGAAAATAACCATAGAGTGATTTAAAGTATAGTTAATTACAAAGGGTTTGGCTATTTCCATCAGCTTCCTTAAAGGAAGCCCAACATTATTTTAGGTAACTCTAGACAGTTACTATGGACCCTTCCAGGATTAATGACTCCAGGGGGAAGAGCAAATCCCTTGGGAGTGCTGACTAAGCAAAGGCAAACCATTCAGAAAAGCAGGATAAATTAATCTTGGGGAGCCCAATAGGAAGTGCAGACCTGGGGCAACAGAGTTCTATTGCCTGTATGGAAGTGGGCTGCAAAATCAAGGTTATCAAAAGAAACCCCAAACTGAGGGCGAAAGGCCATTCTATGTGCATTGGCAAACTATAGAAATAAAGTGACCTGTAAGCAAGGGAGGGAGGAATTAACATGCTTTGAGCACCTCCTTTGTGTCAGAAACTTTACCTCTGGAAATTCATTTATATTCACAATGACTTTGTGGGGTAGGTGTAATGATTATTACTAAAATAGGTGATAAGGGCACTAGCTCAGAGAGGTGAAGTGACTCAACTGAGGTTCCACACCTTAAAATTGTTAGAGCTAGGACTAGAACTCAGGTCTGTCCAACTGCAGATGTATTTCTTTTTTGATACCTTTAAATCTGATACAAAAACAATTATTGTCCATCTTAAACTTGCTCCTTTTATTCTGTTCTCAGTCTTGGTGA
This sequence comes from Desmodus rotundus, assembly GCF_022682495.2. Lineage (NCBI taxonomy): Eukaryota > Metazoa > Chordata > Mammalia > Chiroptera > Phyllostomidae > Desmodus > Desmodus rotundus. Next base: position 19,618,923 of record NC_071400.1, on the reverse strand, counting down.
ATGGGGGCCCCAATCCAGTCACCTAGGCCACGAATCTGAATGTCATCTAGATTCCTTCTCACTAATCTCCCATATCTACACCAGCATCAAAGGCACCTGGAAACTCTGCCTCATTACCATCTGTTGTACAAGTCCCCCCAGTCTGGCTCCACCATTCACTTTTAGGCTGGAATATTGTTATTTGGGCATGTGTTAGGAGATAGGTTGACTATCTAAAATTGGAGCCACTGAACTTGAAGCTATTGTTCAGATTCTGCTTCGCATCTCCAACACTTAGAACACATATTTCATTAAATATTGGCTGAGAAAATGAATGCATAAATTAATTAGTAAGCAGATGCTAATATGCCCATTTTGATCTTCTTAACTTCTTTAGTGATTTTCTATCACTTTCAGAATAAAGCCCAAACTTTATATATAGGCCAAATGGCCTGAACGATCTAGCTTCTGACTACCTCTGCTTCATCTTGATTTTCAACTACTTTCCGTCTTTCTTTCAACACTGCACTGTTCACCCCGATTGACCTTTCCCCCACTCCATCATGAAAGGGCCACACTCTCATTTGCATATTGGCCTTTAACTTTGCCTTTGTGTAAACCACCATAAATCCCCCTATATCCCAGCTCCCATTCCTTACTTCCTTAGCTCCTACTCAGGAACTTAAATTGCTTGTTTTTTTTTAAGATTTTCCTGACATCTCGAGTCCAAGTTTTTAAAGTTGACTTAACTAAGTCTCAGGCTAAATGACTTGCCTAAAGACACACAGCTTGTAAGTAGCACAGTCAAGTTTATCCTAGTTTATCAGACTCTAAACACAAATTATACCATTTATATTACTCCTCACAACTCAAAGAGCTAAGGGGTTAAGTGACTGGCCCAAGGTTACACACCTAAAATGGTGCAGTATTTGTAGCCCCACATCCAGGTACATTCTGCTACACCAGAACAATTCCATCTCATTGCAGTTGGAAGAGATTTTCCATCAAGGGGAAAGGTATGTATTTCATTACTGATGAAACTACAAAAGATCCCTTATCGTTAGAATTTGAAAAACCAGCTCCTGGACAATCATCCAAGGGTAAATACCACTACCAGTAGAAAAATCACTAGGTGATTTTTTGCTTTGTTCTTTATCTTGAATAGTGCTCAGCCATTGTACTGCTTCCCCTTTGCCTCTTTCAGAAAATGTGGCCTGGTGACCTTTATGATGAGCTCTGAAAGGAATGAGGTAAGCCAACTTACCATATTCTCTCCCTTTGTAAACCACTAGGCACCTACTGTGTTTGCCAATACAGTCACTTAGCAATCAGGTAAATGTAAGATTTGAGATATTTCAAACCTCTTACATTGACTTTAGTCTCCAGAAACCATCCAAATGAATCATGCTTTTGAGAAAATTCACAAACATAAAGCTGTTCTTCCCCTCCACTATCCTTCTACAAAAACAGGACTACCACAGGCAATGGGGATATCAGACAGAATTGTATCAAATATGATGGGATTATTATTTTTAAAAAGTCTCCATCTAGAATGCAGACTGGCGCAGCCACTGTGGAAAACAGTATGAAATTTCCTCAGAAAACTAAAAATGGAACTGCCTTTTGACTCAGCAATCCTACTGCTGGGATTATACCCCAAGAACTCTGAAACACCAATCCAAAAGAACCTATGCATCTCAATGTTCATAGCAGCACAATTTACAATAGCCAAGTGCTGGAAGCTACCTAAATGCCCATCAGTAAATGAATGGATCATAAAACTATGGTACATTTACACAATGGAACGCTACACAGCAGAAAGAAAGAAGGAGCTCCTACCTTTTGCAACAGCATGAATGGAACTGGAGAGCATTATGCTAAGTGCAATAAGCCAGGTGGTGAGGGACAAATACCATATGATCTCACCTTTAAGTGGAACATAATCAACAAAACAAACAAGCAAACAAAATATAACCAGAGTCATTGAAATTAAGAACAACCTGACAGTAACCAGAGTGGAGGTAGGAGGGGATAATGGCCGGAAAGGGAGGAAGGGTTTTCAGGAACTACTATAAAGGACACATTGACAAAACCAAGGCGGGGTGGAAGCAGAGGAGGGAGGTGGGGGATGGCTGGGGTAGGGGGGAGTGGTGGAAGGTAAATGCAGACAACTGTACTTCATTAACAATAAAATAATTAATTTAAAAACAGTCTCCATCTAAACCTGAGATAGACAAACAGTTTAGGCTTTAAAGAGAAGGCCATCCTTCAGGGGCATTCATTACTGCTACTGGTATGTGTGGGTATTGGGAGAATTAATAGTCAAGCTAGAAACCTGACCTTCTCTTCTTTTTCTAAGAGCTACAGAGTCTTAGATTTGGTCTTATCCTCCCTTTTTCTATCAAGATAAGTTCTGATCCCCTTGTTGAAGACACAAAACTGAATTTACACTAAAATCTGTGGTTACTTTTAAAATCATCACCTTATCCCAGTTTTCCTCCTGCCTACTCACTCCCATCATTATTTTAGAGAGTCTTGCTTGATTATCTAATGATATGAAGTTCATGATAAATGCCACACTAGGGATGATGTTGATATCTGACAACAATCTATTTTTTTAATAAATATGAAAGCTTAAAAAGTAAGAAGAGGTTTTCCCTAAATACATTTCTTGACTGGGTTATACTTTAGTAGGTCTATTCCAGCAAGTCTCAAGTCCCATATCTATCCTGCATTCCTGAAATACTTTGGAAATTCAGAGAAGGAAAAGTAGATAAATATTCTCAGCACTCATCAGTAAAATTAACACACAGTACCTCAGAGCACAGATACTTAAACTAAAAAAAAAACAGGATATTTCTGGATCCAGCCACTCTTCCCAGTAACCTAATTAAAGGTGTTAATAAGTGAAAGACAGGTCAATCACAAAGGGGGTTTTTCAACCATGCAATGAAAGAGAGAGAAAAATAAAAGGAAGAATCACGGAAGCTCTAGTTTGTAGCTAACAGCCAGCACTGCCCAGGTGAGAGTAGAGTGTGTCTTTGCTCAAGAATTTTACCTACCCATACGATAAAGTCTGATGTGCCCAGCCAGGGCCTAGAACATATTTTAATTTATTTTTAAAAATAACTAAATGAATGACTAAAATTTCTCAATGATAGGGTCTTTGTGGAGATGGATACATTATCAGGCCATCAAATATTAGAATCATAACTCTAATTCCTTTAAATCTGACTCTTCTGATATTTGATATTTGATGTAACTGATGAGAGGACCTTAGTGTCCCTAATCCCACTTTAAATGGTGACACTGACATACTGATTTTAATATCAGTCTCTGATTACAGTTCTTGTGGAGTGATGACAAATCAGACTTCTGAGTCTGTAGGCCTGTGCCAGATCTTGGGCACCAGCAAATTCACCACATTGCTACTGGGGTAGAATAAAGGATTCTGGATGCCAATTAGCCTTACCCAAAAGAGATTATTCTATCTGACATGTGTCCTTTTCATATTTCTATGACTGTACTATCTGTAAAATCAATACCAATGCCTAAGACTCCATTATTTCTCCACATGCAGCCAACTAGTTCTTAAAATCTTATCGTAAAAAAACAGTTCTCCCTGGGACTGATCCATGCCTCTTGAGATTTCAGTCAATTTTGTTATCAAAAGCCCTTCCAGTGGGCTTTGATAATGGAGAGAATCTTTAGCAGCTAAGCCCCTTCCTTAGCTGCTAAAGGTTCTCTCCATTATGGTTGCAAGCATTCCTTCATCCTTTTTAAGATATTAGTATTAATAAAAGACAAAATGTTTTAGTTGCCTTTTAATCTTTTGAATCAGTGAAAAGATTCATGCCATGTTCTCCCTGACCTCTACGAACCATTTATTTTTCACATAGCTCCTCAGGACACACCAGTCATCAAAGGCTGACTAGATGCCAAATTCTGTGCCCTTTGAGAGCAACAGAAAATAAATAATGTGCCTGAGCAATATTACAGGACTGGAAGGCTATTAACAGATAGATCTTCTGGATAAAAGTGTACATTGAATAGTAGGGAGAGTTCTGGATTGGAAGCCCCAGCTCTGCAATAATATGCTGTGTAGTCCTGCACAAGTTCCCTGAGCCCTATATCTTAGTTTGCAAAATAAGAAAAGATTAATCTTTTTCTTACCTTCATTCACAGGGTGGAATGGAGAATCAAATGAACTAATGGATATGAAAATGTTAAAGTGTTATTCATTTGTAACTCACTTTTATCTTCCTCCTCCTCCTCCTCATCATCATTGTCATCATCGTCAAAGAGAGGAGATTCTGTCAGATAACTGGCTGCTAACTTAAGGTTTCATTCCCCTCGGTAGAAAACTGCTCATGGCACTACAGTTAGTGCCATTGCCACTCAGTAACACCATGATTGCTACTTACAGAGTATCCATCCACAGAGCAAAAGGAATCAAATGCTGTGACACCCGAATTGCTGGGTATCAAATCTCTCTTATTATCTTCCCAAGGAACACAATGTGTTGCAGCTGGAAGGAAACAATCTGATTTGAAGCCAAATCATGCTGGCTTCAAGTTGCTAGAATCCGCTCCTCAAAAGGAAAATTTTGTGAAGCTATTGTACTGTACCCCTTCATTTAATTGGATCTGAATTTGAACTCCACATTCAAAAAGCTCTTCTGTCAGTTTTCGTCAAAGACTTCTTTTTGATTTCCTTGAAATATCTATTAAAAAGTTAGCCTAAAGCAGTGTCTTTTGAATGCCCAGCTCACTAATTCAGGTTCTGGAGCACTGAGTGTACACCACCAGCCTGCAAATGGATAAACTACTCAAAAGACATTTTCTACTCCTTAAATATAGTTCCAAGAAAGAATAAGAAATGTCCCATACCTCTAATGGAAGCTATTTGTTACAAAAACAAATTATTCAGGTCCATGGAAATAGAAATGCCTTTTGCAAATAAAAGTGAAAGGAAGACACAACAAAATAGCATCTGAACCCATGAAGTCATCACCCACAAGCACACGATTCAAATAAAAATGAAACACTCATTTGAAAAATGGGTTACCCACACACCCAACAGCAGTTGTTAGTTTTTGTATAAAATAAAACAACCAGCATTTTGTATAAATTTAAAAGATAATGAACTTTTTTGTTTTTGGTATTAGCCATGGTAGAGAAAATTGCATTTTTTGTTCTAATAAAATGGTAGATTTCAAAATGCTCATGCATAGCATCTGACATAAAAATGTATGTATCTTATGATATTGGAAGATAAGCCCTTTCATGAAAAGATCAGGTATAATTGTTCACAATCATCTTGTAACTAAGAATGATATTAAGAACCCTGAGCTACAAGTACTAAATCAAACTAAATAGTCTCTTATTTTTCTCTTTCATACTTGTATTTACTTCCTGAAGTTCTTATTATAACTGCATAATTCTATCTCCACCCCAACCCCCACAGATTTTCTTCAGAAAAAGAAGGTAGCTTTTCCCTTCTCTTTTCCCTCAGAACCAGTTTCTTCCCATAAATGTTCATGAGGTGAAACTCATAGCCAAATTATTTCAATGAGCAATAATACCTTTTTGATAGGACAACTAAGTTATTGCTATTTTGTCTTTTTACAAATATTTAGCAAATTTTTAAAATGTGCTTTAGTTGTCCCTTGAGAAATGAGAACCTGTTCTAGAACAAAAGTTAATAGAAAAACATGAGTTACATTGTGATATTAAATACAGATTTTTTTTCCCAAAGCTAAAAACCACAGTCATCCGTCATTCAGTCCTAACGAAGACATGACATTGCTGGCTAATGGGCTATCCACAAATGACCATTATTGAATGAATAATAAAGGAATAATAGCAATGTAATTTCCACTTACATCAACCACAAAAATCTTCTGGGAATCATCCAAAAACTGCACTTTTAAATGCAGCATTCTCGGAGAGGCTGTTGGGCTGGGAGCAGGCTCACAGTGCTGTGGGTGCTGTGACAGGAAGGGGACTTTCTCAAGGAATCACTCTCAGCTGGATGCACGGCACTCTGGTCCCCCTACCCCAACACCCACCCAAACACCCCACCCTCAGCAGGGCACACTTCTGTTCGCTTGAATTGATGCACACCAAGGGTGTTTGTGCTGCCAAATGCCGGTGATCAATTGCATCTGGGAAGTCTCCTATTTGGTCAATATCAAATCCAACTGGACTCTCTAATCCTCTCAAACTCAGTGTCCTTCTTCAAAGAAAAATGAAAAGAAAGAAAGCATTTGCAACCCCTGTGGATTTTCTTTATTTCAAAAGAGCACAATTTGAAAACCTTAGGTGAAGCCTCAAGAAATAAAGAATAGTCATTTTCAAAAGAAAAAGGACTAGAATTAGTTTCATATTGTATTAGAAATTTCATGGCTGAACTAGGAAGCTTTATATATAATGATATTAATTGTTTTTGAATTTACATAATTTGGGAATGAAAACTTTATAAAAAGGAACCTATAGAAAAGCCTCACTTCTACTCCTGCCCCCCTTGATTCTGTGTCCCCATTGTAACTCATCATTAATCAATTTTATTACTTTTTTTGTCATTGTTATTTAGCCTTCAGTGTTTCTTTATGTAGGTACTGTACAAGCATATATAAATATATTTCTCATATGCAGGTAGCATACTATTACACTGCTTTCTACCATCCTTTTCTTACTTACATATCATGTGATCTCTCTTTAGCTGTGCATGGTAAGCTTCCTCATTTCTTTTTTACAAATGCATAATTTTGCACTATGTCAGTAATGCATAGTTTACTCAAATAGTCCCCTGTTGGTGGACTTAGGTTGTTTCCAACACTTCACTGTTATAAACAATGTTGGGATGAATATCTTTGGATGTACATCATTTTATATGTGTACAAGTATAGCTGTATGACAGATTTCCAGAAGCAGAATCTCGTCAAAGGTAATGTATTGTTCATTTTGATAGCTATTTCTAAATTTCCTTCCATAATGGTCGTTATGGGTTGAATTGTGTCCTCCAAAACTCTTGTGTTGAAGTTCTAACTCCTATATACACAGAATGTGACTGTGTTTGGAGATAAGGCCTATAAAAGAGGTAACTATGTTGAAATTAAGTCATGAGTACAGGCTCTAATCCATTCTAACTAGTGTTTTTATGAGTAGAGTAGATTAGAAAGCAGAGGTATGGAAGACACAGGGATGAAGGTTGTCACCTACAACCCAAGAAGAGAGTCCTCAATAGAGACCAATCCTGCTGGCCTCTTGATCTCAGACTTCTAGCTTTCATAATTGTGAGAAAATAAATTCTATTGTTTAAGCCACCCAATCTGTAGTACTTAGTTATGACTGACCCACCAAAGTAATACAAGTGCTGTGCCAATTTGTAGTCCCACCAACAATATATGAGAGTACTTATTTTCTCCAGGCTCAGTAACAGAGTGTGATGTCAAACTTGGATTTTTGCCAAATTGATAAGTGAGAAAAAGAATCTCAGTGTAGTTTTAAATTAGAATTATTTATATTACTAAAGAAGTTGAGAGTCTTTTCAGAAGTTTAAGGGTCGTTGGAATTTCTTTTTTTCTGAACTATTTGTTCATGAAATTTGATACCCCCTTTCAAAATATCAGTTATTGAACATCTTTTCATGTGCCTGTTGATCATCTATATGTCTTATTTGGAAAAATGTCTATTCAGATCTGCCATTTTCCAATCAGGTTGTTTGTTTTTTGTTGTGACTGTTGTTGAGTTGACTTAGTTCTTTATATGTTTTGGATATAATGCTTTATTGGATGTATGATTTACAAATATTTTCTCCCATTTAGTATGTTTCCTTTTCATTTTGATGATAAATTATTCTACTGTGCAGGAGATTTTTTTTTTGTATGATATAGTCCCCTTTGTTTACTTTTGGATTTTTCTTCCCTTGCCTTTGGAGTCACATCTATAACAATATTACTAATACAAATGTCAAGGAGCTTCCTATGTTTTTTTCTAGAGACTTAAGATTTTAGGTCTTACATTCAAGTCTTTAATACATTTTGAGTTAATTTTTGTGTATGGTAATACAAATCAAAATTGCAATGAGATATCACCTCACACTTGTTAGAATGGCTGTTTATAAAAACACAAGAAATAACAAGTGTTGAAGAGAATGTGTAGAAAAGGGAACCCACATATACTGTTGGTGGAAATGTAAATTGGTGCAAGTATGGAAAAGAGTATGAAAATCTCTAAAAAAAAAATAGCAAAATTTACCATATGATCCAGCTCTTCCTCTTCTGTGGATTCATCTGAAGAATATGAAAACACTAAACACAAATTTGAAAAGATATATACACCTCTGTGTTCATTGCAACATTTTTTACAATAGTCAAGATATAGAAACAACCTAAGTGTTCATCAATGGATGAATGGATAGAGAAGATGTCACACACACAATGGACTACTACACAGCCATAAAGAGAATTAAATCTTGCCATTTGCAACAACATGCATGGACCTTGAAAGTATTATTGTAAGTGAAATAAGTAACATCAAGGAAGGTAAATATCATATAATTTTACTTATATGTGTAATCTAAAAAAAAACAAATGAACAAACAAAACAAAACAAAAATCAATGCATAGATACAGAGAACAGATCGGTGGTTACCAGAAGGGAAGAGGTTTACAGATGGGTGAAAGAGGTAAAGAGGATAAATTGCATGATGATGGATAGTATCCAGATTTTGGGGGTGATCACTTTGTAGTGTATACAAATGTCAAATTATAATGTTGTACACCTGAGACATATAATAATAAACAAAAAATAAAATATTAGTCACTGTTCTTTCTCCTCAATCTAGGAATTCTTTAAATATTAGGGAAATTAGTCTCCTGTGATATGAGTTTCAAATATTTTCTCCCTTTTGTCATTTGTTTTTTGATTTGCTTATGATGCATTGTATGTTCTTGTATGCCATGAGAAGTTTTTGATTTTCATGTCGTGAAATTTGTCAATTATTTTAAATGGCCTCTGGATTTTGAGTCATAGTTAGAAAGATTTTTTATGATATCATGACTTATATTTAAGTACTTTATCCATTTTGAGTTTATTCTGGTGTATGGTATAAGTTGGTGGTTTAGTTTCATTTTTTTTTGCATGTACTAGTCCAGTTCTCCAAACACCATTTATTAAAGAGACTATTTTTACTGCATTTTATGCTTGTACCCCCTTTGACAAATATTCTTCTTTCTCAAGATTTCTGAGGTGATTTTGGGGTCTTTTTTGGTCCCATATAAATTTTTGCAGTATTTGTTCTAGATCTGTGAAACATGCCATTGGTGTTTTAATAGGAATTTCATTCAATCTATTGATTGCTTTGGGTAGTATGGACATTTTAATGATGTTAATTCTTCCAATCCATGTACAGGGTACATGCTTCCATTTATTTTTATCTTCTTCTACTTCTTTCTTCAGTGTTCTTTAGTTTTCCAAGTACAGGTCTTTTATCATTTTGGTTAAATTTATTCCTAGGTACATTTTTGTTGTTATATTAAATATGAATTATGATACCATAAAAATCCTACCAGCAAACAAAGCAGCAAAATTTCAGATATCCCACATAGCACTATTTTTACCAATATATCTCCTAGGGCAAGGGAAATAAAGAAAAAGATAAACAAGGTGACTCCATCAAATCAAAAAGCTTCTGTACAGCTAAAAAAAACAAAAAAGGAATTGACTGTATGGAAGGACATGTTTGCTAATGATACATTAAACACGCATTTAATCTACAAAACATATAAAGAACTCATATGACCCAACACCAGGAAGACAAACAATCCAATTAAAAAATGGGCAAAGGACCTGAACAGACACTTCTCCAAGGAAGATATGCAGATGGCCCACAGACATATGAAAAAATGCTCAACATCACTAGCCATCAGAGAGATGAAAATTAAAACCACAGTGAGATACAACCTCATACTTGTCAGAATGGCCATCATTAATAAATGAACAAACAAAAAGTGCTGGCGAGGCTGTGGAGAAAAGCGAACCATAGTGCACTGTTGGTGGGAATGCAGACTGGTGCAGCCACTGTGAAAAACGGTATGGCATTTCCTCCAAAAGCTAAAGATGAAACTGCTTTTTGACCCAGTGATTCCACTGTTAGGATTTTACCCCAAGAATCCCAAAACACCAATTCAAAAGAACCTATGCATAGCAGCACAATGTTCATAGCAGCACAATTTGCAATAGCCAAGTGCCGGAAACAGCCTAAGTGCCCATTAGTAGATGAGTGGATTAAAAAACTGGTACATTTACAGAATGAAATACTATGCAGCAGAAAGAAAAAAAGGAATTCCTACCTTTTTTGGGAATACGGATGGACTTGGAGACTATTATGCTAAGTGAAATAAGCCAGTCAGTGAAAGACAAATACCATATGATCTCATTTATAAGAGGAATCTAATGAAGAAAATAAACTAATGAGCAAACTAAAACCAGAGGCATAGAATTATGGAATAGACTGACAGCGGTAAGAAGGGAGGGAGGAGGTGGGGACTGACTGAAAGAAGGTGAAGGGATTAGTCAAGCAAAATATATGAAGGACCCATGGACATGGGTAATGGTGTGAGGATTAACTATGGAAGTTGGGGGGTGGGTTGCCTAGAGGGGTGAGAAGGGGGAAAGTTAGGACAACTGTAATAGCATAAACAGTAAAACATTAAAAAAGAAGTAAGTTAAAATGGACACTAATTCATTGTGACTGGTGTCCTTATAATAATAAAAAATTTGTACAGAGAGAGAGAGAGATGCCAAGAATGTATGCACACCGAAGAATGACAAGGTGAGGACACAGTGAGAGGGCAACCATCTGGAAACCAAGGAGAGAGGCCTTAGAATAAACAAAACCTGCCGACACCTTGATCTTTGATTTCTAACCTCCAGAACTGTGAGAAATAAATTTCTGTTTTTTATGCCAACCTTATCTGTGGTATTTTGCTATGGTAGCCCTCCCTCCCCTCATCCCATTAATTATTTTTCTCTATTATTATAGTAATTAGGGAGACATTGGTTAATAAAACTACATAGGTTTCAGGTGTACAGTTCTCTAATATATCATTTGTATATCGTATTGTGTTCAACACCCCAAGTCAAGTCTCCTCCCATCACCATTTATTACCTCATAACCTCTTCTACTTCCCCTCACTCCCCTTTCCCTCTAGTAATCACCATATTGTTGTCTGTATATGAGGGTGGGTTTTTTTGTGGTTTTTTTACTTAATCCCTTCAACTTTTTTAGCCAGCCACCCAACCCAGTCTCCTCTGACAGCTGTCAGTCTGTTCTCTGTAGCTATGAGTCTGTTTCTATTTCTTGGTTAGTTTATTTTGTCCATTAGATTCTACATACAAGTGAATTCCTATGGCACTTGTCTTTCTCTGACTGGCTTATTTCACTTAGCATAATACTCTTCACCATCAATCTTGTTGAAAAAGGTAAGATTTTCCTCTTTTTATTGCCAAATAGTATTATTTTAAAGAAAATCTTAGATATCATCTCATGTTACTCCCTTAATATGTTTAGTATTCATCTCTTTAAAATATGGGCATTTTCTTGTATAACTGTACAACCATTGTCACAACTAAAAAAATTATCTAACACATTCTATTTATCATGTCCAGTCCTAATTCAAATTTCCCCAATGATTTCCAATTCTTTTTCTACACTTAGTTGATTTTAATCAAAATCCAAAAAGTACACACATTGCATTTTGTTGTTACATTTATTATTTTTCTCTATGCCCTGACTGGTACGGGCATTGTCCTGCAAACCAAAGGGTTGCCAGTTCAATTCCTGGTGGGGGCACATACCCCTTGGCTGGGGTATGAGAAAGGGGGCTGATTAATGTTTCTTGTGCATATTGATGTTTCTTTCCCTCTCTTTCTCCCTCACTTCTCCTCTCTCTAAAAATAAATAAATAAAATCTTTTAAAAACACATGGCTGTATATGTCTTTTTAATTAGCGTTTTGTGTTTCTTTGGATAAATTCCCATATTGGTTCCTGGACCCTTCTTCATTTCTGGTTATAGCCTTTGTTTTAAAGTCTGTTATGTCTTGTGTAAATATGCTCCCACAGCTTTTTTGTTTTGCTTTGTTTTCTTTTTTTTTACTTTTTATTTATTTATTTATTTTTTAAATATATTTATTGATTATGCTATTACAGTTGTCCCATTTCCCCCCCCCACTCCACTCCATCCTGCCCACCCCCTCCCTCCCACATTCCCCCCCTATAGTTCATGTCCATGGGCCATACTTATAAGTTCTTTGACTTCTACATTTCCTACACTATTCTTACCCTCCCCCTGTCTATTTTCCACCTATCATCTATGCTACTTATTCTCTGTACCTTTCCCCCCCTCTCCCCCTCCAACTCCCCTATTGACAACCCTCCATGTGATCTCCATCTCTATGGTTCTGTTCCTGTTCTAGTTGTTTGCCTAGATTGCTCTTGTTTTTGTTTTAGGTGTGGTCGTTAATAACTGAGTTTGCTGTCATTTTTACTGTTCCTATTTTTGATCTTCTTTTTCTTAGGTAACTCCCTTTAACATTTCATATAATAAGGGCTTGGTGATGATGAACTTCTTTAACTTGACCTTATCTGAGAAGCACTTTATCTGCCCTTCCATTCTAAATGATAGCTTTGCTGGATACAGGAATCTTGGATGTAGGTCCTTGCGTTTAATCTTGGGTAATGTAATTATGATGTGCCTTGGTGTGTTCCTCCTTGGGTCCAGCTTCTTTGGGACTCTCTGAGCTTCCTGGACTTCCTGGAAGTCTATTTCCTTTGCCAGATGAGGGAAGTTCTCCTTCATTATTTGTTCAAATAAGTTTTCAATTTTTTGTTCTTCCTCTTCTCCTTCTGGCACCCCTATAATTCGGATGTTGGAACGTTTCGAGATGTCCTGGAGCCTCTCCTCATTTTTCCGAGTTCTTGTTTCTTCATTCTTTTCTGGTTGGATGTTTCTTTCTTCCATCTGGTCCACACCGTTGATTTGAGTCCCAGTTTCCTTCTCATCACTATTGGTTCCCTGTACATTTTCCTTTGTTTCTCTTAGCATAGGCTTCATTTTTTCATCTGGTTTTCGAATAGATTCAACCAATTCTGTGAGCATCTTGATAACCAGTGTTTTGAACTGTGCATCCGATAGGTTGGCTATCTCTTCCTCGCTTAGTTGTATTTTTTCTGGAGCTTTTAAGTGTTCTGTCATTTGGTCCATTTTTTTTTTTGTCTTGGCATGTCTGTTACTTTAAGGGGTGGAGCCTTAGGTGTTCACCGGGGCGGGGTAACACTGGTTGCTGTGCTGTGAGGCTGTACGTGGGGGAGGAGCCGAGAGGGAGCAATGGCGCCCGCCTCACTCTCCTCCGGATTTCAATCTTTCACACTGCCACCCACAATCAAACTGGGCCCCTCTGGTGCTGGTTCCCGAGTGGGTGGGCCTGTGCACACTCTAGGTTCCTGTGGGTCTCTCCAACAATCTCTCCCGTGAGGCTGGGAGTCTCTCCTGCTGCTGCCCCAACCCCCATGGGCGTTTTCAATTGGAGGTTTGAGGCTTTATTTCCCCCGAGCTGGAGCCCTGGGTTGCTTGGTCTGCTTCGGTCCCCGCATTTCGTCCGGTTAATCTATGCACGAATGTGGGGCTGCGGGGTGCTACCCACCGGTCTGCTTGCCCTGCTCTCCGCTACTCTGAGTCCGGCCCTCTCAGTTTATCTGTACGCAAATGTGGGGCCGCAGGGTCTGCTAGTGCTCGGACTGCCTGCGCCGCTCGTCCCACACTCCGCCAGTCTCAGTCCCGCCACAGCTACTCGAGTCCTCTCCACCCCGGTGGCTGTCTCCGCCCCTCCTACCGGTCTGGATGAATGTTTATTTTTTATTTCCTTGGTGTCGGACCCCCTTGCCGTTCGATTCTCTGTCAGTTCTGGTTGTGAGGGGAGGCGCAGGGTGTCTACCTACGCCACCATCTTGGTTCTCCGTTTTGCTTTTTCATTTTCATGAAATATCTTTTTCCTTCCTTTAGTTTCAGTCTGTACGTGCCTTATATCTGAAGTGAGCCTCATATACACAGCATATGTAAGGGGCTTATTTTTTTACCCATTTAGTCGTTGTATGTCTTTTGGTTGAAGCATTTGATGCATTTGCATTTAAAGTAATTGTTGATAGATATATGTTGATTGGCATTTTAATATTCATATTTTTATTTTTCCTTCTTCTTGAAGAAGAACTTTTAACATTTCATGTGATACTGGTTTGGTGGTGATGAACTCCATTAGGTTTTTCTTGTCTGGGAATATCTTTCTTTGTACTTAGATTCTAAATGATAGCTTGCTGGGTAAAGTAATCTTGGTTATAGGTCCTTGCTTTTCACCACTTTGAGTATGTCATGCCAATCCCTTCTGGGTTGAAAAAATTTCTGTTGAGAAATCAGCTGGATGTCTTATGGGAGCCTTGTAGGTAACTAACTGTCTCTCTTTGTGCTTTTAGTATTTTTGTCTTTAACCTTTGCCATTTTAATTATTATGTGTCTTGCTGTGGGCTTCTTTGGGTTCACGTTGTTTTTGACTCTGTGTTTTTTTCCTGGACTTGTATGTCTATTTTCTTCACCAGGTTAGGGAAGTTTTATGTCATTGTTTTTTCAAATAGGTTTTCAATTTCTTGCTCTGTCTCTTCTCTTTCTGGCACCCTTATGATGCAGATGTTGGAACACTTGAAGTTGTCCCAGAGGCTCCTTACACTATCCTCATTTTTTGGATTCTTTTTTTCTTTTTGCTGCTCTGATTGGGTATTTTCTGCTTCCTTATATTCCAAAACACTGTTCTGATTCTTTGCTTCACCTACACTGCTGTTGATTACCTGTAATTTATTCTTCATTTCAGTTAGTGTATCCTTCATTTCTGTTTGATTGTTTTTCTATGGTTTCTATGTCTTTATGCTGTTGAAGTTCTCTTTGAGCATCTTTATAATGCTTGTTTTCAACTCTGGTGGTTTGCTTTCCTCCATTTCATTCTCTTTCTGGAGATTTCTTCTGTTCTTTCATTTGAGACTTGTTTCTTTGTCTCCTCATTTTGGCTGCTTCCCTGTGTTTGTTTCTATGTATGAGGTAGAGCTTCTACATCTCCTGGACTTGATAGAATGGCCTTATGTAGTAGGTGCCCTATAGGGCACAAGGCATGCCTCCCTATCACCCAAGCTCTGCATTCTAGGTGTACCCCTTGTGTGCACTGTGTGCACCGTCCTGTTCTAGTTGATCTTTTATTTCCATTGGTATCAATGGAAAGGATTGACCCCCAGGATGATCAGCTGCAAGGACTGGCTTTGACTACAGCAGAGGAGCTTATGGACAGGAACTGACCCCGTGGGGTAGGACTCCCTTCAATGGTGCTTTGGTGCCTTTTAATTTCACCCCTTGAGTAGTGTCACTTGTGGAGGTAATTGGGTTTTAATCCAGCATGGTCTGAAGCTGACCACCAGGTGCACTGGCTCTGGGGTCTCCCAGGAGGTACAAAGTTAACCACTGTCTGTGCCCTTCCTGGGGCCACCTTACAAGAGCTACAGAGGAATCTGCTGATGGTTTCTACTTACGCTGGGCTTGGATGTGTCTTTGAGAGGCCAAGCTGTGAACCGAGGCTGCCTGTGGCTATTTCCAGGCCTGGGGCCATTTAGCAAGCATTATGTGATATTCAGTGGATATATGCTTTTTGTTTGAGAGACTTTATCAGAGTTCAAAGCTTGAGCCAAGAGAGGCTGTTCATATGGAAAAGCCACTGGAAAAGACTTGGGTGGGCCCACCATTTGGGTGGGGGGAAGATCTCAGAGAATCACCATGGCAAGGTGAACAGTGTTAGACAGGTTGATGGATGGAGACTTAGATATGGCATCCATCTGCTGGTTCTTTTGTTGGGGGGGGGTGGTCAACATAGGAATAATGGCCTCTGACAACATTTCTGTCTGGTAGAAAACTGCCTCTCCAGCCCTGGTCCTGAAGCCAGACAATTCAGTTCCTCTCATTATATTTCAGGAGCCATTGAAACTGCTTCTCCAACACTTGCTGTTTGTTGAATTATTGATGATAGCCATTCCTGACAGGTGTGAGGTGCATCTCATTTGGGTTTTAATTTGCATTTCTCTGATGATTAGTGACACTGAACATCTTTTCATATGTCTCTTTTCCATCTCTATGTGCTCTTTGGACAACTGTCTAATTAGGTGCTCTCCATTTTTTACTTGGAGTGTTAGGTCTTTTTTTTTTTTTTTTTTTTGGTGTTGAATTGTGTAAGTTCTTTATAAATTTTGTACATTAACTACCTATCAGATGTATCATTGGCTGATATGTTTTTCCATCACTAGGTTGTTTATTCATTTGGTTGATTTCTTTTGCTATACAAAAAAATGTTTAATTTTACATAGTTTCATTTGTTTATTTTTTCTTTTGTTTCCCTTGCCCAAGGAAATGTATTAGAAAAATATTACTAAAATAAATGTCCAAGGTTTTCCTGCCTATGTTTTTTTCTAGCATTTTCATGGTATCCAGTCTTACATTTAAGTCTTTAATCCATTTTCAGTTTATTCTTATATATGGTTTAAGAAGGTGGTCTAGTTTAATTTTTTGCACGTATTTATCCAATTTTTCCCACACCATTTATTGGATAGACTGTCTCTTCCCAATTGTATGTTCTTGCCTCCTTTGTCAAATATTAAGTGACCATATAGAAGTGGGTTTATTTCTGGGCTTTCTATTCTGTTCCATTGATCTATATATCCATTTTTATGCCAGTACCATACTGTTTTGATTACTATGGCATTGTAGTATAGTTCCATATCAGGTGGCACAATCTCTCCAACTGTGTTCTTCTTTCTCAAAGTTGCAGCTATTTGGGGTCTTTTGTGGTTCCATATAAATTTTTGGATTATTTGTTGTAGTTCTGTGAAATGCATCATTGGTATTTTGATAGGAATTACATTACCATAGAGTGCTTTGAGTAGTATGGACATTTAACAATGCTAATTCTTCCTATGCATGAGTACATATATATTTCCACTTATTTCTGTTGTCTTCAATTTCTTTCCTCAGTGTCTTATAATTTTCCAAGTACAGGTCTTTTACTTCCTGGGTTCAATTTATTCCTAGGTATTTTAATTTTTTATATAATTGTAAATGTGATTGATTTCTTAGTTTCCTTTTCTGACAGTTCATTATTGGTGTATAAAATACAAACAATTTCTAAATATTTATTTTGTATTCTGCTACTTTACTGAATTTATTTATCTTGATAACATACTGAACTTTCTTAAATGTTTGTCGTATTTGTGCATTCGATTCTTGTGTTTTCAGGTATCAAACAAGTATATTATTTGTGAATATAAATGTTTTTATCTCTTTCTTTCCAATTTTATAATGCTAATTTATTTTTGTTCAATTGGGTTAGCTAATACTTTCAGTGAAATGTTAAACAGAATAAGAGCCATGGCAACTTCCAAATGGCTGTCCCAGTTCTGAAAGTGGAGGAAGAATATTGTTGGCATAGGCTGGAACTACACAGTCCACTCAAGGGGGATGGAAAGTGCAGTGCCAAGCAAACCTGTCCTTTTCCAGAAGCCATCCACCATCTATGCCCCAAGGGTTGCCCATCCTCATGCCC
This sequence comes from Desmodus rotundus, assembly GCF_022682495.2. NCBI lineage: Eukaryota > Metazoa > Chordata > Mammalia > Chiroptera > Phyllostomidae > Desmodus > Desmodus rotundus. The sequence goes on along the minus strand of NC_071400.1, from coordinate 19,601,256 downwards.
ACCTGCAATTGCAACCAGCACCAAGAGTTGAAATGGTATAATTATGGGCAAGACCTCCTACTCTTTCCAGGAAGCTATGTCCATGTACTACATGGCCTACTATGCCGTGTGCTAGGCATGATGGCCAGAGATGTGCAGAGTGAGTTCAAGAAGAAGGGCTGCCCTAGACTCCAGTGAAATGTTTCACAGCCAAAGAGATATCCTTGATCCTCACAACCTGAAGCTCTGGTTTAAGGTCAATGGCAAACTCAGACAGGAGCATGAGACATCCTCCATGATTTTTTCCATATCATCAGCTACATTTCTAAGATAATGACCTTGGAGAAGGAGATATCTCTGGGAATCCAAAAGGAGTTGGACCCATTAAAGAAACGATATCCAGGTGGCATACCCAGAGTCATCAATATGAGGTTTAAGTTGAAAAGCGCCCTAACGTCTAATGAGTTACAGGATACACGGTAACAAGAGAGAGCAAGCAAAGGTTATTTAACGTGACCAACTTTTAATAAGGAACCAATTTTTTTAAATGATGTATTTGATTTACGGTGCCTCAACTCAAGGAAGGTGGCCCCTC